>NC_091286.1:239634985-240248108 GCF_032444005.1 Ranitomeya imitator
CCCCCCCCCCCCCCGTCGTTTGTTACTGAAAGAGCCATCTTGTGCAGCAGTAATGCTGCACAAGGAAAAGGTAGCTCTTTTTTTTTAGCTCTTTGCACACGCAGAACTTAACACTTATAAAATGTGTTCACTGATACCGTTATACCGTCCCGGAGCTGGGACTTTCCTTCGTAATGTGCCGCAGCACAGCCGTCATTCCTACCCCCTTGGTGCCATGCGCTGCCTCCTCAACGTTGTTTTAAGCTGTCACGGAGCCTGCGCTGTTCTGTTATCCCTTGGGCATGCCCTATTTGCGCTGCCTGTCTTCTGACATAATTTGGTGTCAGGCTGGCTGCGCCTGTGCGGCCGCGCTGCCCGAGATCCCGCCTCGCAGTGTCTTCTGATTGAGTCACACTGCGGGCCTGGGATCCATGGGCATGCGCAGTGCATATCTTCCCCTCGGGCTCTCGCTCATTTCCCTCCGCCTTCTTTAGACTGTGCGCCGTCAGCTGATCCCTAGCATGCCACGGCCGTGACACCGCACAGTCTGAAGAAGAGGGAAGGAGGGGAGTGAGAGTCGAGGATATGCACTGTGCATGTCCATGGATCCAAGGCCCGCAGTGCGATTACAATAGACGACACTGCGAGGTGAGATCTGGAGTCGCGTGGACGCACAGGCACTGACAGCCTGACACCAAATTATGTCAGAAGACAGGCAGCGCTAATTGGGCATGGCCAAGGGCTAACAGAACAGCGCAGGCTCCGTGACAGCTTAAAACAACGCTGAGGAGGCAGCGCACGGCATCAAGGGGATAGGAATGACAGCTGTGCTGTGTCCCATTACGAAGGAAATTCGCACCTCCGGAACGGTTTAACGGTATAAAGGGACACATTTTTAGTGTTTACTTCGGTGTTTGCAAGGAGCATAATTAAAAGAGCAACCTTTTCCTTTTGCATCCTTAGTGCTGCACAAGATGGCTCTTTCAGCTACAAACGTCTTGGGGGGGGGGGTTAAAGGTTTCCTTTCAACTTGCTCCAATCAGGCTTCGGCCTACACTCTGTTCCTCTGCTCCTCCTGCTGTCCCTGGGCTCTAACACCGCCAGTTGGTGCCTGGAAGTGCTGTGTGCACAGTCAACAGTCGCTCCTCTGTTATTGGGGTTCAGTAACGTCAGCTGATCCCCAGCTGTGTGTGCGGCAATACCTCCAATCTGCTCCTCCTGCTGTCCCTGGGCTCTAACACCGCCAGTTGGTGCCTGGAAGTGCTGTGTGCACAGTCAACAGTCGCTCCTCTGTTATTGGGGTTCAGTAACGTCAGCTGATCCCCAGCTGTGTGTGTGGCAATACCTCCAATCTGCTCCTCCTGCTGTCCCTGGGCTCTAACACCGCCAGTTGGTGCCTGGAAGTGCTGTGTGCACAGTCAACAGTCACTCCTCTGTTATTGGGGTTCAGTAACGTCAGCTGATCCCCAGCTGTGTATCCGGCAATGTGTCATGCGACCGCCACGCTGGCACAACTAAAATGTAAGGGGACCTGTCCCCCCCCCTAGGCGTTTGTTACTGAAAGAGCCACCATGTGCAGCACTAATACTGCACAAGGGAAAGGTCGCTCTTGAAATTATGCTCCTTGCAAACGCTGAACTACACACTCATGTAATGTGTCCCCTCACACCGTCCAACCGTCCCGGAGGTGGGACTTTCCTTTGTAATGTGACGCAGCACAGCCGTCATTGCTACCCCCTTGGCACCGTGCGCTGCCTCCTTAGCGTTGTTTGATTCCGTCATGGACCCTGCGCTGTTATGTTATCCCTTGGCCATGCACAGTTTGCGCTGCCCGTCCTCTGACATCATTTGTTGTCGTCCTGGCTGCGCCTGTGCGTCCACGCTGCCCGAAATCACACCTCGCAGTGTCGTCTAATGTGATCCCACAGTGGGCCTGGTATCCATGGCCATGCGCAGTGCATATACTAGCCTCTCACTCCCCTTCTTCACGCTTCTTCAGACTAGGCGGCGTCAGCTGATCCCTAATAGCATGCCACGGCCGTGACGCCGCACAGTCTGAAGAAGCAGGAAGGAGGTGAGTGAGAGGCGATGATATGCACTGCGCATGCCCATGGATCCCTGGCCCGCAGTAGGACTACATTAGATGACACTGCAAGGTTGGATCTCGGGCAGCTTGGACGCACAGGCACTGCCAGCCTGACACCTACATGATGTCAGAAGACGGGCACCGCTAACTGTGCATGGCCAAGGGATAACATTACAGCGCGGGCTCCGTGACAGAACCAAACAACGTTGAGGAGGTGGCGCCCGGCACCAAGGGGGTTGGAATGACGGCTGTGCTGTGTCACATTACAAAGGAAAGTCCCACTTCCGGGATGGTTTGACGGTGTGAGGGGACACATTATATGAGTGTGTACTTCAGCGTTTGCAAGGAGCATAATTTTCGGAGCCACCATTTTCCATGTGCAGTATTACTGCTGTACAAGATGGCTCTTTCAGCAACAAATGCCTGGGGGGGGGGGGGTTAAAGGTTCCCTTTCAACTCGCTCCACTGCAGGCTTCGGCCTACACTCTGCTCCTCTTTGATTCCCTGGGTTTCAACACTGTCAGTTGCCACCTGGAAGTGTTGTCTACACAGAAAAAACACTAGGTGATGTGTCAGTGGGGTTCAGCACCGCCAGCTGTTCTCCTGCTGTGTAGTCGGCAACGTGTCCAGCACAAGCCACGCTGGCACAACAGAACAAAAGCTGCCACCAGTGCAGGCTTCGGCCTACACTCTGCTCCTCTCCTCCTCCTGCTGACCCTGGGCTCAAACACCGCTAGTTTTTGCCCGGAAGTGCTAGCTGCACAGAGAAAAACACCAGCCAATGTGTTAGTGGGGTTCAGCAACGCCAGCTGTTCCCCTGCTGTGTAGCCGGCAACGTGACCTGCAAACGCCATGCAGGCACAGGAACTGAAATTAATGGGAACCTGGCCCCACCCCCCCAGGTGTTTCTATGTATAACAGCCACTTAGTACAGCAGTACTGCTGCATTTGTACAAGGTGGCTGACTTTTTCTCCTTGCCCACGTGGAACTCAACACGTACAAAATGTGTCTCATTGAGACCATTCCACTGTCCCTGAGGTGTGACTTTCCTTTGTAATGATACGCAGCACCCCCCTTGGTAGCGTTTCCCGTCTTTTGTCATCATGGTTAGCTGGCTGCGCCTGTGCATCCGCCCTGCTAGAAACAACGCCCCTCGTTGTCATATTTATTTTGTCAGCGAGGGTGTGGTTTATGGGCACGAGCAGTGCATATGTTCGCCTGTCTTAACTCATCTCCTTCCGCCTTCTTCAGACTGTGCGGCCTCCTGGCCGTGGTAGGCGATAAGGGATCAGCTGAGGCCGCCCAGTCTGGAGCAGGTGTAAGGACATGTGTAAGCGGCAAACCTATTTACTGCACAAGGCCACGAATCCCAGCCACGCAGTGTGATTTTTTGAAAACACACTGTGGGTCTGGGATTCATGTCCATCGCTAACCGCAACGGCCGACATGAAATGAGGTCAGAAGACAGGAAGCGCTCACAGCGCATGGCCAAGGGATCACAATAGCGCAGACTCCTGTACAGCAAATAACAACGCTCAGGAATCTGCGCCCAGTACCTAGGTGCAAATTTTGACACCTGTGCTGCGTCTCCTTAAAAAGACAAGTCACGCCTCCACAACTGTTTGACAGTATAATGGGCTAAATAGTGTACGTGTTTTAGTCAGGGTGTGCAAGGAGCAAAACAAATAGAGCAACCTTTTACTTGTGCAGCATTAATGCTGCACAAGGTGTGGCTCTTGTACCTTGCAACACCTGAGGGGGGTTAAAGGTAACCTTTGAAATTGGTTCAACTAGGCTTCGGCCTGCACTCTGCTCCTCTCCTGCTGACCCTGGGCTCAAACACCGCCAGTTTCTGCCCGGACATGCTAGCTGCACAGAGAGAAACACCAGCCAATGTGTTAGTGGGGTTCAGCACCACCAGCTGTTCCCCTGCTGTGTAGTCGGCATCATGTCCAGCACAAGCCACGCTGGCACAACTGACCAAAAGCTGCCACCAGTGCAGGCTTCGGCCTACACTTTGCTCCTCTCCTCCTCCTGCTGACCCTGGGCTCAAACACCGCCAGTTTCTGCTTGGACATGCTAGCTGCACAGAGAGAAACACCAGCCAATGTGTTAGTGGGGTTCAGCACCACCAGCTGTTCCCCTGCTGTGTAGTCGGCATCATGTCCAGCACAAGCCACGCTGGCACAACTGACCAAAAGCTGCCACCAGTGCAGGCTTCGGCCTACACTTTGCTCCTCTCCTCCTCCTGCTGACCCTGGGCTCAAACAACGCCAGTTTCTGCCCGGACATGCTAGCTGCACAGAGAAAAACACCAGCCAATGTGTTAGTGGGGTTCAGCACCGCCAGCTGTTCCCCTGCTGTGTAGCTGGCAACGTGTCCTGCAAACGCCACGCAGGCACATGAACTGAAATTGAAGGGAGCCTGCCCCCCACCCCCCCAGGTGTTTCTATGTATAACAGCCACCTTGTACAGCAGTACTGCTGTATTTGTACAAGGTGGCTGACTTTTTCTCCTTGCACACGTGGAACTCAACAAGTACAAAATGTGTCTCATTACAGACCATTACAATGTCCCTGAGGTGTGACTTTCCTTTTTAATGACACGCAGCACCCCCATTGTTAGCGCTGCCCGTCTCCTGACATCATTGGTTGGCTGGCTGTGCCTGTGCATCCCCCCTGCCCGACACAACGCCCCCCGTTGTCTCATATATTTTGACTGCGAGGGTGTGATTGATGGGCACGAGCAGTGCATATGTTCCCCTGTCTTCACTCCCCTCCTTCCGCCTTCTTCTGACTGTGCGGCCTCATGGCCGCGGCATGAGATAAGGGATCAGCTGAGGCCGCCCAGTCTGAAGCAGGTGTAAGGACATGTGTGAGCGGCGAACATATTTACTGCACAAGGCCACGAATCCCAGCACCGCAGTGTGACTTTAGGAAAAGCCACTGTGGGTCTGGGATTTATGGCCATCGTTAACCGCAGCGGCCAACATGAAATGAGGTCATGAGACGGCCTGCACTAACAGGGTATTGCCAAGGGATAACACAAGAGCGCAGTTTCCTGTACTGCAAATAACAACGGTAAGGAATCTGCGCACAGCACCTAGGTGTAAATTTGTACACCTGTGCTGCGTCTCCTTAAAAAGACTAGTAGTCACGCCTCCACTACTGTTTGACAGTATAATGGGCTAAATAGTGTACGTGTTTAATTCAGCGTGTGCAAGGAGCAAAATTAAATAGAGCAACCTTTGACTTGTGCATCATTAATGCTGTTCAAGGTGTGGCTCTTGTACCTTGCAACACCTGAGGGGGGGGTTAAAGGTAACCTTTGAAATTGGTTCAACTAGGCTTCGGCCTACACTCTGCTCCTCTACTCCTCCTGCTGACCCTGGGCTTAAACACCGCTAGTTTTTGCCCGGAACTGCTAGCTGCACAGAGAAAAACACCAGCCAATGTGTTAGTGGGGTTCAGCAACGCCAGCTGTTCCCCTGCTGTGTAGTCGGCAACGTGTCCAGCACAAGCCACGCTGGCACAACAGAACAAAAGCTGCCACCAGTGCAGGCTTCGGCCTACACTTTGCTCCTCTCCTCCTCCTGCTGACCCTGGGCTCAAACAACGCCAGTTTCTGCCCGGACATGCTAGCTGCACAGAGAAAAACACCAGCCAATGTGTTAGTGGGGTTCAGCACCGCCAGCTGTTCCTCTGCTGTGTAGTCGGCATTGTGTCCAGCACAAGCCACGCTGGCACAACTGACCAAAAGCTGCCACCAGTGCAGGCTTCGGCCTACACTTTGCTCCTCTCCTCCTCCTGCTGACCCTGGGCTCAAACAACGCCAGTTTCTGCCCGGACATGCGATCTGCACAGAGAAAAACACCGGCCAATGTGTTAGTGGGGTTCAGCACCGCCAGCTGTTCCCCTGCTGTGTAGCTGGCAACGTGTCCTGCAAACGCCACGCAGGCACATGAACTGAAATTGAAGGGAGCCTGCCCCCCACCCCCCCAGGTGTTTCTATGTATAACAGCCACCTTGTACAGCAGTACTGCTGCATTTGTACAAGGTGGCTGACTTTTTCTCCTTGCACACGTGGAACTCAACAAGTACAAAATGTGTCTCATTACAGACCATTACAATGTCCCTGAGGTGTGACTTTCCTTTTTAATGACACGCAGCACCCCCATTGTTAGCGCTGCCCGTCTCCTGACATCGTTGGTTGGCTGGCTGTGCCTGTGCGTCCCCCCTGCCCGACACAACGCCCCCCGTTGTCTCATATATTTTGACTGCGAAGGTGTGATTGATGGGCACGAGCAGTGCATATGTTCCCCTGTCTTCACTCCCCTCCTTCCGCCTTCTTCTGACTGTGCGGCCTCATGGCCGCGGCATGCGATAAGGGATCAGCTGAGGCCGCCCAGTCTGAAGCAGGTGTAAGGACATGTGTGAGCGGCGAACATATTTACTGCACAAGGCCACGAATCCCAGCACCGCAGTGTGACTTTAGGAAAAGCCACTGTGGGTCTGGGATTTATGGCCATCGTTAACCGCACCGGCCAACATGAAATGAGGTCATGAGACGGCCTGCACTAACAGGGTATTGCCAAGGGATAACACAAGAGCGCAGTTTCCTGTACTGCAAATAACAACGATAAGGAATCTGCGCACAGCACCTATGTGTAAATTTGTACACCTGTGCTGCGTCACCTTAAAAAGACTAGTAGTCACGCCTCCACTACTGTTTGACAGTATAATGGGCTAAATAGTGTACGTGTTTAATTCAGCGTGTGCAAGGAGCAAAATTAAATAGAGCAACCTTTGACTTGTGCATCATTAATGCTGCTCAAGGTGTGGCTCTTGTACCTTGCAACACCTGAGGGGGGGGTTAAAGGTAACCTTTGAAATTGGTTCAACTAGGCTTCGGCCTACACTCTGCTCCTCTACTCCTCCTGCTGACCCTGGGCTCAAACACCACTAGTTTTTGCCCGGAAATGCTAGCTGCACAGAGAAAAACACCAGCCAATGTGTTAGTGGGGTTCAGCACCGCCAGCTGTTCCCCCGCTGTGTAGCCGGCATCGTGTCCAGTACAAACCACGCTGGCACAACCGACCAAAAGCTGCCACCAGTGCAGGCTTCGGCCTACACTTTGCTCCTCTCCTCCTCCTCCTGCTGACCCTGGGCTCTAACACCGCTAGTTTTTGCCCGGACATGCAATCTGCACAGAGAAAAACACCAGTCAATGTGTCAGTGGGGTTCAGCAACGCCAGCTGTTCCCCTGCTGTGTAGCTTGCAACGTGACCTGCAAACGCCACGCAGGCACATGAACTGAAATTGAAGGGAGCCTGCCCCCCACCCCCAGGT
The DNA here is from genome assembly GCF_032444005.1 of Ranitomeya imitator. Lineage (NCBI taxonomy): Eukaryota > Metazoa > Chordata > Amphibia > Anura > Dendrobatidae > Ranitomeya > Ranitomeya imitator. Next base: position 239,642,400 of record NC_091286.1, read on the forward strand.
GTTTCTATGTATAACAGCCACCTTGTACAGCAGTACTGCTGCATTTGTACAAGGTGGCTGATGTTTTCTCCTTGCCCACGTGGAACTCAACACGTACAAAATGTGTCTCATTAGAGACCAATGCTAATGTCCCTGAGGTGTGACTTTCCTTTTTAATGACACGCAGCACCCCCATTGTTAGCGCTGCCCGTCTTCTGACATCATTGGTTGGCTGCCTGTGCCTGTGCGTCCGCCCTGCCCGACACAACGCCCCTGGTTGTCTCATATTTTGGATGCGAGGGTGTTATTGATGGGCATGTGCAGTGCATATGTTTGCCTGTGTTCACTCATCTCCTTCCGCCTTCTTCAGACTGGGTGTCCTCATGGCTGCGGCATGCGATAAGGGATCAGATGAGGCCGCCCAGTCTGAAGCAGGTGTAAGGACATGTGTGAGCGGCAAACATATTTAGTGCACCAGGGCACGAATCCCAGCACCGCAGTGTGATTTTTTAAAAACACACTGTGGGTCTGGGATTCATGTCCATCGCTAACCGCAACGGCCAACATGAAATGAGGTCATAAGACAGGAAGCGCTCACAGCGCATGGCCAAAGGATCACAAGAGCGCAGACTCCTGTACAGCAACTAACAACGCTCAGGAAGCTGCGCCCATGCAAAAGGTGTTGTTTTCGACACCTGTGCTGCTTTTCTTTAAAAAGACAAGTCACGCCTCCACTACTGTTTAACAGTATAATGGGCTAAATAGTGTACGTGTTGCATTCAGCTTGTGCAAGTAGACAAATTAATAGAGCAACCTTTTACTTGTGCAGCATTAGTGCTGCAGAAGGAGTGGCTCTTGTACTTTGTAACACCTGAGGGGGGGTTAAAGGTAACCTTTGAAATTGGTTCAACTAGGCTTCGGCCTACACTCTGCTCCTCTCCTCCTCCTGCTGACCCTGGGCTCTAACAACGCTAGTTTTTGCCCGGAAATGCTAGCTGCACAGAGAAAAACACCAGCCAATGTGTTAGTGGGGTTCAGCAACGCCAGCTGTTCCCCTGCTGTGCAGCTTGCAACGTGACCTGCAAACGCCACGCAGGCACATGAACTGAAATTGAAGGGAGCCTGGCCCCCACCCCCAGGTGTTTCTATGTATAACAGCCACCTTGTACAGCAGTACTGCTGCATTTGTACAAGGTGGCTGATGTTTTCTCCTTGCCCACGTGGAACTCAACACATACAAAATGTGTCTCTTTGAGACCATTCCACTGTCCCTGAGGTGTGACTTTCCTTTCTAATGATACGCAGCACCCCCCTTGGTAGCGCTTCCCGTCTTCTGACATCATTGGTTGGCTACTTGCGCCTGTTCGTCCGCCCTGCCTGAATAAAATGCTCCTCGTTGTCTTAATTATTTTGACTGCGAGGGTGTGATTGATGGGCACGAGCAGTGCATATCTTCGCCTGTCTTAACTCATCTCCTTCCGCCTTCTTCAGACTGTGCAGCCTCATGGCCGCGGCATGCGAGAAGGGATCAGCAGAGGCCGCCCAGTCTGAAGCAGGTGTAAGGACGTGTGTGAGCGGCCAAAATATTTACTGCTCAAGGCCACGAATCCCAGCACCGCAGTGTGGCTTTATGAAAAGACACTGTGGGTCTGGGATTTATGGCCATCGTTAACCGCACCGGCCATTATGAAATGATGTCATAAGATGGGCAGCGCTAACAGGGCATTGCCAAGGGATAACACAAGAGCGCAGACTCCTGTACAGCAAATAACAACGCTCAGGAAGCTGCGCCAAGCACCAAGGCGTTATTTTGGACACCTGGGCTGCGTCTCATCAAAAAACCAAGTCACGCATCCACTACAGTTTGACTGTAGAATGGGGTAAATTGTGTATGTCTTTCATTCAGCGTGTGCAAGTAGACAAATTAATAGAGCAACCTTTCACTTGTGCAGCATTAATACTGCACAAGGTGTGTCTCTTGTACTTTGTAACACCTGAGGGGGGGTTAAAGGTTTCCTTTGAAATTGGTTCAACTAGGCTTCGGCCTACACTCTGCTCCTCTCCTCCTCCTCCTGCTTCAACACGGGCTCTAACATCGCTAGTTTTTGCCCGCAAGTGCTAGCTGCACAGAGAAAAACACACGCCATTGTGTTAGTGGGGTTCAGCAACGCCAGCTGTTCCCCCAGTGTGTAGCCGGCAAAGTGTCCTGCAAACGCAACGCAGACACAAAGCTGCCTCCAGTGCAGGCTTCGGCCTACACTCATCTCCCCCTGCTTACCCTTTGCTCCAACACCGCTAGTTGGGGCTCTAGGAAGACAATCTTTAATAGGCAAGGCAACGCATCTGGGTTCCAGCACCGCCAGCTGGTTCTCGGCAGTGTTCTTGTCACAGGTACTCCCTCGTGCCAAGCCTGGTTTCAGCACCGTCAGCTGTTTCCGGGTTGTGTCAACTTCACTGAGACGCCTATGCTTGCCCCGTCGTGGTGCGGTCGAGTTAGCCAACTCCAGGGTGCCTCCAGTTTAGGAGCTTCCTATGTGGGCTGCGTGAACTGGTAGTCAAGGCTGGTTCTGTAGTGCCAGTAGGCCCAGCTCCCCCTGTAGGACTGTTGGGGTTCGGTAACTGCGGCTGCCTCGCGGCCTAGCTGTTCTATCCTCTCCTGTGGGCCTTCGGGTCCACCACCTGGTTCCAGCACCGTCAGCTGGTTCCGGGCCGAGCCTTTGGCTTAGGTGCCTTCTCCTGGGTATCCGAGTTCCGCCAACGCCAGGCGGTCCTTGGTAGTGCTTTTAAGCGCGGGCACCTACAGCTTAGTAACCGGGTTCCAGCACCGTCAGCTGGTCCTCGGTCGTGCCATTGGCTCTTGCACACTGGGGCAACGCATCCGGGTTCCAGCACCGCCAGCTGGTTCTCGGCAGTGTTCTTGTCACAGGTACTCCCTCGTGCCAAGCCTGGTTTCAGCACCGTCAGCTGTTTCCGGGTTGTGTCAACTTCACTGAGACGCCTATGCTTGCCCCGTCGTGGTGCGGTCGAGTTAGCCAACTCCAGGGTGCCTCCAGTTTAGGAGCTTCCTATGTGGGCTGCGTGAACTGGTAGTCAAGGCTGGTTCTGTAGTGCCAGTAGGCCCAGCTCCCCCTGTAGGACTGTTGGGGTTCGGTAACTGCGGCTGCCTCGCGGCCTAGCTGTTCTCTCCTCTCCTGTGGGCCTTCGGGTCCACCACCTGGTTCCAGCACCGTCAGCTGGTTCCGGGCCGAGCCTTTGGCTTAGGTGCCTCCTCCTGGGTATCCGAGTTCCGCCAACGCCAGGCGGTCCTTGGTAGTGCTTTTAAGCGCGGGCACCTACAGCTTAGTAACCGGGTTCCAGCACCGTCAGCTGGTCCTCGGTCGTGCCATTGGCTCTTGCACACTGGGGCAACGCATCCGGGTTCCAGCACCGCCAGCTGGTTCTCGGCAGTGTTCTTGTCACAGGTACTCCCTCGTGCCAAGCCTGGTTTCAGCACCGTCAGCTGTTTCCGGGTTGTGTCAACTTCACTGAGACGCCTATGCTTGCCCCGTCGTGGTGCGGTCGAGTTAGCCAACTCCAGGGTGCCTCCAGTTTAGGAGCTTCCTATGTGGGCTGCGTGAACTGGTAGTCAAGGCTGGTTCTGTAGTGCCAGTAGGCCCAGCTCCCCCTGTAGGACTGTTGGGGTTCGGTAACTGCGGCTGGCTCGCGGCCTAGCTGTTCTCTCCTCTCCTGTGGACCTTCGGGTCCACCACCTGGTTCCAGCACCGTCAGCTGGTTCCGGGCCGAGCCTTTGGCTTAGGTGCCTCCTCCTGGGTATCCGAGTTCCGCCAACGCCAGGCGGTCCTTGGTAGTGCTTTTAAGCGCGGGTACCTACAGCTTAGTAACCGGGTTCCAGCACCGTCAGCTGGTCCTCGGTCGTGCCATTGGCTCTTGCACACTGGGGCAACGCATCCGGGTTCCAGCACTGCCAGCTGGTTCTCGGCAGTGTTCTTGTCACAGGTACTCCCTCGTGCCAAGCCTGGTTTCAGCACCGTCAGCTGTTTCCGGGTTGTGTCAACTTCACTGAGACGCCTATGCTTGCCCCGTCGTGGTGCGGTCGAGTTAGCCAACTCCAGGGTGCCTCCAGTTTAGGAGCTTCCTATGTGGGCTGCGTGAACTGGTAGTCAAGGCTGGTTCTGTAGTGCCAGTAGGCCCAGCTCCCCCTGTAGGACTGTTGGGGTTCGGTAACTGCGGCTGCCTCGCGGCCTAGCTGTTCTCTCCTCTCCTGTGGGCCTTCGGGTCCACCACCTGGTTCCAGCACCGTCAGCTGGTTCTAGGCAGTGTCTTTTGCTCTTGTACCTTCTGCTCCCCATCCTGATTCCAGTAACGTCAGCTGGTTCCGGGCAGAGCCTTTGGCTTAGGTGCCTCCTTCTGGGTATCCAAGTTCCACCAACGTCAGGTGGTCCTTGGTAGTGCTTTCAGGCACGGGTACCTCCTGCTTAGTAACCGGGTTCCAGTAACGTCAGCTGGTCCTCGGTAGTTCCATTGGCTCTTGGACCTTCGGCTACCCATCCGGGTTCCAGTACCGTCAGCTGGTTCTCGGCAGTGTCTTTTGCTCTTGTACCTTCTGCTCCCCATCCTGGTTCCAGTAACGTCAGCTGGTTCCGGGCAGAGCCTTTGGCTTAGGTGCCTCCTTCTGGGTATCCGAGTTCCGCCAACGTCAGGCGGTCCTTGGTAGTGCTTTTTAGCACGGGTACCTCCTGCTTAGTAACCGGGTTCCAGTAACGTCAGCTGGTCCTCGGTAGTTCCATAGGCTCTTGAACCTTCAGGTAGCCATCCGAGTTCCAGTTCCATCAGCTGGTTCTTGGCATTTTCTCAGCCTTCTTGTACCTTCTGCTACATTTCCAAGTTGAAGACCCTAAAGTCGACGACCCGGAAGACCACCCCGATGACGACGACGACGACGACCCGGAAGACCACCCCGATGACGACGACGACGACGACGGCGGAGACGACGACGGAGACGACGACGGCGGAGACGACGACGGCGAAGATGACGACACTGAAGACGACGACCCTGGAGACGACGACATGGAAGACCGAGAAGCAGAAGAACAAGAGGCTGCAGAACAAAGAGCAGAAGAACATTAAGCATAACACTTAATATCAGAGCAAAAGATATTATCTAAATTATATGCAGAAGAAGACTAAGCAGTGTATGGGGGTGAGTCCGTTCCTCCTCGTGGTGCCCCTGGATAAAGCCTGATGCTGCAGGCCAAACTGAACGCGGACAAATGTAACTTTTGTGACTGGCAGAACGGAAGGTGTAATCTTCCAACTTTTATAGATAACAACTACGGGAATGCCTGTCACAAATGAGAATATGATGAAGAAGTAGAATAGGAAGAATAATAACAGTGGAATAAAAAGAATATGTAGAATAGGAAGAATAATAATAGTTGAAGAAAATGAATATGAAGAATGTAATAAAAAAAAAAATAGGTAGAAGATGAAGAAGAAGATGAATAAGGTGAAGAAGTTGATGTCAAAGATGCTGATGATGATGAAGATGAAAGTGTGGGAAAAGGAAAAAAAAGAAGGGGAAGGTCGTGGAATAGTGAAACATCAATATATGACAAAATAAAAAAAAATTTACATAGTCAATATCTTTTTCAATCCGAACGTCTTTAAAAAAAAAAAAAATCATGCTATTCTATTTGATTGGACTAATCCTCATTGCCTTTAATGTCTCCGCCACCTCCCCCATACATCCTACATTATTCTTAGTTGTTTTCCTTCATGTAGAATGAACCTACAAGGAAAGAAAGGGTTTATTTTAATTCCGATATTTTGGTCCCATTGACTTGCATTGGGATCGGGTATCGGTATCGGCGATATCCAATATTTTTTGAATATCGGCCGATCCAAACCGATACCGATACTTTCCGATATCGGAAGGTATCGCTCAACACTACCAGGGACGTGTCCATCACGGCACACTGGGTGAATGTGGTGGATGCAGGGTCCACAGGGGACATCAATTTCGGGACAGTTGTGCCTAGCTGTTATGAAAGATAATTCAGAACCACAATGGACATAGAGGTCAGCGCACATACAGTGACCTGACAATAACCCAAAAAACAAGAACGAGCTCTGAGACGTGGGAACTCTGTTGACCGCAATCCCTGATCCTAACCAACAACACTAGAGGCAGCCGTGGATTGCGCCTAACGCTGCCTATGCAACTCGGCACGGCCTGAGAAACTAGCTAGCCTGAAGATAGAAAATAAGCCTACCTTGCCTCAGAGAGATACCCCAAAGGAAAAGGCAGCCCCCACATATAATGACTGTGAGTAAAGATGAAAAGACAAACGTAGAGATGAAATAGATTTAGCAAAGTGAGGCCCAACTTTCTGAACAGAGCGAGGATAGGAAAGGTAACTTTGCGGTCAACACAAAACCCTTCAAAAACCACACAAAGGGGGCAAAAAGACCCTCCGTACCGAACTAACGGCACGGAGGTACACCCTCTGCGTCCCAGAGCTTCCAGCAAGCAGAAAAAACAAATTGACAAGCTGGACAGAAAAAAACAGCAAACAAATAGCAAAGAGGAACTTAGCTATGCAGAGCAGCAAGCCACAGGAACGATCCAGGAGGAAAACGGGTCCAACACTAGAACATTGACTGAAGGCCAGGATCAAAGCACTAGGTGGAGTTAAATAGGGAAGCACCTAACGACCTCACCACATCACCTGAGGAAGGAAACTCAGAAGCCGCAGTACCACTTTCCTCCACCAACGGAAGCTCACAGAGAGAACCAGCCGAAGTACCACTTGTGACCACAGGAGGGAGCTCTGCCACAGAATTCACAACAGTACCCCCCCTTGAGGAGGGGTCACCGAACCCTCACCAGAGCTCCCAGGACGACCAGGATGAGCCATATGAAAGGCACAAACAAGATCTGGAGCATGGACATCAGAGGCAAAGACCCAGGAATTATCTTCCTGAGCATAACCCTTCCACTTAACCAGATACTGGAGTTTCCGTCTTGAAACACGAGAATCCAAAATCTTCTCCACAATATACTCCAACTCCCCCTCCACCAAAACCGGGGCAGGAGGATCAACAGATGGAACCATAGGTGCCACGTATCTCCGCAACAATGACCTATGGAATACGTTATGGATGGAAAATGAATCTGGAAGGGTCAGACGAAAAGACACAGGATTAAGAACCTCAGAAATCCTATACGGACCAATAAAACGAGGTTTAAACTTAGGAGAGGAAACCTTCATAGGAATATGACGAGAAGATAACCAAACCAAGTCCCCAACCCGAAGTCGGGGACCCACACAGCGTCTGCGATTAGCGAAACGTTGAGCCTTCTCCTGGGACAAAGTCAAATTGTCCACTACATGAGTCCAAATCTGCTGCAACCTGTCCACCACAGTATCCACACCAGGACAGTCCGAAGACTCAACCTGCCCTGAAGAGAAAAGAGGATGGAACCCAGAGTTGCAGAAAAACGGTGAAACTAAGGTAGCCGAGCTGGCCCGATTATTAAGGGCGAACTCAGCCAAAGGCAAAAAGGACACCCAGCATGGGCGGACATACCGCCAGTTCAACCGGTGCAGCTGCATCGGGGCCCGGAGGCTCTGGGGGGCCCCTGCAGGGCGGCCAGGGACGCTGCTACCATTAGGCGATTTGACTATCAGGCGGCAGAAGAGAGGGCGGCAGACTCTATAGTAAGTGAATTTGCGCTGCTAGTTTTTTTTTTTTTTTTTTCTAAAACTCCGGGGTCAAGTGCTCGCCCCCCCTCCTCCCTCCCTCCCCCCTCCCTCCCCCCTCCTCCTCCCTCCTCCCTCCTCCCTCCCTTCCCCCTCCCTCCCCCCTCCCCCCTCCCTCCTTCCCGCCCCCCTCCCTGAAGACGTAATACTCACCTTCCTCCAGCGGTGGCTGCAACTGCGTCCCAGCGCCTGCAGCGCGTCCTGTCTTCAGCGGTCACATGGTACAGCTAATTTAAGGTCATGAATATGCGCATATTCATGACCTTAATTAGCGCTATCATGTGACCGCTGAAGACAGGAAGGAAGACGCTGCAGAAGAGATGCCAGGAAGGAAGTTCTGTTCTGTGCTGCGCGGTGAGAGGTAAGTATGACAGGGAAAAAGGATGGGGAGCCATGCACGCAGGGAAAAAGGATGTGGAGCCATGCACGCAGGGAAAAAGGATGTGGAGCCATGCACGCAGGGAAAAAGGATGTGGAGCCATGCACGCAGGGAAAAAGGATGTGGAGCCATGCACGCAGGGAAAAAGGATGGGGAGCCATGCACGCAGGGAAAAAGGATGTGGAGTGGAGCCATGCACGCAGGGAAAAAGGATGTGGAGCCATGCACGCAGGGAAAAAGGATGGGGAGCCATGCAAGCAGGGAAAAAGGATGGGGAGCCATGCACACAGGGAAAAAGGATGTGGAGCCATGCACGCAGGGAAAAAGGATGGGGAGCCATGCACGCAGGGAAAAAGGATGGGGAGCCATGCACGCAGGGAAAAAGGATGTGGAGCCATGCACGCAGGGAAAAAGGATGGGGAGCCATGCACGCAGGGAAAAAGGATGGGGAGCCATGCACGCAGGGAAAAAGGATGGGGAGCCATGCACGCAGGGAAAAAGGATGTGGAGCCATGCACGCAGGGAAAAAGGATGTGGAGCCATGCACACAGGGAAAAAGGATGTGGAGCTATGCACGCAGGGAAAAAGGATGTGGAGCCATGCACACAGGGGAGAAGAATGGGGGAGCCATGCACGCAGGGTCGGAGGATAGGGGAGGCATGCACGCAGGGGAGAAGGATGGGGGAGCCGTGAACGCAGGGGAGAAGGATGGGGGAGCCCAGCACGCAGGGGAGAAGGATGGGGGAGCCGTGAACGCAGGGGAGAAGGATGGGGGAGCCGTGAACGCAGGGGAGAAGGATGGCGGAGCCGTGAACGCAGGGGAGAAGGAATTACGGGAGCCGTGAACGCAGGGGAGAAGGATGGGGGAGCCATGCACACAGGGTGGGAGGATGGAGTATAAATATGGAGTATAAATACTAGGCCCTATAGGGGGGACACAGTGTGAGTGGACAGTGTGAAGAGGGGGCCGGTATAGAAAGGAGAGGTCAGTGTGAAGAGCATGTACCATAAGAGGGACAGTGTGGGGGTCATATTTTGTGCAGACAATATAGTGAGGGGCAATTTGTTATTCCGGAGCATTATAATGACACTTGAATCTTTAAGGGCATCTTGTGGAGACTTTCTGCAAAAGAGCGGAAAAGATGGAAGTCTGCAGAGACGGCTGTGGATGACAAAACTCATCATGGGGTCTGGACAAGATGAAGAAAAGAAGAACAGCTCCAGAGACGACGTTATCTATAAGGTACCTGGATGTAAATGTTATTTGTGATACTAACTAATTCTCATGTTTTTATTTATGTTAGGAGCCATTTTTCCGTTCGCCTCAGGCAGCAGAGAGGCTAGGTTCACCCCTGAGGGCGGCTAATATAGAGGGCAATCTGGCCAGTCTATCCGGCCCCGAGGCTCCGGGGGCCCCCTGGCCAGATTGCCCTCATGTGCGGCAGGCATGGAGCAATCCCTGCAGCTCCGCTGCCTGCAAGAGAAAATGGCAACGGATCTGCAGGGAATGGATGCTTCCTGCTTCCTTTCTCACACAGACAGCAGCGGCTCAGCTGAATGACATCATCATTCCGCGCTGCGGCTGTGCGAGACAGGAAGCTGCCGCACACTGGCTTCTGCACACTCATGCCTGGAAGGAAGCTGCAGCTGTGCAGGACCTCAATCACCCCCTGAACAGGAGGTAAAGAACGGTCTGAATGTGACGGATTGTTTGCAGAGTAAAGAGGGGAGACAGGGGCAGCAGTCAGAGACTAGAAGCAGTGATTTACTGACTGTGACCCCCGGAGCTTTGTGTTCTCTGGTCAGTGCAGGATTTTCATCCACACACAGCAGGGACCAGAGAGTTCAGAGCTCAGGAACACAGTCACTAAATCACTGGGTCTATTCTCTGACGGGACTCCAGTCATCACTGCAGTATCAGATCCAGGCTGGGACCGACCCCTGAGCCCATCCCCCAGTAAAGACTTTTTCACATATACTGTATCTGTTGCATTAAACACACATATAAGGGTATGTTTCCACTGTCAGTAAACTCTGCGGATTGAACGCTGTGTACATCCGCAGCATCCAGTCCGCAGCTCCTGATGTTACAGCATAGTGCATGAGATTTCAAGGAATCCAATGTCCACTATGTATGCAGCGGCACCCGCAGCTTTCCTACAGAGACGGACATGCGGCACATCTTTCTAGACCGTAGCATGTCTATTTATCTTGCGGAGACGCTCAGTCTCCACAAGATAAATATCACAGTCCAATGTATAGGATGCGGTGATTCCGCATGTGTTCAATGAACACATGCGGAAGCATCACTCGTACAAAAGCCGGCAGCGCTTTGGACCGAGCGGACATGTGCTGCATCCAAAGCGCTGCCGATTCCTGACCGTGGAACCAAACCCTTATACATTAATGTATACTATGTCACATATGCAGTAGACACAGGTGTTTATTATACATGGGCATATTCTACAGTATATATATATATATATATATATATATATATATATATATTAGCTTTGTCGCCTTTAAAGAAGGGGGGGCCCAAACACATTTCCTGCACAGGGGCCCCAAGCTGTCTGTGTCCGCCCCTGACACCCAGTCATCCTGATCAGCAGAAACAAAGCATCTCAGATATGTTTCCAAGGTCTGATTGGTTCGTTCGGTCTGGCCATTAGTCTGAGGATGGAAAGCCAAGGAAAAAGACAAGTCAATGCCCATCCTACCACAAAAGGCTCGCCAAAACCTCGAAACAAACTGGGAACCTCTGTCAGAAACGATATTCTCTGGAATGCCATGTAAACGAACCACATGCTGGAAAAACAATGGCACCAAATCAGAGGAGGAAGGCAATTTAGACAAGGGTACCAAATGGACCATCTTAGAGAAGCGATCACAGACCACCCAAATGACTGACATCTTTTGAGAGACGGGAAGATCTGAAATAAAATCCATAGAGATATGTGTCCAAGGCCTCTTCGGGACCGGCAAGGGCAAAAGCAATCCACTGGCACGAGAACAGCAGGGCTTAGCCTGAGCACAAATCCCACAGGACTGCACAAAAGTACGCACATCCCGCGACAGAGATGGCCATCAGAAGGATCTAGCCACTAACTCTCTGGTAACAAAGATTCCAGGATGACCAGCCAACACCGAACAATGAACCTCAGAGATAACTTTATTCGTCCACCTATCAGGGACAAACAGTTTCTCCGCTGGGCAACGATCAGGTTTATTAGCCTGAAATTTTTGCAGCACCCGCCGCAAATCAGGGGAGATGGCAGACACAATTACTCCCTCTTTGAGGATACCCGCCGGCTCAGATACACCCGGAGAGTCGGGCACAAAACTCCTAGACAGAGCATCCGCCTTCACATTTTTAGAGCCCGGAAGGTATGAAATCACAAAGTCAAAACGGGCAAAAAACAACGACCAACGAGCTTGTCTAGGGTTCAACCGCTTGGCGGACTCGAGATAAGTCAAGTTCTTATGATCAGTCAAGACCACCACGCGATGCTTAGCTCCTTCAAGCCAATGACGCCATTCCTCGAATGCCCACTTCATGGCCAGCAACTCTCGATTACCCACATCATAATTACGCTCAGCAGGCGAAAACTTCCTGGAAAAGAAGGCGCATGGTTTCATCACCGAGCAATCAGAACTTCTCTGCGACAAAACAGCCCCTGCTCCAATCTCAGAAGCATCAACCTCGACCTGGAACGGAAGTGAAACATCTGGTTGACACAACACAGGGGCAGAAGAAAAACGACGCTTCAACTCTTGAAAAGCTTCCACCGCAGCAGAAGACCAATTGACCAAATCAGCACCCTTCTTGGTCAAATCGGTCAATGGTTTAGCAATACTAGAAAAATTGCAGATGAAGCGACGATAAAAATTAGCAAAGCCCAGGAACTTTTGCAGACTTTTCAGAGATGTCGGCTGAGTCCAATTATGGATGGCTTGGACCTTAACAGGATCCATCTCGATAGTAGAAGGGGAAAAGATGAACCCCAAAAATGAAACCTTCTGAACACCAAAGAGACACTTTGATCCCTTCACAAACAAAGAATTAGCACGCAGGACCTGAAACACCGTTCTGACCTGCTTCACATGAGACTCCCAATCATCCGAGAAGATCAAAATGTCATCTAAGTACACAATCAGGAATTTATCCAGGTACTCTCGGAAGATGTCATGCATAAAGGACTGAAACACTGATGGAGCATTGGCTAGTCCGAATGGCATTACTAGATACTCAAAATGGCCCTCGGGCGTATTAAATGCAGTTTTCCACTCATCGCCTCGCTTAATACGCACAAGATTATACGCACCACGAAGATCTATCTTAGTGAACCAGCTAGCCCTCTTAATGAGAGCAAACAAATCAGATAACAATGGCAAGGGGTACTGAAATTTAACCGTGATCTAATTTAAAAGGCGGTAATCTATACAAGGTCTCAGTGAACCATCCTTCTTGGCTACAAAAAAGAACCCTGCTCCCAATGGCGACGATGACGGGCGAATATGCCCCTTCTCCAAAGACTCCTTCACATAACTCCGCATAGCGGCGTGCTCTGGCACAGATAAATTAAACAGTCGACCTTTAGGGAATTTACTACCAGGAATCAAATCGATAGCATAATCACAATCCCTATGCGGAGGTAGGGCATCGGACTTGGGCTCATCAAATACATCCCGGTAATCAGACAAGAACTCAGGAACCTCAGAAGGGGTGGATGACGAAATAGTCAGAAATGGGACATTACCATGAACCCCCTGACAACCCCAGCTGGACACAGACAGGGATTTCCAATCTAAAACTGGATTATGGACTTGTAGCCATGGCAACCCCAACACGACCACATCATGCAGATTATGCAACACCAGAAAGCGAATGACCTCCTGATGTGCAGGAGCCATGCACATGGTCAGCTGGGTCCAGTACTGAGGCTTATTCTTGGCCAAAGGCGTAGCATCAATTCCTCTCAATGGAATAGGACACTGCAAGGGCTCCAAGAAAAACCCACATCGCCTAGCATACTCCAAGTCCATTAAATTCAGGGCAGCGCCTGAATCCACAAATGCCATGACAGAATACGATGACAAAGAGCAGATCAAGGTAACAGACAGAAGAAATTTTGACTGTACCATACCAATGGTGGCAGACCTAGCGAACCGCTTAGTGCGCTTAGGACAATCAGAGATAGCATGAGTGGAATCACCACAGTAGAAACACAGCCCATTCAGACGTCTGTGTTCTTGCCGTTCAACTCTGGTCAAAGTCCTATCGCACTGCATAGGCTCAGGTTTAAGCTCAGGTAATACCGCCAAATGGTGCACAGATTTACGCTCGCGCAAGCGTCGACCGATCTGAATGGCCAAAGACATAGACTCATTCAGACCAGCAGGCATAGGAAATCCCACCATAACATCCTTAAGGGCTTCAGAGAGACCTTTTCTGAAAATAGCTGCGAGCGCACCTTCATTCCACTGAGTGAGTACGGACCACTTTCTAAATTTCTGACAATATACCTCTATTTCATCCTGACCCTGACACAGAGCCAGCAAATTCTTCTCTGCCTGATCCACAGAATTAGGCTCATCGTACAGCAATCCGAGCGCCAGGAAAAATGCATCGATATTACTTAATGCAGGATCCCCTGGCGCAAGGGAAAATGCCCAGTCCTGAGGATCGCCACGCAAAAAAGAAATAACAATCCTAACTTGTTGAACTGGGTCACCAGAGGAGCGAGGTTTCAAAGCCAGAAATAGTTTACAATTATTTTTGAAACTCAGAAATTTAGTTCTATCTCCAAAAAACAAATCAGGAATAGGGATTCTCGGTTCTAACATAGAATTCTGAACCACAAAGTCTTGAATACTTTGTACTCTTGCCGTGAGCTGATCCACACATGAAGACAGACCTTTAATGTTCATTGCTACACCTGTGTCCTGAACCACCCAAATGTCTAAGGGAAAAAAAGGCAAAATACAGTGCAAAGAAAAAAAATGGTCTCAGAACTTCTTTTTTCCCTCTATTGAGAATCATTAGTACATGGCCTTCAGTACTGTTATGAAAGATAATTCAGAACCACAATGGACATAGAGGTCAGCGCACATACAGTGACCTGACAATAACCCAAAAAACAAGAACGAGCTCTGAGACGTGGGAACTCTGTTGACTGCAATCCCTGATCCTAACCAACAACACTAGAGGCAGCCGTGGATTGCGCCTAACGCTGCCTATGCAACTCGGCACGGCCTGAGAAACTAGCTAGCCTGAAGATAGAAAATAAGCCTACCTTGCCTCAGAGAGATACCCCAAAGGAAAAGGCAGCCCCCACATATAATGACTGTGAGTAAAGATGAAAAGACAAACGTAGAGATTAATAGATTTAGCAAAGTGAGGCCCAACTTTCTGAACAGAGCGAGGATAGGAAAGGTAACTTTGCGGTCAACACAAAACCCTTCAAAAACCACGCAAAGGGGGCAAAAAGACCCTCCGTACCGAACTAACGGCACGGAGGTACACCCTCTGCGTCCCAGAGCTTCCAGCAAGCAGAAAAAACAAATTGACAAGCTGGACAGAAAAAAACAGCAAACAAATAGCAAAGAGGAACTTAGCTATGCAGAGCAGCAAGCCACAGGAACGATCCAGGAGGAAAACGGGTCCAACACTAGAACATTGACTGAAGGCCAAGATCAAAGCACTAGGTGGAGTTAAATAGGGAAGCACCTAACGACCTCACCACATCACCTTAGGAAGGAAACTCAGAAGCCGCAGTACCACTTTCCTCCACCAACGGAAGCTCACAGAGAGAACCAGCCGAAGTACCACTTGTGACCACAGGAGGGAGCTCTGCCACAGAATTCACAACACCTAGCCCACGGTCTAGGAAACAGTTGGCTGTACGCGTTCGCACCCTCTCCTCCTCCTCTTCGTCCTCCTGCAGAAGCGAGAGCTCTTCCACAGACCGCAGTCGCCCAACCACTCCATCGGCAGCTGTCACTGTTGCACACCAGTTGTCCCATTATGGGCCAGCTACTGGCAAGCGTCAGCAGGCTGTATTGGCTATGAAGTGTTTGGGCGACAACAGACACACCGCGGAAGTTCTGTCCGACTTCTTGCAGCAAGAAACGCAGTCGTGGCTGGGCACAGTAGATCTTGAGGCAGGCAAGGTAGTGAGTGATAACGGAAGGAATTTCATGGCTGCCATCTCCCTTTCCCAACTGAAACACATTCCTTGCCTGGCTCACACCTTAAACCTGGTGGTGCAGTGCTTATTGAAAACTTTTCCTGGGTTCTCCGACCTGCTCCTCAAAGTGCGTGGACTTTGCACACATATCCGCCGCTCGCCTGTACACTCCAGCCGTATGCAGACCTATCAGCGGTCTTTGAACCTTCCCCAGCATCGCCTAATCATAGACGTTGCAACAAGGTGGAACTCAACACTGCACATGCTTCAGAGACTGTGTGAACAGAGGCGGGCTGTTATGTTTTTGTGGGAGGATACACATACACGGGCAGGCAGTAGGATGGCAGACATGGAGTTGTCAGGTGTGCAGTGGTCAAAGATACAAGACATGTGTCAAGTCCTTCAGTGTTTTGAGGAATGCACACGGTTGGTTAGTACAGACAACGCCATAATAAGCATGAGCATCCCCCTAATGTGTCTGCTGATGCAAAGTT
Organism: Ranitomeya imitator; assembly: GCF_032444005.1. Lineage (NCBI taxonomy): Eukaryota > Metazoa > Chordata > Amphibia > Anura > Dendrobatidae > Ranitomeya > Ranitomeya imitator. Next base: position 239,658,205 of record NC_091286.1, read on the forward strand.
TGACGCACATAAAGGATCAGGCGTCTTCACCAGAGGAAGAGGAAAGCCTTGATGACAGTCAGCCATTGTCTGGTCAGGGCAGTGTACAGGATGAGGTAGCGGGCGAAGAGGAGGTGGAGGACGAGGAGGATGATGGGGATGAGTATATTTTTAATGAGGAAGCTTTCCCGGGGGCACTGGAAATTGGTTGCATGGCAAGGCCGGGTTCTGGTTTTTTTAGGAACACAAGTGACGTAGATTTGCCTGAAACTGCCCCTCAACCAATCACAACCGCAGATTTGACAACTGGAACTTTGGCCCACATGGCGGATTATGCCTTACGTATCCTCAAAAGGGACACACGCATTACTAAAATGATGAACGATGACGATTACTGGTTGGCCTGCCTCCTTGATCCTCTCTATAAAGGCAAATTGCAAAATATTATGCCACATGAGAACTTGGAACTAATATTAGCAACCAAACAATCAACTCTTGTTGACCGTTTGCTTCAGGCATTCCCAGCACACAGCGCCCGTGATCGTTCTCACACGAGCTACAGGGGGCAGCAGACCAGGAGTGTTAGGGGTGCACACATCAGAAGTGGCGTTGGACAGAGGGGTTTTCTGACCAGGTTGTGGAGTGATTTTGCTATGACCGCAGACAGGACAGGTACTGCTGCATCAATTGAAAGTGACAGGAGACAACATTTGTCCAGTATGGTTACAAACTATTTTTCATCCCTTATCGATGTTCTCCCTCAACCGTCATTCCCATTTGATTACTGGGCATCCAAATTAGACACCTGGCCAGAATTGGCAGAATATGCATTGCAGGAGCTTGCTTGCCCGGCAGCTAGTGTCCTATCAGAAAGAGTATTCAGTGCTGCAGGTTCAATATTAACCGAAAAAAGGACTCGTCTGGCGACCCATAATGTTGATGATCTAACATTCATTAAAATGAACCACAACTGGATTTAGAATTCTTTTGCCCCACCTTGCCCGGCCGACACCTAGCTTTCCTATGAAAAGCTCTTGCCTGTGGACTACTGTGAATTACTTTTCTAATGTCTTAATTTGCTGCAGCTTATTGTCCAGCATGCGACATGTTTACACCTCCCTAAATGGCCAAACTCCCCACACGGGGCCGTGGTATCGCGACTTGGCGCAAGCACCCGTGAGAGTGCTGTTTGTCTGAAGAGGTGGGTGTGCCCGCTTTTGGTCGACAGCACTGCCACTGGGTCCCTCATAGTACAATAAAGTGTCTCTGGTGGTGGTGGAGCGCACCCAACATCAGACACACTGTTGTAACATAAGGGGCCCTGGGCCTGTACCGCCGGCCACAAGAGAGTTCACCCACCCCCAGGTCAAACATTGCTCTACCACTTCCACAGTTATCTCTCACACTTCCACCAATGTTTAGTCTATGCGCTGACATCCTTCCATTCCTGCCACTGACAATACCATTGTGTTGACATGTATGATGGTACTTGACATAGTCAGGGGCAGTGTCCTCTATTTATCAAAGTAAATACTTTGCGCCAAATTAGTAGGTCTGAAACTACGCAGAGGATCCCACCCCTGTACCTAATGATTGCACCCTTTAGTGTTTTCGTTTTGTTTTAATGCGAGACATTCACATTTATTTATTGTTTTGGACTACTAACTGGCAGACACTCATTACAATCGGCCTCCGCTGACCAGACCACTGCTGCCCGTGTACCCCTGGAACCAATTTTAAATTGCCTACAGCCAGCCCAATTTTATTATGTTAGGCCTTCGAAGCCTGTCTGCGGTCCCTCCTTCCACTAGGCCTCCACTGACCTGTCTACTGCTGCCCGTGTACCCCTGGAACCAATTATAAAGTGCCTACAGCCTGTCCAATATTATAATGTTAGGCCTTCGAAGCCTGTCTGCGGTCCCTCCTTCCACTAGGCCTCCACTGACCTGTCTACTGCTGCCCGTGTACCCCTGGAACCAATTATAAAGTGCCTACAGCCAGTCCAATTTTATTATGTTAGGCCTTCGAAGCCTATCTGCGGTCCCTCATTCCACTAGGCCTCCACTGACCATACCACTGCTGCCCGTGTACCCCTGGAACCAATTTTAAATTGCCTACAGCCAGCCCAATTTATTATGTTAGGCCTTCGATGCCTGTCTGCGGTCCCTCCTTCCACTGGGCCTCCACTGACCAGACCACTGCTGCCCATGTACCCCTGGAACCAATTATAAAGTGCCTACAGCCATATGTTATTATGTTAGGCCTTAGAAGCCTGTCTGCGGCCCGTTCTTTCTACTACTCCTACACTGACCAGACCACTGCTGCCCGTGTACCCCTGGAACCTATTTAAAAGTGCCTACAGCCCAATTTTTTTTTATGTTAGGCCTTCGAAGCCTGTCTGCGGTCCCTCCTTCCACTAGGCCTCCACTGACCAGACCACTGCTGCCCGTGTACCCCTGGAACCAATTATAAAGTGCCTACAGCCAGTCCAATTTTATTATGTTAGGCCTTCGAAGCCTGTCTGCGGTCCGTTCTTTCTACTACTCCTCCACTGACCAGACCACTGCTGCCCGTGTACCCCTGGAACGTATTTAAAAGTGCCTACAGCCCAATTTTATTATGTTAGGCCTTAGAAGCCTGTCTGCGGCCCGTTCTTTCTACTACTCCAACACTGACCAGACCACTGCTGCCCGTGTGCCCCTGGAACCTATTTAAAAGTGCCTACAGCCCAATTTTTTTATGTTAGGCCTTCGAAGCCTGTCTGCGGTCCCTCCTTCCACTAGGCCTCCACTGACAAGACTACTGCTGCCCGTGTACCCCTGGAACCAATTATAAAGTGCCTACAGCCAGTCCAATTTTATTATGTTAGGCCTTTGAAGCCTGTCTGCAGTCCGTTCTTTCTACTACTCCTCCACTGACCAGACCACTGCTGCCCGTGTACCCCTGGAACCTATTTAAAAGTGCCTACAGCCAGCCAAATTTTTTATGTTAGGCCTTCAAAGCCTGTCTGCGGTCCCTCCTTCCACTAGGCCTCCACTGACCAGACCACTGCTGCCCGTGTGCCGCTGGAACCAATTATAAAGTGCCTACAGCCATATGTTATTATGTTAGGCCTTAGAAGCCTGTCTGCGGCCCGTTCTTTCTACTACTCCTACACTGACCAGACCACTGCTGCCCGTGTACCCCTGGAACCTATTTAAAAGTGCCTACAGCCCAATTGTTTTTTATGTTAGGCCTTCGAAGCCTGTCTGCGGTCCCTCCTTCCACTAGGCCTCCACTGACCAGACCACTGCTGCCCGTGTACCCCTGGAACCAATTTTAAATTGCCTACAGCCAGCCCAATTTATTATGTTAGGCCTTCGAAGCCTGTCTGCGGTCCCTCCTTCCACTAGGCCTCCACTGACCAGACCACTGCTGCCCGTGTACCCCTGGAACCAATTATAAAGTGCCTACAGCCATATGTTATTATGTTAGGCCTTAGAAGCCTGTCTGCGGCCCGTTCTTTCTACTACTCCTCCACTGACCAGACCACTGCTGCCCGTGTACCCCTGGAACCTATTTAAAAGTGCCTACAGCCCAATTTTTTTTTATGTTAGGCCTTCGAAGCCTGTCTGCGGTCCCTCCTTCCACTAGGCCTCCACTGACCAGACCACTGCTGCCCGTGTACCCCTGGAACCAATTATAAAGTGCCTACAGCCATATGTTATTATGTTAGGCCTTAGAAGCCTGTCTGCGGCCCGTTCTTTCTACTACTCCTACACTGACCAGACCACTGCTGCCCGTGTACCCCTGGAACCTATTTAAAAGTGCCTACAGCCCAATTTTTTTTTATGTTAGGCCTTCGAAGCCTGTCTGCGGTCCCTCCTTCCACTAGGCCTCCACTGACCATACCACTGCTGCCCGTGTACCCCTGGAACCAATTTTAAATTGCCTACAGCCAGCCCAATTTATTATGTTAGGCCTTCGAAGCCTGTCTGCGGTCCCTCCTTCCACTAGGCCTCCACTGACCAGACCACTGCTGCCCGTGTACCCCTGGAACCAATTATAAAGTGCCTACAGCCATATGTTATTATGTTAGGCCTTAGAAGCCTGTCTGCGGCCCGTTCTTTCTACTACTCCTACACTGACCAGACCACTGCTGCCCGTGTACCCCTGGAACCTATTTAAAAGTGCCAACAGCCCAATTTTTTTTAATGTTAGGCCTTCGAAGCCTGTCTGCAGTCCCTCCTTCCACTAGGCCTCCACTGGCCAGACCACTGCTGCCCGTGTACCCCTGGAACCAATTATAAAGTGCCTACAGCCATATGTTATTATGTTAGGCCTTCGAAGCCTGTCTGCGGCCCGTTCTTTCTACTACTCCTCCACTGACCAGACCACTGCTGCCCGTGTACCCCTGGAACCTATTTAAAAGTGCCAACAGCCCAATTTTATTATGTTAGGCCTTAGAAGCCTGTCTGCTGCCCGTTCTTTCTACTACTCCTCCACTGACCAGACCACTGCTGCCTGTGTACCCCTGGAACCTATTTTTAATTGCATAGAGCATCCTTTTTTTAATAGTAGGCGTACAAAGTCTGTCTGCGGTCCACTATTGAAATTGTCCTCCACTGCCCAGAGCAATGCTGCCTGTGTACCCCTGTAACCTTTTTTAACCCCTTAATGACCGCCAATACGCCTTTTAACTGACCTGAGATATAAGAGAATAGCCTCCCCACACAGGTGACAATCCAGCAGCTGTCGGCTGTACACTATAGCTGAAAACTTGCTGCATCAGCCACGATCAGTGTTTGCACCGTCCAAATCTGTTTAACCCCTTTGATGCTGCTGCCAATAGTGACTACATCATTAGAAATGGTTAACAGAGTGTGGCGGCTTCCTATTTAACCAAATTGGTGCCCTCAGATCTTGATTTTGTGGTCCTGATGTTTGCCATGGCAAATCATGACCAAATAGCGGCCTTAGAGTCTGATTGCTGTAGTAATCTGTTCAGAAGTTAGAGACATTTAGATGGTAAAAATGCACATTTTCATTTTTATCATGCCACTTTGCATTAATTCCTGTAAAGCACCTGAAGGGTTAATAAACTACCTGACTGCAGTTTTCAAAATGTCAGGGGGTGCTGTTTTTAAAATGGTATCACGTTTGGGGGTTTCCCAATATATGAGACCCCTAAAGTCACTTCAAACATGGATAAGTCCCTAAAAAAATAAATTTTGTAAATTTCCTTGAAAAAATCAAAAATTGCTGCTACATTTTTAATCCTCTAAAATGCTAAAAAAATAAAATAACATTTTACAAATGGTGCTGATGTAAAGCTGACATGTGGGGAATGTTAATCATTAATGGTTTGCTGTGGTATGACTATTTGGATTAAAGGGATAATCATTCAAAGTTTTAAAATTGCTAATTTTTTTACATTTTTCTCAAATTTTTGATATTTTTATAAATAAACACAAAACATATTGACCTAAATTTACCATTATCATAGAGTATAATGTGTCACGAAAAAACAGTCTCAAAATCACTGGGATTTGTTGAAGCATTGCAGAGTCATTACCACATAAAGTGACTCTGGTCAGATTTAAAAAATTTGGCTCCGTCACTAAGGGGTTAAACTGCAGTGAGCCACATTTTTGGTTTAAGGCCTACTACCTGTGTCTGTCTGCGCCACTCAATACAGCTGTCTTCCTTTGAAAAAAGCAGAGCGTCAATAGTCTTGTTTTCAGCCTCTAGGAATTGTAAAACTGCATTGGGGCTACAACTTTGGTAGGGCCTACTAACGGTGTTTGCCGCTCCAAGGTGTGCCCCAGGTTTCGTCCACATTGCTTCGATCTTCCTACTCTCGTTTAGTAGTTGTTACAAACTACACTGCATTAGGCCTACAAATTTGGTATGGGGTGTAGAGAGACGGTGTGTTACACTCCAAGGTGTTCCCCATGTTTCGTCCACATTGCTTCGATCTTCCTACTCTCGTTTAGTAGTTGGTGAAAACTACACTGCATTAGGCCTACAAATTTGGTATGGGGTGTAGAGAGACGGTGTGTTACACTCCAAGGTGTTCCCCATGTTTCGTCCACATTGCTTCGATCTTCCTACTCTCGTTTAGTAGTTGGTGAAAAGTACACTGCATTAGGCCTACAAATTGGGTATGGGGTGTAGAGACGGTGTCTTCCGCTCCAAGGTGTTCTCCAGGTTGCCTTTCCTAAGCTTCTATCTTCAGGCTCTTGTTAAATAGTGCTTAAATGGAACAACTGCATTTGGCGTACTAGTTGGTTTGGGGCCTACTAACAGTGTCTGCCGCTCCTTGCTGTTCTCCTGGTTTCCTGTCCTGAAATTCCATTTTCAGGCTCTCGTTAAGTAGTTGTTAATGTTAGACTGCATTTGGCCTACTAGTTGGGTTGGGGCCTACTATCGGTGTCTGCCACTCCTTGCTGTTCTCCTCCACTGAACAAAGCTGTGCCGCCTGTTTACTACTGTTGCCAATTTTGAACTGCATTTCGACTACTTACTGATTTGGGCCTACTCTCTGTGTCAGCCTCTCATTCCAGTTGTCCTCCACTGCAATGCCCCCTGATTAGTCCTGTGTTACCAATTTTGAACTGCATTTAGCCCACTTTATTCTTTGGGCCTATATCTGTGTTTCCTCCTCATCCTGCCCATTGCCCAGCCAGTGATAGATGAGTCTGCTGGTACATTGACCCATAACGCAACATTTCCCGTGCATGCTACACTGCAAGATTGTGACCCTGCTGAAAGTCAGGTCCCCCTTCCCGCATACCATACCACCTGTTGTGGATTCTGTTTTTGGGCTCCCTCTGGTGGTTACAGATGGTACTGGGTGACTTGTGTTTTCTGCGGTCTCTGGTGTCCACCTGTTCTATCAGGATATGGGAGTTTCCTATTTAACCTGGCTTTCTTGTCATTTCCTCGCCGGCTATCAATGTAATCAGTGTGTCTTGTTACCTCTGCTTCCCGCTTCTGTAATCTTCAGGACAAGCTAAGTTTTTTATTTTCCTGTTCCACGTTTTGCTTAATTTTTTGTCTTAGTCCAGCTTGCAGTTATGTGATTCCTTTTTGCTGGTTGCTCTAGTGGGCTGATATTACTCCTCATGTTCCATGAGTTTGGCACATGAGTTCAAGTAATTTCAGGATGGTTTTTTGTAGGGTTTTTCGCTGACCGCACAGTTCACTTTTGTATCCTCTGCTATCTAGCTTTAGCGGGCCTCATTTTGCTGAATCTGTTTTCATAACTACGTATGTGCTTTCCTCTCATTTCACCGTCATTACATGTGGGGGGCTGCTATTTCTGTGGGGTGTTTCTCTGGAGGCAAGAGATGTCTGTGTTTCTTCTAATAGGGGAAGTTAGTCCTTCGGCTGGAGCGAGACGTCTAGGATCATCGTAGGCACGTTCCCCGGCTACAGCTAGTTGTGTGTTTAGGTTCAGGATCGCGGTCAGCTCAGTTTCCATCACCCTAGAGCTTGTTTTGTTTTTTGTGCTTGTCCTTTTGTGATCCCCTGCCATTGGGATCATGACAGTATAGCCGGCCCAAAGTGGTAATCGTATTGGCTGAAGTAGGAGGAAAAGTAGTCTGAGGAAGTTTTTTTTTTTTTTTCTCCCCTCAGAGTTTGCTGCCTAGCCTTAATTGCAGCCTGGCTGCGTCTTACCTCCTCTTAATCCTTGAATGGCTCTGACCTCAGCTGTTTATCATGGACGTCCAGAGTTTGGCTTCCAGCCTGAATAATCTTGCTGCTAAGGTTCAAAATATACAAGATTTTGTTGTACATGCTCCTGTGTCTGAACCTAGAATTCCTATCCCAGAGTTTTTTACTGGAGATAGATCTAGTTTTCTGAATTTTAGGAACAATTGCAAGTTGTTTCTTTCTTTGAAATCTCGCTCCTCTGGAGACCCTGCTCAGCAAGTCAAAATTGTTATATCTTTCCTGCGGGGTGACCCTCAGAATTGGGCATTTGCATTGGCACCAGGGGATCCTGCGTTGCTCAATGTGGATGCGTTTTTTCTGGCATTGGGTTTGCTCTATGAGGAACCTAACCTAGAGATTCAGGCTGAAAAAGCTTTATTGGCTCTCTCTCAGGGGCAAGATGAAGCAGAAATATATTGTCAGAAATTTCGGAAGTGGTCGGTGCTTACTCAGTGGAATGAGTGCGCCCTGGCTGCAAGATTCAGAGATGGCCTTTCTGAGGCCATTAAAGATGTTATGGTGGGGTTCCCTGCGCCTACAGGTCTGAATGAGTCTATGACTATGGCTATTCAGATTGATCGGCGTTTACGGGAGCGCAAACCTGTGCACCATTTGGCGGTGTCTTCTGAACAGGCACCTGAGACAATGCAATGTGATAGAATTCAGTCCAGAAGTGAACGGCAAAACTATAGGCGGAAAAATGGGTTGTGTTTTTATTGTGGTGATTCAGCTCATGTTATATCAGCATGCTCTAAACGCACAAAAAAGGTTGATAAGTCTGTTGCCATTAGTACTTTACAGTCTAAGTTCATTCTGTCTGTGACTCTGATTTGTTCATTATCAGCCATTTCCGTCGATGCCTATGTGGATTCAGGCGCTGCCCTGAGTCTTATGGATTGGTCATTTGCCAACCGCTGTGGGTTTAGTCTGGAGCCTCTGGAAGTCCCTATTCCTTTGAAAGGAATTGACTCTACACCTTTGGCTATGAATAAACCTCAGTACTGGACACAAGTGACCATGCGTATGACTCCCGCTCATCAGGAGGTGATTTGCTTCCTGGTACTGTATAATTTACATGATGTCTTAGTGCTTGGTCTGCCATGGTTACAAACTCATAACCCAGTCTTGGACTGGAAAACGATGTCTGTGTTAAGCTGGGGATGTCAGGGGGTTCATGATGATGCACCTCCGATTTCTATCGCTTCATCTACTCCTTCTGAGGTTCCTGTATTTTTGTCTGATTATCGGGATGTTTTTGAGGAGCCTAAGCTCAATTCGCTTCCTCCTCACAGGGATTGCGATTGTGCTATAGATTTGATTCCTGGCAGTAAATTTCCTAAAGGACGTTTGTTCAATTTGTCAGTGCCAGAGCATACTGCTATGCGGGATTTTGTTAAGGAGTCCTTGGAAAAGGGACATATCCGTCCATCTTCGTCCCCTTTGGGAGCAGGTTTTTTTTTCGTGGCCAAAAAAGATGGTTCCTTGAGGCCTTGTATAGATTACCGTCTTTTGAATAAGATTACAGTCAAATATCAGTATCCTTTGCCATTGTTGACTGATTTGTTCGCTCGCATTAAGGGGGCTAAATGGTTCACTAAGATTGATCTTCGAGGTGCGTATAATCTTGTGCGGATAAAGCAGGGTGATGAGTGGAAAACCGCATTTAATACGCCTGAGGGCCATTTTGAGTATTTGGTGATGCCTTTTGGACTTTCTAATGCTCCTTCTGTCTTCCAGTCCTTTATGCACGATATTTTCCGTGAATATCTGGATAAATTTATGATTGTGTATTTGGATGATGTTTTGTTTTTTTCTGATGACTGGGAGTCCCATGTTCAGCAGGTCAGGAAGGTGTTTCAGGTCCTGCGGGCCAATTCTTTGTTTGTAAAAGGTTCAAAGTGTCTCTTTGGAGTCCAGAAGATTTCTTTTTTGGGGTATATTTTTTCCCCTTCTACTATTGAGATGGATCCCGTCAAGGTTCAGGCTATTTGTGACTGGACGCAGCCTACATCTCTTAAGAGTCTACAGAAGTTCTTGGGCTTTGCTAATTTTTATCGTCGTTTCATAACTAATTTTTCTAGTGTTGTTAAGCCTTTGACGGATTTCACTAAGAAGGGTGCTGATGTTGTTGATTGGTCTCCTGCGGCTGTGGAGGCCTTTCAGGAACTTAAGCGTCGGTTTTCTTCTGCTCCTGTGTTGCGTCAGCCAGATGTTTCACTTCCTTTTCAGGTTGAGGTTGATGCTTCCGAGATTGGAGCGGGGGCGGTTTTGTCGCAGAGAAGCTCCGATTGCTCAGTGATGAAGCCATGTGCGTTCTTTTCTAGAAAGTTTTCGCCCACTGAGCGGAATTATGATGTTGGTAATCGGGAGCTTTTGGCCATGAAGTGGGCATTTGAGGAGTGGCGTCATTGGCTTGAGGGTGCTAGACATCGTGTGGTGGTCTTGACTGATCACAAAAATCTGATTTACCTTGAGTCTGCCAAGCGTCTGAATCCTAGACAGGCTCGTTGGTCACTGTTTTTCTCCCGTTTCGATTTTGTGGTTTCATACCTGCCAGGTTCAAAGAATGTGAAGGCGGATGCTCTTTCTAGGAGTTTTGTGCCTGACTCCCCTGGAAATTCTGAGCCCAGTGGTATCCTTAGGGATGGGGTGATTTTGTCGGCTGTCTCCCCAGATTTGCGACGTGCTTTGCAGGAGTTTCAGGCAGATAAACCTGATTGTTGTCCGCCTGAAAGACTGTTTGTTCCGGATAATTGGACCAGTAGAGTCATCTCTGAGGTCCATTCTTCTGCGTTGGCAGGTCATCCTGGAATATTTGGTACTAGAGACTTGGTGGCCAGGTCTTTTTGGTGGCCTTCCTTGTCGAGGGATGTGCGTTCTTTTGTGCAGTCTTGTGAAGTTTGCACTCGGGCTAAGCCTTGCTGTTCTCGCGCCAGTGGATTGATGTCACCTTTGCCTATCCCGAAGAGGCCTTGGACGCACATTTCCATGGACTTTATTTCGGATCTCCCTGTCTCTCAAAAAATGTCCGTCATCTGGGTTGTGTGTGACCGCTTTTCTAAGATGGTTCATCTGGTACCCTTGCCTAAGTTACCTTCCTCCTCTGAGTTGGTCCCTCTGTTTTTCCAGAACGTGGTTCGTTTGCATGGGATTCCGGAGAACATCGTTTCTGACAGGGGATCCCAGTTTGTGTCTAGATTTTGGCGGACGTTCTGTGCTAAGATGGGCATTGATTTGTCCTTTTCGTCTGCATTCCATCCTCAGACGAATGGCCAGACGGAACGAACTAATCAGACCTTGGAAACTTATTTAAGGTGTTTTGTGTCTGCTGATCAAGATGACTGGGTTACCTTTTTGCCGCTTGCCGAATTTGCCCTTAATAATCGGGCTAGTTCTGCTACCTTGGTTTCTCCTTTCTTTTGTAATTCGGGGTTTCATCCTCGTTTTTCCTCTGGTCAGGTGGAGCCTTCTGATTGTCCTGGAGTGGACATGGTGGTGGATAGGTTGCATCAGATTTGGAGTCATGTGGTGGACAATTTGAAGTTGTCCCAGGAGAGGGCTCAGCAGTTTGCTAATCGCCGTCGCCGCGTGGGTCCTCGACTTCGTGTTGGGGACTTGGTGTGGTTGTCTTCTCGTTTTGTTCCTATGAAGGTCTCTTCTCCTAAGTTCAAGCCTCGGTTCATCGGTCCCTATAGGATCTTGGAAATTCTTAACCCTGTGTCGTTTCGTTTGGATCTCCCGGCATCGTTTGCTATTCATAATGTGTTCCATCGGTCGTTGTTGCGGAAGTATGAGGTACCTGTTGTTCCTTCGCTTGAACCGCCTGCTCCGGTGCTGGTGGAGGGAGAATTGGAGTATGTTGTGGAGAAGATCTTGGATTCTCGTGTTTCCAGACGGAAACTCCAATATTTGGTCAAGTGGAAGGGTTATGGTCAGGAGGATAATTCTTGGGTGGTTGCCTCTGATGTTCATGCTGCTGATTTGGTCCGTGCATTTCATAGGGCTCATCCTGGTCGCCCTGGTGGTTCTCGTGAGGGTTCGGTGACCCCTCCTCAAGGGGGGGGTACTGTTGTGGATTCTGTTTTTGGGCTCCCTCTGGTGGTTACAGATGGTACTGGGTGACTTGTGTTTTCTGCGGTCTCTGGTGTCCACCTGTTCTATCAGGATATGGGAGTTTCCTATTTAACCTGGCTTTCTTGTCATTTCCTCGCCGGCTATCAATGTAATCAGTGTGTCTTGTTACCTCTGCTTCCCGCTTCTGTAATCTTCAGGACAAGCTAAGTTTTTTATTTTCCTGTTCCACGTTTTGCTTAATTTTTGTCTTAGTCCAGCTTGCAGTTATGTGATTCCTTTTTGCTGGTTGCTCTAGTGGGCTGATATTGAGGATGGTTTTTTGTAGGGTTTTTCGCTGACCGCACAGTTCACTTTTGTATCCTCTGCTATCTAGCTTTAGCGGGCCTCATTTTGCTGAATCTGTTTTCATAACTACGTATGTGCTTTCCTCTCATTTCACCGTCATTACATGTGGGGGGCTGCTATTTCTGTGGGGTGTTTCTCTGGAGGCAAGAGAGGTCTGTGTTTCTTCTAATAGGGGAAGTTAGTCCTTCGGCTGGAGCGAGACGTCTAGGATCATCGTAGGCACGTTCCCCGGCTACAGCTAGTTGTGTGTTTAGGTTCAGGATCGCGGTCAGCTCAGTTTCCATCACCCTAGAGCTTGATTAGTTTTTTGTGCTTGTCCTTTTGTGATCCCCTGCCATTGGGATCATGACAACCACCTTACACGGGGACAAAGAGGAAGGTGCAGATGAAAGTGCAGGTTCCTTCATCAGGTGGGGGGAGGAATACTAGTTGGCGACGTCATTGGCACAGGGCCTCTCATAGTACGCAAAAGTGTTGCTGCCGGTGGGAGGCGCCCCCGCCGTGCAAACACACCGCTGTACTTTGAGGGGCCCTGTGCCAGTGCCAATGCCAACGAGTGGGCCTCCCCTGCTTGCTCAGGATCACAGCACTTGCAAAGTTGAAATACTTACCTCTCCCTGCTCCACTGCCGTGACGTGGTCCAGATTTACTGGGCCCACTAATTACTTGAACCAGCCCTACCCCCCACAACTTTAGCCAAATGACCCCCAATTTCAAATGCCTTCCAATTATTATAAGCTAAATTACGATTGACAAGCTTCTGTAACAAGAATGGATGTTTTTGCCTTTAAAATGGGCAGTGTAGGTGTTTTCCTGGCCTCCACTCACTGCCGACTATGCTCCCCCATTGACTTGCATTGGGTTTCGTGTTTCGGTCTATACCCGACTTTTCGAGAAAATCGGCCAATTCCACTCGACTCGATTTTTAAGATAGTCGGGTTTCGCGAAACACGGCTCGACTCTAAAAAGGTCAAGGTCGCTCAACCCTAGACCTGACCGTTGCCCAGCGGAGAAACTGTTTGTCCCTGATAAATGGACGAGTAGAGTTATCTCTGAGGTTCATCGTTCGGTGTTGGCTGGTCATCCTGGAATCTTTGGTACCAGAGATTTGGTGGCTAGATCCTTTTGGTGGTCGTCTCTGTCGCGGGATGTGTGTTCGTTTGTGCAGTCCTGTGGGATTTGTGCTCGGGTTAAGCCCTGCTGTTCTCGTGCCAGTGGGTTGCTTTTGCCCTTGCTGGTCCCGAAGAGGCCCTGGACACATATCTCTATGGATTTTATTTCGGATCTCCCCGTCTCTCAAAAAATGTCGGTCATTTGGGTGGTTTGTGATCGCTTCTCTAAGATGGTCCATTTGGTACCCTTGTCTAAATTGCCTTCCTCCTCTGATTTGTTGCCATTGTTCTTCCAGCATGTGGTTCATTTACATGGCATTCCGGAGAACATCGTTTCTGACAGAGGTTCCCAGTTTGTTTCGAGGTTTTGGCGAGCCTTTTGTGCTAGGATGGGCATTGATTTGTCTTTTTCCTCGGCTTTCCATCCTCAGACAAATGGCCAGACTGAACGAACCAATCAGACCTTGGAAACATATCTGAGATGTTTTGTTTCTGCTGATCAGGATGATTGGGTGTCCTTTTTGCCTTTGGCTGAGTTCGCCCTTAATAATCGGGCCAGCTCGGCTACTTTGGTTTCGCCGTTTTTCTGCAATTCTGGTTTCCATCCTCGTTTCTCTTCAGGGCAGGTTGAGTCTTCAGACTGTCCTGGTGTGGATACTGTGGTGGATAAGTTGCAGCAGATTTGGACTCATGTAGTGGACAATTTGACATTGTCCCAGGAGAAGGCTCAACGTTTCGCTAACCGCAGGCGCTGTGTGGGTCCCCGACTTCGTGTTGGGGATTTGGTTTGGTTGTCATCTCGTTATATTCCTATGAAAGTTTCCTCTCCTAAGTTTAAGCCTTGTTTCATTGGTCCATATAGGATTTCTGAGGTTCTTAATCCTGTGTCTTTTCGTTTGACCCTTCCAGCTTCTTTTTCCATCCATAATGTATTCCATAGGTCATTGTTGCGGAGATACGTGGCACCTGTGGTTCCATCCGTTGATCCTCCTGCCCCGGTTTTGGTTGAGGGGGAGTTGGAGTATATAGTGGAGAAGATTTTGGATTCTCGTATTTCGAGACGGAAACTCCAGTACCTGGTTAAGTGGAAGGGTTATGGTCAGGAAGATAATTCCTGGGTCTTTGCCTCTGATGTTCATGCTGCTGATCTGGTTCGTGCCTTTCATTTGGCTCATCCTGGTCGGCCTGGGGGCTCTGGTGAGGGTTCGGTGACCCCTCCTCCAGGGGGGGGTACTGTTGTGAATTCTGTGGTCAAGCTCCCTCCTGTGGTCATGAGTGGTACTTCGGCTGGTTCTGTCTATGAGCTTCCTCTGGTGGATGTGAGTGGGGATGCGGCTTCTGAGTTTCCTTCCTCAGGTGACGAGGTTAAGTCGTTAGGTGCTGCTCTATTTAACTCCACCTAGTTCTTTGTACCTGGCCTCCAGTCAATGTTCCAGTATTGGTCTTGCTCTCTCCTGGATCGTTCTTGTGGCCTGTCTGCCCTGCATAAGCTAAGTTTTGCTTGTGTTACTTTTGTTTGCTATTGTTTCTGTCCAGCTTGCTATATTGGTTTTTCTTGCTTGCTGGAAGCTCTGAGACGCAGAGGAAGCACCTCCGTACCGTTAGTCGGTGCGAAGGGTCTTTTTGCGCCCTCTGCGTGGTTGTTTGTAGGTTTTTGTGTTGACCGCAAAGCTATCTTTCCTATCCTCGGTCTATTCAGTAAGTCGGGCCTCACTTTGCTAAAATCTATTTCATCTCTGTGTTTGTATTTTCATCTTTACTCACAGTCATTATATGTGGGGGGCTGCCTTTTCCTTTGGGGAATTTCTCTGAGGCAAGGTAGGCATATTTTTCTATCTTCAGGGCTAGCTAGTTTCTCAGGCTGTGCCCGAGGCGCCTAGGTCTGGTCAGGAGCGCTCCACGGCTACCTCTAGTGTGGTATGATAGGATTAGGGATTGCGGTCAGCAGAGTTCCCACGTCTCAGAGCTCGTCCTATGTTATTAGTAACTATCAGGTCACTTTGTGTGCTCTTAACCACTAGGTCCATTGTGGTTCTGAATCACCAGTTCATAACAGGGAATCTCGAGCCATCTCCGCTGCAGTCTCCCATTCTTATCCAGCCGCAGTGGAGTCTGCTCAGCAGAGACGTCGGTCCCAGCGTTTTGCTCAGTCTCACTCTGTACAAAGAGTTACTGCTGCTTTTCCTGCTTCTGCCATTGAAGTCAGTGTTGGGCAGCGGCGAGCAGATGCTTTTGGGGCTAAGTCCTGCTTTTCTCTTTCTGAGCATGCCCAGGGCAAGATCTCCCACTGGAGATCGAGGGTCACATGCTCAGGTACTGCAGCACATCCCATTGGTCCTCCAGGAAGGTCCTGAAAGGGCAAAACTTTGGTAGCAGCTTCCCATTGGTCCTTTATTGGAAGGTCCTGAACGTGCTGCAACTATATAAGCTGCGCATGACCGCACGGCCATGCGCTAGTGTACATTTGTAAATGTGTGTTTGTTGTGAGTGAAAGTCGCTCTTTAAATAACCCTCCCTATTGGATGACTGTTCGCGGAAGGTGTATGTTTGCTATCTAGCGCCCGACTTAGCCATCAGCACGTAAACACACAATACAGCGTCTTATTGCTGTGACCGCCAGTGCGGCGCCTTGTGCTTTCACAGCGCTTTCCTGACCCAAGCCTGGGTGGTTAGTGGCGTTCGCCAGTGCGGCACTGCATGCACTCTCGTGCTTCTATTGCTGTCACTCTGACACCTCAGTAGCGGTGTCGAGCGCATGAGGTCTATGTACTCAAATCCTGTGTCTTGGGATTGAGTCCTGAGACTCGTTGCTTGCGCTCTTGGTGCGGTACCACGGCCCTGTGACATAACAGGGTTCGCTTCCTTCACACAGGGTGAGGTTAGCCCATGTGTGTATTCACTTTGTACCGCCATATAGTCCATCATTACTTGGCAGCAGGTTCCATCTCTGCACGGTGGACCCCGGGCTGCGAACGCACCATACTCTATCTGTCTTATTATTTGGTGCGTTCCGCTAGCCCTAACATTACACTAGCGACAGGGTCTGGCTAGTAATGACGGACAAACAGCAATCCTTGCGGTATATCCAGCAGCTGGAGGGTAGGTTGGCGGCTCTCGAGAGCTCAACCTCAGCTGTGGATGTTACCGCAGTTGCTGTACAGGCTGCTAGCGTGGCTGCAGCAACCTTGTCCATTGCCACCCCTGTTCCGACATTATCTCGCCTCCCGCTGCCAGAAAAATTTTCTGGTGATAGCAAATTTTGTAGGGGATTCGTGAGTCAGTGCTCTATTCACCTCGAGCTCCTGGCTGCACGTTTTCCCACAGAGCGGGCTAAGGTGGGATTTATAGTGTCTCTCTTGTCGGACAGGGCGTTGGAATGGGCTACGCCGCTGTGGGAGCGTGGCGATCATGTGGTGCAGAGTGCTCCGCTGTTCCTGAGCACTCTGAAACAGGTCTTTTTAGGACCTCAAGTCACCCATGATACTGCGCTCCAACTGCTGGCATTAACTCAGGGTGAGTCCTTGGTCAGTCATTTTGCCGTCAAATTCCGCACTTTAGCTTCTGAGCTGGACTGGTCGGATAAAGCCCTTATCCCCATATTTTGGAGAGGCCTGGCTGATCACGTTAAGGACGCTCTGGCCACTAGGGAGATTCCTGCCACACTGGAGGAGTTAATAACTGTCACCACTCGAATTGACCTCCGTTTTAACGAGCGGAGGTTAGAGCGAGCCCAGTGTAGGCAAAGGTTTCGGCTGGCTCCTACCTTCGCCAAACCTCTGGAATCTCCGGTCCTGGTTCCTGAGTCACATGAGGCCATGGAAGTGTCACAAGCGGGATCTAAGTCCCGGACCGCTTGTGCACTCAAGGTCTGTCATGTTTGCCAGCAGTCAGGACATCTAGCCACCAGATGTCCTCAACGGTCGAGGAAACGTCAGCGTCTAGTGGTAGTAGGTGGAGGTACACTAGACACGGCGACGTTTGCCTCTAAATTGTCCTTTAAGGGGACAATTATTATAGGCTCATTCTCCCACTCGGTAGAGCTCTGCGTGGATTCTGGGGCGGAGGGCAATTTTATGTCTTCTGCCTTCGCCCAACGTCACGCAATACCCCTGGTTATGCTAGCTCAACCAGTAACGGTACGAGTGGTGAATGGGTCGACACTGCCCTCACAGATAACACACCAGACCATCCCTTTTAGTCTGTCCATGTCGCCATCTCATCAGGAGATTATATCTCTGCTCGTCATTCCTGAGGGAATTGATGAGGTCCTGTTGGGAATACCTTGGCTATGGTACCACTCTCCTCATATCGAGTGGTCCTCAGGCAGAATTCTGGGATGGGGCGAATCTTGTGGGGGTAGGTGTCAGAGGGAGTGCGTTCAGGTTGCTACTACAGAGGTACCCGCAGATCTATCCTCTCTCCCCAAGCAGTATTGGTCTTATGCAGACGTGTTCTCCAAAAAGGCGGCGGAGATCCTTCCGCCCCATCGCCCCTATGACTGTCCTATTGATCTCTTGCCTGGTGCTGAGCCTCCCCAGGGTCAAGTCTATCCGTTATCTCTCCCGGAGACGGAGGCAATGTCACAGTACATCCAGGAAAATCTGGCAAGAGGATTCATTAGGAAGTCAGTGTCACCTGCTGGGGCAGGGTTTTTCTTTGTGCAGAAGAAGAATGGGGAATTGCGTCCATGCATAGACTACAGGGATCTTAACGCCATCACCGTTAAGAATAAGTATCCTTTGCCCTTGATATCTGAGCTCTTCGATAGGCTTCGGGGAGCAAGGGTATTTACTAAATTAGATCTGCGGGGTGCTTACAACCTGATTCGCATCTGTGAGGGGGACGAATGGAAGACGGCTTTTAACACCAGGGATGGGCACTATGAATATCTGGTGATGCCCTTCGGGCTCTGTAATGCCCCAGCCGTTTTCCAAGACTTTGTGAACGACATCTTCCGGGATATGCTTTCCACCTCCGTCGTAGTCTATCTGGATGATATTCTCATCTACTCTCCAGATATTGACTCCCACCGGAGAGATGTTTGCAAAGTCTTCGACCTCCTACGGGCAAACTCCCTCTATGCCAAGTTGGAGAAGTGTATGTTCGAGCAGGAGTCCTTACCTTTCCTAGGCTACATCATCTCTGCCCAGGGATTGGCTATGGATCCTGCGAAACTACAGGCTGTGATGGACTGGCAGGAACCCCATTCTCTTAAAGCGGTGCAGCGCTTTATGGGGTTCATTAATTATTATCGCCAGTTCATTCCGCACTTCTCAACTTTGGTAGCTCCCTTGGTTGCCCTCACCAAGAAGGGGGCAAATCCCAAATTGTGGTCTGAGGAGGTCTCCAAGGCCTTTAACTCCATAAAGTCACACTTCGCTAGCGCTCCCATCCTACATCGCCCCGATGTTGATAAGCCATTTATCATGGAGGTGGATGCCTCTTCTGTTGGTGCTGGAGCAGTCCTCTTCCAAAAGGATGCTCAAGGTCGGAAGCATCCTTGCTTCTTCTTTTCTAAGACCTTCTCACCAGCAGAGAGGAATTATTCCATCGGGGACAGGGAGTTGCTAGCCATGAAGTTGGCTTTCTCGGAGTGGAGACATCTCTTGGAGGGAGCACGTTTTCCCTTCCAAGTCTTCACAGACCATAAAAATTTGGTGTACCTGCAGACAGCCCAGCGGTTGAATTCTCGCCAGGCCAGATGGTCCTTATTCTTCTCCCGGTTTCATTTCACCCTCCATTTTCTTTCTGGGGAGAAGAACATTCGGGCCGACGCTCTCTCTCGCTCCTTTGTGTCATCTGTGGAGGAGGAAGAGGAGCCTCGGCTTATTGTCCCCACCGAGAGCTTGAGAACTGTGGCCCCGGTTTCGCTAGAGTCTGTGCCTCCGGGCAAGACTTTTGTACCATCCAGTTTGCGACCGGAGGTTCTCTCTTGGGCACACTCGTCCAGGGTGGGTGGACATTTTGGTTCCAAAAGGACATCTGAGTTACTGGCGAGGACATACTGGTGGCCGCATATGGCTCGTGATGTCGCAGAATATGTTCGGGCGTGTTTCTCTTGCGCCAAGAACAAGTCCCCTCGGCAACGGCCAGCTGGTTTGCTTTACCCTCTGCCGGTGGCGGACAGGCCCTGGGAGATGGTCGGGATGGACTTTGTGGTGGGCTTACCCAAGTCTCGTAACTGCACCATTATCTGGGTGATCACCGACCATTTTTCCAAAATGGTGCACTTGGTGCCTCTTCCACGGCTACCTTCTGCACGGGCGTTGGCTGTCTTGTTCATCAAACATATCTTTCGCCTACACGGTATGCCAGACAAAATTGTTAGTGACCGGGGTCCCCAGTTTGCGTCTCGATTCTGGAGAGAGCTTTGTCGTCTACTCAGTATTGAGTTGAATCTCTCTTCGGCATATCATCCCGAGACGAATGGGTTGGTAGAGAGGGCCAACCAGACCTTGGTCACATATTTACGACATTTTGTTTCTGCCAGGCAGGATGACTGGGCATCCTTGCTACCGTGGGCAGAGTTTGCGCTTAACAATGCCGTAGCCGACTCCACCGGTCAGACTCCTTTCCTCCTAAATTACGGCCAGCATCCGCGTGTCCCTGTGCCCATGCCTGTGTCTTCTGCTGACTCCAGGGTGGCAGACTGGGCTGTGGAGGCACGGGACATTTGGGACCGCACTCAGTATGCCATTCGGGCCTCCAAGGAGAGAATGAGGTCCTCCGCCGATGCTCATCGGCGTCCCGCTCCGACCTTTGCTCCTGGCGACTTAGTGTGGCTCTCCGCCCGTAACATCAGGCTGCGTGTTGAGTCCACTAAGTTTGCACCTCGCTACTTGGGTCCCTTCAAGATCCTTGAACAGGTTAACCCTGTGGTCTACCGTCTGGCCCTTCCTCCACGCTTGGGTATCACCGACACCTTTCATGTGTCCCTCTTGAAACCTGTATACATGTCCCGGTTTTCCGAGTCATCTGTCGGGACATCGGGTTCGTCTACGGACGATTACGAGGTGAACGCTATTTTGGGGTGCAAGGTGGTACGTGGCAAAAAGTTCTATCTGGTGGATTGGAAGGGTTATGGCCCAGAGGACAGGTCCTGGGAGCCTGCTGAAAACATTCGGGCCCCACAGCTCATTGCTGCTTTCGAGCGTAGCGAGGCCCAAGGAGGGGGGGGTCCTAGGAGGGGGGGTAATGTTAGGTGTCGAGTTCCCGCTTCTGCACAAGGGGAATCTCGAGCCATCTCCGCTGCGGTCTCCCATTCTTATCCAGCCGTAGTGGAGTCTGCTCAGCAGAGACGTCGGTCCCAGCGTCTTGCTCAGTCTCACTCTGTACAAAGAGTTACTGCTGCTTTTCCTGCTTCTGCCATTGAAGTCAGTGTTGGGCAGCGGCGAGCAGATGCTTTTGGGTCCTGATTTTCTCTTTCTGAGCATGCCCAGGGCAAGATCTCCCATTGGAGATCGAGGGTCACATGCTCAGGTACTGCAGCACATCCCATTGGTCCTCCAGGAAGGTCCTGAAAGGGCAAAACTTTGGTAGCAGCTTCCCATTGGTCCTTTATTGGAAGGTCCTGAACGTGCTGCAACTATATAAGCTGCGCATGACCGCACGGCCATGCGCTAGTGTACATTTGTAAATGTGTGTGTGTTGTGAGTGAAAGTCGCTCTTTAAATAACCCTCCCTATTGGATGACTGTTCGCGGAAGGTGTATGTTTGCTATCTAGCGCCCGACTTAGCCATCAGCACGTAAACACACAATACAGCGTCTTATTGCTGTGACCGCCAGTGCGGCGCCTTGTGCTTTCACAGCGCTTTCCTGACCCAAGCCTGGGTGGTTAGTGGTGTTCGCCAGTGCGGCACTGCATGCACTCTCGTGCTTCTATTGCTGTCACTCTGACACCTCAGTAGCGGTGTCGAGCGCATGAGGTCTATGTACTCAAATCCTGTGTCTTGGGATTGAGTTCTGAGACTCGTTGCTTGCGCTCTTGGTGCGGTACCACGGCCCTGTGACGTAACAGGGTTCGCTTCCTTCACACAGGGTGAGGTTAGCCCTTGTGTGTATTCACTTTGTACCGCCATATAGTCCGTCATTACTTGGCAGCAGGTTCCATCTCTGCACGGTGGACCCCGGGCTGCGAACGCACCATACTCTATCTGTCTTATTATTTGGTGCGTTCCGCTAGCCCTAACAACGAGTATATTCGCTCGTCATCATTAAAAATCATCTGCATGTAGCTCTCCTTAGTACCAACATCTTTGTAAGAAAGATGAGAATGTTACGTTCTTCATGACCTCTGATGTATCCACATATGCAGGTCAATAAGTACTTACCGATCTTGGATGTATGGATACGTCCAGGCGATTTTGCGTGCACAGTGTCTAAACATTTTCAAACTTTTCGCCAAATTTCTTTTTTCATAAATAAATGCTAATCATATCACAGAAATGTTACCACTATCATGAAGTACAATCTGCAGTGAAAAAACACTGGCATTATCATTGATGCAATTCAGAGTTTTTGCCTCATAAAGTGACACTGGTCAGAAATGTAAAATGTGGCTTGGTCATGAAGGTGAAAACAGACTTGATTGGGAATTGCCTTCAAAAAATGAATGATCATTAACACTTCTTATCCACAAAACAAATTCCCATCTATATATAAGTTGGCAGCAAATTTTTCATGTGAATGCGGCTTATAGGTAATGTAAACTTTCAGATGAAAGCACATAAAAATATTTACAGAAGAGTTTAATACTTCCCTTCTTGACACTTCATTAAGCACAATTTATTTTTGCGTAATGATCTCGGACATAAATTATCTGTCTGTGCACTTGGATTCACTTGGAGGATTATCAAAGCTTTTGGATTGTTGTTCTTTTAGTGACTATTAACCAGTACTATTATATGACCAATGCTTTACCAGTTCGAGGCCAGCAGATTTCTTTTGCTAATGATGACTACATACATTGAGTTTTTTTGTACTTGCGGAATTGTAAAACATCATTTTCCTTATTTTTAATCATTTTAATAATTCTTGCATTTTTTACCAAAATAGATAGAGATAATTTTACAATTATTGTTAGCATTTTTTTCACTTCTTTTGGCTTTGTTGAAAGGGTGGTCCATTGAACACAACCCTGTGTGTATGGCAATGAAATGACCCTCTTTAACCTCAAAGGATGACAGCTGGGAAAGCCGTATCTGGCCATGTAATGTACCATAAAGTGACAGTCATTAAACTGAATGACATTACAATACATGGAAGGGCATTGAGCACCAAGAGTCACTCTTAGGGCACGTTCGCAGGACAGTATTTTGGTCCAAGTGCTGTCCATGGGGCAGTGCAGGTGAATGATTTTTTTCACTGACAAAAAAAAATCATACAATGACACAGTGACAAAGTATGGCATCCAATTTTTACAGATACATTGTAGTTTTGTAACATAGGAAACTTTAAATGGTCTTGTAATTGTAAATTATTAATATCAGCTTTAAAATATAACAGACTGCATATGGAATACACACAGATGACAAGTGAGGAAAAAAAAATCTTCCTACTATTCTGAATGAAACTCTGAACATTTTCTTTTATACATTCGGGTGACCCTAGTCTTATAGGAGGTCTTATGGAGAATTTTTCAAACCAAAGTTTTTCACTTTTAAGTATTTATTTTAGTAGCAAAAAGTCATTAAAAATCCATTTTAATGCATTATAAGATAGAGGGTTTTGGTAGAACGAGTGGGGTTAGTACTGTGGTTGGTTCTTTGATTTTCTTCAATTTATTTTACACATTTTGCTCACCATATTTAGAGAAGCTTTTCAGACATTTAAACATATTTATTTCTCACACTAGATGGTGGCCCAATTCTAACGCATCGGGTATTCTAGAATATGCATGTCCACGTAGTATATTGCACAGCCCACATAGAAAATATTGCCCAGCCACGTAGTATATTGCCCAACCACGTAGTATATTGCCCAGCCACGTAGTATATTGCCCAGTGGCGTAGTATATTGCCCAGCAATGTAGTATATTGCCCAACCACGTAGTATATTGCCCAGCCACATAGTATATTGCCCAGTGACGTAGTATATTGCCCAGCCACGTAGTATATTGCCCAGTTACGTACTATATTGCCTAGTGACGTAGTATATTGCGCAGCCACGTAGTATATTGCCCAGTGACGTAGTATATTGCACAGCCACGTAGTATATTGCCCAGTTACATAGTATATTGCTTAGTGACGTAGTATATTGCGCAGCCACGTAGTATATTGCCCAGTGACGTAGTATATTGCACAGCCACGTAGTATATTGCCCAGTGACGTAGTATATTGCCCAGCCACGTAGTATATTGCCCAGTTACGTAGTATATTGCCTAGTGACGTAGTATATTGCGCAGCCACGTAGTATATTGCCCAGTGACGTAGTATATTGCACAGCCACGTAGTATATTGCCCAGTGACGTAGTATATTGCCCAGCCACGTAGTATATTGCCCAGTTACGTAGTATATTGCCTAGTGACGTAGTATATTGCGCAGCCACGTAGTATATTGCCCAGTGACGTAGTATATTGCCCAGTGATGTAGTATACATCACAGAGCCACGTAGTATATTGCCCAGTAACGTAGTATATTGCCCAGTGACGTAGCATACAGCACAGAGCCACGTAGTATATTGCACAGCGACATAGTATACAGCATAGAGCCACGTAGTATATTGGTCAGTTAAGTAGTATATTGCCCAGTGACTTAGTATACAGCACAGAGCCTTGTAGTATATTGCACAGAGCCACGCAGTATATTGCACAGCAAAGTAGTATACAGTACAGAGCCACGTAGCATATTGGCCAGTCACATAGTATATTGCCCAGCTACGTAAAATATTGCCCAGCCAGGTTTGTCACAGGTTAAAAAATAAAAAATAAACATATACTCACCTTTCCGAGGGCCCCTTGTAGTCCACGGCAGCTTCCGGTCCTGGGGTTGGTATGAGCGCAGGACCTGTGATGATGTCGCGGTCACATGATCGTGACATCATGGCAGGTCCTTCTCACGCAGGCACTCAGGGCCTGTGATGATGTCGCGGTCACATGACCATGATGTCATGGCAGGTCCTTCTCCCATACCATCTTTGCCACAGGAACCTGCAATGGAAGATGGTGGCCGGCGCGAGCGACTACGGAGGGTGAGTATAGCAAGTTTTTTTTAATTATTATTATTACAATTTTTACTATTGATGCCGCATAGGCAGCGTCAATAGTAAAAAGTTGGGGACACACAGGGTTAATAGCGGCGGTAACGGAGTGCGTTACCCGCGGCATAATGCGGTCCGTTACCACCGGCATTAACCCTGTGTTAGTGGTGACCGGAGGGGAGTAAGCGGGCGACAGGCACTGACTGCAGGGACTCGGGGAGTAAGGAGCGACCATTTTCTTCTGGACTGTGCCCGTCGCTGATTGGTCGCGGCAGCCATGACAAGCAGCTGGCGAGACCAATCAGCAAATGAATAACCGTGACAGAAGGACAGACAGACAGACGGAAGTGACCCTTAGACAATTATATAGTAGATTGATGTTTTATCCTGGAATTGGAGCAGACTAATTACAACTAGTAGTAATGGGATTAAAGTATACGATGACCACAATGTACACAAAGTGCTCATGAAGAATGTTATATGATTAATCCAGCATTAAAAATTGTTGGCCAGCCTGAAATTAGTTAATCTTAACAAAGGCTCCACATGTACATTGACATTTTTTCTATCAGTGCTTCACCACAAGGGATTTATGGACAAAAACTATAAAACAGCACTTTGCAATTAATGAATGTAAGAATTCCATTATTGCTACACAAGTAAAACAATTTAGATTTTTTTTTAATCAAAAAAGGGATAAGCCATCCACCAGCAATAAGGTGACCTCATTATGCTGCATGAGATATGGCAAAAACCAATGTCAGGACATACTGTATTGTATAGAGGTACACACCAGGTCTTTGCATCGTATGGCATCAGGATCCAGTAAGGAAGAACTGAGAACTAAAGAGTAGCCAGGGATATACATTCATAAAGCGGGTCAATGACAATTTAGGTAAGTCAGTTAACTCAACTTAACAACAGCAATCATACCGATAAATTAACTGCCACAATTCCAGGAAAAAAAGAGCTTAAAGGGAACCTGTCTGCAGATTTTGCTGCTATAAGATGCGGCCACTGCCTTTCAGGGCTTATCTACAGCAATAAGAAAAATAAGTCTTAATATACTCACCCGGGGGGTGCGGTCCTGTGCGGTCCTGTCCGATGGGTGTTGCAGGCCGGGTAAGGCGCCTCCCATCTTCTTGTGACACCGCCCTCCTGCTTCTTCATCGCTCCCCGTCATCGGTGCTCCTGCGCATGTATACTTCTCTGCCCTGTTGAGGGCAGAGTAAAGAACTGCAGTGCAAAGGTGCCGGGCCTACCTGACTTTACCCAGCACCTGCGCGCTGCAGTACTTTTGTCTGCCCTCAACAGGACAGAGAAGTATACCTGAGCAGTAGCACCGATGCCAGGGAGCGATGAAGAAGTAGAAGGGTGGCGTCACAAGAAGATGGGAAGCGCTGGACCCCGACCTGCAACACCCATTGGGCTGGACTGCACTGGACCGCCCACCCGGGTAAGTATAATATAACTTATTTTTCTTCACTTGCAGGTCAGACCAGGGGCTTATCTACAGCATTATTGAATGCTGTAGATAAGCCCTGAAAGGCAGTGGCCACATCTTATTGTGGCAAAATCTGCTGACATGTTCCCTTTAAGGTTTGGAGCAAAGTGTTTGGAATGAATAAATGGACCGATCTGGTCTTGGCTCTGAATGTGTCTTTCGAGAGAGTATGGAGATACAAAGATTTTTGAATGTAATTTATAGGCAATCTACCTGTAACTGCATCTAATAAATATTGTATTCTCTTGAATAGACTTCAATATAACACTTTGCAGACCATGTGTGTGGAAGAAACATCTGACAAGTATATGGTCAGTGTATTGCAATATTATTGGCTTATATGTCTACCCCCTAGTTTTTCAGAGCCATGATATAGAATGAATGAGGTGTAACGGATACTTATGTAGTTCAGTAAAACTCTAAATTTTCCAACTCTGATTAGCTGTCAATAGAAAGCTTTTTTTGCATTCTGTATTTTTTAATACTTTTGTTTAATTAGGATGCCAATCAGTCTCAGAAGGGCTATGGCTTCAATTCATCATTTGCAGTTTTGTTTAAAGTCACCTTTCTTTTTTGTCTCGCTTTATTGGTTGCTGTTTTAGGTGCAAAATTCTTCAAAATGGCGCATGTGATTTTTGAAAGTAAAAAGGTAAAGTAAAAAAAATGGCCTTATACCATTTTGAATGTTTTTTATGAGTTTTTTGGGAAACAAATTCACACTTTTTTCAAGATGATGCAAAATTTGCCCCCAAAACTGAAGAACTAAAAAAAAAGTGGAACTGGACTGGAGTGGTGCCAAATTTTTTAATTTTTAAAAAGTTTCAATTGATGAATGGTTAAAATTTAAAAGAAAAGCCACAAAAAAGAGGAATAAAAAAATCCTCCCAAAAATGAAAGAATTAACACAGCAAAAAAGGGCAACAGTAGTTACCTATCCAGATTTCAGAACTAATATACCATCAGAATGCAGCAAACCCATATAGCGAAGATGGTGGCAAAACAGATGCAAAACCCTGATGAGACAACCACTCAAAACCTACCAATTCATGGAGGGGGCGTTTGCATATTTTGACCAAAATATAGACCAATACCTCATATATATATATAGCTATTTATAGTCAAGGTGCAGCCAAGTCCATCATTGATGGCCTTGATAACTAGGGTGTCTGTCCTTACTGGATGCACTTAGGCTAGGTTCACATTGCGTTAGTGCAGTCCGTTTAGCGCATACGCTAAGGGACTGCGTTAACGCAATGTCCTAAATGGGATCGCGTTTAGCGATCCCACTAGCGCAGATGCCCGATCTGCGCTAGCGAGGAGCAGACCTCGAACACTGCAAGCAGCGTTCGGGGTCCATCAGAAAATAACGGGACATCGCTAACGCTTGCCAAAAATGACATGCATTAGCGATCCGTTAGTTACATTGCGGTCAATGGGTGTGCTAACGGATCCGTTACATTACGTTAGTGGCGCTATGTAACGGATTCTGTTAGCGTACTGCCACTAACGCAATGTGAACCCAGATAGCACTGGGCAGCCCGCCTAATCTAATAGTATGGGCGTCACTAATAGGCTGTAAGCCAGACAATGTGCATTACCTGTATGTGAACAGCGCCCTTTACATGCCTCTTTTGTGCAATCCTATACTAAGCAATCACCCCCTCTATAAATTGGTAGGCTGTGAGTGGTTTTCTCATCAGTACTTTGCACCTGTGTTGCTGCCATCTTTATTACATAGGTTTGCTACATCCTAATAGTGCATTCATTCTGAGACCTGGGCAGGTAAGCACTGCTGCTACTTTTTTGCTGCGTTAATCAATGAAAGTGGAAGCCAAACAAGAAAAAAGACAGGTAAGCACATATAAAATAGACTTAAAAATGTGCAAATAGAATCATATTTTGTGCAAACAAAAAAAGGCACCAAAACACAGGCACAAAGGCAAAGATGAATTATTATAGTGCTTTGGAACAAAGCACTGTATTGTTATTCCACCGTAGTCAACTTCTTCTTCTTCTTCTTCTTCTTATTATTATTCAGTCCGCAATTAATGCGGCCCGAACCGCTGCACTCACAAACTCCAGTGAGGTGTCATTTCGAAGCCAGCGTTCCTGGGAGGTGTGCTAAGTATTTTTCGTGTCGATCGGATTTGTAGTTTTGGCGCAATTTGCGTTAGAAAAGTTGGTCTCAATGTATTTCAATAGGGAAATCTTGCCATAAGCTTATAATGGCAGTTATTTTGAAATTGCCTCAGAAATCAGCCCAACTGCCACCTGGCTGATTAGCTCATTGCTATGTGCAGTCAGACCCAGTTACTATGCCAACGCCTACGAACTCTACATGACCCCACTAGGACACAGGTTTGCCAGATAATATCAGCTCTTAAAGTGACCCGCCCACCAAATCGGACCCTGAGGTGCCAGCCCACCAAATAGGAGGCCGAGGGGCCCCGCCCACCAAATCGGAGGCCGAGGGGCCCCGACCACCAAATCGGAGGCCGAGGGGCCCCGACCACCAAATCGGAGGCCGAGGGGCCCCGACCTCCAAATCGGAGGCAGAGGGGCCCCGACCACTAAATCGGAGGCCGAGGGGCCCCGACCACCAAATCGGAGGCCGAGGGGCCCCGACCACCAAATCGGAGGCCGAGGGGCCCCGACCACCAAATCGGAGGCCGAGGGGCCCCGACCACCAAATCGGAGGCCGAGGGGCCCCGACCTCCAAATCGGAGGCAGAGGGGCCCCAACCACTAAATCGGAGGCCGAGGGGCCCCGACCACCAAATCGGAGGCCCAGGGGCCCCGACCACCAAATCGGAGGCCGAGGGGCCCCGACCACCAAATCGGAGGCCGAGGGGCCCCGACCACCAAATCGGAGGCCGAGGGGCCCCGACCACCAAATCGGACCCTGAGGGGCCCCGACCACCAAATCGGACCCTGAGGGGCCCCGACCACCAAATCGGACCCTGAGGGGCCCCGACCACCAAATCGGACCCTGAGGGGCCCCGACCACCAAATCGGACCCTGAGGGGCCCCGACCACCAAATCGGACCCTGAGGGGCCCCGACCACCAAATCGGACCCTGAGGGGCCCCACTTACCAAATCGGACCCTGAGGGGCCCCGACCACCAAATCGGACCCTGAGGGGCCCCGACCACCAAATCGGACCCTGAGGGGCCCCGACCACCAAATCGGACCCTGAGGGGCCCCGACCACCAAATCGGACCCTGAGGGGCCCCGACCACCAAATCGGACCCTGAGGGGCCCCACTTACCAAATCGGACCCTGAGGGGCCCCACTTACCAAATCGGACCCTGAGGGGCCCCACTTACCAAATCAGACCCTGAGGGGCCCCACTTACCAAATCGGCGCCTGAAGGGCACCCAAGTGTGAAAGTCTTGCAGGGCAGCCCGGGCACCATTCCAAAGCACTATCTGTAGTTCCTTCAGGAAATACCCATCTAGTTATATGTTGCTCATGTGTGTATTTGACTCATTTTTACGTCTGTAGCTTGAGAGGCGTTACAAACTGTTCTATACAGTGTTTGGCAATCCAGCTGTGTAGTTCTTTGATTTGATTCAATTAAAATGTTTGACACTTATCAAATGTTTTGATTTCATTAGACCATATCATTAACTATTCAATCCCTAATAGTGGAGTGTAGGTAGTAAAGGAGGTGGTTTTTTGCCACTTCACATAGCACATTAAAGCCAAAATAAAAAATGAAGTGCACCAATTCCTCTGTAGGAAAGAAGTTAAAATTCTAACATATATTTATATTATAAAATGTAATAAACAGTTATTTTCTCTATTTTTACCAAATAAAAACGAATCTCCTAGATTTCATGCACATGCTTATATTATAGCTTTGTTGCACCTCTTTGTTGTAAACAACAGTAATAACAGGGCATCTACAGTAACTACATCTATGTCACCATAATGCATCTCTATCTCTGATTCCTGTTTTGTTTTTTTCAGATTATAATCTAATCCCTATTACAGAGGTAATCTCAATCACAACCACGGTTTCTATGAAAAATTATTTCTAGAAAAGATGCCACCATAAGACAACACAAATGCTCTCCCTAATATAGAGCCATAAGTGACTGGGATAAAATGTATACATCTTCCAAGTCCTTTTAAAATGAGTATGGCTAAGCAATTGGTACAAAGCCATATTTATTAAACATTTTTCCTACCATATATTGATGTACAAGTACACTCCCTGACAGAAGTTATGTCGCTTATCCATGTTATGTAAATAAAAGCTTATAACCTGACGTTAAATTCATCCATTGGTTGTATAAATTATTCTTTTGAAAGCTGAAACCCTCCGAAATGTGGTTTAGGTTAAGAAAATAAATTGGCATCAATGCAGAAATTTTGATCAGTTAAAGGACACAGAATGGTCAGATTTTGGCAAGACAAAAGTTTTGTCGCCCACAGAAAGTAATGTGATATTCAAACAAATAATTAACTTAAAATACAAATATATGTTGCATAACATTGGTGAATGAAGTTGTGGTGCTATTAGAGCCATTTTTAATATTTTGTGTGACTTCCATGAGCTTGAAGGACTGCATCCATGCAGTTCAACAATGATTCATACAGTTTATTAATGAAGTCATCAGGAATAGCAAAGAATGCAGTCTTACATGTCTCCCAGAGTTCATCTAGATTCTTTCTTTTTGTCTTCCAAGCTTCCTCTTTCATCCTACCCTAAACATGCTCAATGATGTTCATGTCTGGTGACTGGGCTGGCCAGATCTTTTTTGCCTGGAGGAACTTTGTTGTAGAAATGGATGTATGAGATGGAGCACCATCCTGCTGCAGAATTTGACCCCTTTTATGATTTGGAATATAAGAGGTAGCTAATACTTCTTTATTTTAGGCTATTGATATTGCCTTCCACCTTGCAAATGTTTCGCACACCCCCATACTGAATGTAACCCCAGACTATGATCTTTCCACCACCAAATTTAACTGTTTTCTGGGTGTATTTTGGATTCATAGGGGCTCCAGTAGGTCTCCTGCAGTATTTGCTTTGGCTGTGGTGTAATTCTACTGAAGATTCATCAAAGAAATCCACCTTCTGCCACTTTTCCAGCGTCCATCTGTTTAGCAGTCTGTGGGACTTTGCAAATGCCACACAGTTTTTTATTTGCCTTTTGTTTAGTGCTGGCTTCTGGGCACTGATTCGACCATGGAGGCCATTTCAAGACAGAATCCTACAAACTGTTCTAGTTGACACAGGGACTTGAGGTGACCAGGCCTGTTGGAGCTCAGCTGCAATGGAAGAGGGGCATGCTTTGGATTTTCTAACTAACAAACATTCCTCCTGAGCAGTTGTTTTGCGGGGTCTGCCGGACCTGGGCTTGTCAAACACATCTTCAGTCTCTTCAACTTTTTTTTTAATTCTTTTTACTTGACGTTGAGACACATTAAAGGTGCCAGCCACCTCTGCAGTGGATCTGGTCTTCAGCCTCTTGATAATCCAGCCTTTGGTCACAGGGTGGATTTTTGGCATGTTGTCAGAGCTCAAGTTGTAGTGCAAGTGAAGGTCTGGGGTGCTGAATTTCTTTTCATACAAACACAATAATTTACAGATCATTTACTGAGCACATGTGAGGATGTAAACTAGGATTGGGTGCATTATATGACCAGGTGACCAAACTTTTGTCTTGCCAAAATCTGACCATTCTGTGTCCATTAACTGATCAATATTTCTGCATTGATGCCAATTTATTTTCGTAACCTAAACCACATTTTGGAGGGTTTCAGCTTTCAAAAGAATAATTTATACAACCAATGGATGAATTTAATGTCAGGTTATAAGCTTTTATTTACATAACATGGATAAGTGACATATCTTCTGTCAGGGAGTGTACTTCTGATGTGGTATAAGGAAAAGAAACGTGACCAATAAAGCCTGATTTTTTTGTAATGTACAGGAAAAAAAATACTATTTTTTGTAAAGGTACCATCACATTTAGCGATGCTCCAGCGATATAGACAACGATCCGACCTAAACTAGATCGCTGGAGCGTTGCTGTTTAGGTCGCTGTAGAGATGTCAAACAAAGCAACTCTAGAACGATGCAGGAGCGATCCAGTGATGTACTTATCGTTCTCGCTGGTTGTTAGCTCCGTGAAAAAACATTGCAGGCATCGCTGCTTTTGCTGTCAAACATGACGAATCACGCCGACCTGATGACCAAATAAAGTTCTGGACTTCTAGCTCCGACCAGCGATGGCACAGCGGGATCCTGATCGCTGCTGCTTGTCAAACACAACGAGATCGCTATCCAGTACGCTGCAACGTCATGGATCGCTGTCGTTCTCGTTGGAAATTTGCTCAGTGTGAAGGTACCTTAAGTGTCCTGTATCTGATTATCATGTTTTTTCTAGCCACTGAGACCATTTTACCATCAGTATTTACATTCCGTTTCTCTGGTATGCCAATTATAAATGGTTAAAAAAGGTTACATTGAAATTAAATTAATTAAAAAAGGTTTTCAAGCTTCTACTCATTAGACATTGAAAATTTAATGGCAAAAGTTACAACACAAATTGTGACTGTGTGCTGTCTATTTTTTCACAGACCCATTAACTTGAATGGGTGATTTCGATCCACAAATGTTCTTTTTTTGGCTAAAAACATGCATGTGAAAGGATCAATTGAATATAATGGGAACATATTCTATGTAAATCATGAATAGAAGAAAAATTAAAAGATAAAAAATGGACACTGTTATTGCCATGTACACCATATTGATAAATTAGGATGTGTGTGATTTTCACGGACTCCTAAATGCATGCACCTTTTGACAATTTTGACCAAGCAAATGAAATGTGCTGTCTCTTATTAGAGGAGTTGAACTGTCTGTACCATTTAGGCATGATATATGGCCGGTGTGTCCCAGGAGGCTGTTGCCTTTACAGGTTCTCAAAGATCAGCATTGTTAATTTCTCAAACTTCTTTTCTCCCTTTTGCAGACACTGATGTTGTAAAGGGTGTGATTTTCTCAGGCTTCTCACTCCAGAGGCTGGAGTTTTTTTGGGGGGTACACTGCGCAAAGCTTATGTGATTTCTTCCTATTCTGTCTGCTAACGTCTCTACATTCTGATACAGTACAGTTTGTGTGATCCTCCTTTCCTGAAGACTTAGATGCCGTCTCTCTTTAAGCTCTCTTCTGCAATGTACAGTCTACTTCTTAAATTCACTGGTATCTAACGGTGAAGACAAACATATACGTGTTTGAAACAGACAAAACATGGATGCAACATGGATTGCTGTTCATTCACATCCTACTCATTAGAACATAGAAGTTTGGTCTGCAAATAGAATTAGACTAGTTCTTAACTTTTGTACTATGTCACTGCCAAACAAAGGTAATCGCTTATTGCAAGAAATAAAGCAGTGCAATGAAATTTCACTTTAAATTTCATGTTATTTTTCTGTTCAAGAAAGCTCTAGAATTACCTGTATACAGCCTCCTCCCCTCCTCAGCTCCATTTCATATTCTGACCTGTAAACATCTGAAACTCTAATTTTTATTGAAAAGCATATTTGTGATGTCATAAGTACAAGACATTATATGATGATACAAGCAAAATTTTTCTGTAGTAATTTATGGTGTCCCACCACTTACTGAAAAATAGACTACGCTTCAGCAAAAGCTATGTTGTTGCCATTAGAGATGAGCGAATATGATTCGCAGAGGATCAAGTTTGAGTTGATTTTTCCGAAATTTGCTCTTTGACGCAAATTGAAACATTTTGAGATTCGATTAGCAAAAACATAAAAATTGCCCAACACCATTTCTCACACTGCTGAAGAATAAGATAGCAGGTAAGCATCATTTTGCATATTGCGCGGGCCTCTCCATAATGCCCTACAGATATGACATCTTACGGATTTTCATGCATTGTACAGTGGAGCACAGTTTGTATTGCAAAGTCATTTTCTATCTCAGAGTCACTGGATAAGCCTCTCTCTTCTGTAGAGTGCAAGCTCATATGATCAGCAGGGTCCTCTCCCACTCCTGTTGAGTGAAAGCTTTTTTCATCAGTGTGGTCCTCTCTTTCTCTCTCTTTATTCTGTAGAGAGTAAGCTCTTAAGGTCAATGGAGTTCTTTCTTTTCTGTAGAGTGTAAGTTCCTTTGGTCATCAGGATCCTCTCTCTCTTTCGCCTAGAACATGCAAGCCGTTATGATCAGCGAGGTTCTCTCACTTTCCTTTCCGTCACTTGTATGTTTTGAGCATTTAAATCCTTGGAAATGTATTTGCTGCAAACACTTGAATTGCAAAAGATCCACTCATCTCTAATTGTCATGATATTGTCTTATCATGCTATATATTTAGGTAACTACCAACCTTTTTTTGATTTTCACATTGACTGTAATGCATTAGAAGGAATTAAATGTTTTCTCCTTTTTAATGTATTCAGCTTTGATAAATCCACCAGTACTGTAGAATTAAGCAAGTTATGTTAATTATGAAATTTTGCCTCAAATGCAGATCTATAGAGCAGACTCTGAAAACATTGGCCTAGTTTTTGTAAGCTCTGTGCCCCAATTTTGTTTGCATATTTTCACTGGGAATAAAAGTATAGCAACATGTGGCTTATTCAGTATCTATGATTTGTGTTAGTTGAGTGAGTGTAAGGTGGAGTATCCTTCTAACACTATTTATACATTTTGACACTATAAACCCAAAGGCACCACATATTCTCTTGCATAAATGCAACAATTTTTTTCAAAAAAATGGCTCTCGGTATTAAATTGATTTCAACATTTAAAAAAAAAAACTGCCACAATAATAAAAAAAATTAGATGGACATAGAATGTTAATAATAATACATGTTGTATACATTGCCTTAAAAAAGTATTCATACCCTGTGAATTTTTCCCCATTTTTTTCAAGTTACACCCACAAATATATTTTATTGGGATTTTATGTGACTAATAAACAAATAGAAGGTAGTACGTATTTGTGAAGTTTAATGGAAATCATACATAGTTTTCTAAATATTTTTGATATGCATTTGTATTCACCCTCCTTTTGGCAATACTTTTTAGGACCACCTTTCACTGCAATTACTGATACAAGTCCGTTGGGGTATGGCTCTGCCAGATTTTCACATCGAGTGGCTGACATTTCTGCCCATTCTTATTTTCAAACTAACTCTAGCTCAGTGAGATTGGATGTAGAGCATCTGTGAACAGCAGGTTTCAAGTCTTGCCACAAATTCTTAATGGGATTTAGGTCTGGACGTTGGACCATTCAAACACATGAATATGCTATGCTCTAAATAATTCCATTGTAGCTCTGGCAGTATCGCTGTCCTGCTGACAGATAAACCTACACTTCAGTCACAAGTCTTTTTCAGCCTCTAACAGGGTTTCCTCCAGGATTGCCCTCTATTTAGCTCCATCCATCTTTCCATGAACTCTGACCAGCTTTCCTGTCCCAGATGAAGATGAGCATCAGCATCCCTACAGCATGAGGCTTCCACCATCATGCTTGGCAATGGGGATGGTGTTTTCAGGATAATGTGCAGTGTTAATTTTATGCCCCCCCTAAATTTTGCATTGAGCAACAAAAGTTTAACTTTAGTCAGAGTACCTTCTTCCACATGCTAGCTGTGTACCCTACATGGCTTTTTGCAAACTGCAAGTGGGATTTCTAAATGGCTTGCATTCTAAAATGGCTTCCCTATTGTCACTCTTCCACAAAGGCCAGATTTGTAGAGTATATGACTATTAGTTGTTCTGTGGACCGATTCTCCCAAATGTGCTGTGGGTCTCTTCATCTCCTTCAGAGTGACAATATGCATAATGTTCTCAAACAAATCTCTGAGACCTTCACAGAACAGCTTTAGCTGTACTGAGAATAAATTACACTCAGATGGATTGAATATACTAATTATGCGGCTTTTAAATGCAATTGGTCACTTAGGATTTATTTAGGGGTATCAGACTACAGAGGGCTGAATACAAATCCACGTCACTATTTTCAAATTTAGATATTTAAATTAATTAGAAAATGGTGCATCATTTCCTTTACACTTCACAAATACTTGCTACCATGTGTTGGTATTTCACATTAAATATTGATAAAATACATTTATGTTTGTGGGTGTAACATGAATGTAAATAGTTTTATACCCAAAAATGACAATTATTCTCTGAGTGATACCTTGTCATTTTTGGGCATGAAAGTATTTACATCAATTTATCTAGCTATCACAATATAATTTTTTTATTGTACATCATGCATGTAAGATAGAAACGTGGAAAAGCTCACAGGGTATGAATACTTTTTCAAGACACTGTAAATCAGGGGTGTCAAACTGCATTCCTTGAGGGCTGCAAACAGGTCATGTTTTCAGGATTTCCTTGTACTGCACAGGTGATAATTTAATCACCAACTCATTATTTGTGTAGGTGATTAAATTATCACCTGTGCAGTACAAGGAAATCCTGAAAACATGACCTGTTTGCAGCCCTCGAGGAATGCAGTTTGACACCCCTGCTCTAAACTATTTGACATCACATTTATAAATAAAAGGAGGCATCCATAATATTAGTATTTTTTATTTATTCCTGCAACAAATACCAGCTGCTGACTGCAGCCTTTTTATCTGCTTCATAGATCAATTTGGTCATGAATGAAGAAATCATCCCAAATGAAGATTTCATATAACTACATTTCTCTTAACCAAAATTAC
Organism: Ranitomeya imitator; assembly: GCF_032444005.1. Classification (NCBI taxonomy): domain Eukaryota; kingdom Metazoa; phylum Chordata; class Amphibia; order Anura; family Dendrobatidae; genus Ranitomeya; species Ranitomeya imitator. The sequence continues at coordinate 239,694,839 of NC_091286.1, forward strand.
ATTGTAACACTCAAACACTGTCTTGTCTTTAAGGCACAACACATCATTATCCACATTCTGATTGCCAAACCTATAAAAGAGACAGTATGTTAATTTTTTTTTAGATCTCACCACCCACTGCCTAATCATCCCCCCCACCCTCCCAAAAAAAGAAAACGTTACATCCACCACTTTCAAAATCAGCTGCTAATAAAATCACAGTAAATTATTATTTGTTTTGTCAATAATTTACACAAAATTACAGGTCTAGACATGATTGTCATCATAAAGATGGAGTGCATTCTATATTCAGATTTTCCGGGTTAGGTAGGTTTATGTCTGATTCACACCTCAGTGCTGAGAATGAGATCCCATTATGAGGAATGTTGAACACCACCTCTTCGGTCGGAAAACGTGTGCCTATGCTTATCAAGAGTTCCGCACATTTGCACTTCACCGCGGCCTTCCATTGACCGATATTTGGTTAACTGTCCAAGGCTACCACAAGTGTCACTCTGCAGCGCTCAGCGTCTTCATTTTCCTTCATCTAGCAGTCTGAATTATTCGTCATCAATCATCACTGTTGATTTTCCTTTGTTTAAGACAGTCCATGTGTGTAAAAAGCCTGAGGCGTTAAACCACACATAAAAATTCAGTGTGTACTTAAAATATATTTATATATTTTTATGTACATTTTATAAAAGGCCGTCCAAGATGCAAATAGTTACAAATATTCTAGTTCCAGTGCTTGGTGAAGCGCCAAAAGATCTGAATGACTTGATATTCTCCAAAAAGGCATATTATTCTGCAGGACAAAAGAGGAAGGTTTAAAATTAAAGACGAATGAAAAAACAAACCTAAAACAAATACATATGAAGCACTGAACTAGGACATAACCAAAGAAACAGACCCAGCGTGATGTAAGAGCCTTCTAAGCCAGTTAGATGACATTAATGTATCCCTATTGCTATAATCATGTAATATGCTACCTAATAACAGCATTAGCATATTGCCAGAACCCGTACAGATATCTCATGCACCACGTAGAGTACATGTATCACAGGTTAAATAGATGATACTTAGGGCCTGATTACTGCGTGGGATATGACTGTATGGCGGACAGGTATGGGATAGTCTTGGATTTTTATTTTGCTTTTTTTTTTACAGAAGTACGAGGGCTTCGCTTTGGATTGAGCGTACAATAAAGATGTTAAAACCGGTGTGTTTCTTTCTTTCATTAAAAGACTTTATTCTTAATGTGTGTGTGTATTTTAACCCTTTCCTACTATTGGATTAATAATGAACAGGTGTCTTATTGACACCACTCCATTATTAACCAGGCTTAATGTCACCAATAGAAAGGTGACATTAACCCCTTATTACTCCAAATGCCAATGCCACAGGGAGGTGGGAAGAGAGAGGCTAAGTGCCAGAATAGGCGCATCTTACAGATGCGCCTTTTCTGGGGTGTCTGGGGGAAGATGTTTTTAGCCAGGGGGGGGACAATAACCATGGTCCCTCTCTAGGCTATTAATATCTGCCCTCAGTCACTGGCTTTCCCTCTCTGGCACAGAAAATTGCCAGTTTTTTCCGTGAAGTAACCATTTAATTTAACACCTACAGCTCAAAATTTTACACACAAACACTTCTAACATTATTAGTGAGGGATATATAAAAATCTAACGGTTATGAAATAGTTTACTGTATGTAAACCATGTCTCATATCCTCTAGGGTTAAAAAATCATGGCTCTTCTGCTATCTAGCTCTGAATGAAATATATATATATGTCTCACTGACATATATATATACTGTATATATATATACACATATATATACCTATTCTAGGTGTAGACATTTATTTTCTCTATTCTATTCTAACCTGTCAGTGTGATTTTACTGTACACCGCACTGAATTGCCAGCTTTTCTATAGGACACCGGTGCGTATTTATGGCAAGTCACACTGATGGTCCATGTGGTGTGCGAGTTTTTCTCGCACCCATAGACTTTCATTGGCGATTCTCGGCTGATATACAGTAACAATCGCAGAAGGCTGTGATTTCTCTTGCACGTATAACATGGCCGAGAAAACAATGGATGATAGGATCTGTACCATATATTAACATTGGTCCGAGTGCTATGCAATTTTTTATCGCATAGCACTCGTCCGTATTACGGTCTAGCGTGACTCCGGCCTAAGGCTGAAACTTGAATTTGTACAATGAGTGTGCCAGCAGATCTATAACATGGATTATCTCCATTGCAGACTTTCATGAAAAACCTGGACAATCCTTTAAGTTGCAGTCAATTTTTGTGACTGCAGACTTGTAAATCCTCACAGCATGTGCTGAAAGCACTGTTAGGGTTCTCCATTGTCTACGGCAAGACCAATAGGTATGTAATATGCATACTTCTGGCCACATTCTAACTAGACTTGAGCAACTTCACTCCATACAAGTGAATAGAGTGAGGCCACGCATGTCCAGTAAGAATGTGGTCAACATGAATATTGCATACATGCCATCACTTGACTGCTCGGTGTTGCTACCTGTATCATAGAATCCTCACACCATGCAAAATGCATGGTATGAGGATTCACAAGTTTGCAGAGAGTGACTGCTTACTTTCGGGATAAACCTTGACAACCACCTTAAATTGGATGTTTCAATGTTTTTTCCTTCAAAATTGTCTTTTATTAGCTGTGTAGTTTAGACATTGAATTCATACCTACATTAAGCTCCAACAGTATCCTGAACTATATGAACATGGTTAAAATAGGTTTTGCCATGATTTTTTGCTATAGATTTTAGGCTACTTTCACACTTCGGTCGTTTGGGCTACGTCGCAATGCGTCATTTTGGAGAAAAAACGCATCCTGCAAAGTTGCCCACAGGATGCGTTTTTTCTCCATAGACTTGCATTAGCAACGCACTGCGACGTATGGCCACCCGTCGCATCTGTCGTGTGATGGATGCGTCATGTTTTGGCGGACCGTTGGCACAAAAAACATTCCATGTAACGTTTTTGTGCGTCGCATCTGCCATTTTCAACCGTGCATGCGCGGCCGAAAATCCGCCCCCTCCTCCCCAGACTGCAGAATGGGCAGCGGATGCATTGAAAAACTGCATCCGCTGCCCACGTCGTGCAGTTATTTTCACAACGTCCGTCGGTACGCCTTGCACAGGCGTGTACTATGGAGGACAGAGAATGAACTTCAATCCAATATTGCAGCCAGCGGGTAAGGACAGGGTGAATCAAACACCCAGAAAACCCCGCCTCCATGGCTGAAAATTGTTCCCTCCAAATTCAGGTGACAGAGTCCCTTTAAGACATTGTGTATTGGAAAATTGGAAAAAATTCAAAGCGCGGTGAAATTGCAAAAAAAGTGCAATTCTTCAATTGTTTCTTGTTTTGCGTTTTTACTATGTTCACTAAATGCTATTATGATTCTCCAGGTCATTATGAATTCGTAGAAACCAAACATGTATAGGTTCTTTTTTACCTAAGTGGTGAAAGAAAATTTCAAAGTTTGTTAAAAAAAAAAATTGCATCATTTTCCGTTACCCCTAGCATCTCCATTTCTTGTGATCTGGGGTTGGGTGAGGGATTAATTTTTTTGCATGCCGAGCTGACATTTTTAAAGATCCTAGTATGGTGCAGATACGATTTTTGATCGCCCGTTATAGCATTTTAATACAATGTTGCCACGACCAGAAAAACATAATTCTGGCATTTTCACTTTTTTCCCTCTTAACGCTGTTTAGCAATCAAGTTAAAAAATGTTTATATTGATCGGGCAATTCTGAATGCGGCAATACCATATGTGTGTATGGTTGATTTTTTTATTGTTTTATTTTGAATGGGGCAAAGGGGCATGATTTGAACTTTTAGATTTTTTTATATTTTTAAAAACTTTTTTTTTTTTTGGCATGCTTCAATAGTCTCCATGGGAGACTAGAAGCTGCCATAACCCGATCACCTCTGCTACATACAGGCAATGATCAGATCGCTTGTATGTAGCAGAATTGCTGACTTGAAATGAGTGCTGACCACCGAGCGGCACTCCCAGCAATCCAGCAGTGACAACTATAGAGGTCTGCTGGAGACCCCTGGTTTACGCCCGATGTTGGAAAGGGGTTAAAGAGGTTATATGCACATATTGTTTTTCTTTGGTTTTGTTTGTTTCCATGGCCAGTGTGAACATGCTTTTACACCATGCATGTTTTCAAGTCATACTCTGGCTCAGTTTTCTGTTTTTATGACTTATTATGTCCGTCATAATCCATCTCCCTGGCTTTGATGCAGGCCGACACAGTGAGTCTACATCTTTCCCAGCCAATAATGGCTGTTTAAATCAGCCATCAACTGCCTTTAACAGCCGCGGGTGGAGCAGATCTCTATATGAGGCTGTTAACCTGTTATATGATGCTATCACAGATTGACACTTGCAGGCAGGGGGTGAACTTTTAACTGCTCATCGAAGTGTCTGAGACCAGATTGCAGTATGCTGATGGGTTGACATGACAGCCAGAGGTCTGCTGAAGTCTTGTGTGTCTGTCATCACGGTATTCCTGTTAAAGCCAGCCTTTGGCTGGAGTTCATAGGTGACCGTGATTTTAGCTATACTTAACAGTGCATGATTGCAGCTTCAAGTATCCTAATTGGACTAACAAATGCAGTGCAGTGAAAAGTATAACAAAATGTTTTAAAAAAATCTGAAAAATATAAAAAAACATATAAGGTGAAATCACCCCCTCTTAACACATTAAAATTAAGAAACATATTTAAAAAAAAAAATACACATTTGGTATTGCTGCATTCAGAAAAGTCAAATCTATCAAAATATAAAGTAAACTAATCTGGTCGGCAAACAGAAAACAAAAAAAAAGATCAAAATGCCATAATTGTAGTTTTCCGGCACAACAAGAAAAAAAATGCAATAAGACGTGATCAAAGCATTGTATACATCCCAAAATGATATCAATAAAATCATTGGATTGGGGTGTAATAAACAAACCCTCACCCAGCCCCATATCCTGAAAATTTAAAACATTACAGCTCTCAGAAAGTGGCGTCAGAAGCAAAAAATGTTTGGGTTTTCAAATTTCAGAATTTTTTTTCACCACTTAAATAAAACAAAAACTATGCATGTTTGGTATTTGTGTAATCGTACCGACCTGGAGAATCATACTGCCAGGTCATTTTTGCAGTAAAATGAATGCTGTCAATAATTAAAAAAAAAATAAATCGCCGCATTGCAAATTTTTTTGCAATTTCGCAACCCTTGGAATTTTTTTACCCACTCTCCATTACATCATATGATAACATGAATGGTGTCTTTCCAGAGTAAAGCTTGTCCTGAAAAAAAAGCGCTTGCACAGCTAGGTCAAATCAGAAGTAAAAAAAAGTTATGGATCTTTTTCATTAGGGGCGGCAAAAACAAAAGCACGAAAATGAAGGATCGCCTGGTCCTTAAAGGGTTAAAAATGAAAAATCTAAACATGTAAATTAACCTACACTATATAGAAAAATACACAGACAGGTGAGCACACATTTTCACGGCACACAGGAACATATTTTACCTTTTTTGCTGCCTGTTCTTCTTCAACACCATCCCCAATTACAACATATACTACTTTTCTGCCAAACCTTTGTATTATGCGTTCAAAGCAACTTTCTTTCCCTGAAAGATAAATGAGAGCAAGTTTCAGTTACCTGATTAGCAGCACGCTCCTCATCTTGGGCATCCCCCACCACAAAATAAGTAACATGAGAGCCAAATCTGGACATTATACGCTGAAAACAGCTTTCTTTGCCTGAAAAACAATGCAAGGCTTACTTCCTCCTCTAGCTACTCTGTGATCGTGTACGTGAAGATTGGTATCTAATGGGTTCCTCATTGAAGTTTTTGGATGAGCAGATGTCACAATTATTATTCCAATTATGTATTCATCTTTTAATACTTTTTTAATAATTGGCTAGCAGATTAAACAAAAATAGTTTTTTTTAAAGGTATTTGTAGGTATGTACACCATTAGTAATATAGTGGTGAGCGAACGTGTTATCCGAGCATGCTCGTACGCCAACAGAATGTCTTCGGCATGTTTGAAAAATATTTTCTCCTTCTTGGGGCTGCGTGTCTCACGGCTGATAGACACCCACAACACATGCAGGGATTACCTGTTTGTTATGCAATCCATGCATCTATTGTGGGTGTTGAACAGTTGCGAAACATGCAGCCACGGTAACCTGAGTATATTTTTCGAGGAAGTCGAAGACACGCTTATCACACGAGCATGCTTGGGTAACACCTTATCTGAACATGTTCACTCATCACTATTAACAAACCAATATAGGAATTAAAACCATCACAAAGAACACATACAAATGAATAAGTAAATATAATACATGCACACACAGAATAAACACTCCCCAACACTACAATTGCAAGAAGAAGCAAGAGTTATGGAATTATGTAAATCATGGGATTGATAGACATGTAATTGATGAAAATATGGAATTAATTTAGCGACAAAATGTATAATTGGTGGAGAAAGGTTGAACTTTATGAACCAAAGTCTTTTTTTAACCTACCGGTATGTAATTTTGGAAAAAAAAATCTTCTACATTTATTCAGTGTCAAGTATAAGCATCATGTGCAGAGATAGACACATGTACAAGCATTTTCACGTTGTCAGTGAGGTTGGTAATGGTTGTCTGAGCAATATTCTTTCACGCTGAATGCACTTGGCCATGCAAATCCTCAAGGTCCCTTACTGGCAGCTCCTTTTGCAGTTGCTGATCAATGACATTACAGAAGTGTGCAATGGGAATCAAATTCAGATATGCTGCAGGCCATGGCAGCACGTTTACGCCAGGTAGGCTGCTGAGAGGTGCACCAACAACATGTGACCACATGTTGCGGTGTTCAAAAATGGCTCCTTTGGAGAAATGGCTATAACCCCAATTCCACCACCAACTCAATGTAGCATTAAGCTGTTAGCGTATCTGTAATGAAGACTAGAAGTGTCTGGCTACCATAGATTGTCACCCTAAACCATAATCCCAGGTGTTGGATTGGTGTAACTTTTTACCTTGAATGTCTATTCTTGGTATTGACCATGTGGTTTCCAGAACAATATACGGCTATAATTACACCCAAGACAGGGCAGGACTATCACTAAGCAGGATAGACTGCCATTCCAGCTTCCATTGCATTCCTTCTCTACATCATGATAACATTTCAGAGAGGTTGCATTTGGTCAATGGAAGTCTTGAAGCTGGACACCTGGCTCGAAGCTCAGTCTTGTGCAAATTTCATCTGATAATTTGTATAGACACTGTTTAATGTGGAGAAGCTGAATAAAACCATAGCGTAATAATGTGTTATACTCTAGGTGCCTAGGATATTAGGGTACAGGGAAATGTTCACCAGGTTAGGTTGTGAAACCACAACATACAACGTGCTTGATATGGATGCTGCAGACCTGCACGGCTGTCATCGATAAAACAGCAAGAAAAAAAAGGGGTTTACTTTCTCCAATAGTGCATGTAGCAGAGTTAATATTAGGACTAGAAATAGGAAAAACCCAATGTGGCTAAACAAAGAAGTAAGACAGGCAATTAACAGTAAAAAGAAAGCATTTGCACTACTAAAGCAGGATGGCACCATTGAAGCTCTAAAAAACTATAGGGAGAAAAATACTTTATCTAAAAAACTAATTAAAGCTGCCAAAAAGGAAACAGAGAAGCACATTGCTAAGGAGAGTAAAACTAATCCCAAACTGTTCTTCAACTATATCAATAGTAAAAGAATAAAAACTGAAAATGTAGGCCCCTTAAAAAATAGTGAGGAAAGAATGGTTGTAGATGACGAGGAAAAAGCTAACATATTAAACACCTTCTTCTCCACGGTATTCACGGTGGAAAATGAAATGCTAGGTGAAATCCCAAGAAACAATGAAAACCCTATATTAAGGGTCACCAATCTAACCCAAGAAGAGGTGCGAAACCGGCTAAATAAGATTAAAATAGATAAATCTCCGGGTCCGGATGGCATACACCCACGAGTACTAAGAGAACTAAGTAATGTAATAGATAAACCATTATTTCTTATTTTTAGGGACTCTATAGAGACAGGGTCTGTTCCGCAGGATTGGCGCATAGCAAATGTGGTGCCAATATTCAAAAAGGGCTCTAAAAGTGAACCTGGAAATTATAGGCCAGTAAGTCTAACCTCTATTGTTGGTAAAATATTTGAAGGGTTTCTGAGGGATGTTATTCTGGATTATCTCAATGAGAATAACTGTTTAACTCCATATCAGCATGGGTTTATGAGAAATCGCTCCTGTCAAACCAATCTAATCAGTTTTTATGAAGAGGTAAGCTATAGACTGGACCACGGTGAGTCATTGGACGTGGTATATCTCGATTTTTCCAAAGCGTTTGATACCGTGCCGCACAAGAGGTTGGTACACAAAATGAGAATGCTTGGTCTGGGGGAAAATGTGTGTAAATGGGTTAGTAACTGGCTTAGTGATAGAAAGCAGAGGGTGGTTATAAATGGTATAGTCTCTAACTGGGTCGCTGTGACCAGTGGGGTACCGCAGGGGTCAGTATTGGGACCTGTTCTCTTCAACATATTCATTAATGATCTGGTAGAAGGTTTACACAGTAAAATATCGATATTTGCAGATGATACAAAACTATGTAAAGCAGTTAATACAAGAGAAGATATTATTCTGCTACAGATGGATCTGGATAAGTTGGAAACTTGGGCTGAAAGGTGGCAGATGAGGTTTAACAATGATAAATGTAAGGTTATACACATGGGAAGAGGGAATCAATATCACCATTACACACTGAACGGGAAACCACTGGGTAAATCTGACAGGGAGAAGGACTTGGGGATCCTAGTTAATGATAAACTTACCTGGAGCAGCCAGTGCCAGGCAGCAGCTGCCAAGGCAAACAGGATCATGGGGTGCATTAAAAGAGGTCTGGATACACATGATGAGAGCATTATACTGCCTCTGTACAAATCCCTAGTTAGACCGCACATGGAGTACTGTGTCCAGTTTTGGGCACCGGTGCTCAGGAAGGATATAATGGAACTAGAGAGAGTACAAAGGAGGGCAACAAAATTAATAAAGGGGATGGGAGAACTACAATACCCAGATAGATTAGCGAAATTAGGATTATTTAGTCTAGAAAAAAGACGACTGAGGGGCGATCTAATAACCATGTATAAGTATATAAGGGGACAATACAAATATCTCGCTGAGGATCTGTTTATACCAAGGAAGGTGACGGGCACAAGGGGGCATTCTTTGCGTCTGGAGGAGAGAAGGTTTTTCCACCAACATAGAAGAGGATTCTTTACTGTTAGGGCAGTGAGAATCTGGAATTGCTTGCCTGAGGAGGTGGTGATGGCGAACTCAGTCGAGGGGTTCAAGAGAGGCCTGGATGTCTTCCTGGAGCAGAACAATATTATATCATACAATTATTAGGTTCTGTAGAAGGACGTAGATCTGGGTATTTATTATGATGGAATATAGGCTGAACTGGATGGACAAATGTCTTTTTTCGGCCTTACTAACTATGTTACTATGTAATATTACAAATAAATACTCAAAAAATAAATGCAGTGACAAAAAAGTCAAATTTACCCAGAAAAGTCTAAATAAATAAATAATTAATAATAAACTACCTCTAAAGTGTTTATTAATAAAGTAGTTTATTATTCATTTTTTATTTATTTAGACTTTTCTGGGTAAATTTGACTTTTTTGTCATTGCATTTATTTTTTGAGTATTTATTTGTAATAGTAACTCTGCTACATGCACTATGTTCACTTTATCCCTTATTTTTCCATATGGAATATACTATAAAAATGTGAACAGTGCAATATAAGCAAAATTACCTCAATTTTTGATCATTTATGGTGAGATTTCCATGCTCGTTACATTATCTGATTTCCTTAGAAATTAATTATTCAAAATTTATTGACATGCCCCTGTATGATAACCTGCATTCTACTGCCACCTGGTGGTCGTTTCCTGAATTTTAAACTATTATTATTGTGTTTATAATAAAATTTATATTTTAATCTTAAATCATTGGTTGTTGTTTCATATCTATATGTATTTATACAGATACATGACCACACATATAGTTGTTTATTTGGTTGATAAACCTCTTCCTCAGGACAAACCACAAGAACTTGACATTTGTCCTGAGGAAGATGTTTGTTATGTTTTGAAACGTGTCAAAATTAAACCGCATTCCATTATCCCTGATCTTAATTCTATCTCTGAAATATCCATTGGAATTTGTGTCAGTGCAGAAATGAAACCCCTTTTTCCTTGCTATTGTATTATAGACATTGTTTGACACCTTAAAATTGTATTTGGCATCCATTTTCGCTTGCAGTACAGAATTGATCAATCCTGGAACCAGCAGAAGGCCTTTTCTCTAAAGTGACCCAAGAACAGTTTTTCAACATGATAATGCCAGGCTACATGTTGTGCGTGCTGATGTGATCAGCCTGTGTAGCCTAAATGTGCTTCCATCTCCTTACTTGTCTCTCATTGAGCCCATCTGGAATGTCATAGCTTGACAATTGCAAAGGGAGCTAACAGCAGCGGATCTTGACGATTTGCATGCCCAAGTGCATTCAGTGCAGCAGAACATCCCTCCGACATCCATTAATAACCTCATTTCCATGTGTGGAGCTCATATTCGATAAAGAATACATTGAGAAGAGTGTAGGCTTAACTTCTCTATTCCTGAAACAAATGCTTAGTGCAAGATATGAGGGGATCTTTTTAAATTTAAATTCACCGACTGCTCAAGTTTCCCCAGACATTTGATTTTTTGGAAATTAAATTTTTGCGAATCTCAATGCTGGAAAGATTGTAATTTCTCAGAAAATAGGAGAGGAGAGACAGAGCCCAGCTGACCATAAGAGCTTGCACGTTACAGGCAAGAGAGAGGACCCCACTGTCCATTTGATCTTATAGTAAATGTAGATGTTTATTATTATTGGTGCATTTGCAGCCCAGGGTCCACCGTGCAGGAGGAACCCGCTGCTAGTGAATGGCGGCACTATTTGGCAGTATAGGCTAGCTCTGTTACCTCACAGAGTAGCCGTGGAAGGAAAGCACTGCACCTTGTTAGACTCACAGGAGCACAGGCTAACTGCCGAACTGATAGCAGTCAGTGGTTATGCAACATGCAATCTCCTCACCGGAGAAGCTGGTATTCTAGGGCCTTATTTCAGCCGGGTCCCTAAATACAATCACACAATCTCATCACCAAAGGTGCCGATATTCTAGGGGTTTATTTCAGCTGGGTCCCTGAATACAATCACACAATCTCCTCACCAGAGGTGCCGGTATTCTAGGGGTTTATTTCAGCCAGGTCCCTGAATGCAATCACACATAGCCACTCTGGCACAAACCACATAACTTGGATTGATACTAGTGCAAGGCCGTGTGGTCATGCGAACCTTTTATAGCTGCAGCAAGTACAGGACCTTCCCCGAAAAAGACCATTGGGAGGCTGCCACAGAATTTGAGGACCTTCCTAGAGGACCAATGAGATTAGCTGCAGTATCTAAGCATGTGACCCTTGATCTCCAATGAGAGATCTTACCCTGGGCATGCTCAGAAGGGGAAAAGCAGGACGTCTGCTTGCCGCTGCCCAGTACTGGCTACAATGGCAGAAGCTGGAAAGGCAGCAGTAACCCTTTGCACAGAGTCAGACTGAGTGAGAGGCTGGGACCGACGTCTCCGCTGAGCAGGCTCCACTGCAGCTGATGCAGAATGGGAGACCACAGCGGAGATGGCCCGAGATTCCCCCTATGCAGAGCCAGGAACTCGACCCCTAACACACTGGGAACCAGTAATCTCAGATTTGCCCAGGTACTGAATGCTACTACATAAGGTATGACAATTTGTAATCTTTCATAGCTGCAGGGCTTTATGGAGAGGCCCACACAGCAACGCAATATGATGTTAACCTGCTTCCTGAGGCTTCAGCAATATGGAAAATGTGTTTTCCACCAAATTATATCTGGAATTCTCAAAAACTCCTTTAAACAGGGATCCTGCCATAAAGTAGTACAATCAAGAGCACCTTTAAGCCCAAGAATATTTTTTATAAAATTTCATATTACATCTAGTAGCTTAAAAATAGGTCATGATATACAACTACCCAAAGCTAAGCGTTCTAATTCCAGTAACTCAAAAATGGATTTGGCAGTCCCCTCAGCTATATCAACCAGCTGCCCTATAATAGCTATTTCTCTCCACTCCAAAAGAATCTGGAGCCGAATTGCTACAAAATACATTCTAAAATAAGGGACGGCAATGCCATCTTCACTCTAACATTTAAACAAATATGACTGGTTGATGCTAGCATGTGCCAAAACATAGCAAAACCACCATTTTAATTAGTGCAACTGTCTGCCCTGGATAAAGGAAGTCCGAGCACAACAGAAATCATTTATCGAATGTTCTTTAAAAGAGGCATTACATTTAAAGTGATATCATTCTCAGGGGTAGAAGATAATATGATATCAGCCTTTGAGGTTTTCTTACTGAGATATTATGGCCAAAGTTCAAGTTTTGCCAGGAGAAGAACCCCCACAAGTGAAGCAGTTCTTACCTTGGTGGGTCTTGATCCACTTCCCTATTTACTGTGCTTCTCTTAAAGTGGATATGTCCTAAATGGGTTAACTATTTTATTTTAATATATTTGTTAGAGACATGATTTTGTGACACTTACCAATATACAAGTAATACATTTTATCTTCTTACACTTGGAACTGCAGCCTTCATCAGACTGCATGGTTTTCAAAATGACTTCTGATGGAGGGGCATGTGGCTAGACCTATCCATCAGCTTCCTTCAATTGAAAAAACACTGCCTATGAATCTGGTCACAGGCTTCTCCATCAGCAGCCATTTTGAGAACAGAAGAACTGTACAGTCCGTGAGGAAGACTGGAGTAACAAGTGCAATAGGACATCCTGTAATGGTTGTATAATATTAAGTGCCGCAAAACGAGATAGCGAAGATGTCAGAGGTAGCTTCACATGCTACTCTGATGCTCAGTCTGGAAGGTACAATGATGATATTCAGACCCCATGACTAGAATTTTATGATATCTGTAACATATCATTAAAGTCAATAGAAATACAACACTTTTAAGAATAAGGTCAGTTATATTAAAATCTTCTGATTGGGTGTGCATTAGATTTTGGAGAAAAATATGTGAATAAAATTGCAATTCCAGAAAATATAAAGAGGATTGTGCATACAGAAACAGTGTTTTTCCAGCAAGTATTCACATTCTACATATAACATATTGAAAGTCCCATTCTCTGTAGCATATTTCATGTAAAATAGAAACTCTTACCTATTTTCGTTGCACTATAGATGTTTTCAATTGGAAATACTCCTCCTAGACTATACAGCAAGACTTTGGAAAGTGCTGGAATAAGTTGTGTTGTTGTCACCAAGACATTTACACTATTACTTCTGTTGGGGAAAAAGCAACATAGAAATAAAGATAATATTGAACGCGATGGGTCTACTGATTCATTATTTAACACTGGACATAGTAAAAGAAAGCTTTAAAGCAGATCTATAATCAAATTATGTTTTATGTATTAGCAACATGCTGTTGGGCGAGAATTACGAAGGGTGCTTTCACATTGCGTTCTGTGTCCCCGATGGGGTGCAAAAAAAATGTTTCTAAAATCATGCTTCTGTGACAGAAGCAATCTTCTGCAGGGAGTCCCTGATGAAGGCACGCCACCGAAACGCGCGTAGGGGTTGTGGTGCCATTGCTGACTGCAGGTATACAATTTATAAGATCTCTGGCAGCACTATTTATGTAATTAATATTAGTACTTTTGCTTCTTTTTCCAATATGGGGAAGTTCTATGCACTATGCACGTTTCCAATTGACTCAGTATTAATAGGTCCGCAAATGGTTTAATACAAGTTTGTGTTATCATTTATATCTATTGACAAGCTGCTTGTGCTGCCATTATTATGACTACATCCTCCTATGATGTGGTGCCACAAATAACCTTTGGCTCCCTACTGAGCATACTGGCGCACATGCTTTTTTTGTTATTTTTATCATCGTCGTTATGTCTCAATAAAGATTTTCTTTGTATATATGAGTTCTGTGTGCACCCCTTTCTCTATATGCTCTAATCCTTTATGGCGCTGAATTGTTACATTTCAGCAGTCCTGCCTTTTTGATGTCTATTTATGTTGTTTTATTCGATTTATTATATACCGTATGTATATAGTTTTTTGACACTGTTTAGGGGTTAAATTCTGTTTCAGTAGTCTTAATTCTAGATTATGGGGTGGAATAGTGTAGGCTAACTGGACCCTTCTAGTCTTCATTCCAGGTATGCTAACAACTCAACATTACAGTGATTTGGTAATGGAACCAGTGATATGGCCATTTCATCAAAGTGTCCCAGAAGCCGGTTTTCAACATGGCAATGTTAGACAGGTTGTAGCTCATGCTACTGTTAGCAGCTAATGTGGCTTAAACAAGTTACCATGACCAGTAAGGTCCCTGAACTTACCTCCCATTGTGTACATGGCAACATTGGTTAGGCTGGTTTCACATTTGCGTGTTTTTTTTTTTGCGTTTTTGCAGTAAAAAACGCAAAAAAATGCATGCGTTTTTCCCCCCTATATTTAACATTAAAAACGCATGCTTTTTTTGCATGCGTTGTGTTGCAGAAATGCAACACGTAGTAATTTTTGCGGCGTTTTTTTTGCCGCAAAAAAACACATGCGCTTTTTCGCGGCAAAAAAACCTGTTGATGTCTATGTAAACGCATGTGTTTTTAAGCACATGCATTTGTTTGCGTTAAAAACGCATGCGTTTTTATTAAAAAAAAACAGAAAACACACTGATATGCCACCCCCCACCATAAAGGTGATAAAGGGATCCTAACCCTAACCCTAACCCTAAAGGGATCCTATCCCTAACCCTATCCCTAACCCTACCCCTAACTCTAACCTTAACCCTACCCCTAACCCTAACCCTAAAGGGATCCTAACCCTAACCCCAACCCTACCCCTAAAGGGATCCTAACCCTAACCCTAATCCTAATCCCTTTAGCGTTAGGGTTAGGATCCCTTTAGGCTTAGGGTTAGGGGTAGGGTTAGGGTTAGGATCCCTTTAGGGTTAGGGTTATGATCCCTACCCCTAAGCCTACCCCTAACCCTAACTCTAACCCTAATCCCTTTAGGGTTAGGGTTAGGGTTAGGATCCCTTTAGGCTTAGGGTTAGGGGTAGGGTTAGGGTTAGGGTTAGGATCCCTTTAGGGTTAGGGTTAGGGTTATGATCCCTACCCCTAACCCTACCCCTAACCCTAACTATTTCTGTTTATAGTGGGTTTTTTACTTTATTTTGATGATTGGCAGCTGTCACACATTTCTCAGCATGCGTTTAAAAAATGCAAACGCATGAAAAAACACATGTAAACGCGTCAAAACGCTGCGTTTTTTTCACCACATGCAAAAACGCATGAGTCAAAAAAACACAGCGTTTGCGCGCGTTTACATGCGTTTTTTCACCATGCGTTTTTTTTTTTAAAATGCATGCGTTTTGAAACGCAAGTGTGAAACTAGCCTTATCTGCCAGCAGCAGATCTTGATGACTTGTATGCCCAGGTGCATTCAAAGTGGTAGAATATTCCTCAAACTACTATTAAAAACCTAATGGATAGCATCCCTAGGCATGTAATTATACGTCATTGTGCTTGTGGTGCTCACAATTGATACTGGTTTGAGATGTTTTGAAAGTTTTATTTCTATTTTTCATTTGCAGATCATTAGCATGTCTATTGATCCTGTGATTTCCAAAACCCCATTATGTTGCAATTTTAATGTTGAGGAGTGTATGAACCTGACCAGGAACAAAATCCCTAAGTCAATTCTTCTTTGTATATGTGAATTGAACATTGTACAGTGTGGAATAGCTGTTAAGGTCTGCTGGTGACACCTTCTCAGGCCACATTTGGACACAAAGGTTATGCGCAGCAATGGAGTGAGAACACTGCCTACTATTGTATACTTTGACCACATTTGTATCTGCTTTAAATTAGGTTGGCAAAGAAATGAATTACAACAACAAGTCTAAAGTGACATTATAACTGTACATTTAGTGATGAAATATAAGCATACATTTCGGCTTACCTTGTGCTAATGAGTGATAGTGATTTAAGTGCATTTGAGAGCCAGGAGTCTGTCAGGACTTCAAGATCTGCTCGCAATTGAAGCCAGGCTTCTCTCTTAGCTGGGCCAAAAAGTCCTTCAGCACAAACAGGCAGGAAATCATAGATTAAGTACTGCTTTCATGGAAATGTGAAATGTTTTCTTCCATTAAATTTCCCCCCAATTTTTTACAAAATGATATAGAACCTCTCATTACAGGAAAGTTACTGACTTATTATATGCAAAAGTCTATAACTGAATGATACCTTTGTGCAATACAAACCAGAATGCAAAGCAACCAGTTACATGATCAAAAGGAGAACTCTCAATGCAATATTAATTTCATTATGTAATAAGAGTATTGTGCTTAGTAGGATCCGACCAATTATTGACAGCCCATGTTTTAATTTTAAATTGATAGGTCTACTATTTACTTTACTCTCAGTAGCTCTAAACTGGACATATTTTAACATTGTTCTACCATGTAATGAACGTCATTGTTTGCTCAGATTGCTTTGGGCCTAATGTAATGACAGGACCCTGTATGCACCCAGATTTTCCTGGAACGGACATTTTCCCATCTACAACAATGTTTTCACTATATAACTATCAAAAGTCCCAATTTTGCAGGGACAATCCTGCATATTGGGCTACAATAATGGTGGGTTTTTGCAAACTGAAGTCCATAAGTAAGCATTTTGGGAGAAGTTCTGCCAATTCTTTGATACCGGGCTTAAATATCCAGAATTTTGCATTTGAATTGTTAGTAAATATGACAATATATGTCTAGTAGTCAAAATGTGGGCAACAGACTGGGCAAACAATCCTCAACTGCATCTTTTTCTATGACATGGCTGGAAATGGTCAGGTAGTTTAAGAACTGTTGGACTGTTGTTTGCAGTATTATTAATTTATTATGTAAGCATCTCCATCTTGCCTTATCATAGAGACATTGCTATGTCTGTGTCTGTTTACTTCTGTCTATTATATGCAACTAGATGGTGGCCCAATTCTAACGCATCGGGTATTCTTGAATATGCATGTCCACGTAGTATATTGCACAGCCAACATAGTATATTGCCCATCCATGTAGTATATTGCCCAGCCACATAGTATATAGCACAAACACGTAGTATATTGCCCAGACACCTAGTATATTGCCCAGACACGTAGTATATTGCCCAGTGACATAATATATTGCCCAGTTACGTAGTATATTGCCCAGACACGTAGTATATTGCCCAGCCACATAGTATATTGCCCAGCCACATAGTATATTGCCCAGTGACGTAGTATATTGCCCAGTGATGTAATATATTGCCCAGCCACGTAGTATATTGCCGAGTGACGCAGTATATTGCCCAGCCATGTAGTATATTGCCCAGTGACGTAGTATATTGCCCAGTCACGTAGTATATTGCCCAGTTACGTAGTATATTGCCCAGTGACATAGTATATTGCCAAGTGACGTAGTATACAGCACAGAGCCATGTAGTATATTGCCCAGTGATGTAGTATATTGCCCAGTGACGTAGTATATTGCCCAGTCACGTAGTATATTGCCCAGTTACGTAGTATATTGCCCAGTGACATAGTATATTGCCAAGTGACGCAGTATACAGCACAGAGCCACGTAGTATATTGGCCAGTCACTAGTGTTGAGCATTCCGATACCGCAAGTATCGGAATTCCGATACCGAGATCCGATACTTTTGTGATATCGGGTATCGGTATTGGATCAATAGGGATGTGTAAAATAAAGAATTAAAATAAAAAATATTGATATGCTCACCTCTCCGGCGGCCCCTGGACATCATGCTGCTAACCGGGAGGCTTCTTTGTTTAAAATGCGCGCCTTTAGGACCTGCGAATGACGTCCCGTCTTCTGATTGGTCGCGTGCCGCCCATGTGACCGGCACGCGACCAATCAGAAGCCGCGGCGTCATTCTCATTCACAAAAACTCCTAATTCTAGGAATTGAGGACCTGTGAATGACGTCACGGCTTCTGATTGGTCGCGTGCCAGTCACATGGGCGGCACGCGACCAATCAGAAGCCGGGACGTCATTCGCAGGTCCTAAAGGCGCGCATTTTAAACAAAGAAGCCTCCCGGTTAGCAGCGTGATGTCCAGGGGCCGCCGGAGAGGTGAGCATATCAATATTTTTTATTTTAATTCTTTATTTTACACATCCCTATGGATCCCAGGGCCTGAAGGAGAGTTTCCTCTCCTTCAGACCCTGGGAACCATGAGAATACCTTCCGATACTTGATGTCCCATTGACTTGTATTGGTATCGGATATCGGTATCGGCGATATCCGATATTTTTCGGGTATCGGCCGATACTATCCGATACCGATACTTTCAAGTATCGGACGGTATCGCTCAACACTAACAGTCACGTAGAATATTGCCCAGCTACTACGTAGTATATTGGCCAGTGATGTAGTATATTGCCCAGCTACATAGTATGTTGCCCAGCCAGGTTTGTCACAGGTGAAAAAATAAAAAATAAACATATACTCACCTTCCGAGGGAGCCCTTGTAGTCCACGGCAGCTTCCGGTCCCAGGGTTGGTATTAGCGCAGGACCTGTGATGACGTCGCGGTCACATGACCAAGACGTCATGGCAGGTCCTTCTGCCACCGGAACCTGCAACGGAAGATGGCGGCAAGCGCGAGCTGCTATGAAGGGTGAGTATAGCAGGTTTTTTTTTAATTATTATTTTTAACATTACATTTTTTACTATTGATGCCGCATAGGCAGTGTCAATAGTAAAAAGTTGGGGACACACAGGGTTAATAGCGGTGGTAACGGAGTGCATTACCCGTGACATAACGCGGTCCGTTACCACCGGCATTAACCCTGTGTTAGCGGTGACCGTAGGGGAGTGTGCGGGCGACATGCAATGACTACGGGGAGTAAGGAGCGGCCATTTTCTTCCGGACTGTGCCCGTCGCTGATTGGTCGCAGCAGCCATGACAGGCAGCTGGCGAGACCAATCAGCAAATGAATAACCGTGACAGACAGACAGACAGAAGGACAGACGGAAGTGACCCTTAGACAATTATATAGTAGATATTATTTATACCGTTATTAATACTGTTTAGGATTTCGTACATTTTGATTAACTGCTCCAACTATTGTTAACTTTCACCCAGATGCACTGCCCATGTGTACTGCCATGGTATCGCACCTGGCGCGGTGTCCGGTTACCGTGGTCACCAGGGAGTTGATGATGTTCCTCTCTCTGGCTACACACGGTGCGGGATGCCAGCGTCGGCCGCTGGGGAGCACAGCATCACAGTGTAAGTGCGCCAATTGGTGCATTTGTTATTACCATATATTTCCTAGAACAAGGTGGTCCCATGTGATGTCACAGGACCAACCTCATTGGTCTAATTTCAAAGATCCTTTTGTAAGCAGCTATTGCTTTTACTACTCACATGACTACACCACGTGACTATAGATGAGCATTGCCATTGGTGTAATATCTGAAAGGTCCTTGAATACACTTTAGTGGCTAAGTAATTCCAAAGCTTCCATTGGCTAAATGCGATCTGTGAAGCCCGCCTCTGGAAATACGACGGTTGTGACTACACTAGTGAGACGCTACACATCGGTCTTTTATTTCGTCTTAATTGTATGCACTATATAGGGAACTTCTTTTACTGCACTAGCCACGCCTCCTGATGAAGCTAATTAGGCGAAATGCGCGTCGAGGTGCCTGGCAGCACGGCAGCAGGAGATACCCACCCCCTACAGATCAACCATGGCTACAGGTATAGCAAGATAATATGTAAAATCCAAAATCTATTAATCCCTTTGGGCTAGAGTATGAGCAAGGTATACCATTCCTTTGCCATTTCCTTTTACCAAATAGCTTTTTCTACTATATTTTGCTGATTAATATATGGTATATAATTCTAGTTCATTCATACCTAGCCCAAATCCCTATACCTAGGCTTTAATGACCTAATTGCCATGGCTGTTTCTATTTATAGTTATGGAATCTCAGATTGAGGTCTTTATGCAATATACAGGTCCTTCTCAAAAAATTAGCATATAGTGTTAAATTTCATTATTTACCATAATGTAATGATTACAATTAAACTTTCATATATTATAGATTCATTATCCACCAACTGAAATTTGTCAGGTCTTTTATTGTTTTAATACTGATGATTTTGGCATACAACTCCTGATAACCCAAAAAACCTGTCTCAATAAATTAGCATATCAAGAAAAGGTTCTCTAAACGACCTATTACCCTAATCTTCTGAATCAACTAATTAACTCTAAACACATGCAAAAGATACCTGAGGCTTTTATAAACTCCCTGCCTGGTTCATTACTCAAAACCCCCATCATGGGTAAGACTAGCGACCTGACAGATGTCAAGAAGGCCATCATTGACACCCTCAAGCAAGAGGGTAAGACCCAGAAAGAAATTTCTCAACAAAAAGGCTGTTCCCAGAGTGCTGTATCAAGGCACCTCAATGGTAAGTCTGTTGGAAGGAAACAATGTGGCAGAAAACGCTGTACAACGAGAAGAGGAGACCGGACCCTGAGGAAGATTGTGGAGAAGGACCGATTCCAGACCTTGGGGAACCTGAGGAAGCAGTGGACTGAGTCTGGTGTGGAAACATCCAGAGCCACCGTGCACAGGCGTGTGCAGGAAATAGGCTACAGGTGCCGCATTCCCCAGGTAAAGCCACTTTTGAGCTACAGAGAAGCAGCACTGGACTGTTGCTAAGTGGTCCCAAGTACTTTTTTCTGATGAAAGCAAATTTTGCATGTCATTCGGAAATCAAGGTGCCAGAGTCTGGAGGAAGACTGGGGAGAAGGAAATGCCAAAATGCCTGAAGTCCAGTGTCAAGTACCCACAGTCAGTGATGGTGTGGGGTGCCATGTCAGCTGCTGGTGTTGGTCCACTGTGTTTCATCAAGGGCAGGGTCAATGCAGCTAGCTATCAGGAGATTTTGGAGCACTTCATGCTTCCATCGGCTGAAATGCTTTATGGAGATGAAGATTTCATTTTTCAGCACGACCTGGCACCTGCTCACAGTGCCAAAACCACTGGTAAATGGTTTACTGACCATGGTATTACTGTGCTCAATTGGCCTGCCAACTCTCCTGACCTGAACCCCATAGAGAATCTGTGGGATATTGTGAAGAGAAAGTTGAGAGACGCAAGACCCAACACTCTGGATGAGCTTAAGGCCGCTATTGAAGCATCCTGGGCCTCCATAACATCTCAGCAGTGTCACAGGCTGATTGCCTCCATGCCACGCCGCATTGAAGCAGTCATTTCTGCCAAAGGATTCCCGACCAAGTATTGAGTGCATAACTGAACATTATTATTTGTTGGTTTTTTTGTTTGTTATTAAAAAACACTTTTATTTGATTGGATGGGTGAAATATGCTAATTTATTGAGACAGGTTTTTTGGGTTATCAGGAGTTGTATGCCAAAATCATCAGTATTAAAACAATAAAAGACCTGACAAATTTCAGTTGGTGGATAATGAATCTATAATATATGAACGTTTAATTGTAATCATTACATTATGGTAAATAATGAAATTTAACACTATATGCTAATTTTTTGAGAAGGACCTGTAGAATCTAGCATGGTGTGGGACTCATCCTGCAGTTTGCTTTTTGGTTGTTATTTTTTGTTTGTCTTTGTTCATCTTGCGTGATTCTCACATATTTATTGGTAATATAACACTATTGTTCAAAATATTTAAATAAAGTTTATTATCTTTTCAAACTTAGTTACTTCCGTCATGCTATATAGTCCTAGTTATATAAATACCAAATTTTGCAAATTTGGACTGTAAGCACTGTAGGTTTAAAAGTTTAAGAACTGTTGTAAATAGACAATTAGAAGTTGTTTTTCTGTAAAATATATTATAGAGATGGAACAAAAAATATATGTGTTAATATGAAGGTCACATTACTGCTCAATTAAGAATTATTGTGATCTTAGCCAAAGTGGGAACAAAATTATTGTGTCAAATTGTGTAACTTTCTCATAAGTACAATACAATAAACTACTAAGTAACAGTTTACAGTATATACACTCCCTGCAGAAATATATGTGGATAAGTAGACATGTTGGTGTGATCCAAATAATAACATGTAAGCTACCTCCTACATTGTTCTTGTAAGTATTGTACAGCTCTTTTACTCGTCTGTATCGGAAAGCCAACTTTCTCATCCAATCTACACCGCCTCTAACACCAGTCGGCAAGCAGAGCGTTGTACTACTTGATGCTGCCCGGAAGCCGTCAGTGGCAAAACTGTAAGAACTGGAAAAGAAAAAAATATTTAAAATATGTAAAGGTAAACTTCACACATATAGATAGCTATTTGATCACTACTGAGGTATTAATAAATTATATACTGTATACAGTAATAATTTATCGGAATGCAGCAGGAGTATTACATACAGTACATCATGTCATCATCTAAAAGGATGGAGAGATAGAAACCATTGAAGGGACCAGGATTACTTTATAAATGCTTGTCATAAGAAGTGAATTAATAGGTTTTAATGCACACATTTAAAACTAGAGAATGAGAAGAGCCTGTCTCCAAAAAAACGAAAAAAAAAAACAAACATGAAATTTCCTAAATGGAAGAGTAGACATGACAGGATCAAGCTAAATTTGTATTCTCCTGTTCGTATGAGATTTGCACATTTAAAGTATTTATGTTGTAAAATCTCTCCACTACTCACTGCCACTAATAGGTCCTCTTCGCATCTTCGGATTAGCGTTGGCTGCAGTGAATCTCCAGGCTGAAGCTTCTGAGTTTACTTGGCCCAGGAGGTTTTCGCGCATGTGCCCAGATAGATTGTATTGCATAGGGTGACATCATAAGCCTTTACGTGGGCCACAATCTTTAAGGGCGCATGAAGAGAACTTTCAAGGGCCTAGCAAATCTTGGAACCTTGGTCTGACGGCAGAGGTCAAGGGATTTCACCACTGCCGGCATCAATTCGAAGATGTGACAAGAACCAGATGGGTGGCAGTGAGGAGCAAAGGATTAGGAGAGGTGGTTATAAGGATTTTTATATATATTGTATATATTTTGAAGGCCTTTTGTGGGTCACAAAAATGGCCACCACTTTGCTGAGGCAAAAAGTGAAGTGTTAAAATAGAAATGACTGAATAAGAGAACACGGTCATTTATTGTGTTTTAACAGGAGCATGAAAAGAAGCAGCAAAAACTTGGAACAGGCAAAAACTTAGATCAGAAAGTGACAGACAGATTTGTGATACCATGAGAATTAAAGATTTGACTAAAAGAAGCCCTGCCATTATAATTTTTTTTAATAAATCTGTGTACATGTGTAGGTAATGTAGTGTGTGTATTTATATACTCATCTACCCCTGCCTTCTCCGGTGCCCAGTGGTGTTGTATTTCTCTTCTCAGTGACATCTCCAATCTTCAGACTCTGACCGTCATGCTGTGCTCTACATTACTTGTACAAGCCTATGGAGCATTAGAACGAGGCTACATAGACTTTCATTGCAAAAGAGACTTCCAGCTCAAGTCAGATCTAGTGATGAGCGAATAGCATTGTTACTCGGGTCTCCCCGAGCATGCTCCAGTGATCTTCGAATATTTGTTAGTGCTCGGAGATTTAGTTTTCGTCGCCTCAGCTGCATGATTTACGGCTGCTAGACAGCAGGCTGTCCAGTAGCCGTAAATCATGCAGCTGAGGCGACGAAAACTAAATCTCCGAGCATTAACAAATACTTGGAGATCACCTGAGCATGCTCAGGGAGACTTGAGCAACAATGCTATTCGCTCATCAGTAGTCAGATTGTCTGAAGAGTGGTGACATCACTGAGAAGATTAGTGAACCGATGCAGGATCCCTGAGAAGGTGGTGGTAAGTGAGTATAATAACATATTCACACTACATTATATACACATGAACACAGATTTATTTAAATACATTCTTCATGGGAGTTCTTCTTGAAGTTCCAGGCATAGTTAAAGGAATTGATGACCAGATGTGTCCAGACCTGTCTCTCAATCCTCTCTGAACAAAAACCGCATTTAGGAAACCTGTTTTTCAACTGGTGAAGGCTGATGGACAGGTCTGGTCACAAACTCCTCCATTAGCAACCTTTTAGAGTACAGTAGAGCTGTGTAATCTGTGGTGAAAATTAACAAGTGCAGGATGAGAAAAACCATAATACTCATATATTAGCAACTGCCTCGTAGTCATGTCCCCAACACATTTGATAAAATAAAGATAAAATGAAAACCTTGACGGAAAAGAAGAACTCTGAGAAAATAATGGCACAGTATGAAAACATGTTAAACTAAGTATGCTATGCTTTATTCTAAACAAAGTATGCAAAAAGTATATCACTTTGAAGCAAATAACTGAACTGGTATCTGGCACATTTTTATCTTTAGAATAATAAAAAAAATACAGTAATTCAAAAATTTTAACTGTTCCTGAGAAAATTAGGGATGTACGATATCACATGTAAGTTTTAGCTGCATCTTCAATGTTTCCAGTGGGTAAAAATTTTGAAGTAACTTGCTTCCAAAGAAAACGTAATATGACACAGAATGTATTTATTAATTTAATAAAATAAATTTCAGATAAATGATAATGTGAAGTCTCATAATGGTATTTTCACATGGAAGGGTAAAGGGGAACCAGAGACTTGCATTATGATTTCACTGCAGCAAAACTACATGTAAATAACGCAATTTCGGCAGGTCAATGGCATTAGCATCAAGCCAGAACTGTAAAGTGATTGCCATTGCAACCTGATGTGAACATGTTCTGTAGATGCAGAAAATCAAGTCACATAGTTTCCCTGCCATGTCCCTTTGAAAGCTAAAACCTCAGGTCTATTAAGTGTTCAGCATGCAATAAATCAATGGTGACCGTTTTCAAGACATTTTTACATTACCATAGGTGATAAGAAAATGTTTTTTTGGGACATTTATTATTTTAATAAATATTTCATAGCTCTAATATGAACAGCTAAATACCTTAAGTCTTGGCCATTATCATCTGAAGAGACGTCATCAACATGGACCTGATCACATTCCTAATAAAGTAGAGCAAATTAATATGAAGCTGTGCGGTACTACCAAGATCAAGCAAAAAATAGGTGTACATAGTTTATTTTTTATCAATTAAGAAAGTCTATAAAAAGAATACTGAAAATCAATGTTTGCTGTGACCACCCTTTGTTTTCAAAATGGCATCAATTATTTAAGCACTATTGCAGAAAAATTCAGGATTTTGTACTAGTATAATCAGGTGTATGGCTCACAAATTATACCAAACTAACAATTGACATCAAGTTCATATGTAAGTTGAAACACAGTTATTGACTGAAACAGCTGTGTAGGAGGCTTAAAGGGAACCTGTCACCTCAAATTGGCGGGATATGTAAATGCATTTTTTCTTTCCGATGGGCGACGTTTCATCTTCATTTCTCCACCCCATCTGTCCCTGTTGTCCGCAATATGTTCGAGAATTAGAGTACATGTCCTCCATAGTTCACAAGTGCGCAATGCAATCTTTGCTCGTGCACACTGCAGTATGCTTTGCCCAATTGCGAGCAAAGACGAAAAGCATTACTGCACATGCGCCCGTGCACAATGTCCCAGAACAGAGCGAAATACTTCTGGGACATAGTGCGTCGGCGCATGTGCAGTAATGCTTTTCGGAGGACAAGTATTCTAATTTTTTAACATATTGCGGACAACAGGGATGGATGGGGTGGAGAAATGAAAACAAAACGCCGCCCATCGGACCACAAAAAAGGAATTTACATATCCCGCCAATTTGAGGTGACAGGTTCCCTTTAAAACTGGGTGAGGAGCAGTCAAGCGCTCATACAAAGGTGTGGTTGTAGAAGACAATCTCATGTCATAGATCATACACATGGCATGACTAAGCACAGCAACAAGACATGAGGTATTATATGGCATCAACAAGGTCATTCCCAGGTTAAGATTTTGAAGCCGACTGTGGTTTCAAGATGTCCTATTTTGAAGGAACACCAAGAAATGAGCAATGATGTCCAACAATGCCATCCGTTCAGGCATTAGCTCTAATGTGCAAGCGCAGACCTAACAACATCAGGGATAAAGTAGTCAAAGCTTATCTGGGTAGCTTTTCTAGAGTACCTATACAGACTTTTCTTGCTACAGAGAGAAGTGGCACATTCCCTTGTCTAGGCTGCGCCTGCTGTTTTAATGTTATTAAATCCAGTACGATCACCCATCCTCATTCCGGCAAACAATATAAAATCAAGGGATTCTTCACGTGTGAATCCAACAATGTTGTATATGTGATTAAATGCCCATGTGGCCTACTTTATGTCAGAGAAACGACTCAGCACACCCGTGACCGAATTGCTAGTCATAAATCCACCATACGGTGCAAAAAAACCTGGCTCCCTCTCCCCATCACTTTATTTCCGCCAATCATTCGGTCTCACAACTCCGGTTCCAGGTCCCTAGAGACCCCGGCGGGACGGCAACCATATTAATCTGTTAAGGGAGAGAGAATCTCACTGGATTTATACCTTGCAAACCCTTACACCAAAGAGCCTCAATAGGGAACTAGATTGGGTTGTCAGATAACTTTTTTGGAACTGTGGTCCCCCGCTCAATTCTAATATGCTCTTTCGTGGCTATACATTTTAATCATTGGTTATGCCCAATACTCTAGATTCGACTGAGATGTGTACAACAGGCTGACTTCTAGTCCACTCCATATGCACTAACCTCTTTTCAATACTTTCAGGCAATCTGATCTCCACAATCCGTTACGCCCGACAAGGGTAAGTACCCAGATCTCATGTTTCAGCTTTATTTTTTTATCTTTATTTTAATTTTATTTCTATTCATTCTTTATTTTTGTTTTTTTTCAATCTCAATTTTCATTTTTTTTTCAATCATTTTTTTCAATTTTTTTACTTTATATAATTTTTGTTATTTTGCTTCTTTTTTTCATTTTACTGCTATTCTCTCCTCTTTCTTCTTTTTGCTTTTCCTGCAACTATGTGCCAATTTTTTCCTTCCTTTCATATTTATCTCCATTTTTCCCATATGTTGCGTTCCCCATTCCCCACCTTCAATATTCATTTATTTATTAACTTTATTTTTATTATTATTTTTATTATCTTCATTCATTCATCATTTACTCATTCATTTACATTTACTTGTAACTTCATTTTTATTTTTCATCTTCTATTTTATTTTTTATTTTATTTTCATTTGTTATTCATCTCTCAGGTTTTTTATGTCCATTTCATTCATTCTTCTCATCCTCTCTTTTCATTTGACTTATTTTCTCTATTTTTTTCCTCCCCTTTGCCCCCTTTTTGCCTTTATTATTATATGCTTCATTCCCTCCGTTTTCTTCATCCCTCCATTTCTTCATTCCTCCGTTTTTTTTCCCTCTTTATTCCCCTTTGCTTCATCACCATTGTCTATTCGCATTCTCTCCCAGTTACCCGCTCATTCCCATGTCCTCTTCTCCATTCATTCTCCCTGTATTTTCTCTTCCCTCCTCCCTGATCATGTTGTTTGTCTATGCTCCTCCCACCGGCGTGTGTCCTTCTTTCTCCCTGACGCCGCCTGTACTCTGTAACAACAGCGCCTTCTCTTGGTCCACAGTGCATGCGCCGATCATTTCTCCCATTGCGCCCGTGCCCGCTCCACTCAGCGCTCCAAACCTCTCCCATACTGCACACTGCGCATGCGCACGCCCCCCTCTGCGTGCCCAGCCTCAGCTTCCACACGGTGTGCGCTCGTGCCCCATCCTCCCCACCTCTCACCTTCCTCTCCCCACACTATATTAAGCCACTGACCACCAATGCTGTCACACATCACCACAGACCCCTGCCATACGGGACCCACAGATATGGGTCTTGGCACCACCATGCCACCATCATGTTATCAGCATGTGTGGCCGCTACCTTTACTACATACCCCCTCTCTCTTTCTAGTTCTCACCAGGACCAATGTGCCTTTCCGGATTTACTCAAATACTGCCATATAGGTATCTTCCTCTCTCTCTCTTTTCCACTACTCACAAGTACCGCTATTTGACACTCTTTTTGTCTACAGCTCTGTCAGTGAGCCCCTATACTCTACTGTGGCTCCTCTTCTCCTACTCTTATCTTTTTAAAAGGTCAGTGCTATGTTTACACTTACTCAGCATCTATGTATTGTATTATACCGCACAAGTATGCTAGCTTGTCCTCATTCCGGCTACGTAATCCTAGCTCATGTGAAATATGCTGCTAACTTGAAAAACGCTCTCTTAGGATCATTCCCCTGTATATATGTGTATATTAAAACATTTTTTTGCGTGTTGATATTTCGCTTATTGTATATATTTTGGCAAGTATTCTATTTGTCAACATTATCTTGCATATACTTGTCATAGAAACACATGCTCTCCCCCCCCCTTTTTTGTCACTGTGACATGTTAAATAGCCACCGCATGTATAGCATTTATATCACTGTATAGCACTCTGTTTTCTCCAATTTATCGTATGTTTATTATTTTTTTCAGTGAGGTTTGATAAAGACCCATTACGGGGTCGAAACGTTACCTTGACACTTTTTTCTACTTCTGTAGTGATTCAAATAAATATCTGACTTCTGTTACGCATTTGAAAACCTATACTCTGAGTGCGGCTGTTTTTTCTCTTCTATGATTTTGACTGGATTGACTCCAGGTCCTGCCTGAACCTACCTCATATCCAGTAGAGTGCACAGCTTTTTCTCTAGAACTATCTGTTCAGAACTGGCAGCAACAATTGGGATCTAGCTGCTCCCAACAATAGTGAGGAGAAGTACGGACAGAAGTAGTCTTTATTTAGGAATTGTCACCAAAAACCATACTTTCAATAAAGGAACAAGGCTAGGTGATTCAAATATTCATGAAAACATATTAACCAGGGTTCAGAAATATGTCAGTAAGTGCTCTGGATGGATGAGTCAAAACTTAAAATATTTGATTGCAATAAAATCTTGTTTGTTTTTCACTGGTGAGCGGTGTTTCCCACCAGAATGCTGAGGACTACGGCTAAGGGGAGTGACAGGCCGCAGTGTGCATAGACAGGGCAGCATTGTGAGAGACTTACCGATATGGGCGGGTGTGCAGCTGAAAATGCATCAGACAGTATCGCACTATGGAATGCTGGTGTTGGCTGACACACCGGGCGGCGCACACCGGGCAGAGCATTGCTGCCCAGAGGGACATGTGATGAGCTGAATTTTGCAAAGGGCATTATTTATTCGCTCCGCTGTTATATGGACTAGGGGTTCAGCGGGCAAAACTGGAGACCACCTACTGCCACCAGAAGCAGGACCGTGAAAAGAACCTGGAGACACCACGTCGATCGCTGCTGGCATTCCATTACCCATGGGACCTTCAGCAAGTAACTAGCTGAGATGCCACGATACATGAAACTGTTAACTAAAGACTGTCTACTGAACCACCTGTCATGCTGCTTAAATTATTGCATTTCCTGTTGGCCTCTTTATCTCCCTGCGAGGAGATCTTTATTGTTGAAAGATAAAATACAGTTAAACTCTGTTCTACAGCATTTGTGTTACTACATCCCACTACCTGCTTATTACAATTCATATACTTCATGTAATACCGACTATTGGTGCAGCCTGCATAGGGTCCTAAAAGCTAAAGGGTCCACATCCACCTCCAAAGCAGCCTCTATCACTGACACCTTATTGGACCTTATGGGGATCATATATTGATCTTTTGCTAAATGATAAAAATTTTTTAAAGCTATTAACACTTCTATTTTTGAAAGAAATCTTATTTTGCATCATGCGGGCAGCATGGTGGCGCAGTGTTTAGCACAGCAGCCTTGCAGCGCTGGAGTCCTGGGTTCAAACCCCACCAAGGACAACATCTGCAAAGAGTTTGTATGTTCTCTCCATGTTTGCGTGGGTTCCCTCCGGGCACTCCAGTTTCCTCCCACATTCCAAAGACATACTGATAGGATATTTAGATTGTGAGCCCCATCGGGGACAGTGATGATAGTGTATGCAACCTGTAAAGCGCTGTGGAATATGTTAGCGCTATATAAAAATAAAGATTATTATTATTTCTTCTACATCTGCCTAATTTTTAGCATTGTACTGTATATATAAAAATGAACAGTAGTTTGACTTTGACTATGCATAATAGGTTTTGGCCAGAAGATGGCACCAATATCCACTTTTTATTCATACTATCTTATTAAAGAAAGTAAATTCACACTATTATAACTATTTTTTAGTTTGTTTTTGATTTCTATAGTTTTTTTGTTTGTACATCATGGTAACTGCTGAAATATTTTTTTTTTATGTAAAATAAATACTCCTTCAACCAAGCAAATAAAAAAAATATTCCAAATAGCTATAACAAATTACTAAACTCCCAAAAATATGAATTGTTTCAGTCATATAGATCCACAATTTTAACATCCCAAGGGCATGAGATAATTGTAATAATAATCTTTCCATAGCCTTATAGCCTTTTGATGTACGGGTAAAATCTGTCATGCTTGTTTTATTAGAACTGCAGGGATATGACAATCCAACTAATGCCAAACTATCTACTACATAATAGTCTACATCTGTTGCATGAAAAATGTCTTAAATGTGATTTGCTTTTTAAAAAAGAATGCTATATATACACACACACACACACACAGAGTTCACATAAATGCATTTATATGATCTCTCTCTCTCTGTAAGTACAGTGTGTCCGTAAAGTCATGGTGCCCTTATGACCAGTCACTGGAAAGCAACAAAAAACGATAGAAATGTGAAATGTTCTCCAAATAAAAGAAAAACTCTCCCAGTTTTGTTGCCCTACACACATCCAAACGATAGAGAAGTTCTTGCCACACACGGTAAGGACGTCTGGTGTAACAGAATGAATAACGTCTGTGATTCTCTGTTTCAAGTGATTAATGTCGTTGATACGTTCAATGTACACATGGAAGGTCACCTCATCGCTAAACACAATCTTCTGCAAAAATCTTGCATCACTGTCGATCTCATGAATCATATCTCTAGCAAACGCGCATTTTTTGGGTCTATCCGCCGGTTTGATAGTGTGCAACAGCCGCAATTTGTACCCCGTAAAGCCGAGATATTTCTTTAACATCTTGTGAACTGTAGTCTTGCTTAGATGTAATTGTCGAGCACACGCACGCACAGATTTTTTAGGGCTCCTTAGGTAGCTATCCCTTATAGCCTCTACAGACTTGTCACTGACTGATGGCCTGCCAGAACTGGGTTTCTCCACCAAACTGCCAGTTTCCTTCAACTGCTTATCCCACCGAGTAATGTTATTCCTATGTGGTGGTGCTTTGTTATAAATGCGCACTTTACGTAGCACTTTGGGCACAGTTTCGAATTTAGGGAGCCACAGAACACAATGGGCTTTCCTCTGTACCGTACACATCTCTACTGGCATGGAAAACCACACAGCTGGCACAAACTTGTGGTTGCATGATGTCACAGACCTGGCAGTGTATTAATCAGAGTTCAGTATATCAGGGGTTAAGGTACCTTCACACTGACCAACTTCACAACGATATCGCTAGCGATCCGTGACGTTGCAGCGTCCTGGATAGCGATATCATTGTGTTTGACACGTAGCAGCGATCTGGATCCTGCTGTGCCATCGTTGGTCGGAGCAGAAAGTCCAGAACTTTATTTCGTCGCTGGATCTCCCGCAGACATCGCTGAATCAGCGTGTGTGATGCCGATTCAGCGATGTCTTCACTGGTAACCATGGTAAACATCGGGTTACTAAGCGCAGGGCCGCACTTAGTAACCAGATGTTTACTCTGGTTACTAGTGTAAATGTAAGAAAAACCAAACACTTCATACTTACATTCCTGTGTCTGTCGCGTCCCTCGGTGTTCTGCTTCCCTGCACTGTCAGCGCCGGCCAGCCGTAAAGCAGATTACAGCGGTGACGTCACCGCTGTGCTTTACGGCCAGCCGGCGCTCACAGTCAGTGCAGGAAAGCACAGCGCCGGGGGACAGACACTGGAATGTAAGTATGTAGTGTTTGTTTTTTTTTACATTAGCACTGGTAACCAGGGTAAACATTGGGTTACTAAGCGCGGCCCTGCGCTTAGTAACCCGATGTTTACCCTGGTTACCAGGGGACTTCGCATAGTTGGTCGCTGGAGAGCTGTCTGTGTGACAGCTCTCCAGCGAACACACAGCGATGCTGCAGCGATCGGGATCGTTGTCTAGATCGCTGCAGCGTCGCTAAATGTGACGGTACCTGACTGGGGGCTCAGCAACAGCTAAATGAGTTTGTGTTGTATGATTAGTTCTTGTTATCTCTCCTCATGAACAGGTCTTATATGATTGGGCCAGAGAAAGGGTGCCAAAATGTAAAGTATACATAGATTCTGTGACTGGTCAAAAGTGCACCATGACTTTACGGACACACTGTATATACTGTAAATGCACATGATTATTTCACCCACTGAATATAGTAGCAAATCTAAAATATGGAAAAAGTGGATC
Organism: Ranitomeya imitator; assembly: GCF_032444005.1. NCBI lineage: Eukaryota > Metazoa > Chordata > Amphibia > Anura > Dendrobatidae > Ranitomeya > Ranitomeya imitator. Next base: position 239,727,650 of record NC_091286.1, read on the forward strand.
CTTTATTCCCCAACACCAGCTATCTTTCAGCTCTTGGTATGGAGCATTTATCCAGCCTCCTTAAGTGGATTTTTATATCTGTGTATGCCAGCTTCCTTAGGGGAGTATATACACATACATACATACACAGTGTTCAGCAAATAGGAGTACAACCCAACAAATTTGTCAGCAAACCTTTAGATTACTTTCAGAATCAACATTGTGTATAGAATACCATACTTCAAATGTGGGCCGTTGAGTGCAAACAAGATTTATTATTTTTGCATATCTGAAAAACTGATTTTCCTAAGAAATTAATTCAAGACCATATTGCAAAAATATGTACACCCCAATGACTAGACTTTAAAATTCTATATAAGAATTCAACCACAAGTAAGTCTATTATTCATTAATCAGGTGTCCAGCAGACAATTGACTATAAAAGGATGTTACTTAAAGAAAACCCCTTCCCATTTCATGCTATCAGCAATGGGACCCAATTGGAAGAGAAATGACACAAACGTGAGAAAGAAAATAATTTCTTTATAAAAGAAAACTGAAGGCTAAAAGATCAGCAAATCTTAACTTATCAGTCACAATATTGTAGCAAAAGTGATACAAAAATAGAACTTCAACCACCTCACTGAGAGAATATGACAGACTACAGAAGTTAACAGGAGAGTCTTCTGATGAGAAGGGCTGAAGGAAATCAACATGCAAGTTCAGTGCAGGTACCTTAAGTAATAGAAAGCAAAACTGTGGTGAGTGTTTCCTATGCATGTTGTCCAAGAAGAAAACATCTCATATAGCCCATGAACAAAAAGTCCACCTATAATTTGCTAGGCAGCCATGCTGAAAAAAATGAAGACTACTGTGACTCTAAATTCTGGAGCGATGAGACCAAGATAAATGTTTTTGGAATTGATGGTTTCAAAACTCTATGGCATCGCAGAGGTGAGAAGTACAAAGAAAAATGCATTTGGCCTACAGTGAGACATAGTGGTGGCGGTGTCCTTATGTAGGAGTGCATGAGTGATGATTGTGTCAAGGAGATAACTTTCACTGATGGTATAATGAAGTCAAAGAATTGTACTGCATCGTTATAAAATAGAAGATACTCCCATAACTCCATGTCCTTGGTAGTTGTGCAATTTCAATTTTCTAACGTATCAATGATCCAAAACACACATCTAAGGCCACTGTTGCATTTTTAAAGAACAGGATGTAAGTTATTCAGTGGCCTGAAATGTTTCCTGATCTGAACACAATCAAACCCTTATGGAGAATTCTGGAGAGACAAGGTGAGCATCACACTCCATCTGGTATTCAGGCTCTATCTGAGGTCATTCTTGAAGAATGGAAAAAAATAGATGTTGTTATGTGTCGCTATGTCAGCAAGGTATTTATTCCTTGCCTAGAAGACTCACTGCTATCCTTAAGTCTCATGAAGTTCATACAAAAAAATAGATGTACTAATTTTTGATGTTGGGTGTAGGCGCGTACATAGAAATCATGGGGCCCAATAACAAAAGTCCTAATTGGGCTCCCCCAAAAAAAGATATTCAGAAGGGGCAGAGAAGAGCATATATTGCAATTCTGAAGACCTTACAAAGTAATTCTAACCATATTGAAGCCCAATAGTGTTCCCACACACTATAATGGCCCCCACTAGCACTCCAAACAATATAATGGCCTCCCACATAGCTTTCCGGTCAGTGTAATGGCCCCCCACAACCCTCCATACAGTACTATGGCTCTCACACAGCCCTCCACACAATATAATGGCCCCCACTCAACCCTTCACATAGTATGATGGTCCCCACATAGCGCTTCAAATCGTATGATGGCCCCATAAATAGTCCTCCAAATTGTATGATGGCCCCACAAAAGCTCTCCAAATAGCTCTTGCAGACAGTGTATAAACAGGTAATCGGCAGAAATTGGAATGCAGTTTCTGAAGACGCAACTGAAGATAAGTACTAAAACATATTTCCATAACATATAGAAATTATACTTTACGTAGAATGTAATTGTGCAATTATAATAGCTTAATTTTGTTTATCTGTATTATAATAGTTGTGGTTTTGCTTTTTGAATTACATTATTAAATATTGAACAGGTGATATATACATAGGATGTAGTTTTAAAATATGTAGTTGACTATTTCTTTAATTATCTGTTGAGGTACTTGTACATTTATCAATTTTTTTGTGAATTTTTTTCTGCAATTTCGAAATATAGTAAAACAATGCCACTAGACTACCAGGTCTACTAGCTTCCAAAAACAACACATTCTGATATGTAGCATTAGGCACTCACTTGTATGAAGTTTTCTTATTGGGCTTGTCAAAGCCTACATACATACACGAGACACTGGTAAACACTTTAGTTTTATATCTGCACTCATGAAATGAGAAAGCAACAGCTGTTTGGAGAGCACTCCCTGCCCAAATTTAGTAACACATACACCAAAGATTCTGGCTTACCTCCAAATCATTAAAAAATAAATGTGCATCGGCGAGGTTGAAAATCATTTCTTCCATCCGCAGTCCAAGAGTCACAGCTGTTGGTGAATCCTTTAAAACATGAAGTATTACAAAGTCTCAATGAGATATGTAACTTGACTAAAATAATTCACATCAGGGTTTTGATCACATTTGTCTTTTTCTTTTTCTTTGAAATCTCTATACTTTAGAAGCCGGTAAAGTGGTTTCCAGACTTGTGTCAACACCAATGTTGGCACAATGTTCTTCCTGCCACTGGCTGCACTCTTGATTTTCACTTAGGTCCATTTACTGTAATGCTATTGAATATTTACCGCTAAGTATATATCATAAAATTTTAGTAGCAGGAAGGTTACAGATGTCCTAATAAAGATAAAAAGCGAGTGAAAAAAATTAACAGCCAAAATGAAAAACTATAGCAGGGCACCAGGTAATTAGGGTATAGTTAGATGAAAACGTTAACAAAGAGGTTTAGATTTATAAATTATGTACAGGATTTCTAAAACAACGGTTTAGCTAGATTATTATATAATAAAAAACAAAAAAAGCAAATTATAAAAAAACAGCCAATATGTCTTCAAACGACCCTTGATAAAGTGAAAGAAAGTTTCCAGCTGATATATTGAAACTAAAAGTGGATGACACCATTAAAAAATATTTGGCTGTAGTTCAGCATTCAGAACATTGTCCTTCACTTTTTCAAGATTGTTAGGTTGAATGTGTGAATATTCAAAGTAACCTAGTCTATTAGTATCTGTTAGGGTCCCTATATACAGTACAGACCAAAAGTTTGGACACACCTTCTCATTTAAAGATTTTTCTGTAATTTCATGAGTATGAAAATTGTACATTCACACTGAAGGCATCAAAACTATGAATGAACACATAATAACAATAATAATAATAATAATAATAATAATAATTTTATTTATATAGCGCCAACATATTCCGCAGTGCGTTACAAATTATAGAGGGGACTTGTACAGACAATAGACATTACAGCATAACAGAAATCACAGTTCAAAATAGATACCAAGAGGAATGAGGGCCCTGCTCGCAAGCTTACAAACTATGAGGAAAAGGGGAGACACAAGAGGTGGATGGCAACAATTGCTTTAGTTAGTTGGACCAGCCATAGTGTAAGGCTCAGGTGTTCATGTAAAGCTGCATGAACCAGTTAACTGCCTAAGTATGTAACAGTACAGACACAGAGGGCTATTAGCTGCATAAAGTGTATGAGAACATGATGCAAGGAACCCAATTATTTTTTTTTTTGTTTTTTTTGAATGGGCCACACAGGGATAGTTAGGTTAATGAATAAGTAAGAAGAAAATCCAGCTCCGGAATAAAAAATCATCAAATTTTTTTCCACATATTAAAATTCAGAAAAAGCTGCTTGGGAATAACTGCACAGCTATTCCAGAAAAGAAGCCATAAGTTAGCTGAACGCGTTTCGAGCACACATGAAATGGTTTCCACTTCACAGGTGTGCCCTGTCAGGTTTAATAAGTGGGATTTCTTGCCTTATAAATGGGGTTGGGACCATCAGTTGTGTTGAGCAGAAGTCTGGTGGATACACAGCTGATAGTCCTACTGAATAGACTGTTAGAATTTGTATTATGGCAAGAAAAAAGCAGCTAAGTAAAGAAAAATGAGTGACCATCATTACTTTATGAAATGAAGGTCAGTCAGTCTGAAAAATTGCGAAAACTTTGAAAGTGTCCCCAAGTGCAACTGCAAAAACCATCAAGCGCTACAAAGAAACTGGCTGACATGAGGAGCGCCCCAGGAAATGAAGACCAAGAGGATAAGTTTATCTGAGTCACCAGCCGCAGAAATCACAGGTTAATAGCAGCTCAGATTAGAGACCAGGTCAATGCCAGAGTTCTAGCAGCAGACACATCTCTACAACAACTGTTAAGAGGAGACTTTGTGCAGCAGGCCTTCATGGTAAAATAGCTGCTAGGAAACCACTGCTAAGGACAGGCAACAAGCAGTAGAGACTTGTTTGGGCTAAAGAACACAAGGAATGTATATTAGGCCAGTGGAAATCTGTGCATTGGTCTGATGAGTCCAAATTTGTGTTCTTTGGTTCCAACCACCGTGTCTTTGTGCGATGCAGAAAAGGTGAACGGATGGACTTTACATGCCTGTTCCCACCGTGAAGCATGGAGGAGGAGGTGTGATGGTGTGGGGGTGCTTTGCTGGTGACACTGTTGGGGATTTATTCAGAATTGAACCAGCATGGCTACCACAGCATCATGCAGCGACATGCTATTCCATCCAGTTTGCGTTTAGTTGGACCATCATTTATTTTTCAAGAGGACAATGACCCCAATCACACCTCCAGGCTGTGTAAGGGCTATCTGACCAAGAAGGAGAGTGATGGGGTGCTACACCAGATGATCTGGCCTCCACAGTCACCAGACCTGAACCCAATCGAGATGGTTTGGGGTGAGCTGGACCGCGGAGTGAAGGCAAAAGGGCAAACAAGTGCATCTCTGGGAGAATGCAAAGAGGGTGCAAAGCACTCATCAAAGCAAAGGGTGGCTACTTTGAAGAACCTAGAATATAAGACATATTTTCAGTTGCTTCACACTTTTTTGTTAAGTATATAATTCCACATGTGTTAATTCATAGTTTTGATGCCTTCAGTGTGAATGTACAATTTTCATAGTCACGAAAATACAGAAAAATCTTTAAATGAGAAAGTGTGTCTAAACTTTTGGTCTGTACTGTACATATATAGCAGTAATGCATACGGAAAAACATATATTGCGCACATGAAGTGTCAAAAACTTCATCCACATGTTGTGAATAGTTTTTAATGCCTAGGGTGAAATCTGAAGTACGGTAAATCCGCTTTAAAATTTGCATGTACAGTAACACCTGCAAATTTTGTTGGTGATCTGCAACAAAACAAATCCAAAACGCTTTCATGTCACGTATGAACATTAAGATAACCAATTTAATAATGGATAATCCTATATTAATAGGGTACTATTTAGTAAATTCGTTATTTAACCAAAATTAATGATACATACAGCTGCTTTTCACCCCCATTCACTTGCTCTCCGCTCCGCAACTGATCTAGGGCTAACATCCTCCATAATTCAAAACTCCCAAATTCATCTCGGAGACTGCTCTCATGCTGCGCTAGTTTTCAGGAATGCACTACCCTGGTAAATGAGATTAATACCTAGTCCCCATGTTTTAAAACATGATTTAAAAACACATGTCTTTAGATAGATTAGTGAAGTGCGGAGATAAGCCTAAATTTTCACTGTTTCCAGTTTATAGATTTTTCTCAGACTCTGACCCCTCCTACTTATCTGTCGCTCTATCCTCGATGCATCCAATATCACTTGGTAACTGTACTTAGACAGATACCTGCTGATGAACAGATCATGCAGCTTATTTGAAATGCCTTTTTTATTAAAATGAGGGCTGGACCACACATGACAAGCACTTTTCAACTATTGTGTCCCACTGCTTGTATTTCTTTATAAATTGTAAGCTTGCAAGCAGGGCCCTCACTCCTTCTGTAATTGTTGCACTATGTGTTACTTTGTACTTTCTGCTGTTTCCAATAAACCAAATCATATAACAACAATTTAGATAGCGGAGCACAACTAATGTCTAGCAATGGTTTCTCTGAATTCAACTCAAAATGTGACTTTTACTGACTACTGCAAAATCATTCAAGAATAAGAAGCAGGGGCACAATATGTATGAAATTGGTGGGACTCAAAGGAGCCACTTACCTGCTAAGGTTGTGCAAATTGCAAGAACAACACTGCATAGGGCTTAAGGAATGGTAGGACGTGGCTGCTTCTCCATCAGCTGACCCTGAGCAAGTCAGGCACACAACTTGAGGAGAGAAAAGAAAGGAAAACCCAGTGTTTGTGAGCGCTACTGTGTCCAGAGGAAACAGGGTGAGCAGGTGTTCAGAAAGGTGGGGAAATGTATTAATAATGTATTTTGGAGGTACCTAATGGAGTTACGACAACTCTGAAATGCATTGTCAATAAAATTCCCCTGTTTCTAATATCCTGGTCACCCTGTTACCTTTGGACCCCGAAGCACCCGCAAACATCATGTTTTCCTTTTTTCTGTCTTCAGAATTATTTAACACCTTCATGTCAAGCATCTTCAGAATTCAGTAGAGCACCTTTGGATTGGATTTGCATGCTCCAACCACCTCCACTAAAATTACACCAAAGATTTTGTGTGTTTGAAGTGAGATGACTCTGATGGCTAATCCAGAATCTCCCTGGACATCTTCTGAAACCACGCCTTGATGGACTATTAAGTATGCTTATTGTCCAAATTGTTTTGAAAAGTCCAAGGATGCCCAAGTTATAACTCTCCAATAGGAGGTTCTCTCTTAGGATTTCCTGATACTTCATTGAATCCATCTTGCCTTCCACACACACTGCAGGTTTCTATTGCTAGAGGAAGCAAAGGAGTCACAAGCCATTACTGAACCACCTCCATATTTCACTGCAAGCAGGGTATACTTTCCAGTGTATGCTTTATTGTTCTTTCTCCAGACATACTGCTTACTGAAAGACCTTAAAAAGTTCAGGTTTTGTTTCATTGTTCCATAAAACAAAATACCAAAACATCTTTAGCTTATTTATACAGTTTTAAGCATATGTGAGATTACTTTTTATGCTTTTGCTTCAGTAGAGGTGTAATTCTTAGAGTTCCAGCATGGAGACCTTTAGTATTTAGTATGTACTGTACTGTGCTAACTGAAATCCTTAGTACCTTTTAAAACAAAATCTTGCTACAGTTGTTTTTCAGTCACTTGCTCATTTTTGTGGTGATAGCTGGTGATCACTTCCTCTTTAATTTTTTGACCCAATCTCTTAGTAACTAAAGCATATTAGTGAAGTGAAAGCCATTGACACTTCGGAATGATCTAGGTTTCCTCAGGGATGTAACTGGAAGCTGGTGTCTGGCTATGCCTCAGGCAAATGGTGAGCTGCTAAGTATTATTGATGCTTGCCATGACAGGGTTGAATACGGTAATTCTCAGACTGCATTTTGTGTTGGAGAAACCACTTGTTATATTTATTAGTTGTGTTGTGCTTTTTATATACTTTTCGATTGTTCAACTGTTTGATTGCTTTGTTGCAAACAGCAGAAAGCTTCCAAATTTCACTAAAAAAAACTAATTTGCAAGTGGTTTAGAAAAATAAAGATCACACTGTAATTAATGTGCTTTTCCCTAGTGCATTTTAAAATATTTGTTTTCCTATGTGTGGACAGAAAAGCTGAAACCCAAGTTTCTATTATATGCAAAATCTTAAAACAAGATTAACTAACACATGCCAACAAGAGATCAAAGTCACAGGGTGGTGAAAAAACTGTTAAATAGGGAATTGGAATGTACTATATAAGCTTAACAGATGATGCTAGACTTCCAACACATGTGCTGTCTCATCAACCAAAGTTTATTGAACCCCATTTCCCACTGTACTCAATCTTAAATTACATCTCCAAATTGTGATCCACTTCATATGGCTACAAAGGAGATAAGGCGATGCTGGAATCAAGTGCTACTAAGTGATGGCCAGGATATTATCAGAAGATATGTGCTGCAGGTGTAGTTATTCATCACATACCAAACGAATGGCTCATCTAGATGGCTTGTTGTCTGCTTTCATGGGTGTTATAATGTTTCCGAATAATCATCTGGAGTCAAGGATGCCAATGACTATTCGTCTTGTTGATCAGATGAACTATGATGGTTGAGATTACATTTTCAATGTCATTAAAGAAACTAATGATTGAATGGAAGTCAGGAGACATGCTTTCAATAGTTGTGGCAGTTTTCTGCACATCTGTGTGTCGTCTGGCCAAGTTAACAATTTGGCGCCTATAGGGAATTTCCCAGATGATGCTTGGAAAGCAAAAGATCAAGTGTTTTGTTCTCCACAGAGTCAAACAACTGTGTCTGGCAGCATTTTCAAGAACAATACTAGACTTCCGTTCACCCAGAGCAAATATTCCATTCCTCCACATTCAGCGCCATGGATAAATGGCAAATTCAATATTTATATGATACCTATCATCCCTTAGTTCATTTGCGATGGAAAAAAAGCCTCGCTTGTTAATTTGCATCTTTTTCTTCTGTTCATTTCCTTTAAAGGGAATCTGTCAGCATGAAAATGTGATCCAATGTGCAGACAACATTTTAGATAACAGGGGAGCTGAATAGACCGATATATACATTTTATAAGAAAAGATTCAGTATAATCTGCATTTAATCATTTAACTTCTGCTTTTTCTGGGATTTTGCAGTGCACTGCAAAGTGTCAGATTAGCAATCTGATAATATATAGTGATGTCCCCCCTGGGGCAATGTACAAAAGTAAAAAAAAAAAATATTTGCATGTGTAAAAAATATTCCTAAAAAAAGAAAAAAAAATTGTTTCAATAAATACATTTCTTTATCTAAATAAAAAAAAACAATAAAAGTACACATATTTAGTACCGCAGCGTCCATGACGACCGACCTATAAAATTGTCCCATTAGTTAACCCCCTCATCAGTGAACACCCTAAAAAAAAAACAAGGCAAAAAAAGATGCTTTATTATCATACCGCCAAACAAAAAGTGGAATAACACGCGATTAAAAAGACAGATATAAATAACCATGGTACTGCTGAAAACTTCATCTTGTTCAGCAAAACACGAGCTGCAATACAGCATCATCAACGAAAAAATAAAAAAGTTATAGTCCTCAGAATAAAGCGATGCAAAAATAATTATTTTTTATGCAAAATAGTTTTTATCGTATAAAAGCGCCAAAACATAAAAAAGATATAAATAATCGTTCTGACCAAAGAATAAAATTGCTTTATCAATTTTACCATACGCAGAACAGTAAAAGCACCCCTTCCCAAAAGAAATTAATGAATAGCTGGTTTTTGTTCATTCTACCTCACATAAATCGGAATAAAAAAACAATCAAAAAATCTCACGTGCCCGAAAATGGTACCAATAAAAATGTCAACCTGTCCCACAAAAAACAAGACCTCAAATGACTCTGTGGACCAAAATATGGAAAAATTATAGCTCTCAAAATGTGGAAACGCAAAAATTATTTTTTGCAATAAAAAGCGTCTTTTAGTGTGTGACAGCTGCCAATCAAAAGAAACCCGCCAAAAAACCCACCATAAAAGTAAATGAAACCCCCATCATCACCCCCTTAGTTAGGGAAAAATAATTAAATTTTAAAAAATATATTTATTTCCATTTCCCATTATTGTTAGGGTTAGTGTTGGGGCTGAAGTTAGTGTTAGGGTTAGGCTTGGGGCTAAAGTTAGGGTTAGGGTTGGGGCTAAAGTTAGAGTTAAGGTTGGGGCTAAAGTTAGGGTTAGGGTTGGGGCTAAAGTTAGGGTGGGGGCTAAAGTTAGGATTAGGGCTACAGTTAGAGTTTGGGTTAGGGTTGGGGGTTAGGGTTGGGGCTAAAGTTAAGGTTAGGGTTGGGGCTAAAGTTAGGGTTAAGGTTGGGGCTACAGTTAGGGTTAGGGTTGGGGCTAAAGTTAGGGTTGGGGCTAAATTTAGGATTAGGGCTACAGTTAGAGTTGGGGTTAGAGTTAGGGTTGGGGCTAAAGTTAAGGTTAGGGTTGGGGCTAAAGTTAGGGTTAGGTTTGGGACTAAAGTTAGGGTTAGGGTTGGGGCTAAAGTTAGGGTTAGTGTTGGGGCTAAAGTTAGGGTTTGGATTACTTTTACGGTTGGGATTAGGGTTGGAATTAGGGTTAGGGTTGGGATTAGGGTAAGGAGTTTGGGTTAGGGTTTCAGTTAGAATTGGGGGGTTTCCACTGTTTAATACAAAAATAAGGAAAAAGGAAAAAATGGGAAGAAAATAAGTCAGCTCACCAATCCCTCAACAGTGCAATGATGTCCATGCACGGAGCCGCCTTGGTCAAGGGCGTAGTCCAGAGCCATGACTAAGACCTGATGGTCGAAACGCATCGGCGTTGACCACCTGGGACCCCCATCTCTTTTTTGCAAATGTTTGCATTTTAAAGTGTTTTCAATAAATTGACTTTTTAGAAGATCCATGCTGGAGATTATTTTTTCTTTTTCCACTGTTTAGGCACATCAGGGGCTCTCCAAACGCGACTGAGCGTCCGATATCAATTCCAGCCAATTCAGCGTTGAAAAAGTAAAACAGTGCTCCTTACCTTCCGAGCTCTCCCGTGCGCCCACACAGGTGTTTACCCCAACATATGGGATATCAGCGTACAAACATGATAAACCTGACAAACAGTAAAACCAGGGGCTAAAAATAATTGTGTGGAAAAAATATTTTTTATTTTCATGGCTCTTTGTTATAAACTGTAGTGAAACACTTGGGGGTTCAAAGTTCTCACAACACATCTAGATAAGTTCCTTGGGGGTCTATTTTCCAAAATGGTTTCACTTGTGGGGGGTTTCAGGGGCTCTTCAAGTTTGATATGGCGTCCCATCTCAATTCCAGTTAATTTTGCATTGAAAGGCAAACAGCGCTCCTTCCCTTCTGAGCCCTGCCATGCCCCCAAACAGTGGCTTACCCCCACATATGGGGTATCAGTATACTCAGAACAAATTGTACAATAACCTTTGGGGTCCAATTTCTCCTGTTAATCTTCGTAAAATAAAACAAATTGGAGATAAAGTAAATTTTTTGTGAAAAAAAGTTAAATGTTCATTTAACAGTGGTGCATTTTGGCAATAACATGTGATGATGTAGCGGTCTCGCTAGACCGCTACGTCGTCTCCGGTCATTGCGGCAATGCATTCTTGGGACTGGAGTGTCACGAGGAGCAGGTAAGGCGCCGGAAGGTGAGAATATAAATGATTTTTTACTTTTTTTATTATTTTTAACATTAGATCTTTTTACTATTGATGCTGCATAGGCAGCATCAATAGTAAAAAGTTGGTCATACAGGGTTAATAGCAGCGTTAACGGACTGCGTTACACTGCGTTATGCTGCGGTTTAACACAGTCTATTTAACGGACTGCTAAAACGCTATGGGGGCACTGACTAGAGGGGAGTAGGAAGGGGGCACTGACTGGAGGGGAGCAGGGAAGGGTGAATTCGTAGCCAGACTGTGCCCATCGCTGATCTGCGAAGCAGGATTTCCGTGACAGACAGACAGACAAACAGACAAACAGACAGAAGTGACCCTTAGATTTATATACAGCTATGCAAAACTTAAGAGACCACTGCAAAATGTTCAGTTTGTCTGATTTTTCTCTTTATAGATATATTTTTGAGTAAAATGTAAATTGTTCCTTTAGTCCATAAACCTCTGACAACATGTCTCCGAATTTCCAAGCAATACATTTTGTATTTTTTTTCTGACAAAGAAAAATGGTCAAAATGTAAAAAAAACAACAGTGTTTTCAGACCTCAAATAATGCAAAGAAAACAAGTTCATAACCATTCAGAAACAACAATACTAATGTTTTAACTCAGGAAGAGAAAATAATATTTTGTGGAATAACCATGATTTTTAATCACAGCTTTCATGTGTCTTGGCATGCTTTCCACCAGTCTTTCACACTTGTTCTGGTGCAAAAATGTAAGCAGTTCTTCTTAGTTTGATGGCTTGTGACTACTCATCATCCTCTTGATTACATTCCAGAGGTTTTCAATGGGGTTCAGGTCTGGAGATTGGGCTGCCCATGACAGGGTTTTGATGTGGTGGTCTCTTAATTTTTGCCAGAGCTGTATGTATTACAGTGATGAAAGGAACATCTGCCTTATAAATTGGTGTCATTAATAACTACTTTAGTTTTATGTTTCCTTGTTATCGTTTAGGCAATGAGTCACATTTTTGTCACAGCTTGACCTGACTGTTATACTTTACATTATAGATTAAATCATTACACCACAAATGTGTTTTGGTGGAAAAAATAACGGGAATCCCAGCTCTTAGAGTGCACAGCGAAGTCAGACTACACCTTGAAAAATGTAACCTCTTTCCCACCTGAAATGTATCCATATATCCCTGTGACCTGGGACAAGTTGATCTGTGCCATATGGATATGTCCCGGCCATTTTACGAGTACAGAGGCCAGGTGTGTCAGCTGATTCTGACAGCTTACACCCAACACTCAATCCTGGAGCGGTCCCACACCGCTCCCGGGAATTTAATCTCTTAAATGCTGCTATCAAACTCGATCGCAGCATTTTGGAAGCAGGCAGAGTGAGAACAGCCTTCTCTGCCCTTGAATCGGAGACCCCGTGACTTCATCGCCGCAGGGTCAGGATCATTGCCACAGTGACCCAATGTCGATATGACGACATCTGGGTCACCAGAGCTAGCAAAGTTGCTTGATCATGCTCAGAGCAGGATGAAGCAACTTTGTCAGTGCAATATGGACAGTTTGCATAGCATAGGAATGCTCCTGCATCTCTATGCTATACAAGCTATTAGCCTGAAAAAAATGAAAGTCCCACAGAAGGACAAAGTAAAAAAAACTTTGAAAAAAATATAAAATTATTTAAAAAAATTAAAAACTTTTGTACCCATAAATATTTTTATGAAAAAAAAAAAAAAACAATAAAAGTACACGTATTTGGTATTATCGCATCCGGAACGACTCTACCTATAACAATGTCCCACTAGTTAACCCCTTTAGTGAACAACATAAAAATAAATAAAAACAAAGCAAAAAACCAATGCTTTATCATCATAATGCCTTATAAAAAGTCGAATAAAATGCAAGCAAAAAGACAAATGTAAATAAACATGGTACCGCTGTAAACATCATCTTGTCCTACAAAAAGCAAGACATAATACAGCTCCATCAGCAGAAAAATAAAAGTTATAGCTCTTAGAATAAAGCAATGCAAAAATAATATTTTTTTCTATAAAATAGTTTTTATTGTGTAAAAGCACCAAAACATAAAAAAACTGGATAAATGGGGTATCACTGTAATCGTACGGACCTAAAGAGTAAAGCTGCTTTATCAATTTTACAACATGCGGAATGACAAAAAAAACACCAGAATTCCTGAATTGCTGGTTTTTGTTCATTCTGCCTTCCAAAAATCGTACTAGAAAGCGATCAAAAAATGTCATGTATCTGAAAACAGTACCAATAAAAATGTCAACTTGTCTAGCAAAAAACAAGACTTAACATGACTCTGTGGGCCTAAAATGGAAAAATTATAGCTCTCAAAATATAGTGATACAAAAACTAGTTTTTACTTTTAATGTGTGACAGCAGCAAAACATAAAAACCCAATTTAAATGTGAAATTGCTGTAATCGCAGCAACCCGAAGAATAAAATTGTCTAATAGCTTACTGCATGAGGAACACCGTAAAAAAATAAAACCAATTCTTCACCTGCTGTTTTGTTCATTCAGTCTCCCAAAGACAGCAGTAAGGCTCGGTGCATGTTTATCCTGCACTCAATGCTGAGCTCTTATGCCAAGGTTTCCGTGTAAATCTCTGAAATACGTGATACAGATGGAACCCCCATCGGAAGATTCCTTATAATGAGGCAGATGGAGGCAATATGGGCGCCAAAGGACCTGTGATGTGGCGGTGTGCAAAAAACTGCTGTCGGCCACAGTTTTGGGTACTTCTTAAGAGAAGGACAACGCTGAACAGAGGCCAGATGGAGTCCAGAGTAACTCTGCTGCCTCGTTACAGTGAATGGATCCATCATTGGTTTCATCTGAATCACGTCAGTCACTTGCAGATTTAGAAGGAAACTCCAAATTAAGTGTCCAGCGTAGAGTGCAGGATAAATGTGTTCCCAAACGTTATGTAAAATGTTCCCAATAAAAGCTTCAACTCAATCCACAAAAAAAGGAAAAAAAAAGGAGAAATTTCTGGTCAACTTCCAACATTTCTAACTTCCTAACAAAATTGTGCTGATGTAAAGTAGACATGTGGGAAATGTTATTTATTAACTATTTTGTGTGATATCTCTATGATTTAAGGGCATAAGAATTCAAAGTTCTAAAATTGCTAAATGTTCCCAATTTTTGCCAAATTTCACTTTTTTTTCACAAATAAGCACAAGCTATATTAAAGAAATGTTACCACTATCATGAATTACAGTATGTTATGAAAAAATAATTTAAAAATCAGTGGGATACATTATAGGGTTCCAGAGTTATTACTCCATAAAGTGACACTGGTCAGAATTGTAAAAATTGGCCTGGTCATTAAGATGCTAAAAATGAAAGTCCCACAGAAGGACAAAGTAAAAAAAACTTTGAAAAAAATATAAAATTATTTAAAAAAATTAAAAACTTTTGTACCCATAAATATTTTTATGAAAAAAAAAAAAAAACAATAAAAGTACACGTATTTGGTATTATCGCATCCGGAACGACTCTACCTATAACAATGTCCCACTAGTTAACCCCTTTAGTGAACAACATAAAAATAAATAAAAACAAAGCAAAAAACCAATGCTTTATCATCATAATGCCTTATAAAAAGTCGAATAAAATGCAAGCAAAAAGACAAATGTAAATAAACATGGTACCGCTGTAAACATCATCTTGTCCTACAAAAAGCAAGACATAATACAGCTCCATCAGCAGAAAAATAAAAGTTATAGCTCTTAGAATAAAGCAATGCAAAAATAATATTTTTTTCTATAAAATAGTTTTTATTGTGTAAAAGCACCAAAACATAAAAAAACTGGATAAATGGGGTATCACTGTAATCGTACGGACCTAAAGAGTAAAGCTGCTTTATCAATTTTACAACATGCGGAATGACAAAAAAAACACCAGAATTCCTGAATTGCTGGTTTTTGTTCATTCTGCCTTCCAAAAATCGTACTAGAAAGCGATCAAAAAATGTCATGTATCTGAAAACTGTACCAATAAAAATGTCAACTTGTCTAGCAAAAAACAAGACTTAACATGACTCTGTGGGCCTAAAATGGAAAAATTATAGCTCTCAAAATATAGTGATACAAAAACTAGTTTTTACTTTTAATGTGTGACAGCAGCAAAACATAAAAACCCAATTTAAATGTGAAATTGCTGTAATCGCAGCAACCCGAAGAATAAAATTGTCTAATAGCTTACTGCATGAGGAACACCGTAAAAAAATAAAACCAATTCTTCACCTGCTGTTTTGTTCATTCAGTCTCCCAAAGACAGCAGTAAGGCTCGGTGCATGTTTATCCTGCACTCTATGCTGAGCTCTTATGCCATGGTTTCCATGTAAATCTCTGAAATACGTGATACAGATGGAACCCCCATCGGAAGATTCCTTATAATGAGGCAGATGGAGGCAATATGGGCGCCAAAGGACCTGTGATGTGGCGGTGTGCAAAAAACTGCTGTCGGCCACAGTTTTGGGTACTTCTTAAGAGAAGGACAACGCTGAACAGAGGCCAGATGGAGTCCAGAGTAACTCTGCTGCCTCGTTACAGTGAATGGATCAATCATTGGTTTCATCTGAATCACGTCAGTCACTTGCAGATTTAGAAGGAAACTCCAAATTAAGTGTCCAGCGTAGAGTGCAGGATAAATGTGTTCCCAAACGTTATGTAAAATGTTCCCAATAAAAGCTTCAACTCAATCCACAAAAAAAGGAAAAAAAAAGGAGAAATTTCTGGTCAACTTCCAACATTTCTAACTTCCTAACAAAATTGTGCTGATGTAAAGTAGACATGTGGGAAATGTTATTTATTAACTATTTTGTGTGATATCTCTATGATTTAAGGGCATAAGAATTCAAAGTTCTAAAATTGCTAAATGTTCCCAATTTTTGCCAAATTTCACTTTTTTTTCACAAATAAGCACAAGCTATATTAAAGAAATGTTACCACTATCATGAATTACAGTATGTTATGAAAAAATAATTTAAAAATCAGTGGGATACATTATAGGGTTCCAGAGTTATTACTCCATAAAGTGACACTGGTCAGAATTGTAAAAATTGGCCTGGTCATTAAGATGCTAAAAATGAAAGTCCCACAGAAGGACAAAGTAAACAAAACTTTGAAAAAAATATAAAATTATTTAAAAAAATTAAAAACTTTTGTACCCATAAATATTTTTATGAAAAAAAAAAAAAAACAATAAAAGTACACGTATTTGGTATTATCGCATCCGGAACGACTCTACCTATAACAATGTTCCACTAGTTAACCCCTTTAGTGAACAACATAAAAATAAATAAAAACAAAGCAAAAAACCAATGCTTTATCATCATAATGCCTTATAAAAAGTCGAATAAAATGCAAGCAAAAAGACAAATGTAAATAAACATGGTACCGCTGTAAACATCATCTTGTCCTACAAAAAGCAAGACATAATACAGCTCCATCAGCAGAAAAATAAAAAAGTTATAGCTCTTAGAATAAAGCAATGCAAAAATAATATTTTTTTCTATAAAATAGTTTTTATTGTGTAAAAGCACCAAAACATAAAAAAACTGGATAAATGGGGTATCACTGTAATCGTACGGACCTAAAGAGTAAAGCTGCTTTATCAATTTTACAACATGCGGAATGACAAAAAAAACACCAGAATTCCTGAATTGCTGGTTTTTGTTCATTCTGCCTTCCAAAAATCGTACTAGAAAGCGATCAAAAAATGTCATGTATCTGAAAACAGTACCAATAAAAATGTCAACTTGTCTAGCAAGAAACAAGACTTAACATGACTCTGTGGGCCTAAAATGGAAAAATTATAGCTCTCAAAATATAGTGATACAAAAACTAGTTTTTACTTTTAATGTGTGACAGCAGCAAAACATAAAAACCCAATTTAAATGTGAAATTGCTGTAATCGCAGCAACCCGAAGAATAAAATTGTCTAATAGCTTACTGCATGAGGAACACCGTAAAAAAATAAAACCAATTCTTCACCTGCTGTTTTGTTCATTCAGTCTCCCAAAGACAGCAGTAAGGCTCGGTGCATGTTTATCCTGCACTCAATGCTGAGCTCTTATGCCAAGGTTTCCGTGTAAATCTCTGAAATACGTCATACAGATGGAACCCCCATCGGAAGATTCCTTATAATGAGGCAGATGGAGGCAATATGGGCGCCAAAGGACCTGTGATGTGGCGGTGTGCAAAAAACTGCTGTCGGCCACAGTTTTGGGTACTTCTTAAGAGAAGGACAACGCTGAACAGAGGCCAGATGGAGTCCAGAGTAACTCTGCTGCCTCGTTACAGTGAATGGATCAATCATTGGTTTCATCTGAATCACGTCAGTCACTTGCAGATTTAGAAGGAAACTCCAAATTAAGTGTTCAGCGTAGAGTGCAGGATAAATGTGTTCCCAAACGTTATGTAAAATGTTCCCAATAAAAGCTTCAACTCAATCCACAAAAAAAGGAAAAAAAAGGAGAAATTTCTGGTCAACTTCCAACATTTCTAACTTCCTAACAAAATTGTGCTGATGTAAAGTAGACATGTGGGAAATGCTATTTATTAACTATTTTGTGTGATATCTCTATGATTTAAGGGCATAAGAATTCAAAGTTCTAAAATTGCTAAATGTTCCCAATTTTTGCCAAATTTCACTTTTTTTTCACAAATAAGCACAAGCTATATTAAAGAAATGTTACTACTATCATGAATTACAGTATGTTATGAAAAAATAATTTAAAAATCAGTGGGATACATTATAGGGTTCCAGAGTTATTACTCCATAAAGTGACACTGGTCAGAATTGTAAAAATTGGCCTGGTCATTAAGATGCTAAGTATCTTGGGGAGTAAAGGTAGGGCTGACATCAGCACACAGCACACTAGGACAATTGCCGGGGCCCTGAGGAGGTGGGGACGCCCACTCACCATTATGACTTGTGGTCACCAGAGCACTATGGAGGCCCTGTGCCAGTGCCCATGAGTGAGCCTCCCCACTTACTCAGGGCCCCAGAGCTTGTGACACTTACCTCTCCCTGTTCCACCGCTGTGGCATATCCCGTGTCTTCTTACTGTAACGTTCAGGTCAGAAGGCGCGATGATGTGACTTGTGTGCGCCATCTACTTGAACTGAATGGCCATGGAGAAGGAAGGAACCTTGTTGCAATGGCATTTGTAGTAGCGGGCTGTGTCGCAAGGATAGGTGCTTATTCTTAAGGCCTCTTTCACACACTCGTGTCTCCTGTACATGTGGTGACAGTTTTCACATGTACCGGAGACATGTACACACATAGACCCATTCAAATAAATTGGTCTGTGCACATGTCAGTGTGTTTCCACGAACTGTGTGTCTGTGGGCAAAACATGCTGGCATGTCCATTTTTTACCATCAGCACAGACGGCAAAACGTCCCGCACACATGCACACGGAGAACACACATTGATGTCCTCTGTATGACACTCATCGGCATTGGGGAAGAAGCGCTACAGTAAGTGCTGTTCCCCGGTAGCAGGTGCTGAAGCTGGCTCTCATCATTCTCCCCTGGCTGGTGAGCAGAGGAGAATGATGAGCATTATATTAAAGTCCAAATGACAGCTAATAACAGTGACAGTAGGTGCGGATGAGTGGGGTATTCCACAGCTGCCAGCTGCTATCTAAGGAAATAAATGAATGGAAAACTTGAAGTGGGTTCCCACCTATTTTCTTGAACCAACCAGACAAAACTCACAGCTGGGGGCTGCAATTATTTTGACAACCAGCTTTGCTAAAGCTCACAGCTAGGGGATGGTATTCTCAGTCTGGTAATGGGACATTGATATAGGCCCCCAGCCTAAAAACAGCATCCCGCAGCTGCCCCAGAAAAGGCGCATCTATTAGATGCACCATTTCTGGCATGTTGCCCAGATCTTCCCTCTTGTCCTGTAGCTGTGGCAAGTGAGGCAATACATGTGGTGTTGATGTCACCTTTCAGGTGACATCAAGCCCATGGCTTAGTAATGGAGAGGCATCTAGAAGAGACCTATCCATTACTAATCCTATAGTTGTGTTGTTTGTAAATAAAGACACAGCCAGAATAAAATCCTTTATTTGAAAAAATTACACAGACTCCTTTAATATTCTAAATTAAACCATACTTACTGCAACACCTAATTCCCCGACATCCTTGATCTCTGGGCTAAACTACGGTGACTTCAGGACCATAGGAAAAAGCAGGTGATTATGTCACCGCTGGTGAATGCAGCAATCTCAGCAACTCATTCACCATTGGTTTTCAGCTGGGATAGTCGCATCTTGGCACCATCCAGGTTGAAAACTATTTAGCCCACAGAGATGGATTACAGTGTGGGACACAACAACGGATAGGTAAGGTATATTGTTGGTTTCTTATTTTACTTTTAAACAGGCGATCGAGGACATCGGGGAATTAGGTGTTGCAGTAAGTATGGTTTAATTTAGAATATTAATGGAGTCTGTGTAATTTTTTCAAATAAAGGATTTTATTCTGGCTGTGTCTTTATATAACATATAACTATAGGATTAGTAATGAATGGGTGTCTTATAGATGCCTCTCCATTACTAAGCCTTGGGCTTGATGTCACCTGAAAGGGGACATCAACCCCACAAATATTACCCCACTTGCCACCGCTACAGGGCAAGTGGGAAGAGCCAGGCAAAGTGTAAGAAAAGGCGCATCTAATAGATGCGCCTTTTCTGGGCAGCTATGGGCTGCTGTTTTTAGGCTGGAGAGCCTATATCAATGGCCTATTACCAGCCTGAGAATACCAGTCCCCAGCTGTGAGCTTTAGCAAGGCTGGTTGTCATAAATGGGGGGACCCCATGCCATTTTTTTTTTAATTATTTATTTAGATAATTAAAAAAAACAGCATGGGGACCCCTCTATTCTTGATCACCTACCTTGCAGAAGCTGACAGCTGAGGGTTGTAGCCCCCAGCCGTGAGTTTTGTCTGGTTGGTTCAAGAAAATAGGGGGAACCCAAATCGGGTTTTTCATTCATTTACTGTTATGGTTGGTGGAACGCACCGAATATATTTATTGAGATTGGTGCGTTCGCAACCCGGGATCCACCGTGCAGGAAAGAACCTGCTGCTAAGTAAACGGCGGCACTATAAGGCGGTATGAACCAGCTCTTCCGGAGGTGCCAGCATTCTAGGGGCTTATTTCAGCCGGGTCCCTGAACACATACGAACACATGACCACACTGGCGTAAAGCACATAACATATGAAGATACTAGCGCATGGCCGTGCGGCCATGCGAGTCGTAAATAGCTGCAGCATGTTCAGGACCTTTCAAAGAAGGACCAATGGAGTTGCTGCAGTATCTGAGCATGTGTCCCTAGATCTCCACTGAGAGATCTTGCCCTGGGCATGCTCAGTGTGTGCAAAGCAGGACTTAGTCCCAGAAAAGCCTGCTCGCTGCAGATCAGTGCAGGGTACAATAGCAGAGCCTGGAGAGGCAGTAGTAACCCTTTGCACAGTATCAGTCTCAGTGAGATTCTGGGAGCGACGTCTCCGCTGAGCAGGCTGCACTGCGGCCGATGCAGAATGGGAGACCGCAGCAGGCACGAATCGAGATTCCCCCTGTGCAGCAGAGGAAACTTGACTCCTAACATTTATTTCCTTAGATCGCAGCCGGTGGCTGTGGAATACCCCAATCATCTGCACCACTACTGTCACTGTTATTAGCGGCAGCAGGTGTCAGATGATGGGGGTAAGAGTTCCAAAAGCCCCCAAGTGCTGTTCTTCGGAATTTAATATAACGCTTAGCATTCTCCTCTGCTCTCCGGCAGAGCAGAGGAGAATGATGAGAGCCGGCTTCAGCACTTGCCGCTGGGGAAACAGCACTTACCATAGCGCTTCTTCACCGGTGGTCATCCATGTGATACTGATGCAGCACACACATGGCATACGGTTGCCAACTGTGTGCCACACATAGTACACACATGGACACAGATATCTCCGGTAACGGAAATAAGCGGACATGTGAAACCAGCCTAAAACACGGCTTGATACTGCACATGCCTTTGCAGCAAGGTTCCTTCTCTATGGGCATTCAGTTCTGATGAAGGTCCCTACCAGCATCGAAAATGTTCAACTATTATGAATGCAAAATAAAATAAAACTCAATTATCATAAAGGAATCTTTTTTATTTCTTCTGATTTTCCCTATGAGTGCCAAGTTTAATTGATATTGTATGTTATGGATTGGAAGCTCTACTTGAGCACCTCATCCTGGATTTTTAGAGCACTGTATAGTAATCCACACTCTCCCTGAACTGTCACAGTGCAGAGAGCCGGAAGATGCCGACGCTTAAGATTCGGATCAGAACAGTGGCCAGCAAGAAGAGGTGAGTATTTCATTTTCATTTTTTCTTAATGTTTGGAGCTATATATAGGGTCTATCATATACTGGAGCATCATATATGGAGCATTATATGGGGCCCATCATTTACTGGAGCATCATATGGGACCCATTATATATGGTGAATTATATGGAGCCCATCACTGGAGCATCATAGGAGGCCTATTATATATGGAGCATCATATGGGTCCCATTATATATGGATCATCTTATGGGGCCCATTATATATGGAGCATCATATAGGTCCCATTATATATAGAGCATTATATGGAGCCCATTCTGTTTGGAGAAATATATGTGTCCCATCATATCATGGAGCATTATATGAGACACTTCATATACTGTATGGAGCATTATATAGGGCTTATTCTGTATGTATCATTATATAGGACCCATTCTGTATGGAGCAATATATGGAGCCTATCATATACTGTAAAGAGCATTTTATGGGGCTCATTATGTATGGAGTAATATATACAGTTCATTATACTGTATGGAGCATTATATGGGTCTCACTACACTGTATGGAGCAATATATGTGGCTTGTCATATACTGTATGGAGCATTATATGGAGCCCATTTTATATGGAGCTCATTATACTGTATGGGGTCCTTTATATACTGTATGGAGCATTATATTGAGCCTATTATATATGGAGCAATAAATGGGGCCCATAATACACTGGAGCATTATATGGGGTCCATCTTACATCATTATGTATGGGATCATCATATGGGGCCCTTTCTGTATGGAGCATTATATGGGGCTCATTATACTGTATGGAACAACATATGGGCTCATTCTTTATGGAGCACTATATGGGGCCCATTATACTGTATAGAGCAATATATGGGGCTCATTATACTGTATGGAGCAATATATGAGGCTCATTATACTGTATGGAGCAATATATGGGGCTCATTCTGTATGAAGAAATATATGGGGCTCATCATTCTGTATGGAGAAATATATGGGGCTCATTATACTGTATGAAGCATTACATGGGGTCCATTATTCTCTATGGAGCAATAAAGGGGCTCATAATTCTGGATGGAGCACTATGTGGTGCCCATAATACTGTATTGAGCAATATATGGGGCTCATTATTCTGTATGGAACGCTAGGTGGTACCCATAATACTGTATGGAGCAATATATGGGGCTCATTATTCTGTATGACGCACTATGTGGTGCCCATAATACTGTATGGAGCAATATATGTGGCTCATTATTCTGTATGGAAAGCTAGGTGGTACCCATAATACTGTATGGAGCAATATATGGGGCTCATTATCCTGTATGACGCACTATGTGGTGCCCATAATACTGTATGGAGCAATATATGTGGCTCATTATTCTGTATGGAATGCTAGGTGGTACCCATAATACTGTATGGAGCAATATATGGGGCTCGTTATTCTGTATGGAGCACTATGTGGTGCCCATAATGCTGTATGGAGGACTATACTGTCCGGTTTCTCAGCTATTGTAGAATTTACAATTACTATCACTCATGTAATGTAAGAATTAAGTATAATCTTTGGCACTGTACTATACACATATTACTCTGCCGTATCTGTGCATCATGAATTGTGGTATGTGTTAAAGGGACCCACTGAAACTATTTCGCCCGGGGCCCATGAAAACCTGGAGCCGGCCCTGGGTAAATAGGTTAAATAACAAAAAAGAACCGGCACTCCAATTCTGGAGAAATCATTTCCTGCATTGTTGCATGGACATATAGAGGTTTTTGGTCTGTTTTTTGGAAAATGTTAAGAAAATCATAAGGTCCCTGCCTTTAGGTTTGGATAGCCATCTCTTTAACAGTATCTAAATCTGAATGATACAATTCATGCGTTCACATCTGTGAAAATCATCATCAATGACAGGTCAAATACCAGTGTTAAAATTTGTCACTTCAGTTGATATCTAAGAATAGACGTGTGGAAGCCTTATGGTGTCATCTCAGTCAATGCTTCAGTCTTTGCATTAATATTAGAAATGAAGGACATTCATTTTAATAAAGGCTACATTTTAAGTTGCCTAAGATATATATTGCACAAGGTAATTTTTAGGATGTATGACATACCAGAGCTTAGGTTTACAACATCTGCTTTTGTCGCACGGTAATAGAAGATGTACCCCGCTTTGCTCAAAACAATTAATAATCTCTCTGTATTTGATCTTCAATTGTTTCTATAATTTGCTTGGAGGACTATTACAAGCAATGGACATTTCAGTTTAGATTTGTTATTCAGGAGGAGGTGGATCCTACAGAAATATTTTATATTTGAGGTCCCACTTTTTGTTTTTGCAGTTTACACCATCAGTGATCACCATCCATAATGGGAGCAGTTCTTTTGTGCACTTTTCCCCTGGTGCTGCTTGCTTGTGTAGAGAGTATACAAGTGCTGCTGTGTTAGTTTGGATTACTATTATTCAGGGTAGGCGTGATGCACAAATTACTATTGGTAAAATTTGCACATATTGTATGACTGGGGAAAAAATAGGATCAGCTGGACAGTCTCAAACTGTTAGGATGTGGTTTCTACTGATGAATGATGAACATAAATGAGGTGTTCAGTCATGCTTCTCAAACAGAAGAAGAAACACCACGCACCATGAAGGTTACCGCAATTCTAGATTAATTTGAGTTTTCCTAAATTCAAATAACATGTGCTCAGAACTTCTCTCTCTGTCAAACCGAAAACCAGTTCATCCAATGACATCACCCTTACTCACACCAGATGCTTTTTTTCAAAGCCTTAATACATAAATCTTTAAAATCTTCTCCAAAAACTAGGTTAATCTAGTTAAAAAAAAAAAAAAACAGATTGAACTCTTAAAGAGCCACACAACCTGAAATCAATCGACAACTAAAAAGAACAAGGGGACGTTGATTTAATCATCTCCTCCATTTTTGGACTGATGCCTCAAGTGAGTGGAGCTTAAAGAGAATCCGTCAGTAAGATCAAACCTTCTAAACTATCTATATTGGCATGTAGGTTATGGGAAGCTGAATAAAATGATATATGTGATCCAATGTTTCATTCCAGAGAAATCTATGCTTTTCTTAGGGTACCGTCACACATAACGATATCGTTTATGATATCGTTGCTTTTTGTGACGTAGCAACGATATCGTTAACGAAATCGTTATGTGTGACAGCGACCAACGATCAGGCCCCTGCTGGGAGATCGTTGGTCGCTGGGGAAAGCCCAGCACTTTATTGTCGCTGGATCTCCCGCTGACATCGCTGAATCAGCGTGTGTGACGCCGATTCAGCGATGTCTTCACTGGTAACCAGGGTAAATATCGGGTTACTAAGCGCAGGGCCGTGCTTAGTAACCCGATGTTTACCCTGGTTACCGTTGTAAATGTAAAAAACAAACACTACATACTTACATTCCCGGTGTCTGGTCAGGTCCCTCGCCGTCAGCTTCCCGCACTGACTGGTGAGCGCCGGCCAGCCGTAAAGCACAGCACAGCGGTGACGTCACCGCTGTACTTTACGGCCGGCGCTCAGTCAGTGCGGGAAGCTGAAGGCGAGGGACATGACCAGACACCGGGAATGTAAGTATGTAGTGTTTGTTTTTTTACATTTACAATGGTAACCAGGGTAAACATCGGGTTACTAAGCGCAGCCCTGCGCTTAGTAACCCGATGTTTACCCTGGTTACCCGGGGACTTCGGCATCGTTGGTCGCTGGAGAGCTGTCTGTGTGACAGCTCTCCAGCGACCAAACAGCGATGCTGCAGCGATCGACATCGTTGTCAGTATCGCTGCAGCGTCGCTTAGTGTGACGGTACCTTTACATGTATATGAGCAGTTCATTGCTATGTGCAGGATACCAATCTGCATGAGAAGCTGCTTACAGAGATCACTTTAAATAAAAGGCAGCATTACCAGTTTTAGACATGTAACTAAAAAAGAACAGTAGAACTGAACTTGTCTCCCTACAAACACATTTGCTGCAGCTTTCACAGCCCTGAGAGAAATCTGCAGATGTGTCAGTTATAATCGCACACTGCTGTGCAGTGAAATCAGAAGCGCAGAGAGAGCAGCCATTACACATCACACTGGTAATACCCCTTCTATTTAAAATAAGCTCTGAAAGCATATTCTCATGCAGATCAGTGTCCAGCCCATAGCCTGGAATAGCTCATTGACAAATAAAAAAAAACATGGATTTCTCTGGAATAACTCATCAGATCACAGATATAAAGTTATCATTGTATTCAGCTTCCCATGACCTGATGGCCAGTATAGAAGGGTTAATCCTACTGACAGATTCCCTTTAACCTTTGTCAGGCTGCATAATTTTACAACGTTAACAGGCTGCAGAGGTACAATTATACCTTCATATATATTTTATTGAAATTTGGCCAATATATTTTGGACTAAAAGTGCAGAGATGTCATGAAATTTCAGCCCTCTATACGGCTTTTCGAAAAAAAAAGTTATTGCAATTTTAAAACGGAATAGTTACAATTGTACCTACTCAGCCGGACGAGGGTTAACTAGTGATGTGGGACGTTTAGTTAGAAAAATAGAGTTTAGATTCATATTGACAAATTCATGGCGACCTAATCAGTGTCATTCCATGTTACTGCATTCATAATCTAAAGCTGCTCATACACATAAAGTAGGACAAATCACTGTTACTAAATATTATGCATTGCCAATGGCAGATTTCCTTTTACAAAATAATGTTATCTGTTAAGTTGGAAAATTTTGTTCAAATGGTTTCATGAAAAATTGGTCAGCCACATGGCAGACAAGCAAAAATGTGTATGGGCAACTTAAAGGGAAATTTTCAGCTGTTTTTCATACCATAAATAAAACACATCTTATGTTAGGTAACTGTAACTCAGATTTAATCAATAAGTTATTTTTTGTAATCTTTGCTTCTATTCCAAAATAAGCCTTTATCTAATTGTTCTACAAATGAGATGCAAGTGCAGGGGTCTTGCAGCTCTACCTCTTCTTACCATAATCCTGGCTTGCCATCACAGTCTGAAGCTCCCTGCCTGACAGGTCACTTTGAATGAGTGACCTGCCTCCTATGTTCATAACCCGTGCAAGAACCATCCCTCTGTTTTCTCAGAGGGAGTAGTGCAGATGCATAGTTCTCACCTGTCATGTCATCAGGATTTAACAGCGCATGCACCACAGCTGGGAATGAAGATACCTGCATAAGGTTTAATCCAGGAGAGGCTGGTCACTCGGACAAGATGGATTGACCGGTCAGTCAGGAAGCTTCAGATAGTAAGTGCAGAGCCTCATTTGCAAAGGATTGCAAAAAAGGTATGGATTTAATCTGAAGTAAAGTGGCCTAACATAGATGTGTTTGGTTTATTGTAAAAAAACCTTGCTGACAAGTCCCTTATAGGTGTTGAGTGAAAAATGAAAAGCAAAGCTTGAGAATCTCACTTTTAAAAAATATTCGAACAAAAGGTGTGTTAGGTGTCGAGTTCCCGCCTCTGCACAGGGGTAATCTCAAACCATCTCTGCTGCGGTCTCCCATTCTTCTCCAGCTGCAGTAGAGTCTGCTCAGCGGAGACGTCAGTCCCAGCGTCTAGTTCAGGCTAATACTGGACGACTGGTTACTACTGCCCTTCCAGGCTCTGTTCTTGTAGCCAGCAATGTTCAGCAGCGAGCAGGTCTTTCTGGGACTAAGTCCAGATTTTCCCTTTCTGAGCATGCCCACGGGATGACCTCCCATTGGAGGTCGGGGGTCACATGCTTAGATACTGCAGCTAATCCCATTGGTCCTCTAGGAAGGTCCTAAAGGTGTTCTTCTTCTGTGGAAGACTCCCATTGGTCCTTCTCGGAAGGTCTTGTACTTGCTGCAGCTATCAAAGGTTTGCATGGCCACACGGCCATGCGCTAGTTTACAATTGTTATCGTGTGTGTGTTGATGAGTGCAAGTCGTTCCTTAAAAAACCCATCCCTTGTGTATGACTGTTCATGTAAGGTGTATGGCTGCAATCTAGCGCCCGGCTGAACTCACAGCTTTAGCACAGAAACAGCGTCTAACTGCTGTGACCGCCAGTGCAGCGCCATGCGCTATTAGAGCGCTTACCTTACCCAAGTCTGGGTGGTTAGTGGCATCCGCTAGTGTGGCACAGCATGCACTTCTGTGCATATTAGTTACCTCTGATACCCCAATTGTGGTATCGATCGCAAGAGGTCTACACTAACTCTAATCCTGTGTCCTGGGATAGAGTTCTGTGGTTCCTTGCTTGCTCTCTCTGTGCGGTACTGCGACCCTGTGACTTAACAGGGATCGCTTTCTTCATACAGGGTGAAGTTAACCCATGTGTGTATCCTCATTGTACCGCCATATAGTCCGTCATTACTTAGCAGCATGTTCCATCTCTGCACGGTGGACCCCAGGCTGCGAACGCACCTTATTGTATCTATTTAATTATTTGGTGAGTTCCGCTAGCCCTAACATTGTGTCAGCATTTAAGAGACCAAAAATAACATTCACCACACAGTAACTCCATCTTCACCAGCCTAAACAGTTGACATCGGACATGACATGTTCATCGATTCATGATTCTTGTGACATATTCTAACCCTTCCAATAGCATGGCGCAACAGAAATCTGGATTCATCTATCCAGGCAACATTTTAAACTACTCTGAGATTTGAATTTGCTCTCCTTTTCCCACCGGAGTTGTGTCTTCCTATTACTCTATAACAATAGCATTAGAAATGATCGTTTCAAGTTCAGACAATCTCTGCTAATAAACATTAAGTTGTAGATTTGCACAAATAAGTTGAAGCACCAGTGTTGTTTCAGCACAACAATGCTTGATTGTTTGTCAGGGTGACTCTTGACATCCTTCTCTGACACCTTTTGTCAATTAGTTGTTTACATTCACAGGACCCCCTTTTGATAGGCGTTTTTCATCAATCACACCTTTTTTGGTATCCTCTCCAAACTGGAAGAAGGACTAGAAGAAACTGAGCATAGAGGCCCAGTATAGACAAAAATCTATTAAATATGAATGAACTATATTAAAGATCAGAAAGGCACCAACATGAAATACAAAACTTATAGGGGCACACATCCAGAAAGGTTAAAAAGCAGCATGTCACAGTCGGTTATTCATAATAAGGTATAATGCCAGTAATTGCCGGTATAATGCCAGTAATCTATCTATAATGTAAGATATATAAAAATCAAATGCATTTTGTGTCACATAAATCACTAGTGACTAGTGTTGAGCGATACCGTCCGATACTTGAAAGTATCGGTATCGGATAGTATCGGCCGATACCCGAAAAATATCGGATATCGCCGATACCGATATCCGATACCAATACAAGTCAATGGGACATCAAGTATCGGAATGTATCCTCATGGATCCCAGGGTCTGAAGGAGAGGAAACTCTCCTTCAGGCCCTGGGATCCATATTAAAGTGTAAAATAAAGAATTAAAATAAAAAATATTGTTATATTCACCTCTCCGGCGGCCCCTGGACATCAGCGGGAGGATCCGGCGTCCGGCACGGCTTCTTTCTTCAAAATGCGCGCCTTCAGGACCTGTGGAATGACGTCCCGGCTTCTGATTGGTCGCGTGCCGCCCATGTGACCGCCACGCGACCAATCAGAAGCCGCGACGTCATTCCTCAGGTCCTAGAAGGCGCTCATTCTAGGACTTTAGCTGAGGAATGACGTCGCGGCTTCTGATTGGTCGCGTGGCGGTCACATGGGCGGCACGCGACCAATCAGAAGCCGGGACGTCATTCCACAGGTCCTGAAGGCGCGCATTTTGAAGAAAGAAGCCGTGCCGGACGCCGGATCCTCCCGCTGATGTCCAGGGGCCGCCGGAGAGGTGAATATAACAATATTTTTTATTTTAATTCTTTATTTTACACTTCCGATACCGATACCCGATATCACAAAAATATCGGATCTCGGTATCGGAATTCCGATACCGCAAGTATCGGCCGATACCCGATACTTGCGGTATCGGAATGCTCAACACTACTAGTGACAAAGTGCAAAAATGCCCAAGGTAAAGTGTCACTGCAGGTTGAATGAAAGATAGTAGGAGCTGTAATTACTGCACTGTCAGTAGTAGATGAGAACTTCCTGCTGAGTGGTGTCAACCCCTACCTAATACTAGGTGGTCCAGATCAATTTAATTTTCCAATTTTAATGTGGAGTTAACCTCTTAAGGACCGAGCCACTTTTTAGGTTAATGACTGGGCCTCATTTTTTAAATCTGACCAGTGTGAGAACTCTGGAAGGCATCAATGGATCCCAGCGATTCTGGGAATATTTTTTCCTGACATACTGTACGTCACAATATTGGTAAAATTTGTTAGATATGACTTTTGCAATTTTCAAACTTTTAATTGTTATGCCCTTAAACTAGAGAGTTATGTCACATAAAATAGTTAACAAGTAACATTTACCACATGTCTACTTTGCATAAGCACTATTTCTAAAACATACTTTTTTTGTTCCGAATTTAGAAAGGTTAAAAAGTTGATCCACAATTTCTCATTTTGCCAACAAAATTTATAAAACTATTTTTACTTTAGGGACCACATCCCATTTGAAGTGACTTTGGGGGGCTTATGTGACAGAACTGACCTATGAGTGACACTATACTTAAAACTGCAACCCTCAAAGTCCTCAAAACCATATTCAAGAAGTTTATTAACCCTTAAGGTGCTTCACAGGAATTAATGAAATGTAGAAGGAAAGTTGAAGGAAAAAATTTAAATTTTACTTTTTTCACAAAAATGTTATTTAGCCCCAAATGTTTTATTTTAACAAGAGTAACAGGATAAATTAAACAATAGAATTTGTTGGACAATTTCTCCTGAGTACAGAGATACCAAGTATGTGAGGGAAAACTACTGTTTGGGCGCACAGATGAATTCTGAAGTGAAGGAGCACAGTTTGACTTTTTGAACTAAAAATGGCTGGAATTGAGAGGAGACGCCATGTCGCATTTGGAGATCCCCTGATGTACCTAAACAGTAGAAAACTCTCACAAGTGACCCCATTTTGGAAACTAGACCCCTTAAGGAATGAAACTAGATGTGTGATGAGCACTTTTAACCCCCAGAACCCACTGAAGTTTATAATGTAGGGCCGTGAAAATAAAAAAATCACATCTTTCCTACAAAAATGTTCATTTAGCCAAAATTTTTTACATTTTCACAAAGGCAACCGGAGAAAAAAGGACTCCAAAATTTGTTGTACAATTTCTCCTGAGTATGTTGATACCCCATATGTGGAGAAAAACTATTGTTTGGGTGCATGGCAAGACTCGGAAGGGAAGGAGCATCATTTGACTTTTTAAATGCAAAAATTGCTAGAATGTAGAGCTGATGCCACGTTGCATTTGGAGAGACCCTGATGTGCCTAAACAGTGGAAATCCCCACAATTAAACCCATTTTGGAAACTAGACCTCTCAAGTAATGTATTTAGATTTTTAGTTAGCATCTTGAACCCCCATGTGCATCACCGAAGTTTATAATGTAGAGCCGTGAGAAAAAATCATTTTTTCACAAAAATGTTCTTATAGCCTCACATTTTTTATTTTCACAATAGTAACAGGGTAAAAATCACAGTGCAATTTCTCCTGGGTGTGCCAATACCACAATATGTGGTCAAAAACTTCTTTTGAGGCACAGTGCAAAGCTCAGAAAGGAAGATGTGCCATATTGGAGATCAGATTTTGCTGGAATAATTTGAGAGTGCCATGTCACTTTGGAGGAGCCTTAGTTTAGGTGTTGAGTTCCCGCCGCTGCACAGGGGGAATCTCGAACCATGTCCACTGTGGTTTCCCATTCTCCTCCAGCCGCAGTGGAACCTGCTCAATGGAGACATCGGTCCCAGCATCTGGCTCAAGCAGATACTGTGCAAATGGTTACTGCTGCCTTTCCAGGCTCTGCCTTTGTAGCCAGCACTGATCAGCAGCAAGCAGGCCTTTCTGGGACTAAGTCCTACTTTTTCCATACTGAGCATGCCCATGGGATGACCTCCCATTGGAGGTCGGGGGTCACATGCTTAAGTCCTGCTGCGGCTCCTATTGGACCATCAGGAAGGTCCCAGAGCGCTACTGTTATAAAAGGTTCTCATGGCCACTTGGCCATGTGCTAGTGTAAACATGCTAATGTGTGTGTGTGGATGAATGCCTGTCGATGGATTAATGCTCTGAATCATTCCCATCCCTAGTGCTGTTGCCTGCTCGCGAATGGTGGACACTACCTAGTGCCAGACAGTGCTACTCTGCACATCCAGCACACAATTCAGCATCTCTCAGCAGCGACCGCCAGTGTGGTGCCATGCACTTAGTGCCCTTTCCTGGCCCTGGGTAGGGTGGTTAGTGGTGTCCGCCAGAGTGGCGTTGTATACACTCTTGTGCGATAAATTATTAGTTCAGTTCTATCCCAGACATCACAGTAGCGCTGTCGAGCGTAAGAGGTCTAGAGGAACTCTTTCCCCGTGTCTTGGGACAGTTTTGTGACTCTTTACTTGTGCTCTCTGTGCAGTATCGCGGCCCTGTGATGCAACAGGGTTTGCTTCCTTCATACAGGGTGAAGCTAACTTGTGTGTGTAATCACATTATACCGCCATCTAGTCCGCTATTACCGAGCAGCAGGTGTCCTTTCTGAATGGTGGACCCCGGACTGCAAACACACCTCATATCCTATCTAATTATTATTTGGTGCGTACCGCCAGTCCTAACACTTAGGTGTGAAAACAAGAAAAAAAACATACCGTATATACTCGAGTATAAGCCGAGGTTTTCAGCCCATTTTTTGGGGCTGAAAGTCCCCCTCTCGGCTTATACTCGAGTCATACCCAGGGGTCGGCAGGGGAGGGGGAGCGGGGGCTGTGTAATTATACTTACCTACTCCCAGCGCGGTCCCTGGACGTCCCTGCTTCTTCCAGCGCTGCAGATTCTTCCTGTACTGAGTGGTCACATGGTACCGCTCATTGCAGTAATGAATATGCGGCTCCACCTCCCATAGAGGTGGAGCCGCATATTCATTACTGTAATGAGCGGTAATTGTGACCGCTCAATACAGCAAGAAGATGCAGCGGTGGAAGAAGCAGGGACACAGCGCCAGGAGCAGGTAAGTATACGGGGAGGGGGAGCGCAGCGCTGCATATTTACAATACCTCTCCTCGTTCCAGTGCGGCTCCGTCTTCAGCGTCCTCTGGCTGTGACGCTCAGGTCAGAGGGCCCGGTGACGTAGTCAGTGCGCGTCCTCTGCTGAACGTCAGTGCCGAAGATGGAGCCGCACGAGGAGCAGGTAACTATTGAAATTGCCAGGGGTCCTGAGTGAAGAGAGGTGAGTATGTGATTTTTTTTTTATCGCAGCAAAAGCATATGGGGCAAGTGACTATACGGAGCATCTTATGGGGCCATAACACTTGTGCAACACTATATGGGGCAAGTGACTATACGGAGCATCTTATGGGGCCATAACACTTGTGCAGCACTATATGGGGCAAGTGGCTGTATGGAGCATCATATGGGGCCATAATGCTTGTGCAGCACTATATAGGGCAAATATCTCTATGGAGCATCTTATGGGGCTCTTATTACCCTTTATGCAGGATTATATGGGGCATATTTTAATATGGAGCAACTAATGGGGCCCATCAAACTTTATGGAGCATTATATGGGGCTCCTGATTCAATATGGATATTCAAAAACACTTAACCTACTGATGTCTCAATTAATTTTACTTTTTTTGGCATCTATTTTTACTTTTGAAATTTACCGGTAGCTGCTGCATTTTCCAACCTAGGCTTATACTCGAGTCATTAAGTTTTCCCTGTTTTTTGTGGCAAAATTAGGGGGGTCGGCTTATACTCGGGCCGGCTTATACTCGAGTATGTACGATAATTGATGTCATATTACAAACTACACTTCTCAATTAATTCATCTAGGGGTGCTGTGAAAATATTGGCACTAGGGTTGAGTGAAACGGATCGTTCATTTTCAAAAGTCGCCGACTTTTGGCACAGTCGGGTTTCACGAAACCCGACCCGACCCCTGTGTGGGGTCGGCCATGCGGTACGCGACTTTCGCGCCAAAGTCGCGTTTCAATGACGCTAAAAGCGCCATTTCTCAGCCAATGAAGGTGGACGCAGAGTGTGGGCAGCGTGATGACATAGGTCCTGGTCCCCACCATCTTAGAGAAGGGCATTGCAGTGATTGGCTTGCTGTCTGCGGCGTCACAGGGGCTATAAAGGGCGTTCCTGCCGACCGCCATCTTACTGCTGCTGATCTGAGCATAGGGAGAGGTTGCTGCCGCTTCGTCAGAAGCAGGGATAGCGTTAGGCAGGGTCCATTAACCACCAAACCGCTTGTGCTGTAGCGATATCCACTGTCCAACACCACCTTTTGTTTGCAGGGACAGTGGAAGCTACATTTTTTTTCCTCAGCGCTGTAGCTCATTGGGCTGCTCTAGAAGGCTCCCTGATAGCTGCATTGCTGTGTGTACGCTGCTGTGCAAACCAACTGCTTTTTTCAAAGCACAAATCCTGTTGTTCCTTCCTTTCTGCACAGCTACCTTGTTTGTTTGTCCACACTTTTGATTTAATTTGTGCAGCAGTCCACTCCTTCTTATTGCTGCCTGCCATACCTGGCTGAGATTACTGCAGGGAGACAGTAATTGTAGGACAGTCCCATTTTTATTTTTTTTTAATTCTCCCTAAAAAATAAGTTGTGGGAGATTAAGATTGGCATTTCTGCTAGAGTGCCATCCCTGAGTGTGCCATCTCTCTCAAATAGTGGGCCATAGAAAGCCTAGTGTGTGTTTTTTTTATTTGGTTTCTAAATTCTCACCTGAAAAAAATAAAAAAACAGTGGGAGATTAATATTGGCCTTTGTGCTTGTGTGCGCCAGTCCTGGGTGCCATCTCTCAAATATTGGGCCACAGAAAGCCTAGTGTCTGTTTTTTTTATTTTTTTATTTTGGTTTTAAAATTCTCCCTGAAAAAAACAAATAAACAGTGGGAGATTAATATTGGCCTTTGTGTTTGTGTGCGCCAGTCCTGGGTGCCATCTCTCAAATATTGGGCCACAGAAAGCCTAGTGTCTGATTTTGGTTTTAAAATTCTCCCTGAAAAAAAAAAAACAGTGGGAGATTAATATTGGCCTTTGTGCTTGTGTGCGCCAGTCCTGGGTGCCATCTCTCAAATATTGGGCCACAGAAAGCCTAGTGTCTGTTTTTTTTATTTTTTTATTTTGGTTTTAAAATTCTCCCTGAAAAAAACAAATAAACAGTGGGAGATTAATATTGGCCTTTGTGTTTGTGTGCGCCAGTCCTGGGTGCCATCTCTCAAATATTGGGCCACAGAAAGCCTAGTGTCTGATTTTGGTTTTAAAATTCTCCCTGAAAAAAAAAATAAACAGTGGGAGATTAATATTGGCCTTTGTGCTTGTGTGCGCCAGTCGAGGGTGCCATCTCTCAAATATTGGGCCACAGAAAGCCTAGTGTCTGATTTTGGTTTTAAAATTCTCCCTGAAAAAAAAAAAAACAGTGGGAGATTAATATTGGCCTTTCTGCTTGTGTGCCAGTCCTGAGTGTGCCATCTCTCTCAAATAGTGGACCATAGAAAGCCTTTTTTTTTGTTTAAATTTGGTTTCTAAATTCTCCCTGAAAAAAAAAAAACAGTGGGACATTAATATTGGCCTTTCTGCTTGTGTGCCAGTCCTGAGTGTGCCATCTCTCTCAAATAGTGGGCCATAGAAAGCCTAGTGTTTATTTTTTATTGGGTTTATAAATTCTCCCTGACAAAAAAAACAGTGGGAGATTAATATTGGCCTTTGTGCTTCTGTGCCAGTCGTGTGTGCCATCTCTCTGAATTAGTGGGCCACAGAAAGCCTAGTGCCTGTTCTTGGTTATTAAATTTTCCCTGAAAAAAAAAGAAACAGTGGGAGATTAATATTGACATTTGTGCTTGAGTGACAGTCCTACGTGTGTGGCATCTCTCTCATTTGGTGCCAAAGAAAACAGAGTGTGTAACATCGTGCCTGATTTTCCTTGCGGTCTCACCCACCTATAAAGGGATATCTAAATCATACAGAAGTTAGAGTTCACCTTGTAAGTTGTTTGACAGTAACAAATACCGTTACTTTGGTGACGTTTTTAAAACAATGAGGAAGTCTGGTGGAAGAGGTCGTGGCCGTGGGCGTTCATTGCCAGCTGGTAATGATGGTAGTGGTAGTGGAGCATCAGGTGGCCGTGGGAAAAACAATATAGCACCTAAGTCTCGAGCTGTGGAGCCAGGTTCGTCGTCTGGCTACACAAGGCCTCGAACGCTCCCTTTTCTGGGAGTAGGAAAACCGCTTTTAAAGCTGGAGCAGCAAGAGCAAGTTTTGGCTTACCTTGCTGACTCAGCCTCTAGCTCTTTTGCCTCCTCTTCTGAAACTGGTAAATGTAAAAGCAGCACGTCGTTAGTGGATGTTAATGGTCAGGGACAGGGACAAGTCGCTTCCTTGTCCTCTTCAGCAAAAACAACAACAGAGAAGGATGCAGCAGGCGACACAACGGGTTACTCCATGGAGCTCTTTACACATACCGTCCCTGGCTTAGAAAGTGAAACAGTTAACAGGCCATGCCCATTACAAGTTGATTCTGACATGGAGTGCACTGATGCACAGCCACAGCCAGACTACTATGCTGGTCCTTTGACTCAGACCACAACATTGCCCTCGCAGGGTACTGATCCAGAATCAGACCCTGATGAGACTATGTTGCCCCGTCACGAACGCTATACCACCGACTTACACGGTGACACAGACGAAGTTGCACACGAGATAGAAGAGGAGGTTATAGATGACCCAGTTGTTGACCGCGATTGGCAGCCATTGGGGGAACAGGGTGCAGGCGGCAGTAGTTCTGAAGCGGAGGAAGAGGGGCCGCAGCAGGCATCAACATCGCAACAGGTTCCATCTGCCGGGCCCGTATCTGGCCCAGAATGCGTGGCAAAGCCAAAACCTGTTGGAGGACAGCGTGGCCATTAAGTTAAAGCTCAGTCTGCAATGCCTGAAAAGGGATCTGATGCTAGAAAGAGTGCAGTCTGGCATTTTTTTAAAAAACATCCAATTGATCAGCGCAAAGTCATCTGTCAAAAATGTTCAACTACCTTAAGCAGAGGTCAGAATCTGAAAAGTCTAAATACAAGTTGCATTCATAGACATTTAACCACCATGCATTTGCAAGCCTGGACTAACTACCAAACGTCCCTTAAGGTTGTAGCACCCTCGGCCAATGAAGCTAGTCAGCAACGCTACATCCCTTACGTCACTGTAAGGCCACCATTTTCCGCACCACCTGCAGTATCTGTGCAGGTTTCTTTGCCAGGCCAAAGCTGTCAGGGTCAGGGAATCACCAGTTTCATAGTAGGAAACACTGCATCTAGGGCACCGGCGGCAAGAATACCGTCTCCAACCGTCTCTCAGTCTGCCATGTCCACCGGCACCCCCGCTAGTTCCACGATCTCCAGCTCTCCAGTCCAGCTCACCCTACATGAGACTCTGGTTAGAAAAAGGAAGTACTTAGCCTCGCATCCGCGTACAAAGGGTTTGAACGCCCACATAGCTAGACTAGTCTCGTTAGAGATGATGCCCTACCGGTTAGTTGAAAGCAAAGCTTTCAAAGCCCTGATGGACTACGCTGTACCACGCTACGAGCTACCAAGTCGACACTTCTTTTCGAGAAAAGCCATCCCAGCCCTCCACCAGCATGTTAAAGAGCGCATCGCCCATGCACTCAGGCAATCTGTGAGTACAAAGGTGCACCTGACAACAGATGCATGGACCAGTAGGCATGAGCAGGGACGGTATGTGTCCATCACGGCACACTGGGTGAATGTGGTGGATGCAGGGTCCACAGGGGACAGCAATTTTGGGACAGTTCTGCCTAGCCCACGGTCTAGGAAACAGCTGGCTGTAGCCGTTTGCACCCCCTCCTCTTCCTCCTCGTCCTCCTGCAGAAGCGAGAGCTCATCCACAGACCGCAGTCGCCCAACCACTCCATCCGCAGCTGCCACTGTTGCACACCAGTTGTCCCATTATGGGGCAGCTACTGGCAAGCGTCAGCAGGCTGTATTGGCTATGAAGTGTTTGGGCGACAACAGACACACCGCGGAAGTTCTGTCCGAGTTCTTGCAGAAAGAAACGCAGTCGTGGCTGGGCACTGTAGATCTTGAGGCAGGCAAGGTAGTGAGTGATAACGGAAGGAATTTCATGGCTGCCATCTCCCTTTCCCAACTGAAACACATTCCTTGCCTGGCTCACACCTTAAACCTGGTGGTGCAGTGCTTCCTGAAAAGTTATCCGGGGTTATCCGACCTGCTCCTCAAAGTGCGCGGACTTTGCTTGCATATCCGCCGTTCGCCCGTACACTCCAGCCGTATGCAGACCTATCAGCGGTCTTTGAACCTTCCCCAGCATCGCCTAATCATAGACGTTGCAACAAGGTGGAACTCAACACTGCACATGCTTCAGAGACTGTGCGAACAGAGGCGTGCTGTTATGTATTTGTGGGAGGATACACATACACGGGCAGGCAGTAGGATGGCAGACATGGAGTTGTCAGGTGTGCAGTGGTCGAAGATACAAGACATGTGTCAAGTCCTTCAGTGTTTTGAGGAATGCACACGGCTGGTTAGTGCAGACAACGCCATAATAAGCATGAGCATCCCCCTAATGCGTCTGCTGATGCAAAGTTTGACGCACATAAAGGAGCAGGCTTCTGCAGCAGAGGAAGCGAAAAGCCTTGATGACAGTCAGCCATTGTCTGGTCAGGGCAGTGTACAGGACGAGGTAGCGGGCGAACAGGAGGAGGAGGACGAGGAGGATGATGGGGATGAGTATTTTTTTAATGAGGAAGCTTTTCCGGGGCCACTGGAAATTGGTGGCGTGGCGAGGCCGGGTTCTGTTTTTTTGAGGGACACAAGTGACGTAGATTTGCCTGAAACTGCCCCTCAACCCAGCACAACCGCAGATTTGACAACTGGAACTTTGGCCCACATGGCGGATTATGCCTTACGTATCCTCAAAAGGGACACACGCATTACTAAAATGATGAACGATGACGATTACTGGTTGGCCTGCCTCCTTGATCCTGGCTATAAAGGCAAATTGCAAAATATTATGCCACATGAGAACTTGGAACTAATATTAGCAACCAAACAATCAACTCTTGTTGACCGTTTGCTTCAGGCATTCCCAGCACACAGCGCCCGTGATCGTTCTCATATGAGCTGCAGGGGGCAGCAGACCAGAGGTGTTAGAGGTGCACAAATCAGAAGTGGCGTTGGACAGAGGGGTTTTCTGACCAGGTTGTGGAGTGATTTTGCTATGACCGCAGACAGGACAGGTACTGCAGCATCAATTCAAAGTGATAGGAGACAACATTTGTCCAGTATGGTTACTAACTATTTTTCATCCCTTATCGATGTTCTCCCTCAACCGTCATTCCCATTTGATTACTGGGCATCCAAATTAGACACCTGGCCAGAATTGGCAGAATATGCATTGCAGGAGCTTGCTTGCCCGGCAGCTAGTGTCCTATCAGAAAGAGTATTCAGTGCTGCAGGTTCAATATTAACCAAAAAAAGGACTCGTCTGGCTACCCAAAATGTTGATGATCTAACCTTCATTAAAATGAACCACAACTGGATTTCGAATTCTTTTGCCCCACCTTGCCCGGCTGACACCTAGCTTTCCTATGAAAAGGTCTTGCTTGTGGACTACTCTGACTGACTTTTCCAATCTCGTAATTTGCAGCAGCTGATTGTCCAGCATACGACATGTTTACACCTCCCTAAATGGCCAAACTCCCCCCATGGGGCCGTGGTATCGCCACTTGGCGCAAGCACCTGTGAGAGTGCCGTTTGTCTGAAGAGGTGGGTGTGCCCGCTTTTGGTCGACGGCACTGCCACTGGGTCCCTCATAGTACAATAAAGTGTCTCTGGCGGTGGTGGTGCGCACCCAACGTCAGACACACTGTTGTAACATGAGGGGCCCTGGGCCTGTACCGCCGGCCACAAGAGATTTCCCCCCCAGCACAAACATTGCTCTACCACTTGTACAATTATCTCTCACAGTTCCACCAATGTTTAGTCTATGCGCTGACATCATTCAATACCTGGCACTG
Organism: Ranitomeya imitator; assembly: GCF_032444005.1. NCBI lineage: Eukaryota > Metazoa > Chordata > Amphibia > Anura > Dendrobatidae > Ranitomeya > Ranitomeya imitator. The sequence continues at coordinate 239,767,546 of NC_091286.1, forward strand.
ACAATACCATTGTGTTGACATGTATGATGGTACTTAACATAGTCAGGGGCAGTGTCCTATATTTACACCAGTATATAGTTAGCGCCAAATTACTAGGTCTAAAACTCAGTAGAGGAGCCCACCCCTGTACCTAAGTATTCCACCCTTTTGTGTTTTGGTTTTGTTGTAATGCGAGACATTAACATCTATTTATTTTTTTGGAGTACTAACTGGCAGACACTCATTACAATCGGCCTCCGCTGACAACACCAATGCTGCCTGTGTACCCCTGCAAGAGAATTGCAAGTGCCTACAGCCAAATTTTGTTATGTTAGGCCTACTACGCCTGTCTGCGGTTCCTCCTTCCACTAGTCCTCCAGTGACCTGTCTACTGCTGCCCGTGTACCCCTGGAACCAATTTTAAAGTGCCTACAGCCAAATTTTGTTATGTTAGGCCTACTACGCCTGTCTGCGGTCCCTCCTTCCACTAGTCCTCCACTGACCTGACCACTGCTGCCCGTGTACGCCTGGAACCAATTTTAAAGTGCCTACAGCCAAATTTTGTTATGTTAGGCCTACTACGCCTGTCTGCGGTTCCTCCTTCCACTAGTCCTCCAGTACCCCTGGAACCAATTTTAAAGTGCCTACAGTCAAATTTTGTTATGTTAGGCCTACTACGCCTGTCTGCGGTCCCTCCTTCCACTAGTCCTCCAGTGACCTGTCTACTGCTGCCTGTATACCCCTGGAACCAATTTTAAAGTGCCTACAGCCAAATTTTGTTATGTTAGGCCTACTACACCTGTCTGCGGTCCCTCCTTCCACTAGTCCTCCAGTGACCTGTCTACTGCTGCCCGTGTACCCCTGGAACCAATTTTAAAGTGCCTACAGCCAAATTTTGTTATGTTAGGCCTACTACGCCTGTCTGCGGTCCCTCCTTCCACTAGTCCTCCAGTGACCTGACCACTGCTGCCCGTGTACCCCTGGAACCAATTTTAAAGTGCCTACAGCCAAATTTTGTTATGTTAGGCCTACTACGCCTGTCTGCGGTCCCTCCTTCCACTAGTCCTCCAGTGACCTGTCTACTGCTGCCTGTGTACCCCTGGAACCTATTTTAAATTGCATAGAGCATCCTTTTTTTAATAGTAGGCATACAAACTCTGTCTGTGGTCCATAATTGAAATTGTCCTCCACTGAACAGACCAATGCTGCCTGTGTACCCCTGTAACCTTTTTTAAACTGCATTTAGCCAAATGTTGTGTTTAAGGCCTACTACCTGTGTCTGTCTGCGCCACTCAATACAGCTGTCCTCCTTTTAAAAAAGCTGAGCATCAATAGTCTGGTTTTCAGCCTATAGGAATTTGAAAACTGCATTGGGGCTACTACTACTACTTCGGTAGGGCCTACTAACGATGTCTGCCGCTCCAAGGTGGTCCCCAGGTTTCCTCTCCATAGCTTCGAGCTTCTAGCTCTCGTTTAGTAGTTGTTGAAAACAGCACTGCATTAGGCCTACAAGTTGGGTCTGGGTTGTAGAGATGGTGTCTTCCGCTCCAAGGTGTTCTCCAGGTTTCCTCTCCATTGCTTCAATCTTCAAGCACTCGTTTAGTAGTTGTTGAAAACAACACTGCATTAGGCCTACAAGTTGGGTCTGGGTTGTAGAGACGGTGTCTTCCACTCCAAGGTGTTCTCCAGGTTTCCTCTCCATTGCTTAAATCTTAAAGCTATTGTTTAGTAGTTGTTGAAAACAACACTGCATTCGGCCTACAAGTTGGGTCTGGGGTGTAGAGACGGTGTGTTACACTCCAAGGTGTTCCCCAGGTTGCCTCACCATTGCTACAATATTAAAGCTCTTGTTTAGTAGTTGTTGAAAACAACACTGCATTCGGCCTACAAGTTGGGTCTGGGGTGTAGAGACGGTGTGTTCCACTCCAAGGTGTTCCCCAGGTTGCCTCTCCATTGCTTCAATCTTCTGGCTCTCGTTTAGTTGCTGTTGAAAACAACACTGCATTCGGCCTACAAGTTGGGTCTGGGGTGTAGAGACGGTGTGTTCCACTCCAAGGTGTTCCCCAGGTTGCCTCTCCATTGCTTCGATGTTCTGGCTCTTCTTAAGTAGTTGTTGAAAACAACACTGCATTCGGCCTACAAGTTGGGTCAGGGGTGTAGAGACGGTGTATTCCACTCTAAGGTGTTCCCCAGGTTTCGTCTCCATTGCTTCGATCTTCTGGCTCTCGTTTAGTAGTTGTTGAAAACAACACTGCATTAGGCCTACTAGTTTGGTATGGGGTGTAGAGACGGTGTGTTCCACTCCAAGGTGTTCCCCAGGTTGCCTCTCCATTGCTTCAATCTTAAAGCTCTTGTTTAGTAGTTGTTGAAAACAACACTGCATTCGGCCTACAAGTTGGGTCTGGGTTGTAGAGACGGTGTCTTCCACTCCAAGGTGTTCTCCAGGTTTCCTCTCCATTGCTTCAATCTTCATGCTCGCCTTAAGTAGTTGTTGAAACAACACTGCATTCGGCCTACAAGTTGGGTCTAGGTCGTAGAGACGGTGTCTGCCGCTCCAAGGTGTTCTCCAGGTTGCCACATAATCGAAGCTGCATAGAGCCTATTTTGTAATTTTACGCCTACAAAGTCTTTCTGCGGTCCCTCCTTCCAATTGTTCTCCACTGAGCACAACAATGCAGAACGTGTACCCATGTAACCTTTTTTAAACCAGCGTCGAGCCAACTTTGTGGTTTAAGGCCTACTTGTAGTGTCTGGCTGCGCCACTCAATACAGCTGTCCTCTTTACAAAAAATGACCTACAATTATCTGGTTTTCAGCCTATTGGAATTTTAAAAATGCAGTGGTCCTACTAGTTGGGTTGGGGCCTTCTATCTGTGTCTGCCGCTCCTTGCTGTTCTCCTACAGTGAACAAAGCTGTGCCGCCTGTTTACTACTCTTGCCAATTTTGAACTGCATTTAGACTACTTACAGAATTGGGCCTACTCTCTGTCTCAGCCTCTCATTCCAGTTGTCCTCCACTGAACAAAACAATGCCCCCTGGTTAGTCCTGTTACCAATTTTGAACTGCATTTAGCCAACTTTATTCTTTGGGCCTATATCTGTGTTTCCTCCTCATCCTGCCCATTGCCCAGCCAGTGATAGATGAGTCTGCTGGTACATTGACCCATAACGCAACATTCCCCGTGCACGCTACACTGCAAGATTGTGACCCTGCTGAAAGTCAGGTCCCCCTTCCCGCATACCATACCACCTTACACGGGGACAAAGAGGAAGGTGCAGATGAAGGTGCAGGTTCCTTCATCAGGTGGGGGGAGGAATACTCGTTGGCGACGTCACTGGCACAGGGCCCCTCATAGTACGCAAAAGTGTTGCTGCCGGTGGGAGGCGCCCCCGCCGTGCAAACACACCGCTGTACTTTGAGGGGCCCTGTGCCAGTGCCAATGCCAACGAGGGGGCCCCCCCTGCTTGCTCAGGATCACAGCACTTGCAAAGTTGAAATACTTATCTCTCCCTGCTCCACTGCCGTGACGTGGTCCAGATTTCCTGGGCCCACTAATTACTTGAACCAGCCCTACCCCCCACAACTTTAGCCAAATGACAACCAATTTCAAATGCCTTACAATTATTATAAGCTAAATTAAGATTGACAAGCTTCAGTAACAAGAATGGATGTTTTTGCCATTAAAATGGGCTCTTTACATGTTTTCCTGGCCTCTACTCACTGCCGACTATGCTCCCCCATTGACTTGCATTGGGTTTCGTGTTTCGGTCGATCCCCGACTTTTCGCGATAATCGGCCGATTCCACTCGACTCAACTTTTGAGATAGTCGGGTTTCGCGAAACTCGACTCGACTCTAAAAAGGTCAAGGTCGCTCAACCCTAATTAGAACCACATGTGTCTCACATGTATTTGTACTAGAATAATAAGAATAATTTTGAATTTTTATAAAGGCTCATTGGAAATAAAGGAACTCACAGTTTGTTGAGCAATTTCTCCTGATTGTGCGAATACCTTACATGTAATCGAGAATTTCTTTTGAAGCAGAGTGCCAAGCTCAGAAGAGACAGATGACCATTATATAGTTCAGATATTGTGGTTATGGTTTGTGGGTGCAATGACCCACTGGAAGAGCCCCTTTGGTGCCAGAACAGCAGAACTCCCCCACAAGTGACCCCATTTTATAAACGACACCACTCTATTAATTCATTTATGGGTGCAAAGTTAATATTGCAACCATGGGTGTGCTACAGAACTTTATACCATCGGGCAGTAAAGAAAATAACATTTTTACCACAAAAATTTAGTTTTAGCCACAGATTTTACATTTTCACAAGGGGTTGTGGGCAAAAATGGCACTATAATTTCTGCTGAACATAGCAATACCCCATATGTACAGTACTTTTTAGCCACATGGCGAGACTCGGGATAGATGGACAACTATTTGACTCTTGGAAAACAATTATTGTAGAATAGTTTGTGTACTCCATATACAGAGCCCCTAAGTATCAGAAGAACAAAATAAACCCCTCAAGTGACCCAATTTTGGAAATTATACCCCTGCCAACTATGTGGAAGCAAAATGTGGTTTAGGCACACTGTGGGGCTTAGAAGGGAGTGGGGCATTTGAATTTGAGAAAGCAGAATTCGCTGGATTTTTTTGAGGGGTGAGAGGGGAGATTTTACATAACATTTTGTATCACATTTATCTGGCAATCTACGCTGAGCACTTACATCTGGTTTTTCATCTAAATCTCCGAATGACATGATTTATATGAAACCTCTGAGGTATCCATTTACTATAAAGAGACATCAGAGTTACTCTGGATTCTGTCTGGCTTCTGGTCAGTGGTGAGTGGTGTCCTTCATTTAAGAAGTGCACAAAACTGTGGTGGACCACGATTTTTATGCATGCGTAAAAAGATGGACATCACCGGATCATAGGCCAGACAGCATCCACAGTGCTTCCATCTGCCTTATATAGGGAATGTTCCACCAGGGGTTCTGTCTGAATCACGTATATCTGAATTATATGGAGGTTTTCGTGCCAGCGCTCAGCACAGAGGGCAGGATAAATATGAGCCAAGCGTTACTGCAATCTTTGGAACTCAGAATGAACAAATCAACAGCAGAATTATTTTTATTTATTTTTTACACCATTCTTCATGCAGTATAAGTGATTAGACAACTTTATACTTCAGGTCTAGACACCAGAATTATATAGGTTTTTATGATTAGCTCTAATTGTATTTGGCTGCTGTCACAAACTAAGTTTTGCATAGCCAAATTTTGAGAGCTCCAATTTTTCCATATTTCAGCCAACAGAGTCAAGTGAGGGCTTGTTTTTTTCAGAATGAATTGACGTTTTTATTCGTACCATTTTGGGGCACATAACCTTTTTTGATCGCTTTCTATTTTTATTTTTAGGAGGCAGAATGAAAATAAAAACTAGCAAATCAGGAATTTTTTTTGTTTTTTTATTGCCATTTCTCTTGTGGTAACATTTTGTAACATTTTGCAGCTTTTATGTAATCATTTTTTTTTTTAGAAAAATGAATTATTTTTGTGTTGCTATATTCTGAGAGCTATAACTTTTTAATTTTTCCTCTGATGGAGCTGTATGGTGGCTTTTTTTAGCGGGAAGAGATGGCGTTTTCACCTAAGCCACTTTTATGCACATTCATACTTTTGATCGCGTTTTATTACACTTTTTTTTTGCAGTATGATGAAACAGCATTGTTTGCCACATTTTATTTTATTTTATTGTTTTACTGTATACACTGTAAGGATTTGCAAGTGTGACACTTTTATAGATTTGGGCATTCCACACAATACCAAGTATGTGTACTTTTTTATTTTATTTTTTTTCTGTTTATTAGTGTAATATAATATATAGATTTATTACCATATATACACCGTGTTCCAAATTATTATGCAAATTGGATTTATGTGTCATAAAGATTTAATTGTTTTGTTTTTCAAATAAACTCATGGATGGTATTGTGTCTCAGGGCTCAATGGATCACTGAAATCAATCTTAAACACATGTGATGATTAGTTTTCCAAGTTATTCTAATTAAAGGAAAACTACTTAAAATGATGTTCCACATTTATTAAGCAGGACACAGTTTTCAAGTAACATGGGAAAGAAAAAGGATCTCTCTGCTGCCGAAAAGCATCAAATAGTGCAATGCCTTGGTCAAAGGATGAAAACATTAGATAATTCACGAAAACTTAAGAGTGATCATCATACTGTGAAAAGACTTGTGACTGAAACAGATCACAGACAGAGCACAGACAGAATTCATGCAGACAAAGGCATAATGAGGAAGGTTTCTGCCAGACAAATTCATTGGATTAAGAGAGCAGCTGCCAAAATGCCATTACAAAGCAGCAAACAGTTATTTGAAGCTGCTGGTGCCTCTGGAGTCCCTCGAACCTCAAGGTGTGGGATCCTTCAAAGGCTTGATGTGGTGCATAAACCTACTATTCAGCCACCCCTAAACAGTGTTCACAAGCAGAAATGGTTGCAGTAGGCCCAGACATACATGAAGACTAATTTTCAAACAGTCTTGTTTACTGATGAGTGTCGATCAACCCTGGATGGTCCAGATGGATGGAGTAGTGGATGGTTGATGGATGGCCACCATGTCCCAACAAGGCTGCGATGTCAGCAAGGAGGTGGAGGAATCATGTTTTGGGCTGGAATCATGGGGAAACAGCTGGCAGGGCCCTTTAAGGTTTCTGAAGGTGTGAAAATGACCTCTGCAAAGTATATAGTGTTTCTGACTGACAACTTTCTTCCATGGTATAAAAAGCAGAAGCATACCTTCTGGAGCTAAATCATCTTAATGTCTGACAATGCACCATCTCATGCTGTAAAGAATACCTCTGAGTCTTTTGCTGCTATCAGCATAAAAGGAGATAAACTCATGGTGTGGCCACCATCTTCCCCTGACCTCAACCCTATAGAGAACCTTTGGAGTATCATCAAGAAAAGGATCTATGAGGGTGGAGGCAGTTCACATCAAAACAGCAGCTCTGGGAGGCTATTCTGACTTCATGCAAAGAAATACAAGCAGAAACTATCCAAAAACTCGCAAGTTCAATGGATGCAAGAATTGTGAAAGTGATATCAAAGAAGGGTTCCTATGTTAACATGTAACTTGGCCTGTTAGGATGTTTTGGAGTTAAATCGCATTTTTGTTCAGTGAATGCGACCTCCTAATGCTGCAAATTCCACAAATGAGCATTTTCAGTTCTTTAAAATGTATCAAATGTTCAGAAATTCTACTGTGCCTAATAATTTGGAACAGTGCATTGTGAGTTTTTATTCATTTTGGAGATTATACTGTTCTCATTGGAAGGTTTTTTCAATAAAATTCGATGTATACTCTAACGGGTGATGACTTTTATTAGACTGACTGTCATTTGCACCGACCATTTAGGAAAATCCGAGAAAAATATCATTTGCATAATAACTTGGAACATGGTGTATTGACACTGGTCAGAATCGCAAAATTTGGCCTTGTCACGAAGGAGAATAAAGGCTTGATGAATGAAGGTGTTAAGAATAGTGTTGAGCCACCCCTCTAGTGTTCTAGTTCGGTTCGTCAAATTGGGGCGTGTTCAACGAATGTTCGTCGATTGTTCGACGAACACCGTCGAACCCCTTTGAAACCAATGGCAGGCAAACACAAACACATACAAACACATAGAAAACACATAGAAAACACCTTAAAAGGTGTCCAAAAGCTGACAAACTGCTCAGAAGACACATCAAACACATGGAAAAGTCACAACTACATATAGTCATGAGAAAAGGAAAGAGGTGGAGGAGTAAAAGGAGAAGGACACACAGATATAGGCATGTCATGCCCTTCTAAAATCAAGAAAGGCTGGAGTAAAAATCTAACATCACCCTACCAACACCCAGACTGTTATGACCTGGTGGTTAGGAGCACCAGGAATGACCTGATAGTTAAACCTCAAACAGGACAAGCTCTGGAATGTGGGAGCTCTGCTGACCGCAATCCCTAATCCTATCACACACACTAGAAATAGCCGTGGAGCGCTCCTGACGCTCCCTAGGCGCCTCGTCACAGCCTAAGGACTAGCTAGCCCTAGAGAAATTCCCCAAAGGAAAAGGCAGCCCCCCACATATATTAACTGTGAGTTAAGATGAAAGTCACAAACACAGAAATGAAACAGGTTGTAGCACAGGGAGGCCAGACTAACTAAATAGACAGAGGATAGGAAAGGTATCTTTGCGGTCAGCACAAAAACTACAAAAAGACCACGCAGAGTGTGCCAAAAGACCCCCGCACCGACTCACGGTGCGGAGGCGCCACCCTGCATCCCAGAGCTTCCAGCTAGCAAGACAAAATAATGAAAGCAAGCTGGACTAGAAAACCATGAACAGAAAATAACAAACAGGGACTTAGCTTCTTGCAGGAAGAGACAGGTCTCAGAAAGATCCAAGAGCGAACTAAAGCAATGCAGAAACATTGACAGCTGGCATGGAGTAACGATCTAAGTGGAGTTAAATAGAGCAGCAAACCAAAGGATAAACCCCGTCACCTGTGTAAGGAACCTCAGAAGCAGCAGCTCCACTCACAGCCACCAGAGGGAGCCCACGGACAGAACTCACCGAAGTACCATTCACGACCACAGGAGGGAGCTCGACAACAGAATTCACAACACCAGACGTCGTGACTCGTGACAACAAAAATTAACAAAGAAATATCTTTAGGTAGAATGGCGGTGGGTCCATTCAGAACATGTTCCTTAGAAGACGTAGTAGTATCCCCTTTGGGAGCTTGTTGTGAATTCTGTTTTCGGGCTCCCTCCTGTGGTCATGAATGGTACTTCAGCTGGTTCTGTTCATCGACTTTCTCTGAAGCCTGTGGGTGTTTCTGAGTGTCCTTCTACAGGTGACGAGGCTAATTCGTTAGTGGGCTGATCTATTTAACTCCACTTGGATCCTTGTCCGATGCCAGCTGTCAATGTTGTAGCATTGGTCTAGTTCGCTCCTGGATCTTCCTGGTTACCTGTTTCCTCCAGCAGAAGCTAAGTTTTGCTTTGCTTTTTTCTTGTTTGCTATTTTTTCTGTCCAGCATGCTTATGTGAATATTGCCTTGCTTGCTGGAAGCTCTGGGACTCAGAGGGGCGCCTCCGCTCCGTTAGTCGGTGTGGAAGGTATTTTTCCCTGCACTCTCTGTGTGGCTTTTGTATGGTTTTTTGCTGACTGCAAAGTGACCTTTCTTATCTTCTGTCTGTTTAGTAAGTCGGGCCTCTCTTTGCTAAATCTATTTCATCTCTGTGTTTGTGATTTCATCTTACTCACAGTCAATATATGTGGGGGGCTGCCTTTTCCTTTGGGGAATATTCTCTGAGGCAAGATTGGCTTATTTTTCCTATCTCTAGGGCTAGCTAGTTCTGAGGCTGTGACGAGGCGCCTAGGTCATGATAGGAGCGCTCCACGGCTATTTCTAGTGTGCGTGATAGGATTAGGGATTGCGGTCAGCAGAGGTTCCACTTCCCAGAGCTTGTCCTGTATTAATGTGCTGTCAGGTCTTTTCTGGTGCTCTAACTACCAGGTCCACTATTTGTCCTAACCACCAGATCACAACAGTACAGCTGGCCAAAAGTATTGATGCATCTCAATAGAGGGATAAGTGAAGCTCTGAGACCATTTTTTTTTCTTTGCAGCGTGTTCTGTCTCATTTTTCCCCTTTACCTCTGGGTGGTTCAGAACACAGGTGTGGACATGGACATTCAAGGTCTGTCCTCTTGGATGAATAATCTCACTACAAGGGTACAAAACATCCAAGATTTTGTGGTTCAGAATCCGATGTCAGAGCCTAAGATTCCAATTCCTGATTTATTTTTTGGTGATAGATCTAAGTTTTTGAATTTCAAAAATAATTGTAAATTGTTTCTAGCTTTGAAACCTCGCTCCTCAGGTGATCCTGCTCAACAAGTAAGGATCATTATTTCTTTGTTACGTAGTGACCCTCAAGACTGGGCATTTTCCCTTGCGCCAGGAGATCCGGCATTGCGTGATGTGGATGCGTTTTTCCGGGCGCTCGGATTGCTTTATGACGAACCTAATTCAGTGGATCAGGCAGAGAGAATCTTGCTGGCTCTGTGTCAGGGTCAGGATGAAGCAGAGATATATTGTCAGAAGTTTAGAAAGTGGTCTGTGCTCACTCAGTGGAATGAATGTGCCCTGGCAGCAATCTTCAGAAAGGGTCTCTCTGAAGCCCTTAAAGATGTCATGGTGGGATTTCCTATGCCTGCTTGTCTGAATGAGTCTATGTCTTTGGCTATTCAGATCGATCGGCGCTTGCGTGAGCGTAAAACTGTGCACCATATGGCGGTACTATCTGAGCATGGGCCTGAGCCTATGCAGTGTGATAGGACTTTGACCAGAGCTGAACGGCAGGAACACAGACGTCGGAATGGGCTGTGTTTTTACTTTGGTGATTCCACTCATGCTATCTCCGATTGTCCTAAGCGCACTAAGCGGTTCGCTAGGTCTGCCACCATTGGTATGGTACAGTCAAAATTTCTATTGTCCGTTACTCTGATTTGTTCTTTGTCTTCCTACTCTGTTATGGCATTTGTGGATTCAGGCGCTGCCCTGAATTTGATGGACTTGGAGTATGCTAGGCGCTGTGGTTTTTTCTTGGAGCCCTTGCAGCATCCTATTCCATTGAGAGGAATTGATGCTACGCCTTTGGCCAAGAATAAGCCTCAGTACTGGACCCAATTGACCATGTGCATGGCTCCTGCACATCAGGAGGATATCCGTTTTTTGGTGTTACATAATCTGCATGATGTGGTCGTTTTAGGGTTACCATGGCTACAGGTCCATAATCCAGTATTGGACTGGAAATCTATGTCTGTGTCCAGCTGGGGGTTGCCAGGGGGTACATGGTGATGTTCCATTTTTGTCAATTTCGTCTTCTACTCCTTCTGAGGTTCCAGAGTTTTTGTCGGATTATCAGGATGTATTTGATGAGCCCAAAGCCAGTGCCCTACCTCCTCATAGGGATTGCGATTGTGCAATTAATTTGATTCCTGGTAGTAAGTTTCCTAAAGGCCGATAATTCAATTTATCTGTGCCAGAGCACGCCGCTATGCGGAGTTATATAAAGGAATCCTTGGAGAAAGGCCATTTTCGCCCGTCGTCATCACCGTTAGGAGCAGGGTTCTTTTTTGTGGCCAAGAAGGATGGTTCTTTGAGACCTTGTATTGATTACCGCCTTCTTAATAAAATTACTGTCAAATTTCAGTATCCTTTGCCGTTGCTGTCTGACTTGTTTGCTCGTATTATAGGGGCTAGTTGGTTTACCAAGATAGACCTTCGAGGGGCGTATAATCTTGTGCGTATTAAACGGGGCGATGAATGGAAAACAGCATTTAATACGCCCGAGGGCCATTTTGAGTACCTAATGATGCCATTCGGGCTTTCCAATGCTCCATCAGTATTTCAGTCCTTTATGCATGACATCTTCCGAGACTACCTGGATAAATTCCTGATTGTGTATTTGGATGATATTTTGGTCTTTTCGGATGATTGGGAGTCTCATGTGAAGCAGGTCAGAATGGTGTTCCAGGTCCTTCGTGCTAATTCCTTGTTTGTGAAGGGGTCAAAGTGTCTCTTTGGAGTTCAGAAGGTTTCATTTTTGGGGTTCATTTTTTCCCCTTCTACTGTCAAAATGGACCCTGTTAAAGTCCAGGCCATTCATGATTGGACTCAGCCGACATCTGTGAAGAGCCTGCAAAAGTTCCTGGGCTTTGCTAATTTTTATCGTCGCTTCATCGCTAATTTTTCTAGTGTTGCTAAACCATTGACTGATTTGACCAAGAAGGGCGCTGATGTGGTCAATTGGTCTTCTGCGGCCGTGGATGCTTTTCAGGAATTGAAGCGTCGTTTTTCTTCTGCCCCTGTGTTGTGCCAGCCAGATGTTTCGCTCCCATTTCAGGTTGAGGTTGATGCCTCTGAGATTGGAGCAGGGGCTGTTTTGTCGCAAAGAAGTTCTGATGGCTCGGGAATGAAGCCATGTGCTTTCTTTTCTAGAAAGTTTTCGCCTGCTGAGCGCAATTATGATGTTGGTAATCGTGAATTGTTGGCCATGAAGTGGGCATTCGAGGAGTGGCGTCATTGGCTGGAAGGAGCCAAGCATCGCGTGGTGGTCTTGACAGATCACAAAAATTTGACTTATCTTGAGTTTGCCAAACGGTTGAATCCGAGACAGGCTCGATGGGCGTTATTTTTCTCCCGTTTTGATTTTGTGGTTTCGTACCTTCCGGGCTCTAAGAATGTGAAGGCAGATGCCCTGTCAAGAAGTTTTGTGCCTGACTCTCCGGGTGTTTCTGAGCCGGCAGGTATTCTCAAAGAGGGGATAATTTTGTCTGCCATCTCCCCTGATTTGCGGCGGGTGCTGCAAAAATTTCAGGCTGATAGACCTGACCGTTGCCCAGCAGAGAAACTGTTTGTCCCTGATAAATGGACTAGCAGAGTTATCTCTGAGCTTCATTGTTCGGTGTTGGCTGGGCATCCTGGAATCTTTGGTACCAGAGATTTGGTGGCTAGATCCTTTTGGTGGCCTTTTTTGTCACGGGATGTGCGTTCTTTTGTGCAGTCCTGTGGGACTTGTGCTCGGGCTAAGCCCTGCTGTTCTTGTGCTAGTGGGTTGCTTTTGCCCTTGCCGGTCCCGAAGAGGCCCTGGACGCATATTTCTATGGATTTTATTTCGGATCTCCCCGTCTCTCAAAAGATGTCGGTCATTTGGGTGGTTTGTGATCGCTTTTCTAAGATGGTCCATTTGGTACCCTTGTCTAAATTGCCTTCCTCCTCTGATTTGGTGCCATTGTTTTTCCAGCATGTGGTTCATTTACATGGCATTCCGGAGAACATCGTTTCGGACAGAGGTTCTCAGTTTGTTTCGAGGTTTTGGCGATCCTTTTGTGCTAGGATGGGCATTGATCTGTCTTTTTCCTTGGCTTTCCATCCTCAGACAAATGGCCAAACTGAACGAACTAATCAGACGTTGGAAACATATCTGAGATGCTTTGTTTCTGCTGATCAGGATGATTGGGTGTCCTTTTTGCCGTTGGCTGAGTTTGCCCTTAATGATCGGGCCAGCTCGGCTACTTTGGTTTCGCCGTTTTTCTGCAATTCTGGTTTCCATCCTCGTTTCTCTTCAGGGCAGGTTGAGTCTTCTGACTGTCCTGGTGTAGATACTGTGGTGAATAGGTTGCAGCAGATTTGGACTCATGTGGTGGACAATTTGACATTGTCCCAGGAGAAGGCTCAACGTTTCGCTAACCGCCACCGCTGTGTGGGTCCCCGACTTCGTGTTGGGGATTTAGTTTGGTTGTCGTCTCGTTATGTTCCTATGAAGGTTTCCTCTCCTAAGTTTAAGCCTCGTTTCATTGGTCCGTATAAAATTTCTGAGGTTATCAATCCTGCGTCATTTCGTTTGGCCCTTCCAGATTCTTTTGCCATCCATAATGTGTTCCATAGGTCGTTGTTGCGGAGATATGTGGCGCCTGTGGTTCCATCCGTTGACCCTCCTGCTCCGGTGTTGGTTGAGGGGGAGTTGGAGTATGTGGTGGAGAAGATTTTGGATTCTCGTATTTCGAGACAGAAACTCCAGTACTTGGTCAAGTGGAAGGGTTATGCTCAGGAGGATAATTCCTGGGTTTTTGCCTCTGATGTTCATGCGGCTGATCTGGTTCGTGCCTTTCATTTGGCTCATCCTGGTCGGCCTGGGGGCTCTCGTGAGGGTTCGGTGACCCCTCCTCATGGGGGGGGTACTGTTGTGAATTCTGTTTTTGGGCTCCCTCCTGTGGTCATGAATGGTACTTCGGCTGGTTCTGTTCATGGACTTTCTCTGATGCCTGTGGGTGTTTCTGAGTTTCCTTCTACAGGTGACGAGGCTAATTCGTTAGTGGGCTGCTCTATTTAACTCCACTTGGATCCTTGTCCGATGCCAGCTGTCAATATTGTAGCATTGGTCTAGTTCGCTCCTGGATCTTCCTGGTTACCTGCTTCCTCCAGCAGAAGCTAAGTTTTGCTTTGCTTTTTTCTTGTTTGCTATTTTTTCTGTCCAGCATGCTTATGTGAATATTGCCTTGCTTGCTGGAAGCTCTGGGACGCAGAGGGGCGCCTCCGCTCCGTTAGTCGGTGTGGAAGGTATTTTTCCCTGCACTCTCTGTGTGGCTTTTGTAGGGTTTTTTGCTGACTGCAAAGTGACCTTTCCTATCTTCTGTCTGTTTAGTAAGTCGGGCCTCTCTTTGCTAAATCTATTTCATCTCTGTGTTTGTGATTTCATCTTACTCACAGTCAATATATGTGGGGGGCTGCCTTTTCCTTTGGGGAATTTTCTCTGAGGCAAGATAGGCTTATTTTTCCTATCTCTAGGGCTAGCTAGTTCTGAGGCTGTGACGAGGCGCCTAGGTCATGATAGGAGCGCTCCACGGCTATTTCTAGTGTGCGTGATAGGATTAGGGATTGCGGTCAGCAGAGGTTCCCCTTCCCAGAGCTTGTCCTGTATTAATGTGCTATCAGGTCTTTTCTGGTGCTCTAACTACCAGGTCCACTATTTCTCCTAACCACCAGATCACAACAGGAGCTGTGCCAAAAAGGAAACCAATACATTCAGACTAATCCCCCATTTGTCATGTCCAATGGGCAGGTCAGTAAATGACAACATCGACGTGGAACCAAGCACAGTACTATGTACTGTACTTCTTTGACGAGGCAATCATGCGGGTCAAGAAGTTGGGAATGGGCACTCAAATAGCCAAAACAGACATTGAGGAGGCGTTCCGGTTACTACCTGTGCCTCCGAATAATGTCCTCCCATTGGGCTGCTTCTGTGAAGGAGCATACTACATAGATCGCTGTTTGCCCATGGGGTGCTCCATATCCTGCTCACTATTTGAGGCGTTTAGTTGCTTCCTCGAATGGGTCGTCATGGACGTTTCTAAGGGGCACATATTATCCATTACCTCGATGGCTTCTTATGCCTGGGCCCAAAAGATTTGCCACAGTGTGAATACATGCGATAGTCCACCTGTGAGAAGAAGAGAGCTGGAGGGAGAGTGGACACCCCAGAGCCGAGGGGTTAGATTGAGAAAGGAAGATGGCGGTGTAGCTTGCTTCATGGGTGGTGTACTCTGCTGAGTAGCACAAAATGCTACTAGGCCCAAAAGGATTTCCTGGGTTAGATGCAGTAAAAATTTAGATACACAGGCGGTGTAGCTATCTTCACAGGCGGGCTACTCCGCTGACGTGCAGACACTGCTCCTAGGCCAAAAACAATTTACTGGGTTAGAAGCAGTAAAAATTTAGATACACAGGCGATGTAGTTAGCTTCACAGGTGAGCTACTCCGCTGATGTGCAGACACTGCTCCTAGGCCCAAAACAATTTACTGGGTTAGATGCAGTAAAAATTTAGATACACAGGCGGTGTAGCTAGCTTCACAGGCGGGCTACTCCGCTGACGTGCAGACACTGCTCCTAGGCCCAAAACAATTTACTGGGTTAGATACAGTAAACATTTAGATACACAGGCGGTGTAGCTAGCTTCACAGGCGGGCTACTCCGCTGATGTGCAGACACTGCTACTAAGCCCAAAAAGATTTACTGGGTTAGATGCAGTAAAAAAATTGATGCACAGGCGGTGTAGCTAGCTTCACAGGCGGGCCAAACCACTAACATGAAGACATTGCTACTAAGCCCAAAATGATTTCCTGGGTTAGATGCAGTAAAATTTTAGATACACAGGAGGTGTAGCTAGCTACACAGGTGGGCTACTCAGATGACTACCAGACAATGCTACTAGCCCAAAAGGATTGGCTGAGCTAGATTACACCAAATGCTGTGACAAACACTTGCACAGCACTGGCACAGACCTGCCTGGCAAAAAGTGCTAGGAGCTGCTGAAACCTACCCTGAAAATTGCTGATATTACAACTAGTCCCGACTCCCGACTCCCTAAGCCTATCTCTCATAAAATTCGCTCACAAAAAAAGACACTTTGACTGTATAGCGCCCACAGCAGCAGCGGTGCCGTCTAACACTAAGCTGCAGCAGTGAGGAAATGGTGGCGATGGGGAAAATGGCTGGTTCTTATAGGGCAAGGAGTGACATGTGACATACACAGCCAATGACACATGCCCTTGCTTGTGTGCATCACATGCACATTGCTGTGTGTGTGTGTGTGCACTGCTGATAGGCTGAGAGACTGCACCGCCCCACTGTAAATGCGGGAAAGAAAAAAAAATGGAGATCGGCATTATTTCAGCACAGCACAGTTTTAATGTGCAAATCAAGATAGGCTTTTGGTGAACGAACAGTTATCCAACAGAAACTCGAATAGTCGAATTTTAAGCAAATTGTTTGAGTTCGACTAACGACTCGAACAC
Source organism: Ranitomeya imitator (assembly GCF_032444005.1). Lineage (NCBI taxonomy): Eukaryota > Metazoa > Chordata > Amphibia > Anura > Dendrobatidae > Ranitomeya > Ranitomeya imitator. The sequence goes on from NC_091286.1 coordinate 239,783,971, forward strand.
CGCCCAAAACAGCTCCAATTTGAAATTGGCGAACAATTCGACTCGAACACCGCTCATCTCTAGTTAAGAAAAAAAAGTAGCATGAAATTGAATATTAGTTATGGGTTACACTGAGATGTCAAATACTACAAGGTCTTATGGTCAGTGCTATATAATGAATCTACTCCATACATTTCTATAATGCGGCATTCTTTACATAATGGTTTATACTTTGCTTAATTTTTACAGAGCCTGATTCATTTGGAATTTAATAGAAAATGCTAATTTTTTTATAGAAGCATTATATCCAGATAATGCCATAGTACCTCATGCAGCAAAGCAAATTGTAGTTCCTTAGTACCAATGAAAAATTGTTGTTAGAAACTATGATATTTCATTTGCATAATATTTATCATGTTAAACAATATAATATCTACTATATAATTGTCTAAAGGTCACTTCCGTCTTTCTGTCTGTCTGTCACGGATATTCATTGGTCGCGGCCTCTGTCTCATGGAAATCCAAGTCGCTGATTGGTCGTGGCAAAACGCCCACGACCATTGCCACGACCAATCAGGGACGGGCACAGTCCGCTGGCAAAATGGCCGCTCCTTCCTCCCCGCAGTCAGTGCCCGCTCCATACTCCCCTCCAGTCAGCCCTCACACTGGGTTAATGCCAGCTTTAATGGACCACGGTGTAACGCACTCCATTAATGCAGCTATTAACCCTGTGTGACCAACTTTTTACTATTGATGCTGCATATGCAGCATCAATAGTAAAAATATCTAATGTTACAAATAATAATAATAAAAAAATGTTATTCTCACCCTCCGACGTCGCGCCCTGTTTTCGGCAGTGCAAGCGACAGTTTCTGGTGCCAATGATGCTATGCGAGAAGGACCTGCTATAACGTCACGGTCATGTGACCACGACGTCATCACAGGTCCTGCACTCATACCAACCCTGGAACCAGAAGCAGCCGCGTGCACCGCACACAGGCGCCAGGACTACAAGAGGCCCTCGGAAGGTGAGTATATGTTTATTTTTCATTTTAAGTCTTTATTAACCTGTTACATACGTGGCTGGGCAATATACTATGTGGCTGGGCAATATACTACATGACTGGCCAATATACTACGTGACTGGGCAGTATACTACGTGTCTTTGCTGTATACTACGTGGCTCTGTGCTGTATACTATGTCTCTGTGCAATATACTATGTGGCTGGGCAATATACTACGTGGCTGGGCAATATACTACGTGGCTGGGCAATATACTACGTGACTGGGCAATATACTATGTAACTGGGCAATATAGTACGTGACTGGGCAATATACTATGTAACTGGGCAATATAGTACGTGACTGGGCAATATACTATGTGGCTGGGCAATATACTACTTGGCTGGGCAATATACTACGTGGCTGGGCAATATACTACATGGGCTGTGCAATATACTACGTGACAGGGCAATATACTATGTGGCTGTGCAATATACTACATAGCTGGGCAATATACTATGTGGCTGGGCAATATACTACGTGGCTGGGCAATATACTACGTGACTGGGCAATATACTACGTGGCTGGGCAATATACTACATCACTGGCAATATACTACGTAGCTGGGCAATATAGTATGTGACTGGGCAATATGCTACGTTGCTGGGCAAAATACTACGTGGATGGGCAATATACTATGTGGTTGGGCAATATACTACGTGGCTGGGCAATATACTACATGGGCTGTGCAATATACTACGTGGCTGGGCAATATACTACATGGGCTGTGCAATATACTACGTGGCTGGGCAATATACTACGTGGTTGGGCAATATACTACATCACTGGGCAACATACTACGTGGCTGGGCAATATACTACGTGGACATGCATATTCTAGAATACCCGGTGCGTTAGAATCCGGCCACCATTTAGTTATCTAATAATCTATCTTAAATTTGCTTTAACAGTTTAATCAAGAAATTATTGCTATTCCACTAACGCAATTAAGCACAGTTTTTGCTTCGTACGATCTATAACCTTACACAATAAATATGTTGAAAAGTTTATATTTATTTTACTTGGACACAATGCAGACTGTCCAAGATGAAATTAAAGAGTTAAATTATACACAGACTACCACGCAAAACAGCAGGTGTCTAACACTGCTGGCCTTCTAGAAGAGTGTCTCTGGAGTTCCGAGGGCCCTCATTCCAGAAACATACCACAGTCCCTCGGCCAAGAGCTGCACTTCCAGGCATTCCTTCATAGCATACATGACAACGGATAAAGTATCATTTGTAGGGTTCGTCAAAAACTGGCAAGGATTTTCTAGCAGGATGACAAGGATGTTGAAATAGAGTTAAGCAGATTACAACTTATGATTAAATATCAAACCCTGTAATCACACTTTAATTGGAGCTATTAGATAAACCAGGACCTTGTTCACACAGCTTTTTTTTCTGACATCTCAAAATACATTATAATTTATAACAAAACAAGTGTTTTGTTTAAGGTGTGATTTGTGCAATATTTTTTGCCATTTTTATTCAATGTCATCGTGTACATATATTTTCCTGCATATTTAAAAGTCCTATAAAGAAGCCTTCAAACCTAGAACATATTAAATAGATCCCCCCCCCAAAAAAAAAAATGAAAAAAAATGTAAAACCGAACAAGCAAGAAATATGAGATTTCAGCTCTGAAGCCAACAATAAATGCACCTCTGGTCTATACAATGCACACTGTAATTAGTAATTAAATTGGCTTTCTACTACTATTAATAGGATAGGTAATTAACATGGTGGTGGTGCAACACACGATAACTCTACCAATCAGCATGCAGATATTAAACAGTGTATGGAGTTGAACATCTTCACTCCTTCAAACTTTAGTGGATACTCCTATTTACTACTGATCAGCTCCTTTTTATTTGAGCTGAAGATTGGGTGGGTCATCAATGTCAAAGTAGTGGAAAACCCCTTTAATGACCAGTTCAAGATAAATAATAACCCGCAGCTACTTAGACTAGCATATAAATGTTCACCTAACTTTCATTCCATCATAAATTTTGCATTCAGGCGAAGACAGGTCAGTGTTAGAAACCTTTATCAAAACAAGCTCACTAATTGATTCACTGATAACTCACTCTACCATGTACAGTGATAAATAGAGGCTGCCAAAGACAAATTGTTTCCATTTGTTTATGCAAGGCATCTACAAAAAAAACTAAGTCAAATACATAGAAAGGGAGTACATATTGAACTATGAAAACTTATATAATGATAATTATAATTAGCCACTCAAACAATAAATGAGCGCAATTTTATTAAACTACTGAACATACAGAAATATTGTCTTTAAAAACTTTAAACATTAAAAAATGTGGTCAGGATTACACGGAAAAATGTTATGAAAAATGTATCATAAATAATAAAAATCAATAGAGTAGGAGGACTTCTTAAAGAAAAATTAACAGGTCCGTGAGAGCCAGAATTCTTGCTGGTTGATAGGTGATAAAATACTTATTTCATGAACTAAATTGCAAATTAATTATTTAAAAATCATAAAATGTGATTTTAGGTTTTTCATTTTTAGGTTCTGTCTCTCACAGGTGTACCCATGATAAAAATAATAGACCTCTACATTCTTTATAGGTGGGGAAACTTGTAAAATTGGCAGTGAATAACCCTGAACTCTGATATATGTTTCGCCTTAAGCTTCCTCAAGGAGTTTTCTTTATGTTTCACCTTTACCTTTCCCAATGAGTCTTCTTTCTTCTGAATGATCCTCCCAACATGTATTCTTATGTTAATAATGTTAACGTCATATTTTTGTATGTTCAATAGTTTAATAAAATGGAAGTTGCTTTTACTATTTGAGTGGCTATTTATAATTTTGAAAGTATTCATTTTTTCTTATGAAACTCATTTACTAAAAATGCTTTTATGACTAAAAATGCATGTGATTAAAAAAAGACCCACTGACGAGGTCCATATCCTTTTTAGAAGCCATTGCAGGACCTTAGGCATCCATGGTTATGACCACTGATATAGTGCCAGTTAGTTAGCTAGTTGACGTAAGCATGGATACCTAAAGTCCTGGAATGTCTGCACATGAGGAAATAGAAATAGGGAATCATGGCGACACCTCTTTAAAATGTAATTACTGTCAAAATGAATACAACAACAATAGTGAAGCTCACTCTGCCAAACTGTATTTATATTTTTTATTATCGTTGTCATAAACATTCTTTGAAAGACCACAACAATTTTTGATCAGTTCATTAACATATTGTGTAAAATATTTTGTGACAAGTCTTAAAATATTGTATGAATAGAAGATTCTTACCTTTCCATACTTTTGTGCAAATGTCCCAGTTAGCAGCGAATGAAAAATGATTATTGTTTCATCCAGATCCCAAACGAAAACTCGCTAGAAATAAACATACCACAATACAGGTATATTAGATGTGAGAATATATAATGCATATGGTTATACATAACATATTACCTACAGGTGTCTGATTTGACAAATAACGCACCATCTTAAACGAGATAACCTTTTCTGACAAGTTAAGAGGATTAAGATATTTTCACATTTTAACAAGCCCTTGACTGATGTCATGTTAGGGGTTAAATTACTTATTTTTGTATATACAAATACAATATAAATTTTTGAAATACATAAAGTACATCTTTTATGTTTGACATAGGGTGATTTCAAGAGCTTGTGTCATATGACAGATCTTAAAATGTCAATGATGTTGAAAGGCAGGTGGAAATTATTACAACAGTGACCAATCCCATCAAATAATTGACTGTCAATTTCTGGTATGTCAAGATGGGACTGGGTAGCAGAGACCCCAGGGAACCGGATGAGCGCAGGAAAAAAATTTAGAAGAATTTGTTTGAGTGTTAAAACTTTTTTAAAAACAATCTGAGTCATTTTAAAGGGACTCTGTCACCTGAATTTGGAGCGAACAATCTTCAGCCATAGGGGCGGGGTTTTTGGGTGTTTGATTCACCCTTTCCTTACTCGCCGGCTGCATGCTGGCTGCAATATTGGATTGAAGTTTATTCTCTGTCCTCCGTAGTACATGCCTGCACAAGGCAATCTTGCCTTGCGCAGGCGTATACTATGGAGGACAGAGAATGGACTTCAATCCTATATTGCAGCCAGCATGCAGCCAGCAGGTAAGGAAAGGGTGAATCAAACACCCGAAAACCCCGCCCCTATGGCTGAAGATTGTTCCCTCCAAATTCAGGTGACAGAGTCCCTTTAAAACATTTATTCTCACAAGGATATCAAGAAAAAATGGACTGCTAAAGTTGTTGTGCAATTTCTCCCGAGAACACAGATTCACCATATGTGGGGGGAACCTACTGTTTGGACGCACCGCTGGGTTTGGATGGGAAGGAGTGACGTTTTGGATTGCGGACTTTGATGGAATAATCTGTAGGTGTCATGTTGCATTTGCAGAGACCCTGATGTGCCTAAACAGTGGAAACCCCCCCCCCATAAGTAACCTCATTTTGGAAACTATACCTCCCAAAGAATTTATTTAGATATGAGGTGAGCACCGTGAACCTCCAAGTGCATCACATAAAATTTTCACGTTGAGTCATGAAAATGAAAAAAACACACATTTTTTCCACAAAAATGATTGTTTAGCCCCATTTTTTAAATTTGTTTTCACAAGGTTAACAGGAGAAAATAGACAGAAAAAGTTGTTGTGCAGATTGCAGACTTTAATGGAATGGTCTGCGTGTGTCATGTCAAGTTTGAAGAGCCCCTGCTGTGCCTAAACTGTGGAAATCCCCCACCTGTGATCCCATTTTGGAAACTACACCTCTGAATGAATTTATCTAGAGTCATAGCTTTACAGTAATGATTACAATGCTTTTGGTTTTACTGGTGTATGAATTTATACTGTGGTGTTATGTGTAAGATTTGTGGGGTACATCAGATTATAAAAGTGTGCTGGGCCAACAGGGTACAAACTAACTTTATTAATTTGTGGACATGTGGTATACTTTGAAGCAATCCTTAATGCAATGGCCAGGTTTCTCAAGGCTGGTTTCATAATGGTAAGTTGTGTCCTTTTGAATTCCCGTCTTGGAGCATACTCTGCAACGTTTTTGTGATCGTCCTTGTCCTTGCCATTTGGGGAACCTAACCTGGAAAATGTTGACCTGGGACAATACGGGCACTATCATTTTCTGAAGTACTGGAAGTTTTCTCAGCATTTGCCCAATTAGCGGCTTAGGGAGGCCTTGCTGATTTTTTTGCACGGTGCCACATGCAACTATACCTCTGACAGAGATGGTCTTGAAGAGCGGGATGCTGGTGTAAAAGTTATCAATGTAGAGGTGATAACCCTTACCCAGCAGTGGGTGCAGCAATTCCCACACAATTTTCCCACTCCCCTCCAGGACCGAGGGGCATTCAGGGGGGTTAATCTGGGTGTCCTTACCCTTATAGACCCTAAATCTGTGGCTGTACCCTGAGGTACTCTCGCACAGTTTGTACAGTTTTATTTCATACCTGCCTTCTTACTGGGCAGGTATTGTTGAAATTGTTGAAATGAACCAGAGATTCATCTATAGCAATGTCCATCTGGGGTTTGTATGTCTCAGTAAATTTTCTGCTGAAGTGTTTAACCACGTGCCGAATTTTATATAGACTATCAAAGTTTGGATCGTCTCGGGGAAGACACTGCATATAGTCACTATAACGCAAATATTTTTGGATCACTTCAAATCCTTGTCCTGACCATGTGGAATATCGGTGCACTGTAAAGTATATCAGTACTCCAGTATTGCTCTGTTTTTCAGATTATGCCCATATGTAGCACAATTCCCCAAAATGTCATCATCTCTGCTACATTTACAGGGATCCATCTGGTGTATGATGTCGTGGGATTTGGGGTGAAAAATTGATGGGCATACGAGTTTATCTGGGCCACAATAATATTTACTATTTCCTCACGGAAAAAGAATTTGAAGAAGTCAATTTCAATGATGTCAAACTGGATTCCTGAGCTGCTGATGAAATCCGGAACAATGGGATGATAATTTTCACATGGGATCGATTGCTGCAGGAGTTGCCTTGGTCCTAGGGCATCTTGCTGGGGGTCCTTCCTCACAAAATGAGGAGGAGGAGGAATAGAGGAATGTGGGATCTTCATCACTGACTGAATCTGTGTCAGAGACAAGGAAGGCGTATGCCTCCTCTTGTAAATAATGTCTTTACGAATGTGCCATTTTTATTTTATTTTTCCAAACCCTGGGAATGAGTGTGTCTAAGTGGTGCTTTTACACGTGTAATGTGTGGGGCTTATGTATAAAGTACTATTTATTATAAAAAACAGAGAAAGAAAAAAGTAAAGAGAAAAAATGTAGAAGTAACAGAAGAAAAAACGAAAAGAAAAATCAGATGTAAAAAAATAAGTTTGTATAAAAAACCTGACGTTCACTGCACTAATGCACTTCCTATAAATTTACCCAACGCAAATAATTCTATTTGTTACAAAAACTGATGTTGCCAACAATGCAACATACGCTCTCCCAATGCACTCGCTAAAAATTTACTTGGCACAAACAATTCATTTTTTTTTTTTTACAAAAGAAAAACGGACCTCACCAACACTGTGACGTACGCTCCTTGGCAATAGCAGTTTTTTTTTATACCCAAAAAAGGACGCTACATCTAACACTACGCTGTAGGACTTTTTTTCTCAAAAACAAGATCGGTCATCACTAACACTGTGATGCAGGCTATACTAACACACAACCTCTTTACCTCAAACTACGCTGTATGATTTTTTTTTCTCTAAAACAAGATCGGTCATACCTAACACTGTTACACCTGCTACTTGTCAGCTGATGGGACCTGTAGTCCTATCAGCTGACACAATTGACCAGAGGTAAACGTTATACCTCCAATCACAGCTGAGTGCTCATGCTGTCTTTTGACAGCATGGGAACTGTGGCTCTCTGATGGACGGGGATGATTTCCCCGCCGATCAGAAGCACTACGCCAGTGTTTCCCACACTGTCACACAGCCTGGCAAACAATTGATTTTGTGCTGTGTATGTTCGGCTATATTTGACAATTCAATCGATGATTACATCTGTGAATATTGCATATTCGGCGATCATGAGCCGAACTGAATATTGAAATATTCGCTAATCTCCAAAGGTGATGACACTACAAAAAAAATGAAAAGTTTTAGATTTGTTGACAATTGATCTATTTATTCTCACGAGACTGCTACAAGCGTAGGACACCAGTATGGCTTGAATGAAAGCACCATAAAGAGGTCGATATTAGAAAAACGGTCTTCAAAAGCTACCTGCACGTAGCAAAGCAGGTTTCAACCAAATGAGACCTGTACAATGTTGAGATGGAATCCTCCCTTTCATTATGGATTGAAAAGGATATCAACTTGCAGGTCAATGTGATTCAGAAGAAGGCTTTAAATCTTTATAAGAAGCCTGTTGCAGAGCATACACATGACCAGGAGTCAGGAGCATCAACATCACTCCCTGGAAGTTTTTAGGCCAACAGGGAAAGGTTTGAAAAATTTTCAAATAGTTATAACCTAAAGAGTGTGAGATTGTATGGAGAGGTTGAATCTGCTGACGTACAAGTCACAGAGAGGTATCTGGGGAATTTCAAACAAATCATCCAGGAGTAAGAATACAGACCTGAACAGGTCTTCAACATGGTTGAACCTGGATTATTCTGAAAGATATTGCTATCAAGAACATACCTGATTAATGAAGAGGCCAAAACTTCTGGATTTAAGGCACAAAAGTACAGAGTCATGCTCATTATGCACTATGTGTAAGAATGCTGCTGGCCACTTGATAAACCAGGCCTGATTTATAAATCTGCAAACTCCAGGGCTCTCAAGACCAAGAATAAAAATGCCTGGATGCATAATTCCAAGGCTTGGATAACCAAAGGTATAGTGATGATAATGTGTGACAACTGTAAAGCGCTGCAGAATATGTTAATGCTATATAAAAACAAAGATTTGTATTATTATTATTATTATTATTATTATTATTACAGCATCCAGCTGGTTCCACTGGTGTTTCTTCCCTGGAGGGGAGAATTACCTTCTCAACCTAGGCTTTAAATTTAAGGTGTTGCTGCTCATGGACAATGCCAGGAGGCACCCCCTAGATCTGTCATACGATGGTGTGCAGATCAAATTCCTCACTGCCAACACCATCTCCCTCAAACAAACTATGAACCAAGGTGTGAACCGTGCATCTAAGGCCCCCTACACACTAAATGCTCTGCAACATTTGGTCAAGGTAATGGATATGATGGAAGAATTCACCTTAAAAGAATACCGGAAGAAATTTTCCTTAGCATTGTGCCTTAGAATAATTCAGTTTGCCCTCAAAAAAATGAAAAATGAAACTCTCACTACATGCTGGAAAAAACTGTGGCTAGATACAGCCACAGCTCCAAGTGCATGTTGCTGGATGAGATTTGCAATGAGACTCTCAACAAAGCTGTGAGGTTGGTAAAATTGCTTGGGTGAAGGATTTGACGGTTGCACTGTAGAAAAAGTCAACACACTTATCGATGCCCCCTCTGACCCCCTGACTGATGATGACTTGCTTGAGCTGACAAAGTCACCAAGTGAAGAGGAAGAGGAATTAGCTCAAGAACAGCAAGAGGAGGATGAGGGTCTTTCAGTTGAACATCTTGGAATAATCTTGAAGGATCAACAGCAGTTGCAATCCTACATAAACGTTAGGGAGTGAAGATTTGAAAAAATATATATATACGGTATATGTAAAATTTTATAAAAAAGGTTAAGTTTTTGCATACCTATTTTAATAGAACAATTTAATAAGCGTGCGCTTCACAATAAAATTGTTGGTTGGCTGCTGCTGCAAGTTCCTTTCCATGCATGTACCTATCAATCAACGTAGCATTCTGGGTTACATTTTCTTTTGTCATTGGGTTAATATGTTTTTTTTTTAGATATTTAAAACATTATACACACATTAAAATTTTTGTCTACCAATTTTAATATTCCAATTTGTTATTGGTACATCCCACAGCTATACTGTGGTCTTTGTCAGCATTTCATGATGACATCCTGTCATTTGTTGTTATGTCTTTGTTTTTGAACAGTGTGAATTAATCTGCTTAAACATAAATCTGAAAATAAATTAATACACTAAATTGAGATTTAACTGTGCAGGCCTGTTCAAATTGTGAAATTGAAGACACATATGTGGACACTGAAATTAAAGGCAGGCTACTGTTGCATTATCCCTTTTTGGCCATCATGTGTATTCTAGCTAGTATTTTTCTTTGATTCCACATTTTTGCAGGGTTGGATTAGTGTGGTTAAATATTTTGTAAATCACGTAAATGTTATTCTTATGTCCAAATATATATCACAAGAAAAAGTGGAACTGGCCATCAATGTAGTTGCATGAGAAAAAAAATATAACAGCAAAAAATGTAGGAGCTACAGTACCACCTGCACTGCTGGTAGCAACTGTCCAAGCACTTCATTCTGTCACAGCAGGATGAAGTAGCCTCTGACAGCAACACCATCAGCATTGGTTAAATCCAGCCGCTGCCAAAGCAGTTAAAATTCGACTGTAGCGATACTGTTTCTCAGATCCTCATATATATTGATGACCACTACTAAGGATGTTAGTCCTGGATAATCTCTTTAAAACTTGACCAGCTCCAGATCCATTGGTGATCAGATCTAGTCTATCAGAGATATGAACTGGGATTGTGTTGAACTGTCTCAAGAAGTATAGTTCCTGCTTCTTGAGGAAGAAGGAAAAGTTGCACAATGATGCTAGATATAATGTTAGGAGTCGAGTTTCCTCTGCTGCACAGGGGGAATCTCGATCCGTGTCTGCTGCGGTCTCCCATTCTGCTTCGGCCACAGTGGGCTCTGCTCAGCGGAGGCGTCGCTCCCAGCGTCTTGCTGGGACTGATTCTGTGCAGGAGGTTACTGCTGCCTTTTCTGGCTCTCCTGTTGTACCCTGCACTGATCTGCGGCGAGCGGGCTTCTCTGGGACTAAGTCCTTATTTGCACACACTGAGCATGCCCGGGGCAAGGTCTCCCGTTGGAGATCGAGGGTCACATGCTCAGGCACTGCAGCACATCCCATCGGTCCCATTGGCAAAACTTCTGTAGCTGCTTCCTGTGCTGCAACTATATAAACTGCGCATGACCGCACGGCCATGCGCTAGTATTGTCTTGATATTATGTGTGTGTGTAGATGGATGTATGTCGATGGATGAAAGCTCCTAAGTATCCCTCACTAGAGTTGTTAACTGTTCGCGGATGATGGTAGCTATCTAGCGCCCGACTAGCCATCTGCACGTAACACACATCACAGCGTCCTGTTGCTGTGTCCGCCAGTACGGCGCCGTGCGCTTCCTCTGCGCTTTCCTTACCCAAACCTGGGTGGTTAGTGGCGTCCGTCAGTGCGGCACCGCATGCACTCTCGTGCCTCTATATACTATTTTATAGTTTCCTTACACACCCAGTTGCGGTGTTGTGCCAGCAAGTTGTCTAATCGGACTTCAATCCTGAGTTGGGGTTGTGTTCGCTGACTTCTTGTTCGCGCTCTAGGTGCGGTACCGCGGTCCTGTGACGCAACAGGATCGCTTCCTTCACGCAGGGTGAAGTTAACCCGTGCGTGTATACTTATAGTACCGCCATATAGTCTGTCTTACTAGCAGCAGGGTTTATACCTGCACGGTGGACCTCGGACTGCGAACGCACCTAGTTTCATATCATCTATACTTGGTGCGTTCCGCCAGTCCATAACATATAATTGCTTTGATTTCATCGCTATCAAGGCAGCAAATATACAGGACAAAACTCTAGCTAGTCTGTCAAATTTAATAAAGATTAATTCTTGTAAGTATATCACACTAAATAATGAATCAGTTTAAACATTTGCTAATTCTGTTAACATTTTGTGTGTCTGTTTACAAAGATATTATGTTGATAACTTCCTTAATATGTTGTATGGAGCTTTTTGAGGTGGTGTTCATTTGTGACACCTCACCAACTGCGATTTAGAGTCGCCAGCTGTTATCTAAAAGCTTGGATGGACCCAGCTAGTCCATATAAAACATAGATGGCCATTCATTTTTTTCATTGGAAGTGAAACATATAGCAGTGAAAATCAAGCTGAAGATTGCATGAAGTAGACCCCTAGAAATTAGCTGATCATTGTAGCAATTGTGATTAGACCAAGGATTGTCTTTAAACTAAAACACTTGGCTAGGTATGTTTACGTAAAAAACCAACATACAAATAGCTAAGGTCTAGTATATTCACAGAGAAAACCAAAATTAAACTAACAGAGACCTAAAAAATATGCTTTAATATAAATGATTAAAACAAAAAGACCATAAATGTAAAAAACCAATAGTAGAAAACCTGCAGGATCTATGGTCTCCGATGTGTGATACCGGCAAAAATAAGGAAAGAACAATTATTAGGTTCTGTAGAAGGACGTAGATCTGGGTATTTATTATGATGGAATATAGGCTGAACTGGATGGACAAATGTCTTTTTTCGGCCTTACTAACTATGTTACTATGTTACTATGACTAGGGAGGATAGATGTGCCTTTCCCTAAACAATTCCCTTCCTGACAGCGGAGGTTGGCACCCTGGGATACGATATGGCGCCCCCGCTCAACGTAGACTGACCCTTAAGGTATCCCTACCAACAGCCACCACCAAAAAACACCACAAAAGAAAAAGAAAAAAAAAAGTGTGATAATATACACTAAAAGTGCTGCTAATGCGGGCTATTAGTGCAAAGATAGCACTAGAGAGCTTGTAGTCAATTAGCTCTGGCATATAGTGTAGGGTGGAGATGATGATAGTGCTTAGAGAAACTGATTGATAAAGATAGTGTGTTCAGATGTCAAACACTACTCGCCTCCTCATATATTTTGTACAGACAGTGCAGAGGAGAGAGATGCATATCAGTTACATAGTATCCAAGGTACATACGTTTTGGTAGTAAGGATATTAATAAAAGCCACAAATCCCTCTGTATAGTATTTAACTAAGCACTGTTGTAATACCCTATTGGAGCAATAAATATTGTACAGGTGACAGAGATGAAAAAATGTTTAAAAAATGTAGTCAGACTCGGAGTATTAGCATCACCGTTAGAGTAGCAAAGGCATCATCGCCAGAAAAAAGCTCATTTAGACGCAAATCACATATAAATAACTAATGTGTGGGCCATATTTACCACACTTGAAATTTGAATGGATGCAAGAATGAGAAAATTGGTCACTCAGTCTTAATACCTAATGGCATCACCGCCAGATAAAAAATGATAGATTCATTCAAATGCATCAAATGTATCATACATCGGAGACCATAGATCCTGCAGGTTCTCTACTATTGGTTTTTTACATTTATGGTCTTTTTGTTTTAATCATTTATATTAAAGCATTTTTTTTTATGTAACCACCGATTGACCAAACCGCTGCACGGCCAGCTCTACCCTCACCTACTGTATCCTCACCCATCCCTTGTAGATTGTGAGCCTTCGCGGGCAGGGTCCTCTCTCCTCCTGTACCAGTTGTGACTTGTATGGTTCAAGATTATTGTACTTGTTTTTATTATGTATACCCCTCCTTACCTGTAAAGCGCCATGGAATAAATGGCGCTATAATAATAAATAATAATAATAATAAAAATGCATATAAGGGCATCCTCGCCAGAGATAAAGTAATTTGTAAATACAAAACACTTGATGGCAGCAACGCCAGAGAAAAAATGGCCGAGGAGTAACAGTCACCTGATAAAAAAGGCTGATAGGTTCACATATAAGGGCATCCTCACCAGAGATAAAGTAATCTGCAGATGAACAATTGATGGCATCAACGCCAGAAAAAGAAATGCCCAAGGAGTAACAGTCATCTGATCAAAAAACTGATGGCATCATCGCCAGACAAAATAATATTTCTAGCATATAGAGGCATCATCGCCAGAGATATGGTTCATCAGTGCAAATAGCATCTCTGCCGATACAGGCATGTTCTCCACACAGTGATATGCGCATAATCAGAGAGTGATAAGGTTATGCTTGATAGCCAACATTGTGTACAAATGGCGTAATGACAGACCGCCAGCACAGCAGCACGTGTGTATGGTTGCAGTACACTTATCTTAAGGAGACGAATGTCTCATCCCGACGCGTTTCGCCCCATAAGGCGATCCAGAGGGGCTCATCAGGGGAGTGCCAGTCATAGGCACAGGCAGCGGACGATGCGGGTGCTGCACGCGGTCCAAAAGTAGTCATCATCTCCAGCCTACACTATATGCCAGAGCTAATTGACTACAAGCTCTCTAGTGCTATCTTTGCACTAATAGCCAGCATTAGCAGCACTTTTAGTGTATATTATCACACTTTTTTTCTTTTGTGGTGTTTTTTGGTGGTGGCTGTTGGTAGGGATAGCTGCTAGGGTCTTAAGGGTAAGTCTACGTTGAGCGGGGGCGCCATATCGTATCCCAGGGTGCCAACCTCCGCTGTCAGGAAGGGAATTGTTTAAGGAAAGGCACATCTATCCTCCCTAGTCCTTTCCTTATTTTTGCAGGTATCATACATCGGAGACCATAGATCCTGCAGGTTCTCTACTATTGGTTTTTTACATTTATGGTCTTTTTGTTTTAATCATTTATATTAAAGCATTTTTTTTTATGTAACCACCGATTGACCAAACCGCTGCACGGCCAGCTCTACCCTCACCTACTGTATCCTCACTCATCCCTTGTAGATTGTGAGCCTTCGCGGGCAGGGTCCTCTCTCCTCCTGTACCAGTTGTGACTTGTATGGTTCAAGATTATTGTACTTGTTTTTATTATGTATACCCCTCCTTACCTGTAAAGCGCCATGGAATAAATGGCGCTATAATAATAAATAATAATAATAATAAAAATGCATATAAGGGCATCCTCGCCAGAGATAAAGTAATTTGTAAATACAAAACACTTGATGGCAGCAACGCCAGAGAAAAAATGGCCGAGGAGTAACAGTCACCTGATAAAAAAGGCTGATAGGTTCACATATAAGGGCATCCTCACCAGAGATAAAGTAATCTGCAGATGAACAATTGATGGCATCAACGCCAGAAAAAGAAATGCCCAAGGAGTAACAGTCATCTGATCAAAAAACTGATGGCATCATCGCCAGACAAAATAATATTTCTAGCATATAGAGGCATCATCGCCAGAGATATGGTTCATCAGTGCAAATAGCATCTCTGCCGATACAGGCATGTTCTCCACACAGTGATATGCGCATAATCAGAGAGTGATAAGGTTATGCTTGATAGCCAACATTGTGTACAAATGGCGTAATGACAGACCGCCAGCACAGCAGCACGTGTGTATGGTTGCAGTACACTTATCTTAAGGAGACAAATGTCTCATCCCGACGCGTTTCGCCCCATAAGGCGATCCAGAGGGGCTCATCAGGGGAGTGCCAGTCATAGGCACAGGCAGCGGACGATGCGGGTGCTGCACGCGGTCCAAAAGTAGTCATCATCTCCAGCCTACACTATATGCCAGAGCTAATTGACTACAAGCTCTCTAGTGCTATCTTTGCACTAATAGCCAGCATTAGCAGCACTTTTAGTGTATATTATCACACTTTTTTTCTTTTGTGGTGTTTTTTGGTGGTGGCTGTTGGTAGGGATAGCTGCTAGGGTCTTAAGGGTAAGTCTACGTTGAGCGGGGGCGCCATATCGTATCCCATGGTGCCAACCTCCGCTGTCAGGAAGGGAATTGTTTAAGGAAAGGCACATCTATCCTCCCTAGTCCTTTCCTTATTTTTGCAGGTATCATACATCGGAGACCATAGATCCTGCAGGTTCTCTACTATTGGTTTTTTACATTTATGGTCTTTTTGTTTTAATCATTTATATTAAAGCATATTTTTTAGGTCTCTGTTAGTTTAATTTTGGTTTTCTCTAGGTATGTTTACGTCCAAACTTACTGCCATTTATACATGTGAATACAGTGGAAAGGTACTGACTGACCAACTGTATTAAAGTGTATTAACTGTCTAAGAATGCAACTACTTTAGTACACAGACCACATTAAGTTCCACTCCTATTTTAGGGCAGCAAGTGTTAAAAATAGTGTTTGCTTTAGCGCATAACCACATCAAGTGTTCTCTTCGGCCACTTTAAATGCTGGGATGTGTGACATTTGTTGGCTAAGTAAAACATGTCAACCGGTCAGAATTTTCCTTTTAAGAATCAAATCGCTTTATAATTCTAACTCTTAAACTCTATATGAAAAATGAAAGTTGAGACGAGAAGGTTCCTGTTTTAAATGCATGTATCTTCAATGTGGCCAAGATACAGGATACACATGAAATATATAATTAGGTTACTAGTTCAGTACACTGTCTGCATTTGTTTTTAATATTATACTTTTATTATATTATTTACATTACTTTACTGTAATGTAAAATAGCAAGTGAATTTGGAACAATATTGGCAAGTTTTCTGCAAGTTGCCTAATATATGGAACTGTTCTTTCAATGCTTGTTCTGTTTATTAAGTCACATTATGCATTTTGGCAACTTGTTCCTTCCATGTGTATTAAAAGTAAGAACATGCAGCTGGATGGGATATGGGACTGAGTTTCTGTTCGCCATTCGGCTACCTCTTTGTTTACTTTGTGCACAGCTACACTTGGGAAGACATTTCAATTACTAAATGGTCCTTTCAAGGTCACAACGTAAGTTTTGACGATGTCCTGGTAATATGGGGTGATTCTGTGGCAAAATTTACATCATTTGTGGATACCCTTAATCAGAATGATTTAGGTCTTTTTTTTACATCTGTGATGGACTCGTCGGCACTACCATTCCTAGACATTTTGATCAAGAAGGGGGAAGAGGGCACATTGACTACATGCACATATAGAAAACCTACCGCAACAAATGCATTACTTAAATGGGAGAGTAGTCATCCAACACATTTGAAAAGAGGGATACCCAAGAGTCAGTATCTCAGGATCTGCAGAAATTGCTCCACAGAGGAAGATTTTGAAGTACAGGCTAAGGAACTTCGTAATAAGTTCCTGGAAAGGGGGTATCCTCCTGACATTCTGAAGCGGGCATATAAGGAGGTTAAACACAAAAATAGGTCTGAATTGTTGAGGCCAGCTCGGAGAAGGGATAATGGAGGACAGATGAGACTTATTACCACGTTTGACAATGGCGCACAGGAGGTACGGAAAGTCTTAAGCAAACACTGGTACATCTTGCTCATGGATCCAGATATTGGAAAAGAACTGATGGAGCGACCATTAATCACCTATAGAAGAGGTCGCTCATTGAAGGACAGGCTTGTAAAGAGTCACTTTAAAAGCCCTATTGCTAAAACATGGCTAACAAGTGATACAAAGGGCTGTTTTAGATGCGGACACTGTGTCGCCTGCTCCCACATTACCACAGGTGATAGGTTTACCAGTAACTTGACTGGGAAACAGTACATGATCAAGGAATTTATCAACTGTAGTACTAAGGGTATAATTTATAGAGCTACCTGCATGTGTGGGAAGGAGTATGTGGAAAAAACCATCAGAGAGTTCAAACGTAGGATAGGGGAGCATATTGGGGATGTTGTGCATAAGAGCGAAACCCCGGTTTCACGACATATCAATAGCTGTCAAGGAGGTAACATGGATTCCATCAAATTCATGGGTATTGAAAAAGTGGCCAAACCCTTAAGAGGAGGCAATTGGGATAAAATCATACTGCAAAAAGAAACAAGATGGATATTCCACTTAAATACGGTGGCTCCATGAGGGCTTAATGAGCAACTAAATTATAGCTGTTTTATTTAAGATACTGGAAGTGAGAGCTAAGCTGTAAGCTCTTAATTAGCTAATGAACTGTCAATACTGTATTTGGAGTAGTTATACTACCTGACAATGCCATTTCTGAGGGTATTACCCATTATTTTGGGGTTAATGTTACCGGTGCTGACACCATTTATTCATTGTCTTAGTTATAAATATGTCGGAAATATGTTTGCGGAATTGGAGAGTTATCATATATATATGAAGGCATTTTAATATGGATAGAGACCACCGCATATACAGGTCCTTCTCAAAAAATTAGCATATAGTGTTAAATTTCATTATTTACCATAATGTAATGATTACAATTAAACTTTCATATATTATAGATTCATTATCCACCAACTGAAATTTGTCAGGTCTTTTATTGTTTTAATACTGATGATTTTGGCATACAACTCCTGATAACCCAAAAAACCTGTCTCAATAAATTAGCATATTTCACCCATCCAATCAAATAAAAGTGTTTTTTAATAACAAACAAAAAAACCATCAAATAATAATGTTCAGTTATGCACTCAATACTTGGTCGGGAATCCTTTTGCAGAAATGACTGCTTCAATGCGGCGTGGCATGGAGGCAATCAGCCTGTGACACTGCTGAGATGTTATGGAGGCCCAGGATGCTTCAATAGCGGCCTTAAGCTCATCCAGAGTGTTGGGTCTTGCGTCTCTCAACTTTCTCTTCACAATATCCCACAGATTCTCTATGGGGTTCAGGTCAGGAGAGTTGGCAGGCCAATTGAGCACAGTAATACCATGGTCAGTAAACCATTTACCAGTGGTTTTGGCACTGTGAGCAGGTGCCAGGTCGTGCTGAAAAATGAAATCTTCATCTCCATAAAGCATTTCAGCCGATGGAAGCATGAAGTGCTCCAAAATCTCCTGATAGCTAGCTGCATTGACCCTGCCCTTGATGAAACACAGTGGACCAACACCAGCAGCTGACATGGCACCCCACACCATCACTGACTGTGGGTACTTGACACTGGACTTCAGGCATTTTGGCATTTCCTTCTCCCCAGTCTTCCTCCAGACTCTGGCACCTTGATTTCCGAATGACATGCAAAATTTGCTTTCATCAGAAAAAAGTACTTGGGACCACTTAGCAACAGTCCAGTGCTGCTTCTCTGTAGCTCAAAAGTGGCTTTACCTGGGGAATGCGGCACCTGTAGCCCATTTCCTGCACACGCCTGTGCACGGTGGCTCTGGATGTTTCCACACCAGACTCAGTCCACTGCTTCCTCAGGTTCCCCAAGGTCTGGAATCGGTCCTTCTCCACAATCTTCCTCAGGGTCCGGTCTCCTCTTCTCGTTGTACAGCGTTTTCTGCCACATTGTTTCCTTCCAACAGACTTACCATTGAGGTGCCTTGATACAGCACTCTGGGAACAGCCTATTTGTTGAGAAATTTCTTTCTGGGTCTTACCCTCTTGCTTGAGGGTGTCAATGATGGCCTTCTTGACATCTGTCAGGTCGCTAGTCTTACCCATGATGGGGGTTTTGAGTAATGAACCAGGCAGGGAGTTTATAAAAGCCTCAGGTATCTTTTGCATGTGTTTAGAGTTAATTAGTTGATTCAGAAGATTAGGGTAATAGGTCGTTTAGAGAACCTTTTCTTGATATGCTAATTTATTGAGACAGGTTTTTTGGGTTATCAGGAGTTGTATGCCAAAATCATCAGTATTAAAACAATAAAAGACCTGACAAATTTCAGTTGGTGGATAATGAATCTATAATATATGAAAGTTTAATTGTAATCATTACATTATGGTAAATAATGAAATTTAACACTATATGCTAATTTTTTGAGAAGGACCTGTATTCCTGGTCTGGAGATTTTTGCTATAGGGGATAATGGTGCAGAACACGGTTAATAAATACATTTCCTATGTGAATGAACAGAATAATTCCCCCGCTTTTTGGTATTTCTCGTATGAAAAATGAAGTAATATGACGTGGCCGTATTGAAAGGTCCTTATGGAGTGCAGGATGCGTTTCAGAGGGGACTTCCGGGTCGCGAACCGGATGTGTTGTGGCCATCTTTGGTATACACGCTGTAATGATATGAGCAGTTACCATGGTGAGGGTGACACGCTGTGAACTCCGGGAAGTGAACCGGAAGCTCAGTCGCCATCTTGAGAGACAAGTGCAGTGGGATACAAGGTGTTACCTCGGCTTCTGCTCCTGGCGCTCCTCCTGCTGCCGCCGAGTCCAGGTCAGCGGATGTCCTTGCTGCGTCCTCCTCACTCCGGGGCTCGGTGCTTGCATCCCGGCGCGCGTCCTCCCTGCACTCAGCTGCGCGCTCCTGTGGGTTGCGCAGGCGCAGTAGGCTCTGACCGCGCGCGCTCCCTCTGCTCTTCTATCCCTCCATGACCTGACCCGGAAGTACTTCCTGCCAATCAAAGTCTGGCCTCAGGTATTTCTGGCCCTCCTCCCTTTGTGGAGGCGCCTGATTATTGTGTTTTCCTGCTTTAGTTAGGCCGCATAGTTTTCTGTGCTTTACCAGTCCTGTGCATTCCCAGTCTTGTGCCTTTCCAGCCCTGTGTTGTTTAACCTCTTGTTCTCCTGTTTTCTCTTTCAGTTCCTGCTCCTGTGCTCCGCAGTTCCTGTGTTTTCCCTTTCCTCAGTCCGATCCTCAGCTCCTTTACTTCTCACCCAGGTTTTCCTCTGTCACCTTCTTCCCTTTCTGTTTTTCCCGTGTTTCTCCCTGTTTCCTTTTCCTGGAGCCGATCCCTGGTCCTGGCCTCCGTGGTACTAGTTTTCCCTGTGCTTGCCTTCTAACAGTCCCTGTATAGGGGTTGGTTTCACTCTGGAGTGCTCGCTCAGGGGAGGTTTGGTGCCACAGTCCAGTGGGTCCACTCTTTGTTCCCATCACCTTCGGCGTAACAGACTGCACTCGGACGACATCTAAGTGCAGCCTGATTCTAACAGTCCACTCTTTGTTCCCATCGCCTTCGGCGTTACAGACTGCACTTGGACGACATCTGAGTGCAGCCTGATTCTAACAGTATAATTAGGCCATGGACCCCGCTGGGGCCTCTGCCCAGAAGGAGTTGGTTTTCTTGCGTGAAAACCAGACTCGCATCATGTCTTTTATGAAGACAATAGATTCCCGCTTGTCTGCTTTACAAGCCGCGGATCCTGGGAATGCTACTCAGTTGGCCAGCCTCCAGCAAGAGCTGGTACAGCAGCGTGATACCCAGGCGCACATCCTGTCTTATATGGCGTCCGTGGATGATCGCTTACATTCCTTGCAATCGGCTTCTTCGAAAAGTTCTTCCCGACCTCCTGATACTGCCACAGCGCCTACTCCTCGTTTGGGTAAACCACCTCGCTACAGCGGCGATCCCAAACTGTGTCGGGGTTTCCTCAACCAGTGTCGTTTACACTTCGAGTTGTTGCCCCAACAGTACCCTACCGACCGGGCTAAGGTTTCCTTTATCGTGTCTCATTTGGAGGGTGAGGCCCTTTCCTGGGTGAATCCCCTCTGGGAACGAGACGACCCTATTGTGACCAGTATAGTCACCTTTTTGGACACTTTCAGAAGGGTTTTTGATGAGCCCGAAAGGCTCGCTTCCACGACTGAGGCTCTTTTTAATCTTCATCAGGGTACCCTCTCTGTGGGGCAGTATGCCATACGCTTTCGTACTCTATCTTCTGAACTAGGCTGGAACAACGAGGCATTGGTAGGTACCTTTTGGCGTGGTTTGTCGGGAAAGATTAAAGATGAGCTCGCAGGACGGGATACCCCTACTTCCTTGGAGGAGCTCATTTCACTTGCTACACGCATTGATTTGCGCTTCCAAGAGCGCTCTAGAGAGGCTGCTAGGGAGAGGAGGCCTATGTGCCCTTCCTCTTTATCTGTTCAGTGTCCTCTCACTCTTCGGCCTTCGGTTTCTCCTGAACCCATGCAGGTTGATCGGGTCAAGATGGCGGACCAACGCAGAAGAGAGAGGCTGGCACAAGGTCTCTGCTTGTACTGTGGTGGAGCATCTCATTTCCTGCGTTCATGTCCTGAGAGGCCGGGAAACGCCTCCACTTAGGACAGGTAAGAGAGGCCTCCCTAAGTGTGTTTGAACCCTCTCCACCTCTTACTCTTTCTGTTCTTATAATTCAGGGTCAGAGACGTGGCTCGGAACTAGCATATTTGGATTCGGGTGCGGCAGGTAACTTTATCTGGCTTAAGGAGGTGAAGAAATACCAGATTCCGGTGGTCGCCCTGAGATGTCCACGAATGATTGCTTCCGTTGATGGCAAGCCTCTGCAGGAGACCGTCTCTATGGTTACCGAGGAGGTAACTCTGCAAGTGGGAGCTCTGCACCAAGAGAAGATTGCTCTCTACGTTTTGCCCAATTTGTCTCATCCCCTTTTGCTCGGTCTTCCTTGGCTTCGGACTCACGAACCCGTCCTGGATTGGCGTTCTGGAGAAATTCTTCGGTGGGGACATCCGTGTCAAGAGAGGTGCATGGCTTCTGTCCGACCAGCTACGGTCTCTCAATCCTCGTCTGGCCCCATGGGCTTGCCTCCTGCCTATTGGTCCTTTTCTGACATTTTCGACAAGAAAGAAGCCGAGACTCTTCCGCCTAATCGGCCCTATGATTGTCCTGTCGAGTTACGTCCCGGAACCACACCGCCCAGAGGTCGGATCTATCCTTTATCCCCTGCTGAGACGTCTGCCATGTCTGAGTACATCCAAGAAAATCTCGCTAAGGGTTTTATAAGGAAATCCTCCTCGCCTGCTGGTGCCGGCTTTTTCTTTGTGAAAAAGAAGGACGGCTCTTTACGTCCCTGCATTGACTATCGAGGTTTGAATGACATCACGGTAAAAAATAAATACCCTTTGCCGTTAATTCCAGAGCTCTTTGATCGCTTGAGAGGGGCACGGATCTTCTCGAAGTTGGACCTACGTGGAGCCTACAATCTCGTTCGTATTCACCCAGGGGATGAGTGGAAGACTGCCTTCAACACCCGGGATGGACATTACGAGTATCTTGTCATGCCCTTTGGTTTGTGTAACGCTCCCGCAGTCTTTCAAGAATTTGTAAACGACATCTTTTGGGATCTGCTTTACTCCTGCGTTGTGGTCTACCTTGATGATATCCTCATCTTCTCACCGGATCTGTCTTCCCACAGAAGAAGCGTTCGTCTGGTCCTGCAGCGCCTCCGGGAGAATCGCCTTTATGCTAAGATGGAAAAGTGTCTCTTCGAACGATCTTCTTTGCCCTTTTTGGGGTATATTGTTTCTGAGAATGGATTGGAGATGGATCCAGAGAAGTTGTCCGCTATCCTACAGTGGCCTCGTCCGGTTGGGGTGAAAGCTATCCAACGCTTCCTCGGTTTTGCTAACTACTACCGACAATTTATTCCGCATTTCTCGTCCATCATCAAGCCTATCTCCAACCTCACTCGGAAGGGATCCAGTTCTATTGTTTGGTCTCCAGAGGCCGAAGAGGCTTTCTCTAGTCTTAAACAGGCTTTCTCTACCGCACCAGTATTGCATCGGCCTGAGGCTAATAAGCCATTCATCCTGGAAGTGGACGCCTCTTCCACTGGAGCTGGCGCAGTGTTATCCCAAAAGTCTTCTTCAGGTCAATTGGTTTCCTGCGGATTCTTTTCTAAAGCCTTCTCTCCTGCGGAGTGCAACTATTCTATTGGGGATAGAGAGTTGCTAGCCATCAAGATGGCCCTTGAGGAGTGGCGCCATTTGCTGGAGGGAGCTGTTCATCCGTTTATCATCTTCACTGACCACAAGAATCTGGCCTACATCCAGTCTGCCCGGAGGCTCAATCCCCGACAGGCCAGGTGGTCCTTATTCTTCACTCGCTTTGATTTCGAATTGCATTTTCGTCCTGGTCTGAAGAATGTCAAAGCAGATGCCTTATCCCGGTCTTTTCAACCTCAAGATGTGGAGGAGGATCTCTCTCACATCATTGATCCTCTCAAGGTCATCTCTGTGGCTCCCGTGAGGTTGATTACTCCACCGCCTGGCAAGACCTTTGTTCCTGAGACCAAGAGAACTCAAGTGTTGCGATGGGGCCACTCCTCCAAAATCTCTGGTCATGTCGGGGTTAAAAAGACTTTGGAGCTCATCTCTCGGTTTTACTGGTGGCCCTCTCTCCGCCAAGATGTGATTGACTTCTCTGCTTCTTGCTCCTCTTGCGCCAAGGTTAAAGTTCCCAGAAGATTACCTTCTGGATTTTTGCTTCCGTTACCTGTTCCTTCTACTCCTTGGCAACACATTGCCTTGGATTTCATCACGGATCTACCCTGCTCTTCCGGTTTCACTACCATCCTGGTAGTAGTAGACCGCTTCTCCAAGATGGCACACTTTGTTCCGTTACAGCAACTACCTTCAGCTCATGAACTGGCAAAAGTTTTTGTCCAGCATGTTTTCCGACTTCATGGTTTCCCGTCACACATGGTGTCAGATCGAGGTGTGCAGTTTACTTCTCGATTTTGGAGGGCTCTCTGCGGTCTCCTGGAGGTCAAATTGGATTTCTCTTCCGCGTATCACCCTCAAACCAACGGGCAAGTGGAACGTGTCAATCAGGTGTTGGCGACCTATCTTCGCCATTTCTCTAATGCACATCACGATAATTGGTCAAGTCTTCTTCCATGGGCTGAGTTTGCCTACAATAACCACCCTGGCGAGTCTTCAGGCAAGTCTCCTTTCTTCGTGGTCTATGGCATGCATCCCAGGGTTCCATTGCCCATCTCTGCCTCCGCCGGGGTTCCAGCAGCTGACTCCGTGACTGTGGATTTCTCTAAGATCTGGCTGGAGGCTAAGGAAGCCCTGAAGAGGTCAGGTGAACGCATGAAGAGACATGCTGACAAGAGGCGTCTGGAGGCTCCATCTTTTCTTCCTGGAGAAAAGGTTTGGCTGTCTTCAAAATATATTAGATTGAAGATTCCTTCTTACAAGCTTGGACCTCGTTTTATCGGTCCTTTTGAAGTCCTCCGGCGCATTAACAATGTTGCTTACAAGCTCAGGTTACCTGTCTCACTCCGTATTCCTAATGTCTTCCACGTCTCTCTCCTAAAACCGGTCATTCTTAATCGTTTTCATTCCGTTCCTAGTCCTTCTCCTCCTCCAATCTCTGCAGATAACGTTTTTGAGGTGGAGGATATCTTAGCATCCAAAAGAGTCAGGGGCAAGACATTCTTTTTGGTTGATTGGAAGGGTTTTGGTTCTGAGGAGAGGTCTTGGGAACCTAGGGAGAACATTAATGCTCCTCGCATTCTTAAGAAGTTTTTGTCAAAGAGTAGTAGGAGGGGGTGTAAGAGAGGGGGTACTGTTACCTCGGCTCCTGTTCCTGGCGCTCCTCCTGCTACCGCCGAATCCAGGTCAGCTGATGTCCTTGCTGCGTCCTCCTCACTCCGGGGCTCGGTGCTTGCATCCCGGCGCGCGTCCTCCCTGCACTCAGCTGCGCGCTCCTGTGGGTTGCGCAGGCGCAGTAGGCTCTGACCGCGCGCGCTCCCTCTGCTCT
The DNA here is from genome assembly GCF_032444005.1 of Ranitomeya imitator. Classification (NCBI taxonomy): domain Eukaryota; kingdom Metazoa; phylum Chordata; class Amphibia; order Anura; family Dendrobatidae; genus Ranitomeya; species Ranitomeya imitator. The sequence continues at coordinate 239,809,362 of NC_091286.1, forward strand.
TCTATCCCTCCATGACCTGACCCGGAAGTACTTCCTGCCAATCAAAGTCTGGCCTCAGGTATTTCTGGCCCTCCTCCCTTTGTGGAGGCGCCTGATTATTGTGTTTTCCTGCTTTAGTTAGGCCGCATAGTTTTCTGTGCTTTACCAGTCCTGTGCATTCCCAGTCTTGTGCCTTTCCAGCCCTGTGTTGTTTAACCTCTTGTTCTCCTGTTTTCTCTTTCAGTTCCTGCTCCTGTGCTCAGCAGTTCCTGTGTTTTCCCTTTCCTCAGTCCGATCCTCAGCTCCTTTACTTCACACCCAGGTTTTCCTCCCTCACCTTCTTCCCTTACTGTTTTTCACTGTGTTTCTCCCTGTTTCCTTTTCCTGGAGCCGATCCCTGGTCCTGGCCTCCGTGGTACTAGTTTTCCCTGTGCTTGCCTTCTAACAGTCCCTGTATAGGGGTTGGTTCCACTCTGGAGTGCTCGCTCAGGGGAGGTTCGGTGCCACGGTCCAGTGGGTCCACTCTTTGTTCCCGTCACCTTCGGCGTAACAGACTGCACTTGGACGACATCTGAGTGCAGCCTGATTCTAACAGTCCACTCTTTGTTCCCGTCGCCTTCGGCGTTACAGACTGCACTCGGACGACATCTGAGTGCAGCCTGATTCTAACACAAGGCTTGTGAATGCGGCGGAATATGAATGGGTGAGTCATCATGATTAGACACCTTTGTCATAACGCTGAGCAAGCTTTTAAAGGTAATCAAGGGGGGTGGTGGCGATATGACCATTGAAAGCTCGAGTATTACCAGGACAGAACCCTAGTCCTCTATGAATGAGCTATGTACCCTATTGAAGTGTAGAGGTCCCCTGAAGAGTCGCAGTAAAGACGAAATGCGTCGGGATGCACAGGGACAAATAGGGCTATTGTATATAAGGGTCAGATGTGGACTGCCCTTGTAAGGGCAGGAGTTTGTGGGATTAAGGCCATACTAGCCTCTACAGGGCTTAATAGGTCAAGAGTTGATCCACTCCCTTTATGGAGCCTGGCTGCCTGGAAACAGAGAGCTGACGATCGGTGCCTGTATTGCTGATGGGTGAGATCTCTCCAATTTTTTTTTTCAATTTTTTTTCTGTTATTTGTGTAGTGTACAACAGATGCAGCCAAGCTAATGAGTCCACATATAGACTGTGTTTAAGTCCTGTGAATTAAGTACATCGTGTATGATGACAGGACTATTGTGAAAAATTCATGGTCTATAAATTTATGATTGGGCATCTAATCAAATCAGAACTGGAATTGGTTATAACAAGTAATAACTTGTAGGGACTCTTCTGTTGAAAGATAATACTATCCCTATGGTATGTTTGTCCAGGTGGACATTATAGTTGATAAGTGGGATTTTAATATGCACTTGGTCACTCTTTTTCTTTAGGTAGCATTTTAAAAAATATATAATTAAAAGTTATATTTTATTTGTTTTCTCTTGGCTGGATTGTGCACAATGTAAGTTTTGTAAAAATTGAGTAGAATGTCTATTTAATTTACAGCAAATAGTAAACAGTGTTTGTTGCACAGCATTTACAATGAGGCAGTTGTATTATATACCACTTGGTGCTGTTGAAAAAGTAACTAATATTTCATTTTTTAAAATGCTTATGTTCTGCATGGAACGTTATGTTTCCCCAGTCTATTTGCCTATATCCAGCTGCATTGATATCAAAACATTCTGATTTGGAGAACAGATTATGGCAGTGAAAGATTCAGCATCTGACTTCTCCACTCTATGAGTGCTGTGCTTTTCAGAACCATCTTGTCCAAGGGTGTCACGTCCCACTGGAAGACCTGGAGTTAGACGGTCACGTCTGGTAATGAATCACAGGTCTTCCTTAGAGATGGTGTGATTCCTGTCCATATTTTAAATGGATTTGGTTTCCTTTTGTACTGGAAGGGTTAAGGAATCTTTCCATGCTGGCTGAGACCATACAGCCTGACTGTTCTCAGCTGCAATTGCTTATCATTTATTCCCTCTAGATATACTGGCTCTGGGTGGTTAGTCCATGCTGGTAAAAAATTAATTTTCCTGTGCTGAGTGCTAAAGCTAAGTGGTTGGAGTAGAGTTGTTGTAGTAGATTTCTGTGGTCTGCTGTAGTACGTATGTATTTATCTCCTGGTCGCTATTCCCATTTAGCTTATCCCTCCCAGTCCCTATTCTCCTCTCTCTTGTTGGTTAGCACTTTTGTATGAAAGAGGTTTTCTGCTATCCCTGTTTTGTCTTTGTGTCTTGTTTACCTCACTTTTCTGTTCCATGCCTCTTGGGGCAGGGACAGGATATATTAGGGTAGCATAGCCAGGTTGGAGACCCAGGCCTCTCTACATTCAAGAGTACCCTGGGACAGGAATAGTTAGGGTCGCAGTTCCAGGGACAGCTTAAGGCCCCTCTCTATTACCAAAGACCGTCACGGCGTGACACATCTCCAGCAGCTTAAACCCAGAGTCCTGACTCTTTCACTGACATCTTCCATACTCCAAATGAGTACAGCCAAAGGCAGTCAACTAGACTGCAAAGGCAAGGGTGCAGAAGCCATTTACTAACATTTTTTTTTTACAGGAATCAAGACCAATCCAATAAAATAATTTGCAAAAGTTTTATAACTTTCCATTCTGGTCAAAATGATAAAAAACAAAGTTTATTACTTTTCGTATGAGTGGAGGCTGAGAGTTCTCAGTGCTCTAATACAATATACATGACCTACTTGAGGACTGGATTTTAGTTACAGTGTTCTATACCATATCATTCAATCAGTGGATATTATAATTTACCATGGTTAATAAAATATGTAGGAGAACTAACATAAATATTGGATTTGCAAACAGATATAGCTAATGTCTTGTTAATGAGGTACTCTGAAAATAAATTGTGCTGCAGCAAGCATCTAAGCTATTTGTGTAATGCAGATCCTCATCATACAAAGATACATCAGTTAGTGCTACATTGCTACATAAATATAATGTAACACAAGGTTAAAAATATCAATTTATTGACGCAGGATCAGTTAAACTTGCTGTTTTATTAGTGTATCTCCAGTATTTATAAGCTACCTGAAGAAGCCATGAACTGCAAGGCTATGTGCACACGTTATGTATTTGGTGGAATAATTTCTGCATCTCTGGGCAGAAAAAATGCATCTTGTCGTGTTTTTGACGCTTTTTTTTTTTTACATGTGCTTTTGTTGCAGATTTTTTTTCCACTAACTATTATAGGGGAAATCTGCAAAAAAAAAAAATGCTGGAAGAATGGATATGCTGCAGACTTAAATCTGTTCCAAATGTACAAGTCACAAATAAGCAACATGTGCATGAGACTTCTAGAGTCTGTTTTGTGACAAATCTGCACTGAAAAAAACAAGACAAAAACACAACAGAAAAGCAACGTGGGCACACAGTCTAAAAGTTCAATTTAGAAGGAAAGTGCAGGAAGAACAATATTAACCAATAAGATGAACAAAACATATAAATAAAAAGTGGAGATAAGAAAAAGTTCCATTCTAAGTTTTGGGTATAAAGGATCGGGGATGAAAAGGTTTCAGAAAATGTTATCTTAAATATTTGTAAGGAGGCTCACAAGTTTTTGATTTATCAAAAATTAATCTTACCTTCCTGAAGAGGGATTCTCCAGGCACTTGGCAGCACAAAATGTAAATGATAAAATTCTAAACTAGAGAGGTCTAAGTTGGTTGGCTTTCAAATGGAATAGGATGTCACTTTAAAAAAAAATGAAAAATGAAAGCCTCTAGAATAGAATCAGACTAATTTTGGGTAGGGGTTGAATAGCATGTTGACTACAGCTTGAGAGCATAGAGGTAAATACCCAGAGAGTTTTAGTTTGGGTTCCATATTCCAGAATATCACCCCTTTATTCTATCCTTTGATATTGTACGGTAAGGGTGAGTAATTGCAAGAAATATACCTACTGGTGCGCTCAATGTGATGTGAGATGACTAACTAGAAAGGGTACTTTATTTGAAGAATTTTTTTTTATAAGAAGCACGGCACACTTCCACATCTACTAAATCAGTAACTCCCTTTTAAATGAACTCCTACATTCAATGAAACACAGGACAGTTATTTTGGCTCAAAACCTCTAATACCAAACAACTCAAATGCACGTGTAAATCCATATTCAATAGTATCTGGGACAGTAGCCAGTACAGAATCTTCATAGCTGAAAGTAAACTTGGAATTTTCTAAATGTTGGCAACAACGGTCTATAAAAATAAATATGTACAACTAAAAAATAACCTATTCCTTATTCTTGAGCCAGACAGCAAATACCCTGACTACAGACTTAAAGACCTGACCAGGGATAGTTGTTTGACAGCCATGCTCATACACCTCAGTTAAAACAGAAACTTCATAAGCAATAGAAATTTCAGTGTATTCATAAATATTTTCTTACTTCCAAATCGCTGTCAGGTGGAGGTGACGGATTATTTTTTCTTCCTCTTCCCCGAGACTTTGACCCAGCACTTCTACACGTCCTGTCATCAAGATCTTTGATAGGCGTTGAGGGACTCTGTACTGTGTCAAAATCCCCTAGAAAGAAAAGGGAAACACATTTTAGATAAAACAAACAGTACTATAGTTCCCCCCTTCTTGTGATACGCCAACTAATAAACAGTACATGATAAACTAATATGATTTTATTTAAGGATTTTCATATTGATTACCTAACCTAAGGATAGTCAATAATATCTGATCAGTAAGGGAACGGCCTTGAAACCCCCACCCAATCATCTGAGAACAGGGGTTTCAGCACAAAGGAACCAGAATAGCTTCACACATTATGTTGTGACCTTTAATGCTATTGCAGCTCACTTTCATTTTGTATACTATCTGATTTTACCATTGCACCGATGATATTTTACCTAAATGTTGATTCCTTGAACAATGTATTCATAAATATAGAAATGTGCTATATTAAGGAGTAGAAAATGAATCCAAGTCAGGAGAGATAACCTAACAGCAGCACTAAAGACATTCTCAAGATTATAGTGAACAATGGAGAAGATATAAAAAAAAAGAAGTTTATCACATGAAGATATAAATATTTAAGGAAATCAGGGGTACGTTTTAAGAATGTAAAATGTTGACCTGGTTAAGACCCAGAAAGGAGATTTTTTTTACTCTTTATTGTACAGTTTACTTTATCAAGTAACTTTTTTTGTGTTAGGGCTGGCGGAACGCACCGAGTAAATATGGAGATAGAAAAGGTACGTTCGCAGCCCGGGGTCCACCGTACAGGAGTGGAACCTGCTGCTAGTAAATGGCGGCACTATATGGCGGTACTACGCCTGAATAGACCTGGGTTCCGTCACCTGGTCTGTATAGGAGCGAACTCTGTTGCTTCACAGAGTCGCCAGGATTAAAGGTAACGTTGTGCTCTGTTAACCTCACAGAGGATCACAGCTCACTAATGGAGCAGGTATCATACAGCGGTCATTCAGTTAGCAACAGCACACAAACAACTGCTCTTCGGAGGTGCCAGAATTCTAGTGGCTATACGCCAGCCCTAAATTCACACACACAAACTCCTCTCCGGAGGTGCTGGAATTCTAGTGGCTATACAGCCGACCCTGAGCACATGCTGACACAGACCACAAGGTAGCTCCATTCCCATCTTTCACCATGTAACAAGAGCAAGCATGTCCTGGTATTTACAATTCTGTATTTATATATATACAGTATGTATATATATATATATATATATACATATATACTGTATATATACATATATATATATATATATATATATATATGTATATATATATATATATATATATATATATATATATATATTTTATATATATATATACAGTGGGGCAAAAAAGTATTTAGTCAGTCAGCAATAGTGCAAGTTCCACCACTTAAAAAGATGAGAGGCGTCTGTAATTTACATCATAGGTAGACCTCAACTATGGGAGACAAACTGAGAAAAAAAAATCCAGAAAATCACATTGTCTGTTTTTTTAACATTTTATTTGCATATTATGGTGGAAAATAAGTATTTGGTCAGAAACAAAATTTCATCTCAATACTTTGTAATATATCCTTTGTTGGCAATGACAGAGGTCAAACGTTTTCTGTAAGTCTTCACAAGGTTGCCACACACTGTTGTTGGTATGTTGGCCCATTCCTCCATGCAGATCTCCTCTAGAGCAGTGATGTTTTTGGCTTTTCGCTTGGCAGCACGGACTTTCAACTCCCTCCAAAGGTTTTCTATAGGGTTGACATCTGGAGACTGCCTAGGCCACTCCAGGACCTTGAAATGCTTCTTACGAAGCCACTCCTTCGTTGCCCTGGCGGTGTGCTTTGGATCATTGTCATGTTGAAAGACCCAGCCACGTTTCATCTTCAATGCCCTTGCTGATGGAAGGAGGTTTGCACTCAAAATCTCACGATACATGGCCCCATTCATTCTTTCATGTACCCGGATCAGTCGTCCTGGCCCCTTTGCAGAGAAACAGCCCCAAAGCATGATGTTTCCACCACCATGCTTTACAGTAGGTATGGTGTTTGATGGATGCAACTCTGTATTCTTTTTCCTCCAAACACGACAAGTTGTGTTTCTACCAAACAGTTCCAGTTTGGTTTCATCAGACCATAGGACATTCTCCCAAAACTCCTCTGGATCATCCAAATGCTCTCTAGCAAACTTCAGACGGACCCGGACATGTACTGGCTTAAGCAGTGGGACACGTCTGGCACTGCAGAATCTGAGTCCATGGTGGCGTAGTGTGTTACTTATGGTAGGCCTTGTTACATTGGTCCCAGCTCTCTGCAGTTCATTCACTAGGTCCCCCCGCGTGGTTCTGGGATTTTTGCTCACCGTTCTTGTGATCATTCTGACCCCATCGGGGTGGGATTTTGCGTGGAGCCCCAGATCGAGGGAGATTATCAGTGGTCTTGTATGTCTTCCATTTTCTAATTATTGCTCCCACTGTTGATTTCTTCACTCCAAGCTGGTTGGCTATTGCAGATTCAGTCTTCCCAGCCTGGTGCAGGGCTACAATTTTGTTTCTGGTGTCCTTTGACAGCTCTTTGGTCTTCACCATAGTGGAGTTTGGAGTCAGACTGTTTGAGGGTGTGCACAGGTGTCTTTTTATACTGATAACAAGTTTAAACAGGTGCCATTACTACAGGTAATGAGTGGAGGAAAGAGGAGACTCTTAAAGAAGAAGTTACAGGTCTGTGAGAGTCAGAAATCTTGATTGTTTGTTTCTGACCAAATACTTATTTTCCACCATAATATGCAAATAAAATGTTAAAAAAACAGACAATGTGATTTTCTGGATTTTTTTTTCTCAGTTTGTCTCCCATAGTTGAGGTCTAACTATGATGTAAATTACAGACGCCTCTCATCTTTTTAAGTGGTGGAACTTGCACTATTGCTGACTGACTAAATACTTTTTTGCCCCACTGTATATATATACAGATCTGGCAAAAAGTAAAATTAAGAGACCATCACATGAAAACCCTGTCATAGGCAGCCCAATCTCCAGACATGAACCTCAAGAATAACTGCTTACATTTTTGCACCACAAGCATTGTGAAAGACTGGTGGAAATCATGCCTAGACGCATGAAAGCTGTGATTAAAAATCATGGTTATTCCAGAAAATATTGATATCTGACCTCTTTGGTAACACCATTCAAGGCATACAGAATCTTTCCACGAACTTAGCGTGGGTTCTCACAGTCTGAGAGTCTCTTCACTATCACAGCGCTGCAAGGTCCCTTCCAACCAACCGGATTATACAACATCCAGGACAGATCATTACTGCTGCATAACGTGAACAGGTAAGGAAGCCATTTAGGCTATAGTTTCCTATATTGTCAAACATTTTTTAATTATCCTAGTGAGTGCATCTCCGATTTGATTTTATGACTAGATATATTATATTTTTATCAATCTGATTCCTGGTTTACCCACCAGAATTCTGAAGCTTTCTAGTTGTCTGAAAACCTGGCAGTCAATTCCACCTTCTATAGGGATGAGTAAATCATTATATTCTAGTATTTAAATATTATTAAATACCAGCCAGCTTTTCCCTCTCCTAGTGTATCCTCACCCACCCCCTGCAGACTGTGAGCCCTCGCGGGCAGGATCCTCCCTCCTTATGTACTCGTGTGCCTTGTTATCTACTCATGTTTAATGTATTTGTCTATATTTGCCCCGTATTCACATGTAAAGCGCCATGGAATAAATGGCGCTATAAAAATGTATAATAATAATAATAATAATAATTATTACTATTGACACAGTTTTTTAAATATTTGAAATCTCAAACTTTTCTTTACTATGCTATTACTTTCCTCTTAATAGAGCAAAAACATTTCTGTCTCTCAAAAAAAAATCTGTAAATATGAGCTACAAATTAGTCACAGAATATATGTAAATCTATGCTTCAACTTTTTTCCAAATACAGCAACAGTGAAAATTAGATACGATATCTCAACCTACTGTAAAGCTGAAATTTCAGAATCAATCTAATATATAATTGCCTAGAATACTACTTCCTGCAATTTGTGCCAACTTCCGTGGCTTTGTCCGGAGCTAATGTCCGGAGCTAATGTCCGGAGCTAATGTCCGGAGATAATGTCCGGAGCTAATGTCCGGAGCTAATGTCCGGAGCTAATGTCCGGAGATAAGTGACGTCAACAGTGTCCAGTGTCTGATTGGTTGCCGCCTGCTGCGAGCGACCAATCAGAAACGTGCCGTACTGTGACACACTCCGCCCGCCATTTTGGTGTGATTTTTGAATTTTTACCTCACAGCAAGTTTCTTCTGCGTGGAGGCGGGCCCAGTGACGTTGCTCTTCAAGCTCCTGCCGAATTTCGTCAAAAAAATGATAATACCATTTACCAAAACTATATATATTTAGTTGTGAAGTGGTTCAGTGACATTTTCACACCAATTTTGAACTTTTGTTTGGTGTTTTCTCCATATACTGCCTATTATTTTTGTTCTTTCTTACTATTATTTATTAATTGTATTATTCTTACATTTGAATAAATAAAGTATATATGGATTCTAGACTCCCGATTCTTTAGAATCGGGCTGCCATCTAGTAAAATATAAAAATGTAAACTAACCTCTTATTTACTTATGGATGTATAGAAAACATTTCTGTTTTAAGTTTGTGTGTTTTATTATTTGGTTTGTTCGTAATAACACAAAACTAAAGAAGTCATAATGCCTTTAGTGCAGGCACAATTGGTGTATTAAGTGTTGTTGGTCTTACATCATTTCAGTTAATGCCTGGCATAGTTGGTTGCATATGGCTGCTTGGAATATAGCCCATAACACTATGTTTCTATGTGCTAATCAAAATATGCCAGACACTACACCCAACAAAATGTACATTTACTATATGCTAGGAATAATTTATTAGGTCACGTTGTTTATACATGTTTTCTCCCATAATAAAATGCAGTTTCATCCTGTTCTGCAGTGCAATAGGGTTTTACAATTGCACAGTGCACTTTAAATGTGCCTCGGTGACTCTGTACGAAGCACTGCACAGCGTCCTACTTAAAAACAAACATGACGTTCTAACATGCAAATCCCAGTTTCACTTTTTAAATGGCATGTGGGAAAAATTAGAAAATCCTTTCTCGTATATAAATAGAAATAGAAAGTAACCAGGAGCAGTGAATTCTTACGTATATTTAATGGGATTTTTGTTTGGGGACTAAATACCGATTGACTTGAGAAATTTACAATAACCTTTGTGTTTTTCTGAATGGCAGAATCCCTCATTTCTGCATTCCCCAGCTGTCCATAAATCCATTTCCTCTCCTATAATCAAGACTCCAAGATTTTTACAATCCCTTTGACCACTTCTGGCATCATTTTTTTTTTTTATAGTTTTCAAACATATACTGATCACACTTTACCACATCTGCTTCTTGGGCTGTTGGAAAAAAAGCAAATCATTACAAGCCAAAAGGGCACTATAGAAGAGGCAGCTGTTCCGTACCATTTCTGTTGTGACGCTGCCTAACACGGCATTGCAGACCATTGGATAGAGCAGAATCTTACAAGAAAAGTTAGGGCACTTTTTTTTCAAGTGAAAAGATCAAACTTGAATATTATCTATTGACAAACATATTTTTTTTGTAAGGCAGGTTTAGTGCAATGCCTTAAAATTTACAGGAAAGATAAATATCTTGGCACCGTATTAGCCAGTAGATAGAAAAATATTTAGAATTGAGAGTCCTCAGTGGTTGATACCTTTTTAATGGCTAACTGAAAAGATGGTAACAAATTGCAAGCTTTCAAGACTACATAGGTCTCAGGCACAGACTAAAACAAATTCTGAAGAATCACATATTTATACACAACACAGCACAGAACTGTCATTATGGGAGAGTGATAAGTGATAAACAGTTGTGTCCATAAATATTGGAAAGTTCCTAGATTAGGAGTGAATGTTTTCTTGTCCTCTGATTGGGGTTTGGTTCTGTTATGATGACACCACATGGTCTGAAGTGCAAATTCCTTAATTGATGTAAAAAGACATAAATCCATGCGACACATTCATTCCTGCACTAAGTGTGTCAAAGGTCGTCATAAGTTTATACTCCCAAATTCTCCTGTCTCTCTGAGATTTGAAGCTACCCATAGAAAGTCCATCCAAGAACAATTGAAAACCAGATCACAAGAGCCACCAGAATATCAAGGAATCACCTGCTACATTACAAAGCTAAAGAAGAAAATAACCGGGTACCTCTAGTAGTTACCTACAATCCAAATCTGGAGGTGCTAAGGGGAGCTGCATGGAAATTACAACCTTTACTACAAAAAGATGCCCGCTTACAATCCATTTTTCCAGATCCCCCACTACTGTGTTTTAGGCAGCCCCCAAATCTAAGAAGCATCATTGTCAGAAGCTCCCTGTCCTCTCCAACAGCTGCAGGAACCTTTCCTTGCAACCAGAAAAATGTAAAACCTGTCCATTTATAATGACCACACAAGATAAAGATCCCCAATTCACATCAGGACTACAAGATACCAGGTAGCTTCAGCTGCATCACATCTAATGTGGTGTACTTAATTATTTGTACTAAATGTCCAACTGGGGGTCAAGATTTATGTTGGGGAGACAGGGCAAAAACTGAGAACAAGGATAAATTCTCACCGCTATACAATAAAAGAAAAATGAATGGATCTACCTGTGGCCAAACATTTTTGCATGCCTGATCATAGCACCATGGACCTGAAATTACTTATATTGAAAGGTTGCTTCAAATCTCAAAGAGACAGGAGAATCTGGGAATATAAACTTATGACGACCTTTGACACAGTGCAGGAATGAATGTGTCGCATGGATTTATGTGTTTTTACATCAATTAAGGAATTTGCACTTCAGACCATGTGGGGTCATCATAACAGAACCAGACCCCAATCAGAAGACAACAAAACATTCAATCCTAATCCAGGAACTTTCGAATATTTATGGACACAACTGTTTATCACTTATCACTCTCCCATAATGACAGTTCTGTGCTGTGTTGTGTATAAATATGTGATTCTTCAGAATTTGCTTTAGTCTGTGCCTGATGAAGAGACCTGAGTAGTCTTGAAATTTGTTACCATCTTTTCAGTTAGCCATTAAAAGGTATCAACCACTGAGGACTCTCAATTCTAAATATTTTTTTTTAAATTTACAGTATTTTTAAATGTAAAGAAAAAAAAGAAAAAAACAAAAACAAAATCATCTTTCAATGTTAAGACTGACTTCATAACTTCTGAAAGTATTTATACACTTCCACACTTCTTCCCCAATGATAGAGAACTTCCCAGCACTGAAGTGACAATATATGGGCATTATGACTAGCTGAGTATTACATTTTTTTATTTATACGTGTGTTAGGGAAATAATTAGTTCCTGTGCTCGTACTATTGAAGGATAAGTGGTCTTCTGTAGGGCCTTATTATATAGTGGGCCATATTAGCTGGCATAGCACCTTAGCAAATGTATTCTCTTACTAAAATCGCTAATGTGCAAATATAAATTATTGCTTTCTGGGAGGGGAAAATACTTTAAAAATTCCCTACTGTTCCCCAACTACACTATCAAATGGCTAGTCTACATATTTTTTTACTTCCTGATGTCGATTCAAGAGCCCCTAGGTCACCCTGGATACTCAAATCAAGAAACACCAGAGCAGGAGTAATAGGCTGCTGTCACTGCCACAGCCTTTGGCCACTCCCTGAAGAAGCATCATCAGTGACACTGGTTTCAGGGGCAGGGCTAGTTCCCACTGTGTCTTTACACTGTGCAATGTGCACAGTGATAGCACCCGCTCTCTTGTCAACTCAAATCTGAAGTAATGAGCCAGCAACACAGCTGTGTTACAATACCTGGTGTGCAGGAAATCAGCAACGCCCCTGAAGGTGACATCACTGTTCTCTGCTGGGTATTGTAAGACCAATATCTTGCCAGCTCATTACTTTAGATCTAAGCAGACAAAAGAGCGGGCACTGTCACTGTGCACATCTCACAGTGCACATTGTAAAGAAAGAACATCACTGACAACACTTCGTTTCAGGGAGGGGGCAGGCACAGGAGCTGTAACATACTCTGCCTTCAGCTCTGATGACTCTTCATTTGAGGATCCCAGAATGTACTGGGGGTTCTCAAATGAATCATCATCAGAAAATAAGTAAAAAAAATCACTAGCAGTTAGATGGTGTAGTTAGGGAACAGTGGGGAATTTTTAAAGTAAGTATATCAGAAAATAGCTTAGATTAATGGCATCAAATAGATAGTGATTTAGATAAAATTTACTTTCTCCTTCAGACCACCCATTTAAACTGTGACAAGCCGAATGCCCATGTTTAAGGAGAAGTCAGGGGCTATAGATATAAAAGCTGCATAGTCACCTTTAGGCTTTACCATATGTTTTCTGTAGCCTTGATGCTACAAAAATGACATTTGAAAAAGTGATTTGATCTAGTAGTGAACAAGTGGCAGAATTTCATGGTTACACAGCAAAACTAGAAGGTAATTTTAAATAGGACCAGTAAAAAAGTGATTTGGCAGTACATAGTAATTTCACAATATTGTTATGAGTGATTCAATCTTAAGTTCTTTAAATGCTAAAATTACAAAAAACTTGTAAAACAAACAATTTTGCAATTTAATTGATGTTAAAAAAAAAAAAAAAACTTCTCCGCTATCAAGAATGGAATGGAGGGATTTTTCATTTTATTGCGTACTACTCATTATCTATAGTCTTTAATTAAGTAGCACAGTGCTTGCAAGCTCTTTATAATAGAGCTTGTAAATGGTAGTCAGAACCTGGCCAAATTTCTGGATCTTGGCCAGATATGGTGCCCCTGATCTCCTCTCTCTTGCTGCAAAATTGTAGTCCAGACCAGCAGCGTGACCGTGCTGCTGGTCCAAAAGGTCAATCAAACATAAGGGCAATGTCCAATATTTATATACAGAACAAATACACAGATCCATATGTCAACCATTTATTGTATTTTTAACAATACTTAGCAAACTATAGAAAAGACTGTGTATTTTATCAGGGAGATGTTTGTGCATCGGCACATATAAATTAGTGATGTAGCTGTAGAACAATGTTCAGTCTTTCTAGCACTAATATTCTTGGGGTTGTGCCCAGCCACTTTGTAAGTGAACCTCAACTGTTGTGCCCTTCACTTCACTATTTCTTTCTTCAGAACCAACTTTATTTCATTAAGCTAATCTCTAATTCAGAATGAGCAGCTGTCCTGTTGAACGCAAGGTATGCATCTATTTTAGAAATGCTGAAGTCAGCACTGCATGGTTTTTGAACAACTGGACTTTTAACTGTCTGGTTTTCCTAATACTGATTTGCATTAACCTTTTGTAAGCATGCATGTGTGTTCAGATATTTCCTCAGAAAAATTACCGTACATGGTTTACAATCTTTCTGCCAGTGGGAACATTTTTTTTTCTCTCTTTAGAATTTTTCAACCCACAAATGAATCGACGTTTTGTATGTTGTATGCATAAAATAATAAAATAAAATTTATTAAAAACTTGAGTTCAACTATAAAAGCTTGTGTCCCAAAATTTCTATCCAGACAGTATATATATATATATACATATATATATATATATATATTTATATATACATACGCTGAAGTCTGTAAAGCACTGTGGAAGTAAGTGGGTAAAAATAAATACACACTGTACAGTATGAACATAACTATTGGGACAGAACTTTTAACATGGGAATTCATGTTTTTCATTCAGTTATATTGGTATATACCAATGGCACTGTCGTGCAGTAGGCCTTCACTATCAGTTGTGTAGGAATTTCTCATTCTAAGGAGCTCACTGAATTCCACAATGATCTTGTGATAGGATGCCACCATGGTAGCACATCAGTTTGCGGAATGTAGTCCCTCCTAAGTATTACAAGATCGACTGTGAGCTATATTATTGAAAAATGGATGGGTTTGGGAACCGCAGAAAATTATTCACAAAGCGGCAGGCCTTGTAAAGCTACAGAGTGGGATTACAGAGTTCTAGGGTACATAGTACATAAAAATTGCCTCAATATCTGCAGAATTCCAAGCCGCCTCCGACATTTACATCGGCACAAAGATTTTGCAATGGAAGTTTTATGGCATTGCCAAGCAGCGGATGGAGTGGTCTAAAGTTCTCTGCCACTAGACTCTGGAGAAATGGAAATGTCTGGAAAATAACTCTGCAATCTGGAGAGTTTAGGTTCAGTGAATTCTATGTGAACCTTATCTGCCTAAATTCGGTGGTGTAGGGATAATGCTGTGTAGTTGTTTTTTTGGGATTGGCTTAGGACCGATGGTAACAGTGAAGGAAAATCTTAGTGTTTCAGCATACTGAGACTTCAACCCTATTGAACACTTTTGGATGACCCTCTCATTCATCATCAGTGTCTGACCTCACACGTTCTCTTCTGAATTTTGTAAACATTTTTCCCAGCAATTCCCAGATCTCTGCAGCAAACTGAATGGAAAGAGGAATGGAGTGATCCATGGATTGGATCTATAGTCAGTATATCAAAACACAAAAAAGGTGAGTGGATTCCCACTGAGTATACACCTTTGGAAACTAACTACTACACTCAGAAGTCTGCGCTTCCCATTTCTCTCCCTATAATCCCCTCTTGTTCTCTTTTGAATGTGATGAAAATTCCCACAGACGCACTCCAAAATATTGTAGAAAGCCTTCCCAGAAGAGTACATGATGTTTTAGCTGCAAAGGGGGGAAGGGTATCAACTCCATACTGCTTATGGAATTGAAATGGGATGCCATAAAAGCTTCGGCAGGTGTAAGGTGTAGATTTCCCAAAGTTTTTTCTACATATTGTGTGTGCATAAAGATATAATTGTAAACTCAAACTATACTTTTAATCAGGTGACATTGCATAGCACTAATCATAGTCCAAGCATACATTTATACTTCCATAATTCATACTTTTCAGTGGTCCAGACAAGAGCAACTATTTGCTTTTAGCGACATTGTGCCTCATTTTGCTTACCCTAGAGCAGCTGTATTTTAACTTCTCAATGCAAAAAAAAAAAAAAAGAAATCTTAATAGTAGTCTATCTGCTACCACACCTCACAATTCTGAGAGAACACTGTGCCTGACATTGTTATGGGGTCATATTGGCTGTCAATTATATGGGGAAACTAAAGCTTCAAATTTGTTTCACTTTTCAAGAGGGTATGCTCAAGTTTATAAGGTATCCCAGACTGATGCTGGGGTCAGTAATATGCACTGCTGCTCCATTCATTAATTCTTAAATGGACCACTGGAGAAATTGGAGCGCTGCGCTTGGCTGATCTTTGGCACATCCATAAGAATGAATGGAGCAGCAGTGCAAATGATTTACCAAAGCATTATTCACATGGGGCTCTTCAAGGCTACAATTCTCAGAATCAGTTGAGGTCCCAGCCACCGGAACGTTATCCTCTTTCCCAGGAAAAGGAAAAACCTTCGTCCTTTTAGAATACGCCTTTAAAGGGAACCTGTCACCCCGTTTTTTCAGATTGAGATATAAATACTGTTAAATAGGGCCTGCGCTGTGCGTTACAATAGTGTATGTAGTGTACCCTGATTCCCCACCTATGCTGCAAAATACATTACCAAAGTCGCTGTTTTCGCCTGTCAATCAGGCTGGTCAGGTCAGGTGGGCATGGTGACATCGCTCTTTTCTTCCCCAGCTTTCCGTTGGTGGCGTAGTGGTGTGCGAATGTCGCAGTGACGAATCCACTGCGCGCACGTGAAGAAGCAGCGCGCGATCTGCGCTATTACCCCCTGTCATCGGTGGGGGCGGCCATCTTCCTGGGGCCGCGCGTGCGCAGATGGAGTGCTCTGCTGCACGGGGCTTCAGGAAAATGGCCGCGGGATGCAGCGCGTGCGCAGAAGAGATCGCGCCGGCCATTTTCCCAAAGCCGAGATGCATTTTCAGCCACAGTGTTACCTTAGAAGACTAAGCCACATTGTTCTAAATATTACATCAGTAGATGTCTCCAGAATAGGGTCCACCTCATAACAGGGCAAGCCAAAGTGCCTTTAACTAAACCAACTACAGAGTCTACAAAATGAGTCTTGAAAACGTATTCAAAGCAGCACCCCATAACAACCTTCGTTATATTGAGATCAGTTAATAGTTCCATTCTCTTGCTCCATTTAGCATCATGCAAAATGACTGAACCGCTTGAGTGCTGGATACAGGTTTTCTGTCAAGGAGTGAAAGGGAGTTTACAGATAAGAATTACCTCCCTGAAATCTGACTTTTTAGCCATCCACACATTATAGTAGATCAGGGCCATTTACGTATTTAAGATGACATATTCTCTTTAAAGAGGACCTTTCACCAGTTTGAGCATTTTAATCTGGACTCATCATGGAATAATGTCTTCAGAGGTGAGTACAACATAGTTTTTTTTTCCCCAAAAACAGTCAGTAGAAAAGAATAGCCCCAGCTCCAGGACCAGTACGCCGGTATCAGTGTACCTTGCTGAATAGCTCCTTTGGAGCCAGTTAAAAAAGGAAACCGGATGCTACCGAATGTGCAGTACAACAAAATGTCCAAAAGAAAAAAGAGGAAGCAGCACTCACAGTTCCTGGCGCAATCCTGTACCAATAGAAGCACATGCAGAATGAAACCACCATAGTCGGATTGTTGTCCTCATCTCTTCTCCCTGCTGCTCTGATTTAATATCACTGTAAATAAAGGATTGTGCCAGGAACAGTGAGTGCTGCCTCCTCTTTTTTAGAAGTTTTTATTTTGTAATTTCTCCTCTCCATTGCAAGAGATATTAGTTTGTAGAGTTATGTTAAGACAAAGGGGCACTACCAGAGATTTTTCAAGGACGAGTGAACTTTTTCCCATACATGCAGATAACCAATCATAAGCAGGCAGCAATATACTGGGAGAAAAGGATCACATCATACAAGCTTAGAAGAGGTATCTCATTGTGAGACATGGTTAGATAGCTGTCAGTCATGAAACAACCCCTTTGGCAATGCAGTTACATCAGTGAAATTTGTTTACTACCCTTTTCTAAGATCCTGAATGGTGACATATAAAATGTCTCCTTAACCCCTTTCCAACATTGGGCATAATACGCCCACGTTGGACTCCCTCCATTTGATGTGGGCTCCGCCGCTGAGCACATATTTTTCCCAGCACATTTCAGCTGTTTTCAACAGCTGACATGTGCCTCTAACAGCTGCAGGTGGAATCGCAATCCACCCACAACTGTTAACTAGTTAAATGCCGCTGTCAATCTCTGACAGCTGCATTTAACTGGTGCTTCCTGCAAGCGCGCCGGAAATCTCACCCATCGGTGACCCAGTCATGTGATCGCGAGTCGTTGATGGATTGGCATGACAACCAGAGGTCTCAAGCAGACCTCTATGGTTATCATATCCAGATTGCTGCCCGGTGGTCGGCGCTCATAGCAAGTGAGCATTTCTGCTACATACTGGTGATCTGATCATCACCTGAATGTGGCAAAGCCGATCAGACAACTGCAACTTCTAGTCTCCCATGGACTATTGAAGCATGCAAAAAGTAAAAAAGTTTTTAAAACTATTAAAAAAAATCAAATTTTAACAATTCAAATCACTCCCCTTTCGCCCCATTAAAAATAACAACAAAAATTCAAACATACACATATTTGGTATCATTGAGTTCAGAATTGCCTGATCTATCAATATAAAAAAGAATTAACCTGATTGCTAAACGACGTAACAAGAAAAATAGTCAAAACACCAGAATAATGTTTTTTTGGTCGCCGCTACATTGCAATAAAATGCAATAACGGGCATTCAAAAGATCGTATCTACACCAAAATGGTTTCAATAAAAACATCAAATTGGCGCACTAAAAATAAACCCTCACCCAGCCACAAATCAGGAAAAATGGATACGCTACAGGTCTCTGAAAATGTTTTTTTTTTAACAAACGTTGGATTTTATTTCACCTTTTAAATAAAAAAGAACCTAGACATGTTTGCCGTCTGTGGACTTGTAATGCCCTGGAGAATCATAATGACAGTTTTAGCATTTAGTTAACATGGTAATAAAAAAAAAGAACTGTGGAATTGTACTTTTTTCCAATTTCACCGCATATAACTGCTGCTTGTGTGAAGTATGACGGAACAAAAGAGCGAGCGTTACCTTAAACATACTCTGATAACTCCACACAGTATGAACAGGATGCAGAATACCTAGCTCTGTTAACTTCACAGAGAGGTAGAGCTCCGAGTTTGCTAAGTATTGTGCCCTGTTAAACGTTACAGGGAAGATAGCAAGTGGAGACAGCTTTCACTGCAACTAAACTGTGCTTACCGCACACATGAATGAAGAAGATGCTAAGACAAGAGAACAAACTCATATGACACTAGGTACAATACCCTGTAGACTTTGTAGAGAAGTATAGCATAGGAGTCGAGTTTGCTCTATAACTGAACTGTGCCAATCGCACACATGTACGAAACAGATGCTAATCCAAGCGGCTAGTTACCCCAGTCCTGACACTACTGAACCTGTGCCTGACCAGCACCCTAAGTATGTAGCAGAGTAGAGACTCAGGTGCAGAGCCAAGGGAACAAAACCGCATAAGTGTGAAACCTACCTGCCAACGTGTACAGTCTCTGAGCAAAGACACACCCCCGCATGTGCAGACAGGGTGGTAGAGTAACCACCCACACACACCAAACATAAATGATAATAGCATGCCCATGTGCGCCACTGAGAGCTTTTTAAACCCTGGGCTCCACCCAAAACACTCACAGCCAGCCGGCCGTGACATCCCCCAGGGGCCAATCCAGAGCCGCCACATCACGAGAGCAGGTAAAGTCTGAACAACAATGAGAAGATGACACATCATGGACATGATCAGTAAGGCTACTTTCACACTAGCGTCGTTTTGCATACGTCACAATGCGTCGTTTTGGCGAAAAAAAGCATCCTGCAAAGTTGGCTACAGGATGCATTTTTTCCCCATTGCCACACGTAGCAACCATCGTGCGACGCTTGCATCGTGTTGTGGCGGACCGTCGGCACCAAAAAACTTTGCTTGTAACGTTTTTTGGTGCGTTGTGTCCGCCATTTCCGACCACGCATGCAACTCACAATGGGGCAGCGGATGCGTTGTAATAATGCATCCGCTGCCCCCGTTGTGCGGCACTTCCACAGTATGCGTCGGTACGTCGGCCCGACGCACTGCGACGGGCCGAGTACGACGCTAGTGTGAAAGTAGCCTTAGATGATTTCTGGATTTCTGGACTCCAGAGCACAAGGCTGCACCTGCATATCATTGGTTACCATAGACTTGGCTGGAGAGCCAGCAGTAACCAAACGAACACCACGAGCCTGAGCAGGACACTGGGACCGACGTCTGTGCTGTGCAGCAATCGCAGCGGCTGGACCAGAATGGGAGACCACAGAACCAGATTATGCTCGGGATCTATCCTGCGCAGCGGGAGAATCCCGATGCCTAAAACACACACTTCTTTGTGATGACAAAACACTTCATATTGTGCACAAAGCCTTCTATACATATCTGTCCCAGACACACCCTTAGACCACAAAAAATAAACCACGGCACACTGTTCTTTTGTGCAAGAAAAGGTGGGGCAGCCATTTCTTCTTCCACCAAAGTCACAATGGAACTGAAGTAGCATGGTCAAACCTGCACAGCAGTGACAGTAGAGACAGTGACCTAGCACAGAAAGCGCTGAGAAGACAATGCAGTCAACAGAGGTTTTAATATAGCCGCAGTGTGTAAATTTTTTCACTTACTCTTGGAAATATTGCAGGTCTCTGTTATTCTCGTCTGCTTTTTTTTAGGTTCATTCTGTTCATGCACAGTTCCAACTTTGATTGACATGAGAAAATTTTGGGTGCTATTCTAAATATCTTTAGAATGGCTAACTGGATAGGTGGGCTATCCAAGTCACTAACATTTGTGGCTTAGGGCTAAACTAGATAGCAGGATTTAGGGGATTGTGTACTCTTCTTTCTTAGGCTACATTCCCATAATGATCTTTTTGGGAGTTTTTGATGTTACGGAATGTCTGCACCATTCCTGGACCAATTAAGTAAAATAGGTTACTTGCATTTTTTAGATAATTTGCAGCACAAAAGAAATCACCAAAAACTCATAGTGAGAAATTAGCCGAAGACTCCAGTAGAGTAGAGTACAAAGTAGTTTCAGTTAGCAATGGCTGACACATAAATAAAAGAACTAAACTACAGCGCTCCCATGATTGAGGCCAATGAAGTTCAGATCAGAAAGAAATCAGAACAGGCAGCAGATAAGTGATTGAGGTCAGGAAATCAAGCTATTCAAAAACCAAAGGAAACAATAAAAAATACACTGTAGACGACTATGCAAGTAGTCAATTCTGAAGTGGCTATTTACATATTTAAATTCCCAGAGGAGCATTGCATAGCTTATGTCTCATTATGCCAGCTTGGCATTGTCAGCATGGAGAAACGTTCCCCCTTGGATCCACAATGTAGAAGACTAGGAACTCAAAAAGACCTTGCTATTCAGGACCATCGAGATTGTGAAAGGACACTAAAAATCCTTTTGAAACATAATTAGGCTAGACTTAGATCAATTTGGAATTTCTTTCTCATTGACCATTTAAGAGGTCAGTACCTAGCATAACCCCACAAGGACAGGAGGACAGTGGCAACCAGGAACTAAATGCCCAGAGAGGTGAGCTACCAAACCATTACAAAGACGATCTGACAATGTCTGTACTGATCTGGTGAAATATACATCTTACAGTGAAGAACAGTGTGGCAAGTGTGACCTGTGGACTCTTCTTGGGCACTCATGTTTAATGCTATCTTAGTATTAAATTATATATATACATATATATATATATAGATATATATATATATATGTACTGTATGTATCTATGGTTATATACCATACAGACCAAAAGTTTGGACACACCTTCTCGTTTAAAGATTTTTCTGTATCTTCATGACTTTGAAAATTCTACATTCACACTTAAGGCATCAAAACTATAAATTAACACATGTGGAATTATATACTTAACAAAAAAGTGTGAAACAACTGAAAATATGTCTTATTGTTAGGGGTCGAGTTCCCGCCTCTGTACAGGGGGAATCTCGGGCCATCTCCGCTGCGGTCTCCCATTCTCCTGCCGCAGTGGAGCCTGCTCAGCGGAGACGTTGGTCCCAGCGTCTTGCTCAGTCCCACTCTGTACAAAGAGTTACTGCTGCTTTTCCTGTTTCTGCCATTGAAGTCAGTGCTGGGCAGCGGCGAGCAGACGCTTCTGGGACTAAGTCCTGCTTTTCTCGTTCTGAGCATGCCCTGAGTAAGATCTCTCAGTGGAGATTGAGGGTCACATGGTCAGATACGGCACCTAAGTCCATTGGTCCTTTCAGGAAGGTCCTGTAGGTGCTGGGACTAAGCCCTGCTTTGCACACACTGAGCATACCCAGGGCAAGATCTCTCAGTGGAGATGTAGGGTCACATGCTCAGGTATGGCAGTTTCTCATTGGTCCTTCTAGGAAGGTCTTTTACTTGCTGCAGCTATATAAGGCTCGCATGGCCGTACGGCCATGCGCTAGTATCAAATGTGTTTTGGCTTATGCCAGTGGATCCGATACCACTCTGTTCTTATGTGGTCTGAAGCTGTTAGCATTGGGACTGTACACTCAGGCAGGCAGCTAGCATCAGTGGGGGCAATTAGCCTTGGCTTAGCATCTCGTTTCTTCATGTGTGCGATTAGCACAGAAGAGTTCCAGAGCAAGCACAACCCTAGATAGGGTATTAGTTTTGTGTACAGCGCGACTCTGTGAGGCAACAGAGTTCGCTATCAGTTCACACGGGGTGAAGCTTAACCCACGTGTGAGCTCAGAATCCATCCGCCATTACTTAGCAGCAGATATCTCTGCACGGTGGACCCCGGGCTGCGAACGCACCTTGTAGCTACCTACCTATTAATCGGTGCATTCCGCTAGCTCTAACACTGATATTGTAGGTTCTTCAAAGCAGCCACCTTTTGCTTTGATGACTGCTTTGCACAGTCTTGGCATTTTCTTGATGAGCTTCAAGAGGTAGTCACTGGGAATGGTCTTCCAACACTCTTGAAGGAATTCCTAGAGATGCTTAGCACTTGTTGGCCCTTTTGCCTTCACTCTGCGGTCCAGCTCACCCCAAACCATCTTGTTTGGGTTCAGGTCTGGTGACTGTGGAGGCCAGGTCATCTGGTGTAGCACCCCATCACTCTCCTTCTTGGTCAAATAGCCCTTACACAGCCTGGAGGTGTGTTTGGGGTCATTGTCCTGTTGAAAAATAAATGATGGTCCAACTAAACGCAAACAGGATGGAATAGCATGCCACTGCAAGATGCTGTGGTTGCTATGCTGGTTCAGTATGCCTTAAATTTTGAATAAATCCGAAACAGTGTCACCAGCAAAGCACCCCCACACCATCACACCTCCTCCATGTTTCACGGTGGGAACCAGGCATGTAGAGTCCATCCGTTCACCTTTTCTGCATTGCACAGACACGGTGGTTGGAACCAAAGATCTCAAATCAGACCAAAGCACAGATTTCTACTGGACTAATGTCCATTCCTTGTGTTCTTTAGCCCATACAAGTCTTTTATGCTTGTTGCCTGTCCTTAGCAGTTGTTTCCTAGCAGCTATTTTACCATGAAGGCCTGCTGCACAAAGTCTCCTCTTAACAGTTGTTGTAGAGATGTGTCTGCTGCTAGAACTCTGTGTGGCATTGACCTGGTCTCTAATCTGAGCTGCTGTTAACCTGCGATTTCTGAGGCTGGTGACTCGGATAAACTTATCCTCAGAAGCAGAGGTGACTCTTGGTCTTCCTTTCCTGGCGCGGCAGTCCTCATGTGAGCCAGTTTCTTTTTAGCGCTTGATGGTTTTTGTCACTGCACTTGAAGACACTTTCAAAGTTTTCCCAATTTATTACAACTTGTAAGGCTATGTGCACACGCTGCGGATTTTGCTGCGGATCCACAGCATTTTCGCAGCTGCGGGTCCGCAGCAGTTTCCTATGCATTTACAGTACAATTTAAACCTATGGGAAACGCAATCCACAGTGCACATGCTGCGGAAAAAAACACGCGGAAATGCAGAGGATCATTCTACGTGTGCACATACCCTTACAGTCTATTCAGTAGGACTATCAGCTGTGTATCCACCAGACTTCTGCACAACACAACTGATGGTCCCAACCCCATTTATAAGGCAAAACATCCCACTTATTAAACCTGACAGGGCACACCTGTGAATCGAAAACCATTCCCGGTGACTACCTCTTGAAGCTCATCAAGAGAATGCCAAGAGTGTGCAAAGCAGTCATCAAAGCAAAAGGTGTCTACTTTGAAGAACCTAGAATATAAGACATAATTTCAGTTGTTTCACACCTTTTTGTTAAGTATATAATTCCACATGTGTTAATTCATAGTTTTGATGCCTTCAGTGTGAATGTACATTTTTCATAGTCATGAAAATACAGAAAAATCTTTAAATGAGAAGGTGTGTCCAAACTTTTGGTCTGTACTATATATATATATATATATATATATATATATATATATATATATATGTATGTATATATATATATATGTATATATATATATATATATATATATGTATATATATATATATACATATACCTATATGGCTAGGTGTTTTATTTTCATTAATAACTAATAACTCAGCCCAACCTTTTTACATTGAATGTGACTATAGAAGAAGGAAAATAAAAAAAAAGTTTCCGTAATCAAAGCCAACATGTATCTTCATAATTGTCAAAATTGCAGCTTGATATAAAGTATATAATACACAGAAATCTGTCAGTAAATTTAGAGGAATTCTATCTGCAGTTTACCTGTATGAAGATCTGTACCTGGTTGGGTAGTCAGGCCAGAAAGCGAATCCTGCAACTGATATGTTGATGATGAGGTGCCATCCACCGTGTTATTTGGGGTCATGTAGGCGGAATATGTTGATGCTGAGTAATACTGTGCATATTGGTTTTGGCCGAAAGCTGTGTAAGAGGGATAATCCTAGAACAGTAGGAACAATTTATTAAGTGAAGTAGTAAAATGATTATTTGAGATTTGGCAGGAGGAAGGATTAATTAGCACTTATCACTAGGTTGAAGCAGATATCCTGTTACTTCAGGTACATTTAACATTGAATTAGCACATAACCAAAGAAAATCGCTTACAAAATGCTTGGTCTTAAAATCTTAGTCACATTCAGAGCTGTGCTGTAGCCTATCATTACAGAGCATTCCTGAAAGCCTACTCCACAGGTGGCTATGAGGTATTCTAAAAAGGCATACTCTTGACCTTTTCATCCATCTCATACATACCTTTTTCCCCATATGTGTATCTTGTATAATATTACCAACTGGAGACCTGCCTATTGAAAGCAAATCTCTCACATCGGAAATATCATGTCACTGAATGAATTAAATTGCTAAACTATTTTGGCAAATAAAACATAATATTTTCATCTGTAATTGTTAATAAAAGTGACACCAGAAGAAGGTTAAAAGCATAACACATTCACAGGTAAATGTAGGAAACAAGAGGTTATCCAGCTGAGGGTCACCCTCAAATCGAGAGAATGGCAGATAGTTATTTGGAGATGGCATCTGTCACTTTAGCCTTAAAATCATATATCAAGTTATTTTCTGCCATGACTTCCATTCCAAACATATTTTCTTTGGCAATTTTTCTTAAGAATAAAAGGAAGTCAACATATCTTCATTCCATGTGCGCTTTTAATATTACAGAGACATTCTGAACATCGGATTTGTTTCTTTCAGACTCAGTTTTACATACTGTACAATGATTGATTATTTGTTTTACAAATCCCCAAATTAAAATACTGAAATGAAATCACTGCAAGGAAACCTATACACATACTGTATATGGATCAGCAAGCCCTGTAACAATTACTGGATAATGGTAGATTTACAATGATGCTCTATTCCTAACATGTTTCAACTCTTTGCTTGGCATATGTTGCAGCAAAACTCGGGCTCCGAATGTATGAAAATTGCCATACTAATCCAATATATGCCAAAAAAGTATATTAACACATAGTGAGGTATGCATTAGCTTAGTAAAATATGTTATTCAACAAAGGTATTTCAAAATTATATAGTACCTCTCACAGAATGCTGAAATCTAATTTGAATAGAGACTTTTAATAGGATTAATGCAAGAAAAGTTACAACTAGTGTTGATCACGATTAGCAAATCACATTAATAGTTTGATTTCATGAGAAAAAAAGAGACATGATATTATTGGAGAATCTATTTTAAAGGAGTTTTATAAGAATGTTATAAAAATGCCTCAATCACATAATTCAAACTGCAGCCCATCCTATTCACAAGTTAAGATAGATTGCAGTTTGAAGAAATACTACATAAGACCTGCGTCTCAACTGACAGACGAGAAGTATTATAAAAACACATACCTCAGTGAGCTGTCAGAGCAGGGTTGTGACATGAGAAGAAATAAATCTTGCTGACTCACTGTTCATGGAGGACAGGGGATGGAGAAAAAATCCATTGTGCTCTGTCAGCAAGGAGAAGATTAATTTATTCTAATGTCATAATCCTCCTTACTGAGTGAGGTACATGTGATACCACTCTTCTGGCAGTTGAGACACAGGTCACTCATTGTGTTTCTTCTAACTGCAACCTGTCTTGACACATGACTAGGAGAGGCTGCAGATTTAATTATGTAGAGAAGGTCATTTTCACACATTTTTGGAAAAACCCTGATGAGAAGGTGTCCAATAGGTATCATAGGTATTGTGTTAATTTTACACATCAAGTTGTAACGCATGCAGTAGTTTTTCTTACCTGCTGGGGATTACTAAAATTTGTTGAGTTGGTTACGGAGTTATTTGCATAAATACTTGATGATGGGGTAAAGCTGGAACCTGCAAAAAAAGTAATATAAGTATTTATTGTTGATTAAAATAATTATTTGATAATGCATTATTTTAGGTAAAAAACAAACAAAAAGATCTGTCAAACTTAAAAAGGATTTCAAATCTGTACAACTTGATTGATAAAAGCAAAAGTGAGCAACTTGCTCTCATCCTCAGTCAATGGTCACATCTCTTGTGACCAGTTATTATATGCATAGATCAACTGTCATTTTCCAAAATACTTCTACTATTAAGAACTATGTATTTTGTATTAAGACTAGAGGTTTCTTTGTTATTCCTCCTGGAAATGCATGACAATTGATAATACCATTCTTACCGCATTGAAATGTGTAATTTATGTGAAAAAAAGTGTACATTTTTAAATTGTCAACAAATAAAGTGTGCAACATAGAGTTCTAGGAGAAGAATATCCAGAATGGGCGATTTATGTGAAATACAAGTACTTATTCAGATATTAAAATAACATTTAATAATTATGAAAATAATATTAGATGGTGTATCTTCATTGTTTATATGGGTTTTATATTTCTCTTTGATATATCACATTTTAAAGACATCAATTCTATACCTGGCATTTGGTAGGAATAAGGTGTTTGGCCTGGTTGAGGTGTAGAAAATCCGGGACTGTAACTGAGGCAACCACTCTGCAATGGAGATTGTGTTTGAGGGAGACCACCTTCTGTCTTGATACCAGGAAGCATTACTCCTAGATCTGTACCAGATGAATAGAAACATTTCTTGATAGCAGTTACGTAATGAATGAAGAGGGATCAAAACCGAACCCACACAGCGTAGTGCAAGGAAAAAAACATACCGTATGTTGGTAAACTGTAAGGCTGTCCAGTTTGTGAGTATGCTGTGTAAACTGTAGGTTGTTGCATTCCAGAGTACTGGGTCTGACCTGCATAGGCTGACATAGTCTGAGCTGCAGGTGTTGAGAGAATATGAGGATAGGGTCTAACATCAAAATAAAAAAACAAACAAAATCAAATTAATTTAGTTTTAATATATAGCATATATGATATTTCTTAACGTGTTTCCCATAATGTTAAACTATTTTGTCATAGAAGGCTGCTTTATCTCCTATTGTTGAAAACAGCAAATTGAATTGAATAGATGAAATAACAGTCTAAATATTGAAGCATTGAATTTATGCAGGCAAAAGAAAACTGTAAAAACAATCATAGATTCAGTTGGTTTTGTAAGTAGAATGTTTGTGCTTTATCAACAATGTAAGATCTGACCAAGAGGAATGGTATACTACTATGAGGACAAATCCCCATATAAATGTTGACAAGGTAACACGGTGACACTTGGGTTAACACTCGTACAATGGACATGTGGTGGCGAAAAAGAGCATCAACCAAATTCAAAATCTTGATAAAACAAAGGTCATTAATCAGATTTGTATAAAAAAGTATTCAACATTTTATTTCTAGCAAAAATAATATACAATAAAAAAGTTAAAGTGTAAAACATGGATTGCACACTGAAAAGAAGTCAAACATTAAGAGAGGACACATAATGCACGAAAACACAAAACAATTGCTAAGTAGAAACTATGAATAATGTAATTAATGATAAATAAATACCACATTACATGGTATACAATACACAATATTCCGTATGTGGTATTTGTTTATCGTTAATTACATTATTCATAATTCTGACTTATCGCTTGCTTCATGATTTTGTGCACTGTGTGTCTTCTCTGGCTGTTTGGCTCCTTTTCAGAGTTCAGCCCATGTTTTAAACTTTGTGACATTTTAAACATAAATCCTGTTTTCTAGAAAGCAGGCCATTTTTAATATAACAATCTAATGATTGATTTCCCTTTTTTGTGATACTTTTCTTGTTACATCATTATTTTTATTCTTCTTAGACACCTTTCTATTAGTGGTATAACTAACTTTATCAGTGGAATATAGAGCAGTAGAGTTCCCTCCCAAAAATGCTCTGTAATGCTTTGTATCCCTTTGATGATGGAATTGAAAAAAAAAGATGTAGCCAAACATAAAGATCTTTCTAAGGCATAATAGGGTTAAAAAAAGATCATTTATGTTCCTTTGGTCATATTGGCACGACTTGCTGATTAGAGAAAAATGAACAAATACCCTGCAATAAATAATTACTGTATATACTTGAGTATAATCTGAGATTTTCAGCCCATTTTTTAGGCTGAAAGTGCTTATTCTCGAGTCATTGTCCCAGGTGGTCGGCGGGGGAGGGGGAGCGGCAGCTATCACATCATACTCACCTCCCGGCGTGTCCCTGCTTCTCAGATTGTATCCGGCACCCGCAGCTCTTCCTGTTTTCAGCGGTCACATGGTACCACTCATTAAAGTTATGAATGTGGATGTGACTCCATTCCCATAGGCGTGGAGCACATATTCATAACTTTAATGAGCGGTACCATGTGACCGCTGAACAGAGGAACAAGCTGCTGACGCGCGTCAGAGACCATCAGAGAATCAGGGACTTGCAGACCGCGCCAGGAGGGGGTGAGTATGACGGAGGAGGGTGAGCCATGCGATATTCACCTGTCCCCGTTCCACCACCGCGCTGTCTTCCGCGTCCTCTGGCTGTGACATTCAGGTCAGAGGGCGCGATGACGTGCTAAGTGCGCACCCTCTGCCTGAACAGTCACTGCAGAGACCCAGAAGACACAGCAGCGTGGCGGTGGAACAAGGACAGGTGAATATTGCAAGTGCTGGGGGCATGAGCCAGCGACGACTCCGGCACCTGGTGCCCAGAGAAGAGAAGAGAGTATGTAATTTTTTTTTTAATCGCAGCAGAAGCATATGGGGCATATTATTCTATGGAGCATTTTATGGGGCCATCAACCTTTATGGAGCAGCATATGCGGCATATTATTCTATGGAGCATCTTATGGGTCCATCAACCTTTATGGGGCATATTATTCTATGGAGCACTTTATGGGGCCATCAATAACCTTTTATGCAGCATTATATGGGGCATATTTTTTGTATAGAGCATCTTATGCAGCCCATCATGAACTGTATGGAGAATTTTATATAGGGCTCCTAAATCAATATGGATATTCAAAAACACTTAACCTACTGATATCTCAATTAATTTTTCATTTATTGGTATCTATTTTTATTTTTCAAATTTACCAGTAGCTGCTACATTTTCCACCCTAGGCTTATACTCGAGCCATTAAGTTTTCCCAGTTTTTTGTGGCAAAATTAGGGGTCTCGGCTTATACTCGGGTCGGCTTATACTCGAGTATATACAATAGATACCAATAGTGCATGAAAATAACGTAGGTTAATAAAGTTAGCATAAACTTGATCAAAAAATCATAAAAGCTATCTTACTGTGTCAAGGTGACTCTTTTCATGACTGTCCTAACCTTTAGTATTAAGATGACATTTATGTCATTTGACATATAGTAAGGTTTTAATACTAGAGGTTGAAACCTTCCCGAATACCTTGAAGTGGTGGCATGGATTTATGCTTTTTGTGACAAAAAGGTGAACTAACTACCCAATGTTATTTTTATGCACTATTGCTATTTTTTGCTTACTACAGGGTATTTGCTTATTTTGTTTTTATCTTGAGTTTTGTCTGTTTAGTGACCAGTGTGAACATGATCTTAATAATAATAAAATGGATAAAGAGATCTTTTGGAATTGGGCAAATTATGGGTCAAATAATTTGATATAAAATAAAAGACAAGAAGGCCAAGCACTAAGTCCATCACGTCATGTTATCTGAGGTACTGTACACATGTGGTAAACGGCATGTTAACTTTGCATTCAGGAAAACAGCGACGAGTTAAGAGAACCACAGCAACTCTGAATAACAAGGATTTTTACAGGTAAGTAGTTAGTCTTTAAAAAAAATTTATTCCATCTCCCTCCTTTAGAAATTTTTGCCCAATCCGTCAAAATCCCTATCTGACGATTCACTTCTAACAGTGGCAACAAAATCTGTACCAAAATCATAATGTTTTATTCCAGCTTTAGAGCTAGCAAAAAAATACAAATTGTTCCAAGAAAGGAATGCTCTGTATTACAGCAACCAAAGGAACATGAGATGTATGAAATCCAATGACAAAAATGTCTATATGCCAGTGTATCACACCTTCATACATCAGAAACGTTTTACAGAACAGTAACATGCTTGTGGGCACTATGCCTAAAACCAATAAACCCGCTGTATGTTGACTGCTTAAAATTCACACAACCCTATATTCAGCATTCTACTAAGTGTATGCTCACTATACTTGGAAGAGAATAGTGGTTAGTCCATTTAAATACACAGTCACTAGGATCCCTTTTATATTATTTATCATATAAATTGCTTTCATAAGTCAGACAGCATCAAATTAAGGTAGGTTGCAATTGATTTGCTTTGTAGTTCTTCTGTCCTTATAGTGCAATGAGAGCTTTTACTTTTCATAATTTACAGTAGATTTTCATGGGATATAACCAACAGTGCTTGCCCAGACGCCGTCCGACTTTGCGAAGTAGTTACATGCCAAGACAAGGATTAACTCTTAAAATACCAGTTTGCTCACGCCAGCCCATTATTTATATACAACAGTTACCTGCTTACCCCTACCTTCTCTCTCAGCTCCTGACAAGCTGTTTTTTATCAATGCTGTAGAATTACAATCTGAGAAGTTATAAGAAAAACCTCATACAAAGAAAAAACAATACTGTAGATTCCAACAAAATAAATAGTTTTATTCAAAGTCCATTAAAATATACCAGTCCAGCAGGACAAGAAAAAAGAATGTTGAAACTTTACAATATTCCAGTCTTACTTGTAGCATACACCACATGCGTGAATAAAGGAGGAGAAAACGGATAACACTGATTTGAAGGAGTGGATGCTCAAGGAAAGGACTGCAGTCCTAACGTAGACATGAAAACTTCAGCACTGAAAAGGATGATGTAATTCTTGATGTAATAAGTGAATTTTATCAATCTTGAAAGTGATAAATAAGGTCCAATGTTTCGACATTGCGGCATTCATGGACTCTATTTTGGCTCTTCTAATAGATGTCCTTGATAAAGACAGCTGTCAGATGAAACATTGGATCTTTTCTATAACTTACTGGATCTATCAAATTTACTTATTACAGTAAGAATTTCTATTATTCTTCTTTTTCGGTGCTTTGGTTTTCATGCCTACATACAGTGAAGGAAATAATTATTTGATCCCGTGCTGACTTTGTAAGTTTGCTCACTGACAAAGACATGAGCAGTCTATAATTTTAAGGGTAGGTTAGTTTAAACATTGAGAGATAGAATGTCAAAAATAAAATCCATAAATTCACATTGTATAAATTATATACATTTATTTGCATTTTGCAGTGAGAAATAAGAATTTGATCCCTCTGGCAAGCAAGACTTAAGATAATTGGTGGCAAAACCATTGTTGGCAAACACAGCAGTCTGACTTTTTTTTGTATTTGATGATGAGATTTGCGCACATGTCAGGAGGAATTTTGGTCCACTCCTCTTTGCAGATCATCTCTAAATCTAAATCTATCTTCTAAGAGACGATAGTATTCTGTAAGAGAAGATAGTATTCTGCTACAGATGGATCTGGATAAGTTGGAAACTTGGGCTGAAAGGTGGCAGATGAGGTTTAACAATGATAAATGTAAGGTTATACACATGGGAAGAAGGAATCAATATCACCATTACACACTGAACGGGAAACCACTGGGTAAATCTGACAGGGAGAAGGACTTGGGGATCCTAGTTAATGATAAACTTACCTGGAGCAGCCAGTGCCAGGCAGCAGCTGCCAAGGCAAACAGGATCATGGGGTGTATTAAAAGAGGTCTGGATACACATGATGAGAGCATTATACTGCCTCTGTGCAAATCCCTAGTTAGACCGCACATGGAGTACTGTGTCCAGTTTTGGGCACTGATGCTCAGGAAGGATATAATGGAACTAAAGAGAGTACAAAGGAGGGCAACAAAATTAATAAAGGGGATGGGAGAATTACAATACCCAGATAGATTAGCGAAATTAGGATTAGTCTAGAAAAAAGACGACTGAGGGGTGATCTAATAACCATGTATAAGTATATAAGGGGACAATACAAATATCTCGCTGAGGATCTGTTTATACCAAGGAAGGTGACGGGCACAAGGGGGAATTCTTTGCGTCTGGAGGAGAGAAGGTTTTTCCACCAACATAGGAGAGGATTCTTTACTGTTAGGGCAGTGAGAATCTGGAATTGCTTGCCTGAGGAGGTGGTGATGGCGAACTCAGTCGAGGGGTTCAAGAGAGGCCTGGATGTCTTCCTGGAGCAGAACAATATTGTATCATACACTTATTAGGTTCTGTAGAAGGACGTAGATCTGGGGATATATTATGATGGAATATAGGCTGAACTGGATGGACAAATGTCTTTTTTCAGCCTTACTAACTATGTTACTATGTTACTATGTTACTAAATCATTAAGATTTTGAAGCTGTCGCTTTGCAACTCAGAGATTCAACTCCCTTCATAAGGTTTCTATGGGATTAGGGTCTGGAGACTGGTTAGGCCGCTCCTTGACCTTAATGTGGTTCTTTTGAGCCACTCCTTTTTTGCCTTGGCTGTATGTTTTGGGTCATTATCTTGCTGGAAGATCCAGCCACGACCTATTTTTAATGTCCTGGCGGAGGGAAGGAGGTTGTCACTCAGGATTTTACGGTACATGGCTCCATCT
The DNA here is from genome assembly GCF_032444005.1 of Ranitomeya imitator. Lineage (NCBI taxonomy): Eukaryota > Metazoa > Chordata > Amphibia > Anura > Dendrobatidae > Ranitomeya > Ranitomeya imitator. The sequence goes on from NC_091286.1 coordinate 239,842,604, forward strand.
ATTCTCCCATTGATGTGGTGAAGTAGTCCTTTGCCCTTAGCAGGAAACACCCCCAAAACATAATATTTCCACCCCTATGCTTGACAGTGGGGACAGTGTTCTTTGAGTCATAGGCAGCATTTCTCTTCCTTTATACACGGCAAGGTGAGTTAATCCCAAAGAGCTCAATTTTTGCCTCATCTGACCACAGCACCTTCTCCCAATCACTCACAGAATCATCCAGGTGTTTATTTGCAAACTTCAGATGGGCTTGCACATGTGTCTTTTTGACCAGAGGGACCTTGCGGGCACTGTAGGATTTTAACCCTTTACGGCATAATGTGCTACCAATGGTTTTCTTGGTGACTGTGGTCCCATCTGCCTTGAGGTCATTAACAAATTCCCCCATGTAGTTTTAGGCTGATCTCTCACCTTCCTCATGATCATGGATACCCCGCGAGGTGAGATTTTGCATGGTGCCCCAGATCAATGTCGATTAGCAGTCATTTTGTATTTCTCCCATTTCAAACTATTGCACCAACAGTTGTCTCCTTCCCTCCCAGTGTCTTACTTATGGTTTTGTAGCCCATTCCAGCTTTGTGCAGGTCTATGATCTTGTCCCTGACATCCTTATAAAGCTCTTTCGTCTTGCCCATATTGCAGAGGTTAGAGTCTGACTGATTAATTGATTCTGTGGACAGGAGTCTTTTATAAAGGTGACTATGGAAGACAGCTGTGTTTAATGCAGATAACGAGATGATTAGGAGTGTCTAACTGGTCTGTAGGAGCCAGAACTCTTAATGGTTGGTAGGGGATCAAATACTTATTTCTCATTGCAAAATGCAAATAAATTTATAAAATTTACACAATGTGATTTTCTGGATTTTGTTTTTATATTCTGTCTCTCAATTTTAACATTAACCTACCCTTAAATTTATCGCCTATTCAATTCTGTATCAGTAGGCAAACTTACAAAATGAGCAAGGGATCAAATACTTATTTCCTTCACTGTACACCACATAGCTAACATACCTGCCTTAGCCAATGGGCTATCCTGTGCTATATGCAGTGGCAGGTGCAACTGAACTGATAACCTATCCTCTTTTTTATTCTGCTAAGAAGAAGGACTTATTTGCATGGTTGCTAAAGCAAGCTTCACAGTTAATGAGGAAAACAGTCCTGAAATTTATTCTTGTTAACAGAGCACATCCCACAAGTTCATCAATAATGAAGTTCTGTAACATAATGCTGAGGTGTGTAATGCATCATTACATTGTCAGATAGCAGAGTGTTTAAAAGGAAGAACTGACATTTATTTCTCAACACATTTAAGACTAAAAAGCCTCAATGTAGACATAAATAGTCCTTGTGGCTCTGTACTATAGAGCCATCATCAAACAAAGTCCAGCTCACCATGATCGAAATCCTTGGAGACTCGGAGCATGGAACCGCTGTGTCAGGGCGTAGAAAATCAAAGAAGAAATGAGGAATCCAGCTCAACGAGGTAGTGAAAAAAACTTCTTTCTTTATTCACTTGAAAATATATTCAGTGGAGGATAAAAACATCAGCAATTACAAAGGATAAAAAGCGTTATCAACGCGTTTCTGGTGACCAAGCACCGTTAAGCAAGACAATCATGCTTAAGGGTGCTTGGTCACCAGAAACGCATTGTTATATATTTTCAAGTGAATAAAGAAAGAAGTTTTTTTCACTACCTCGTTGAGCTGGATTCCTCATGTCTACTATAGAGCCATGACAACTTCTTCTGATACTAGCTTGGCGTAGGTTCACTATGCCCCCATAAAAGCCTATAAGTGACTTATTATGGCTTCGTACATGTATAAAAAAGTAAGGTAAGATATGATTGCCTAGATGTACATTACATGTGAGAAAATATATTTTTTCCAATTCATGTTACAATTTTGAAAGAACAAAACAGACATCATTATTACTACCGTACCACTGTTAATATCAGGGTGAGCACGGTCCAGGCAGTTTTATAGTTTAAGGTTAGGGATGACATGGTTGCATTACGGAGCATGATATTCTTTGCAGCTGTTTAACTTTACCGCAATCTTCTCATGCTGAGTTTCAATACTACATTATAGATTATCAGAGATGAAGCATAACTTTTCATGTCAGGATATATAGGACTTTAACTCTTTACATACTAATGAAAATGTAAAAAAAAGAGCAGTTCAAAAGAATTAAACAGACACATATAAATGGTCCGGCTGCTTAACGCAACTGTATACAGTTTGTCCCATAAGTTAAAGAACTTGTCACTTACTTAGAGGGATAAAGCTGAGGCGAGTACTGGTGTGCTGATCTTGGACTGTAGCCACTGCTTGTTATTACTGTAAAACATAAAATACGCTTACAAAACTTAGTACCATAAATAACCCGAATTCACGCACTAACAGTTTTAGCATAGATCATAAATGTTGACAAAATGAGTTATTTTTGTGTAAAATAGGACTACAAAGTGTGGAAGCATTTGGTACGGAACTAAATCGACATGTTGGCAACAGCAATTATTTGGGGGCCTGCTCTGCTGGAGAGCGCTTCAAGTCCTAAGTACTAAAAATAAGTACACTGCCGATAGGTAAGACCTCACTGTTCACATGCGTTTGTTAGAAAAGTATACTGATATATAGAAATATACTTATCTGAGTTAATTTAAAGGATTCGCCTAAAAGTCACCATCACAGCCGGTTAGTACAGCGTTCTACCTTACATTACAAGCATCCATTTCTCATCAATATGTGAATACTAACTGTGTAGCATGCAAGGCTGGTACTGGGGCTCTGCATCATCGACTTGCTGCAGTTCATCATCTTCTCGACATGGCATCCTAAATCTTTATCTTATGTGGACTAACTCCAAACTTAGTGTAGACGTTTTTTTTTCCTTTCGCGTAACCATCTGTTTCTATCAAGACAGATGCATGCCAAATATACATTCAGCATAATGGTGAACCCATCCCATCATAGAAAATCCATAGAGAAAACATACAGGGTAATGCTAGGCCAAGTGCTCATGTTTCTCTTTCAAAATGATTAATGGAAGACACTTTTAGTGTAGCAAACATGTATTAAATCCAATTACAATCATCTGGGCTTCAAGGAAAAATAAATCTTAATTATCGGCAAAAATGCAAATAAACTAAGGACAGATTTTTATCAGCACCTAATGTACAGTGTATAAAACATTCACTTTTATGTCTTCCCTTTAGGGGAAAAGCCTAAGATGCTTGATACCTACTGCACAAAATAAATCTGCTGTCTATCTACTACGTGTGAATGTATTACTTCTACTACTACGTTTATTTTTGCTTTTTCAGGCAAATTCCCCTTAAAAACCTAAGTTTTTGACTGACTATGAATCAGTCAAAAACCATAGCTTTTGATGTATTCTAAAAACTACGTCACACATGGTGTAAGGGAATGTGCACAGTTTTTCTTTTACATTTCCTGGGTGTATTCTGTAAAAGTCTTAAACATTTTTAATGTTTTTTTCTACTGTTTATTAAGCCTTTTTTTGGGGTGATTGTTATTTTTTGACACAAATTACACTAGGATTTTTTTAGGCTTAAAAATGTGTGAAATATTGGATTCTATGCCCAGGCATATCCCGAATATTTTTTTTTAGGCTTGCCACAACCTTTTGTTATAAAGAGTAGAGCGGCATTCATAATGGGAATTGTCTGAAGAATGCTCCACTTACTTCTTTTAACAGCTTGGCATTTTTGGAAACTTGAAGTTGTTGTGTAAAAGAAATAAATTGGAGAAGTCTTTCTAGCATTTTCTAAGTGCTTCCATAACCTTTTTTTTTGGGATTGGGGAACTGCACAAAAATCTTGGAGAAAAAAATCAAAGTGTGAACATACCATAAGGCTGAGTTCTCATGATGAGTATTTGGTGAATATTTATTATTTTTGCAGATTTTATTTCCTATTAGCTAAATCAGGCTACCGTACTTGGATTTTGTTAGTTGCGTTACAGAGTGCGTTTTTTTATACATACAATTTAACTTGTTTTTTTATCTGCTGTTTTTGTTTCTATTTTAAATGTCATGTTTTAAAAAAACAGTTTTTTTTTATATTTCCTATTACTTATCCTTAAAGGGAACCTGTCACCCCGTTTTTTCAGTAGGAGATAAAAATACCGTTAAATAGGGCCTGAGCTGTGCTTTACAATAGGGTATTTTTTGTCCCCTGATTCCCTACCTATGCTGCCGAAATACCTTACAAAAGTGTCCTTTTTCGCCTGTCAATCAGGCTGGTCAGGTCAGATGGGCGTGGTCACAGCGCTGTTTCTCCCCCACATCTTGCTTATGTTCCCGTTGGTGGCGTAGTGCTTCTCGCATGCGCAAGTGCCGAATGCACTGCGCAGCTGTAGAAAAACAGCACGCTCGCCGCTATTCAGCGGTTTCTCGGTGGGCGCGGCCATCTTCCTGAGGCCGCGCGTGCGCAGATGGAGTCTCCTGCTTCCCGGGGCTTCAGGAAAATGGTCACGGGATGCCGCGCGTGCGCATATGGACATCGCGGCGGCCATTTTCCTGAAGCCCCGGGAAGCAGGAGATTCGAACTCGGCTTCAAGAAAATGGCCGCCGCGATGTCTATCTGCGCATGGGCGGCATCCCGTGGCCATTTTCCTGAAGCCCCGGGAAGCAGGAGACTCCATCTGCGCACGCGCGGCCTCAGGAAGATGGCCGCGCCCACCGAGAAACCGCTGAATAACTGCGAGCGCGCTCTTTTTCTACAGCTGCGCAGTGCATTCGGCACTTGCGCATGCGAGAAGCACTATGCCACCAACGGGAACATAAGCAAGATGTGGGGGAGAAACAGCGCTGTGACCACGCCCATCTGACCTGACCAGCCTGATTGACAGGCGAAAAAGGACACTTTTGTAAGGTATTTCGGCAGCATAGGTAGGGAATCAGGGCACAAAAAATACCCTATTGTAAAGCACAGCTCAGGCCCTATATAACGGTATTTTTATCTCCTACTGAAAAAACGGGGTGACAGGTTCCCTTTAATAAAACTTTGCTGATAATAAATGGAATTCTAAAGAATTTTATGGGGAAAATCCACACGTAAAACTCAGAGTACTCAAAAGAAAAATTGACATTTATGGATTTAAAAAATGTTGTGTAAGTCAATTTACACTGCATAAAATAAAAACACTTTGGGCATGATATTTCTATGAATGAAATCCACTTTATTGGAATTGGAAGATGAAGTATATTTTGCACATCAAAAATAAAAAAACACATTGTCGAAAACTCACCAAAAGCTCCACTTCCTATTTTTGCCAGGTGGTGGTCCGCAGATCTCGGCGGGGGCGCACTCTTTTTTGTGATCACTGTTACTCACCTAATACGTAACGAGACTTGCTCATGTTGTCCAGAGTTTCTCCTACCACCGGTAGCCAAAATCCCAGAGATTTTCTGACGCTATACCCCTATTTGCCAGCTCCATTAAAAAGAGGCACAAGGAATAAGTATCCTTAACTGCTGCTATTAAAAGGCGTATCAGTGGTCATTAAGGGGTTAAATAAAAATGCATTGTTTTTTATATTTCCTGCTATTTACCTTTGACAAAACTTTATGTGCAGTTTACATGCGTTTTTAGTGCATTTACGCAGCAGATTAGATGATTTTGTGCATGTAAGACAATTCTATGGGGAAAATCCGCACATAAAACTCCGCGTATTCACAAGTGAAATTGATCTGATGCAGATTTTGAAACACACATCAGTGTCTATTTTATGAAGCGTAAAAATATTCTATGAACGACATTCACCTTCTGGAACTGTAATTCGTAGCGTTTTTGATGCAGTGAATATAAACAGCATCAAAAACTCACCCAAGACTCATTGTGAAAACTTGGCTTTAGGATAGGCTCCCACATTGCGTATTTGGTGTGTTTTTGATGTTGAAGTTTTTTCTGCAGCATTTTTTTCCACGTTTTTTCAGCTCTAGCTTTTGTCTCCTTTTGGTATGTCATGTTTTACATAAAACTGCTTTGTATTGGATACTTCCTGTTGCTTTAATTAAATTTCATTAATAATGTCATGTGTGGACTACATGCTTTTACATGTGTGAATTTTATCTACAGATATTTATCATCTCAATCAAGTCAGTAGGGAGAATCTACAGATGTAACGAGTAGCTATCGTAAGAGAAATTAGCATATTGTGAATTACAAAAACGCATAGCAGGTCAGTTTATGCACAGTGGTCATGAGATTTGAGAAACGTCATACTTTGCTGGAACTGTAAGACACTGCAGAAAATTGCACCAAATGCAATTTACTTACTGCAGTGTTTCTAAGCATTGATTTATTCTAGGATATAGAAACAACAAAGTAAATGGATTAGATGGCGAGACTGTGACTGAAACCAACGGAAGCCCACCCCTATGTCTCATATATAAAGTAGAATATAACTATACAAAGTGATTTTTTGCAAGGAATACTGCACCATTTTGCTTGAAAACAATGTGTTAGTGATGCACATTGGTGCCAGTTTGATAGCGAAAAATGACATGACAGGTTCCCTTTAAATAATGCTTTTGCTGCATTTTCTCCTGATAGAAACCTCTTAGTTGATCACAAGACAATACATATAGTCTGCCAAGAAAAAAATTTGGCATCCTTCATCAGTTGCCACATTAACAAAATATTCTCTAGAACCAAGTTTTAAGCTACAACCTCTGTGACACATGACAACCTCTATGTGAAACATCACTCATGGTTGTTACCCTCTTATTTTGTCTCTTCTCCTGAATTACTTATCATCTAGCTCAAATTTGTAGAGTCAAATGTGTTAAAAGAAAATTCAGCAGTACGTTTGATATCTTTAATGATATAACTTACTAGATGGTGGCCTGATTCTAACGCATCAGGTATTCTAGAATATGCATGTCCACGTAGTATATTACCCAGCCACGTAGTATATTGCCCAGCCACGTAGTATGTTGCCCAGCCATGTAGTATTTTGCCCAGCCATGTAGTATATTGCCCAGCCACGTAGTATATTGCGCAGCCACATAGTATATTGCCCAGTGATGTAGTATATTGCTCAGTGATGTAGTATATTGCCCAGTGACGTAGTATATTGGCCAGCCACGTAGTATATTCCCCATCTACGTAGTATATTGCCCAGTGACGTAGTATATTGCACAACGACGTAGTATACAGCACAGAGCCACGTAGTATATTGCCCAGCCACGTAGTATATTGCCCAGTTACGTAGTATATTGCCCAGTGACGTAGTATATTTGCCAGCCACGTAGTATATTGCCCAGCTACGTAGCATATTGCCCAGTGACGTAGTATATTACACAGTGATGTAGTATATTGCCCAGCCATGTAGTATATTGCCCAGTGATGTAGTATATTGCCCAGCCACGTAGTATATTGCCCAGCCACGTAGTATATTGCCCAGTGACATAGTATATTTGTCAGCCACGTAGTATATTGCCCAGCTACGTAGCATATTGCCCAGTGACGTAGTATATTACACAGCGACGTAGTATATTGCCCAGCCATGTAGTATATTGCCCAGTGATGTATTATATTGCCCAGTCACATAGTATATTGCCCACTGACGTAGTATATTGCCCAGTGAAGTAGTATATTGCCAGTGACATAATATATTGCCCAGCCACGTAGTATATTGCCCAGCTACGTAGTATATTGCACAGCGACATAGTATACAGCAGAGCCACGTGGTATATTGCACAACCACGTAGTATATATCCCAGCCATGTAGTATATTGCCCAGTGACGTAGTATATTGCACAGTGACGTAGTATATTGCCCAGCCACGTAGTATATTGCCCAGTCACGTAGTATATTGCCCAGCTATTAGTATATTGCCCAGCCACGTATGTCACAGGTTAAAAAATAGAAAATAAACATACTCACCTTCGGATCCGAGGGCCCCTTGTAGTACTAACATACTCACCTTCGGATCTGGCACAGGCGATGAGCACGCGGCTGCCGCCATCTTCCATTCCCAGGATGCATTGCAAAATTACCCAGATGACTTAGCGGTCTTGCGAGGCCGCTAAGTCTTCTGGGTAATTTCGCAATGCATCGCCGGGAACAGAAGATGGCAGCCGGTTCTGCGGACAACGGAGGGTGAGTATAGCAGGTTTTTTGTTTTTTTATTATTTTTAACATTAGATTTTTTACTATTGATGCCGCATAGGCAGCATCAATAGTGAAAAAATGAGGACATACAGGATTAATGGCGGTGGTAACAGAGTGCGTTACCCACGGCATAACGCGGTCCGTTACCGCCGGCATTAACCCTGTGTTAGCAGTAGCTGGAGGGGAGTATGCGGGTGCCGGGTAGTGACTGCGGGGAGTAAGGAGCGGCCATTTTCTTCTGGACTGTGCCCATCACTGATTAGTCGTGGCTTTTTTTCCACGACCAATCAGCGACTTGGATTCCCTTGACAGACAGAGGCCGTGACTAATGAATATCCGTGACAGACAGACAGAAGGACAGAAAGACGGAAGTGACCCTTAGACAATTATATAGTAGATTAGTACTACTCCCATCTTCAGAGCATCACAGACACATATTTTTTTTGGTTAAAGAGAACCTATCACCTGAATTTGGCGGGACCGGTTTTCGGTCATATGGGCAGGGTTTTATGGTGTTTGATTCACCCTTTCGTTACCCACTGGCTGCATGCTGGCCCCAATATTGGATTGAAGTTCATTCTCTGTCCTCCGTAGTACACGCCTGCGCAAGGCAATTTTGCCTTGGGCACGCACAGTATGCTTTGCCCAACTGCGGGCAAAGCCGAAAAGCATTAGCGTGCATGCGCCGGTGCACTATGTCCTGGAAGTATTTCGCTGTATTCCGGGACATAGTGCGCCGGCGCATGCGCACTAATGCTTTTCAGCTTTGCCAGCAGTTGGGCAAAGCATACTGTGCGTGCGCAAGGCAAGATTGCCTTGCACAGGCGTGTACTACGGAGGACAGAGAATGAACTTCAATCCAATATTGCAGCCAGCATGCAGCCAGCGGGTAACGAAAGGGTGAATCAAACACCCAAAAACCCTGCCCATATGACCGAAAACCGGTCCCGCCAAATTCAGGTGACAGGTTCCCCTTTAAGAGAACTTATTATAAGGTCAGGCACCTCATTGTTGACATCTCTGTTTTAGTCCCCATCCCTGATAGTATTTTCAGGCCTACCTCTTAATCTAGTAAGCTACATGCTGCCTTAACCTCTTAATCACGGAGCTAATTTTTTAATTTTGACCAGTGTCAATTTATATGGTAATAACTCTGGAACGCTTCAACAGATCCAAGTGATTATGAGAATATTTTTTCATGATATATACTTCATGTTAATGATAAATTTTGGTCAATATGATTTGCACATGCTTATGAAAATATTGAAAATTTGACAAAAGATTGAAAATTTTGGAATTTTCACAATTTAAAAAATCAGAGCATTATACCACACAAAATAATTAATAAATAGCAGTTCCCATATGTCTACCTTACATCTGCGAGTTGCAGGATACTCCGGTCACATGGAAGCGAACAGGACACAGATGAAAAGATTAAAAGTTTCTTTGTTTATTGAAATCCACAATGCGTTTCAACGGAACAGCTCCGTCTTCATCAGGTGGCAGTATACAGAGAGTGGGCCCGAGTAAGTATATAAAGGAGCATGTGACAAAACACTCTGGGATCGCCTTTGCTGGGGTCAAAGGACACGTGGTTTGTGCATTGTATCTGAGGCGTACAGCAGGTTTCTGAGCAGGCTGACCTCAGGTCAGATTTATTAACGTGAAAGCAACACAAAAAACAAAACATAAAAATAAATCCTAGCCTGTCCGGCACTAACTAAACAAATAAGTTGCTATCTCAACAACTGGGGGGGCTTCTCCCACCCAGCTAACATCACACAGATCTTGAGCAGAGCTCTTCACTCACGTTTGTCTCACACAGGCAGGCAATCTGTGTGCCCCAGGCAGACACTGGAAACACCCAGCTGGTCATCTTTTATTCCTGCAACCATTAACCCATTAGCACCCTGAAGATACTGAGTGGCCTAATTCACATAGGACAAACACCTGGGCGAGATATATCTGCCTCCAACTACCACACCAGCATGAGTCTTACATATCCCCCCCCCTTGCTCAGACCACTCCGGTCGAGCAAGAACACTTTTGAAACAGTGCACTCAGGACAGGGCATCGGCGTTCCCCATCTGCACCCCAGGTCAGTGCTCCATCGTAAAAGAGTAAGCCTGCAGGGCAAGGAACCACCGGGTTACCCGACTATTACGGTCCTTGTGGAGGTGCATCCACTTGAGAGGGGCATGGTCTGTGACCAGCCTAAACTTCCTACCAGCCAGGTAATACTTGAGGGAGTTGAGAGCCCATTTAATGGCTAGGCACTCTTTTTCAACCACCGCATACCTCTGCTCATGTACATTCAGTTTCCGACTGAGATAGAGGACCGGGTGTTCGACTCCGTCCCTCACCTGGGAAAGTACAGCTCCGACACCAGTATCAGAGGCATCAGTTTGTACCACAAACTCGCTGCTGAAATCAGGAGTCACTAGTACGGGCTGAGAGCACAAAGCCCGTTTCAGGCTGTGGAAGGCCTCTTCAGCAGCTGAGGTCCATTTTACCATGACGGAACCCTTCCCCTTGGTAAGATCCGTCAAGGGAGTAGCCATGGCTGCAAAATTGGGTATGAACCGGCGATAATAGCCGGCAATCCCCAGGAAAGCCTGCACTTGTTTCTTGTTCACTGGTTGTGGCCAGCCCTGAATTGCCTGTATTTTGTCGATCTGGGGTTTAACCACTCCTCGGCCAATCACGTAGCCCAAGTATCGGGCTTCTTCAAGCCCGATGTGGCATTTCTTGGGGTTTGCCGTTAAACCTGCATCTCGCAGGTCATCCATCACCGCTTGTACCTTCTGGAGATGAGTTTCCCAGTCCATGCTGTAAATTACGATGTCATCCAGGTAGGCAAAAGCGTACTGTCTGTGAGGCCTCAATACTCGATCCATCAATCTCTGGAATGTTGCGGGAGCTCCATGAAGTCCAAACGGCATATAGACATACTGGAACAGACCTTCCGGTGTAGCAAATGCCGTCTTCTCTCTGGCCGCCTCGGCCAGAGGAATCTGCCAGTACCCCTTTGTTAAATCCAGGGTCGTAATGTATCGGGCTTTACCAAGCCGGTCGATCAACTCATCGACCCGGGGCATAGGGTACGCATCAAATTTAGAAACTGCATTCAGTTTCCTAAAGTCATTACAAAACCGGATGGAGCCATCCGGTTTAGGTATCAACACAATTGGACTGGACCAGGCGCTGTGTGACTCCTCAATGACTCCTAAGTCCAACATTGCCATCACTTCCCGGGAGACGGCTTCACGGTGGGCTTCCGGAATCCGGTAGGGCTTCACATGAACAGTGACGCCAGGCTCTGTGACAATCTCATGTTTCACCAATTTAGTCCGGCCAGGTTTTTCGGAGAAAAACTGTCGGTTCTGTAACAAAAATTGCTTAACCTCAGATTTTTGTCGTTCTGAGAGAGTCTCAGCAACCTGCACCTCTGGTACAGTAGGTGAACAAACCGGACGGGGCAGATCCGCCGTTAGGGCAGAGCGGTCTTTCCAGGATTTTATCAGATTCACATGATAAATCTGTTCCGGTTTTCTCTTACCCGGCTGGTACACTTTATAGTTCACTTCACCAACTCTTTCTCGGACCTCAAATGGGCCCTGCCATTTCGCCAGGAATTTACTATCCACCGTAGGGATTAGGACCAACACCCTATCGCCGGGTGCAAATGTACGGACCTTAGCGCCTCTATCATAACTTTGCCTCTGGGCTCCCTGGGCCTGTAACATATGGTCCCTAACAATGGGCATGACAGCGGCAATACGATCCTGCATTTGTGTTACATGGTCGATCACCGTTTTAAAGGGAGTGACTTGACCTTCCCAGGTTTCTTTTGCGACGTCCAGCAGTCCCCGGGGACGACGGGCGTACAACAGTTCGAAAGGCGAAAACCCTGTGGAAGACTGGGGAACTTCCCTAATGGCAAACAGCAAATAGGGTAACAAGTAATCCCAGTTCTTCCCATCTTTGTCTATCGCCTTCCGGAGCATCTGTTTTAAGGTTTTGTTGAAGCGCTCAACCAGGCCATCTGTTTGAGGGTGATAGACAGACGTACGCAACGGGTCTATTTGTAAGAGCCTGCAGAGCTCCTTCATTACCCTCGACATAAAGGGAGTTCCCTGGTCAGTGAGTATCTGTTTTGGAATTCCCACCCGACTAAACACTTGTACCAATTCCTTGGCGATCGTCTTGGTAGCTGTGTTACGCAAAGGGACGGCTTCCGGGTAACGAGTGGCATAGTCCATGATGACGAGGATATGTTGGTGCCCACGTGCGGATCGGGTAAGGGGCCCAACCAAATCCATCCCAATTCTCTCAAAAGGGACCCCGATGATAGGAAGGGGTACCAAAGGGCTACGGAACTGAGATTTAGGGGCCGCGATTTGGCACTCTGGACAGGACTCACAATAGTTACGCACATCACAATGTATTCCAGGCCACACAAAACAATGCAATATCCTTTCTGTGGTTTTCTGTACCCCCAGATGTCCCCCCATTATATGTCCGTGGGCCAAATCCAGTACCTTCCGCCGATAAGGTTTGGGTACCACTAACCGTTGCACTGTGTCTTCCCCTTTTTTCTCTACCTGGTAGAGCAAATCATTTTCAAGAACCATATACGGGTACGCTAGCCTAGTGTCAGGTTCTACGGGTACCCCATCTATCATTTTTACATTTTTCCTAGCCGGAGTTAGGGTAGGATCTTTCATTTGCTCGCTGTGGAAGTCATCCACCTGGACTCCCAAATCTGGCAGGCAGGGTGCCGGATGGCTGTCTGCCTCCGCCTCTCGCTGAGGTTCCTCAGTTTCCTCTGTTTCCCCCGCCATGACGGAGAAGGGGTACTGAAGGTTAGATTCACCAACCTCCCCAGCAACATCTTCCTGTGGGGTCTCCTCTAGGGACTCGGGACCTCCAGATGGCATGGGAGAAGATTAACGGGTACAGCTACCGTGAAGGAGCAACTGATTCTCCCACAACTGCCAGAAATAGGGAAAATCCCTGCCCAGGATTACATCCTGTAACAATGCGGGGACGAGTCCCACTTTGTGCTGCACTGACCCATAGGGAGTAGAAATCCATATGACCGCTGTTAAGTACGAGCGGGTGTCACCATGCACACACGTCACAGAAAACTTGTCAGACGGACCAGATGGAAGTGCCACCAGACTAGCTTTCACCAGAGTCACCACACTTCCAGAGTCTAGTAATGCCACAACATTTTTCCCATCAACAGATAATTCACACAGGTGTTTCACTGTATCATTTTGACCCGCATTCACACTCACTAGCTGTGTAACCAAAGACATGCGTTTTCTAGAGTCTATAACGTCACACTGCATGGGTTCAGCGGTAACAGGACAGTTCGCAGAAACATGACCCTTCTCATGGCAGCGGAAACACCTAACATGTCCCCTACTGAGACCACCGTCCAATACTCTTGGTCTCGGAGTGCGAGCAGTCCCGGACTCCTCCCCCACAGTTTTAAGCGATTTTCCTTCACCCGTGGTCCCTGGAACAGTCTTACCGGTTCCACGAGGAGGAGGCACAGACCGGGGGCTGGCGGTGTCGTCGGGAAGTCCTTCTGCCACGGAATAAGGCTCGACCAACTCCACAAGTTGATCCGCTGTCGTGGGATTTCCTTGGCTTACCCACCTTTTCAGCGCTGGGGGTAGTACTCTCAGGTACTTGTCCAGGACAACCCGCTGGATTATTTCGGGTATTGTCAGTACCTCGGGTTGCAGCCATTTCTTTGTCAAGTAGATCAGGTCGAACATCTGAGACCGCGCCGGTTTATCTTGCTGGTATGTCCACTGATGTACCCTCTGTGCACGGACAGCCGTCGTCACACCCAGCCGGGCCAGGATCTCAGCTTTCAGCTTCTCAAAGTCCTGAGCGACCTCCGGGTCCAAATCATGGTAAGCTTTTTGGGCCTCGCCGGAGAGAAACAGGGCAATCAAATCGGCCCATCGTGCCTTCGGCCACTTCTCTCTCAATGCCGTCCGCTCAAACGTTGTCAGGTATGCCTCGACGTCATCTTCTGCAGTCAGCTTTTGCCAGTATCGACTCACATGGATCCTTCTGGACTCTGCTTCCGGGTCAGCGTCAGGCATGCTCACCAGGCGCTGCGCCACCTGTTGGAGAAGTTGGCGGTCTGCAACCGTCATGTCCACTAACTCCTTCAGCTGTGCGGCCATCAAGCGATTAGCTTCGTGCTGTGCGGCAGTGGCCTGCTGCTGTACGGCAGTGGACTGTACTAAGGCTTTCACCACGTCTTCCATGCTGTCGCCTGTGCCACGGTATGCCCGCGTTCTCCACCACAATGTGACAAAACACTCTGGGATCGCCTTTGCTGGGGTCAAAGGACACGTGGTTTGTGCATTGTATCTGAGGCGTACAGCAGGTTTCTGAGCAGGCTGACCTCAGGTCAGATTTATTAGCGTGAAAGCAACACAAAAAACAAAATATAAAAATAAATCTTAGCCTGTCCGGCACTAACTAAACAAATAAGTTGCTATCTCAACAACTGGGGGGGGCTTCTCCCACCCAGCTAACATCACACAGATCTTGAGCAGAGCTCTTCACTCACGTTTGTCTCACACAGGCAGGCAATCTGTGTGCCCCAGGCAGACACTGGAAACACCCCGCTGGTCATCTTTTATTCCTGCAACCATTAACCTATTAGCACCCTGAAGATACTGAGTGGCCTAATTCACATAGGACAAACACCTGGGCGAGATATATCTGCCTCCAACTACCACACCAGCATGAGTCTTACAGAGCACCAACCAATGAGATTTAAGGAGCAATTATTCGGAACACATGATTAGATGGGATCACATGATTAATTAAGATACAAGTCGCAAACGCAGTTTAAAAACATATATATCAAAAAAGGTAAAAAAGACAGGATATAACATAATAATATAAAATCAAATAGAATAAAAACAATAAAATGCATAAAAATAATAAGAGAATGGGGCAAAAGTGCAGCCTTTATATGCCTTTTTCAATGATGAGATTTAACCCCTCAGGTGCCAATGTGCCGAGTTTAAAAATCCAATAACTTTCTCTTCTTATTAAATTGGTGAAACGATCAGGCATATCATTTGGTATCTGATCTATGATGATAAGCTTTAGTGAAGTTAGGTTCCTTTTATGCACTGAGAGAAAGTGTTTTAACAGACTATGCATTAAATACCCATTCCAGATATTCTGACGGTGTTTATTCATCCTTGCATGCATAGCCTGTATCGTCCGCCCAACATATTGCAGTCCACAACCACATTCGATCAGATAAATTACATAGGTAGAGTGGCAATTTACATGGCAGTTAATCTGATCGAATGTGGTTGTGGGCCAACCTGAGGGGTTAAATCTCATCATTGAAAAAGTCGCATAATGGCTGCACTTTTGCCTTATCCTGTCTTTTTTTACCTTTTTTGATATATATGTTTTTAAACTGCGTTTGCGACTTGTATCTTAATTAATCATGTGATCCCATATAATCATGTGTTCCGAATAATTGCTCCTTAAATCTCATTGGTTGGTGCTCCTTTATATACTTACTCGGGCCCACTCTCTGTATACTGCCACCTAATGAAGACGGAGCTGTTCCGTTGAAACGCATTGTGGATTTCAATAAACAAAGAAACTTTAAATCCTATCATCTGTGTCCTGTGTGCTCCCATGTGACCAGAGTATCCTGCAACTCACTGTTTATTCCTCTCCTGAGGCACCCGGTAGGAGCTGCATCGGACCTTTCTCAATCAACATCTCCCCTCACTGCCAGCCTGGCACTCCGTTAGCCTGTCTTCTCTGTATCTATTTACCTTACATCTGCATAATTTTTAAAACATAATTTTATTTTGTTAGGAAGTTAGAAGAGTTCAACGTTGATCAGCAATTTCTCATTTTTCCAACAAAATTTACAAAATGTTTTTTCTTAGGTACCACATCACATTTGAAGTGACTTTGGGGGGTCTATATGACAGAAGATACCCAAAAGTGACACTATTCTAAAAACTGCACCCCTCAAAGTCCTGTGAACCACATTCAGGAAGTTTGTTAACACTTCAGATGCTTCACAGAAATTAATGGAATATAGAAAGAAAAAATGAAGATTTTTAATTTTTTTTCCACAAAATTTTACTTTAGCTCCAAATGTTTGCTTTCACAAGAGTAACAAATGAAAATTACTCCCAAAACGTTTTTGTGCAATGTCTACCGAATACACTCATACCCAGTATGTGGGATAAAAAATTACTATTTGGGAACACAGCAGGATATGGAAAGAAAGCAGTACAGTTTGATTTTTTGAACGCAAAAATGGTTGGAATTGTCGCGTTTGGAGAATCATTGATGTTCCTAAATCCCCAATAGTGACCCCATTTTGGAAACTACAATCCCTGATGATCCTAAACCTCCTATAGTGACCTCATTTTGGAAACTACACCCCTTAAGGATTGTATCCAGGGGTATAATGAGGATTTTGAGGATTCCTTTGTGGTATTTGAACCCAGGTCCCCAGGGCTGCAAGTCTGCAGTGCTAACCACTGAGCTACTGTGCTGCCCAGTATGTGATATGGTGCAGGCAACGTAGTGACATGATGTCTGTGCACCACCTGATGTTCCCTGCATGATCCCAATCAGACAGGCCACAGATTTAAAGAGGTTGTCCAAGCTTAGGACAAAAGTCTGCAGTCACTGCTGATAGGTGAAAGTGTGCGGTACACACGGTGTCACGATTCCCTGGTATTCCTAGTGCAAGTGGGTGGTCATGTGACTAAATGTGTGTGATTTGCATACTTGTGGTCATGTGCTGACTAGTCACATCAAGCTTCTCTGAATTCTTTTCCAATGAGAGAAGCTGAAATGCCTATTCACATACATAAGGTCAATTGACTGCCCATTAGCACGGAGAATACCATAGAATCATGAAAGCATGCCTCTCGAATGTCTAGATTGAGTTGAGACTTTTGTCTCAAGCCTGTACAACCACTTTAACCCCCTCTTCTGACATGATATACATGACAAAGAGACATGATGTCCCCAACCCTCCCACTACATCCTCCTTCCCTTGGCCCTCCTGCTCTTTCCCCCAGCCCTCAGCCTCCTCTTCCTGATAAAAAATATGGCGTGAGCATGTGCAGTGTGCTTGCTGAGATCTACTATCTGGCATCCGTCAACAGCAGAAATTTTTCATATTGGTTCCTTTTGATCACTGTGATAGAGCCTATGACAGTGATCAAAAGCCAATAGTTAGTAAATCATCCCCCCATGTCATCCCCTTAGAGTATTCTTTGGGGTAAGATAACCTTTCTAATCTCTCATAGCTCTGTGGAGTCATCTTCCTAGAAACCATCACTTCTTGTTCTACTGTTAGGCAGTATGTCACTTCTTAGGTTTTTCCTCATTCTTTACCGGAATGGTAGATACTAAAACAATCAATGCAATGTACTTTATAGACGGAGTTATATATGTATATCTATGTATTCAAGGGTATATTCATTTCATAAGTGAGTGTCGGGGAGATCGACAGCAGGGACCAGTATTCATCAGGACATTAATATCATTAAAATGGAGAGGTAGTGAGCATGCTTAACTGCTGCTCAATTTACTCTCTATAGGGCTGCAGATTGTATGGCTTTTACTTGGCAGCCCCATAGAGAATGAAAGGATAGGTGGTCCTGCCATTCCATTTTGTAGCAAAAAAGTGCTCTATCATCGATAAAATTCCTCAATCTGCTGATCAATGCAGGTTCATTGGACAATTCCCTATATTGCTCTTTGTAAGGAAGACAGAGTAATTTTAATGTCCAAGTTACCTCAATCTCACTAGGAGTAAATGGATAGGAAGCGCTGGTAACCAGCTACATATTTAACCCACAGTTTCAGACTATTTAGGCTACTTATATGGTATAAATGGCATAAAAAATATTCCAATTTTTTGGGAAGATGTCTGCCTTGTCAGTGTTTGTACAGATGTGGTGCAAGTCCAAGAAGCCATGGCCTTTTCACATGGCAAATGAAAAAATTATCCCCACTTGGGAAGTATCAAGAGTCTTATTTTCTGCTACATGAAGTAGCAATAGCTTTTCTTATACAAGTCATTTAAAAATTATGAGACTAGTAAATAGGAAAAAAACAGCTCACCCCTCGATGTAACTTGATCTGCAAAGAAGCCCGCGATCCACGCCACCACACGGGGTTAATTAGACCCTGGGAAGGAAAAAGTTCATCCAGTTTCTGATCCACAGGTCATGGAGACATAATTAAAAACATGAAGTCTTTATTCCAGAAGAATTAAACCAATTCTAAGAACGCACTTGCGTTTGAAACAAGTCTGGTATCATCATTTTCTTTGTGTCTCCCCTACTATTCCGCCATAATAGAGGATATTTGTTTCCTCTATTTTGTATTTTGGAATTTTTCTACTGATTCTTAATTCTTCTGGAATAACGATTTCATGATTTTAACCACGTCTTCATGAATCTAAAAATTATCACTATTTATGGAGACAAAATAATTGTACTGCTCTGAATGTAAAGTAGCAATCGTTTCTCAACTACGAATTAAAAATTGTTTTAAATTAGCAACAGGTTGGCTATACACAAAAGTAGTATGCAATTGCAACGGCTTTTTGTCAAGCCGTCCAAAAATTAGCCAATTTTTCTTAATGAGCAGGAATAGACTCGCTGTTTTCAAAATAAAGACATATTAAACATCTAGTCCCTACTGTCCAATGTACTGTAGCTGTTACTGCAGCAGAAGCTACTCTTTGTAGCCCTAACGCTGGCACTGAGAGGGGATGATTGGGTTGCACAGAGAAGGTAACACATCTTATCCTGCTAATAAGCCTATTTGGACTTCCTTTATGTTTTTTTCCTTTCAGAAGCCAGGAAAAAAATTCCTCCATTTTGCTTTTACAACGAAGATCTAAAACCATGGTAATGCAGTAGTCATCAATTTGCTTGCAGTCATCCCACAAGCATTCCAGAATAATGTTTGCTATCCTAACCCACACAACTGAGGGCTTTGGTTTTCATGGCCTTAATGTCAACATCATTTTTAATCTGACTGTCACCCTCTTCCCCTGTATGTGCCAAGTCTATGTCCCCTTCACATCCACCCACTACTGATCCTCCTCCTCCAAATTTTTGAGCATGTAACATGGACTTTTAGAGTCCATAATAGACATATGGCAGCATTTAACCGGTGCAATTTACTGTTCTTCCTCCATCCCCTTGGCATTATGGTGAGTTTTCCCATTTTTTTTATGACAATGACATGGTTTATTCCAAAGGTGACCATACTGATGATTCTTGTCACCTCTTTGAAGGGCTTTAGTAGAATATACACATTCCTCATTAGCTGTCAATGTCTTCAATCAAAGTAACCCACCCTTCCTTTGCCTGTAGCATAATGTTGTTAGTCACTGCTTTATGCTGGTTGTACAGATGGTGCAATATATAAAAGATCAAATTCCAGCAGGTTGCAATATCTTAAACTAAATGGTGCTGGGGCAGATCATTTTGTTTTTGCCAAGCCAGGAGGGCGCACTTTGCCACATAAGATCATTTGAAAGGAACTGACACTTTCCTGGCCATATTTTCAAAATAAGTATTGCACTGAGGACATGGGCAATGCATTGAGCATGAGATACTCTGACCGACTGTATGGCAACTAGATGGGTGTGCGCATAGTTGCTTATGACCATTCCAAGTTGCAGTTCATGGGAAGTCAGGCAATGGCTGAAGTGCTGCTTTTTGTACAGTAGCACAGTAGCAATTCAACCTGTAAAACCGCTTGGCAGCACTTTAACTTGCATAAGCAAAAAAGAATCACAGCAGTAAATTGAATCAATGATGTTTTCTATACCTGTTGGGGATAATTTCATTTCAATTTAGCAGGATCCAAAGGAGGTGTTAGAGGAAATTGAGAACCACCACATAGTTTTGGAAACAGACATAGCTCCCAGACATTGAGGCTTCAATACCTATTCCAGTTGTGGTTCTATATCACTGCTGCTAAAAACATTCACCTATTAAGCAATGAAACTCATGCATTGTCACTGGCCATTGTTGTTTATTGGTATCTACAGCGCAGTTCACTTTAGAACTCAAAAGATAAATCAAGAAAGAGGTTTAAAATATCCTGCACTTGGGAACCCCTTTCTGTGAGTAATAATGGCAGCTGGGTATACAGTGAGGTGGAGTGCTCACCATGATTTCTTAAAAGGCAGTAGACTCCACAAGGTTGTATGCAGATTGCCAAGGATTCAACTGGCAGCAAAGTGAAGAATAAATCCCATGCACGAGATACCTGCACGCCTGACTCGCCATCATCGTGTACGGACCTTTTCATGCTCTTTTCAGCCTCCTTTACCAACAGCACAAGCGGCATCCATCATCTGCTCCAGAGTTGACCACAAAAAGGTGATTTTTGCCCCAGAAGTTGTTTTAGCTACATGTTGCCAGTGCTGTTAATCACCTGGGGCAACACCCTCATCCTTTGATGACTTCACATCTTCAGCATCTGTAAGGTTCACAGGTCTTTTTCACTACATAATTATCATATCATCATCATGCCTAGGGGGAATTGGTCTGCTTTTGTCCAAAGTTTGCAAACAAATAATTACAGCTAATGGAGACATATGACAGTGCAGGTTTGTTTTGCTTTGCCAGTTTAAATTGTAAAATTGAGGCACATACAAGTGCTTTTCACAAAATTAGAATATCATCAAAAAGTTAATTTATTTCAGTTCTTCAATGCAAAAAGTGAAACTCATATATTATATAGAGTCTTTACAAACAGAGTGATCTATTTAAAGTGATTATTTCTGTTAATGTTGATGACTATGGCTTGCAGCCAATGAAATCCCAAAAGTCATTATCTCAGTAGATTAGAATAAGTAACAAAAATCACCTGCAAAGGCTTTCTAAGCATTTATTAAGGCCCTTTAGTCTGTTTCAGTAGGCTCCACAATCATGGGGAAGACTGCTGACTTGACAGATGTCCAGAAGGCAGTCATTGACACACTTCACAAGGAGGGGTAAGCCACAAAAGGTCATTGCTAAAGAAGCTGGATGTTCACATAGAAAAAGTGTCGTAGAAAAAGGTGCACAAGCAACCAGGATAACTGCAGCCTTGAAAGGATTGTTAAGAAAAGGCCATTCAAAAATTTGGAGGAGATTCACAAGGAGTTGACTGCTGCTGGAGTCATTGCTTCAAGAGTCACCACACAGATGTATCCAGGACATGGACTACAAGTGTCACATTCCTTGTGTCAAGTCACTCATGACCAATAGACAATGCCAGAATCGTCTTACCTGGGCCAAGGTGAAAAAGAACTGGACTGTTGCTCGGTGGTCCAAGGTGTTGTTTTCAAATGAAAGTAAATTTTCCATTTCATTAAGAAATCAAGGTCCCAGAGTCTGGAGGAAGAATGGAGAGGCACAGAATCCAAGCTGTTTGGGGTCTAATGTGAAGTTTCCATAGTCAGTGATGGTTTGGGGAGTCATATCTCTGCTGGTCTAGGTTCACTGTTTTTTATCAAGTCCAAAGTCAGCGCAGCCGTCCATCAGGAAATTATAGAAACACTTCATGCTTCCCTCTGCCGACAAGCTTTTTGGAGATGGAAATTTCATTCTCCAGCAGGACTTGGCACTTGTCCACACTGCCAAAATTATCAATACCTTGTTTAAAAACAACAGTATCACTGTGCTTGATTGGCCAGCAAACTATTCTGACCTTAACCACATTGAGAACTATAGGGTATTGTCAAGAAGATGATGAGAGACACCAGACCCAACAATGCAGATGAGCTGAAGTCTGCTATCAAAGCAACCTGGGCATCCATAATACCTCAGCAGAGCCACTGGCTGATCGCCTCCATGCCACATCACATTGATGCAGTAATTGATGTCAAAGGAGCCCGGACCAAGTATTGAGTGCATTTACTGAACATACATTTCAGAAGGTCAACATTTCGGATTTTAAAATCATTTTTCCCGCTGGTGTTATAAAGTATTTTAATTTACTGAGATAATGACTTTTGGGTTTTCATTGGCTGTAAGCCGTAATCATCAACATTAACATAACTAAACACTTGAAATAGATCACTCTGTTTGTAAAGACTCTATATAATATATGAGTTTCACTTTTTGTACTGAAGAACTGAAATAAATTAACTTTTTGATGATATTCTAATTTTGTGAAAAGCACTTGTATGTGCCTCAATTTAACAATTTAAACTGGCAAAGCAAAACAAACCTGTCATATGTCTCCATTAGCTGTAATTATTTGTTTGCAAACTTTGGACAAAAGCAGACCAATTCCCCCTAGCTAAAATGGACTACGTAAAAACAAATGCTAGGAGATGGGAACAACCAAAATTCTGAAAATAGTTTAGTTATATGTTGTACCATTGCCAAACTGTAATTTTAACATAGGTATGAAGAAAAAAAAAGCGTGAAACTGGATCATTATTTTTGGATTCTTTTGTAGATTATAAATATTTTGTTTTAATTCCACCCCACCTCTTTTAACAAAAAAATAGGTTGCTATGTAATTTCTTGTAGAGATAACAATTTCTGGCAACAGCCAGTATTGTTGTGGGGCCTGCGCTTGTTAACTTCGAATAATAAGACAGTTGCAAAACCTTAATTTTTATTGAATATTTTTGTTTTTATAACTAACTATTTCAACAAAAATACAATGTAAGTTACAGTACACTAATATACTACGGTGCAAAGTAGCTACACATTGTTTCAAGATCGAAAGTGAATATTGAATATACCGCAAGAGCATGCACTATTGCAGTGGGATGCATGGTTGATAAATTATATAATTAATTTGGTATTGAAAAATTAAAACATGACCTTTCTTGAAAAAAAAAAAACCACAATGACATGCCTTTGTAAAATGTAACGCAATGAAAAAAGCTAGGTAGATTCATGTCCTAAAAGCAAACACCAGTAATGGGCAACTGTTATGACCTGGTGGTCAGGACAATAATGGACCTGGTGGTTAAGAGCACACGGAATGACCTGATAGTTACTGATAATATAGGACGAGCTCTGGGACGTGGGAACTCTGCTGACCGCAATCCCTAATCCTATCAACCACACTAGAAATAGCCGTGGATTGCTCCTAACGCTCCCTATGCAACTCGGCACAGCCTAAGGAACTAGCTAGCCCTAAAGATAGAAAAATAAAGCCTACCTTGCCTCAGAGAAATTCCCCAAAGGAAAAGGCAGCCCCCCACATATAATGACTGTGAGTAAAGATGAAAATACAAACACAGAGATGAAATAGATTAAGCAAAGTGAGGCCCGACTTACTGAACAGACTGAGGATAGGAAAGGTAGCTTTGCGGTCAGCACAAAAACCTACAAAAAGACCATGCAGAGGGCGCAAAAAGACCCTCCGCACTGACTCACGGTGCGGAGGCGCTCCCTCTGCGTCCCAGAGCTTCCAGCAAGCAAGACAACAATCAAAATAGCAAGCTGGACAGAAAAATAGCAAACTAGAGAAGAACAAGCAGTCACTTAGCTTCTGCTGGGAAGACAGGTCACAAGAACGATCCAGGAGTGAACTATACCAATACTGGAACATTGACAGGTGGCATAGAGCAAAGATCTAAGTGGAGTTAAATAGAGCAGCCTGCTAACGAATTAACCTCGTCACCTGTGGAAGGAAACTAAGAAACACCCACAGCCACCAGAGAAAGTCCATGGACAGAACCAGCCGAAGTACCATTCATGACCACAGGAGGGAGCCCGACAACAGAATTCACAACAGTACCCCCCCCTTGAGGAGGGGTCACCGAACCCTCACCAGAGCCCCCAGGCTGACCAGGACGAGCCAAATGAAAGGCACGAACCAGATCGGCAGCATGAACATCAGAGGCAAAAACCCAGGAATTATCTTCCTGACCATAACCCTTCCACTTGACCAGGTACTGGAGTTTCCGTCTCGAAATACGAGAATCCAAAATCTTCTCCAACACATACTCCAACTCCCCCTCAACCAACACCGGGGCAGGAGGATCAGCGGATGGAACCACAGGCGCCACGTATTTCCGCAACAACTACCTATGGAACACATTATGGATGGCAAAAGAAGCAGGAAGGGCCAAACGAAATGACACAGGATTGATAACCTCAGAAATCTTATACGGACCAATGAAACGAGGCTTAAACTTAGGAGAGGAAACCTTCATAGGAACATAACGGGACGACAACCAAACCAAATCCACAACACGAAGTCGGGGACCCACACAACGCCGGCGGTTAGCGAAACGTTGAGCCTTCTCCTGGGACAATGTCAAATTGTCCACCACATGAGTCCAAATCTGCTGCAACCTATCCACCACAGTATCTACACCAGGACAGTCCGCAGACTCAACCTGCCCTGAAGAGAAACGCGGATGGAAACCAGAATTGCAGAAAAACGGCGAAACCAAAGTAGCCGAGCTGGCCCGATTATTAAGGGCGAACTCAGCCAACGGCAAAAAGGACACCCAATCATCCTGATCAGCAGAAACAAAGCATCTCAGATATGTTTCCAAAGTCTGATTAGTTCGTTCGGTTTGGCCATTTGTCTGAGGATGGAAAGCCGAGGAAAAAGACAAATCAATGCCCATCCTAGCACAAAAAGATCGCCAAAACCTCGAAACAAACTGGGAACCTCTGTCAAAAACGATGTTCTCCGGGATACCATGTAAACGAACCACATGCTGGAAAAATAATGGCACCAAATCAGAGGAGGAAGGCAATTTAGACAAAGGTACAAATGGACCATCTTAGAAAAGCGATCACAAACCACACAAATGACCGACATCTTTTGAGAGACGGGGAGATCTGAAATAAAATCCATAGAAATATGCGTCCAGGGCCTCTTCGGGACCGGCAAGGGCAAAAGCAACCCACTGGCACGAGAACAGCAGGGCTTAGCCCACAGGACTACACAAAAGATCGCACATCCCGTGACAAAGACGGCCACCAAAAGGATCTAGCCACCAAATCTCTGGTACCAAAGATTCCAGGATGCCCAGCCAACACTGAACAATGAATCTCAGAGATAACTCTACTAGTCCATCTATCACGGACAAACAGTTTCTCTGCTGCGCAACGGTCAGGTCTATCAGCCTGAAATTTTTGCAGCACCCGCCGCAAATCAGGGGAGATGGCAGACAAAATTACCCCCTCTTTGAGAATACCCGCCGGCTCAGGAACACCCGGAGAGTCAGGCACAAAACTCCTTGACAGGGCATCAGCCTTCACATTCTTAGAGCCCGGAAGGTACGAAACCACAAAATCAAAACGGGAGAAAAATAACGACCATCGAGCCTGTCTCGGATTCAACCGTTTGGCAAACTCAAGATAAGTCAAATTCTTGTGATCTGTCAAGACCACCACGCGATGCTTGGCTCCTTCAAGCCAATGACGCCACTCCTCGAATGCCCACTTCATGGCCAACAACTCTCGATTACCAACATCATAATTGCGCTTAGCAGGCGAAAACTTTCTAGAAAAGAAAGCACATGGCTTCATCACCGAGCCATCAGATCTTCTTTGCGACAAAACAGCCCCAGCTCCAATCTCAGAAGCACCAACCTCAACCTGAAACGGGAGCGAAACATCTGGCTGGCACAACACAGGGGCAGAAGAAAAACGACGCTTCAACACCTGAAAAGCCTCTACAGCTGCAGAAGACCAATTGACCACATCAGCACCCTTCTTGGTCAAATCAGTCAATGGTTTAGCAACACTAGAAAAATTAGCGATGAAGCGCCGATAAAAATTAGCAAAGCCCAGGAACTTTTGCAGGCTCTTCACAGATGTCGGCTGAGTCTAATCGTAAATGGCTTGGACTTTAACAAGGTCCATCTCGATAGTAGAAGGGGAAAAAATGAACCCCCAAAATGAAACCTTCTGAACTCCAAAGAGACACTTTGACCCCTTCACAAGCAAGGAATTCGCATGAAGGACCTGGAACACCATTCTGACCTGCTTCACATGAGACTCCCAATCATCCGAAAAGACCAAAATATCATCCAAATACACAATCAGGAATTTATCCAGGTACTCTCGGAAGATGTCATGCATAAAGGACTGAAATACTGATGGAGCATTGGAAAGCCCGAATGGCATAACCAGGTACTCAAAATGGCCCTCGGGCGTATTAAATGCTGTTTTCCATTCATTGCCTTGTTTAATACGCACAAGATTATACGCCCCTCGAAGATCTATCTTGGTGAACCAACTAGCCCCTTTAATACGAGCAAACAAATCAGACAGCAACGGCAAAGGATACTGAAATTTTACTGTAATTTTATTGAGAAGGCGGTAATCAATACAAGGTCTCAAAGAATCATCCTTCTTGGCCACAAAAAAGAACCCTGCTCCTAACGGTGATGACGACGGGCGAATATGGCCTTTTTCCAAGGATTCCTATATATAACTCCGCATAGCAGCGTGTTCTGGCACAGATAAATTGAACAATCGGCCCTTAGGAAACTTACTACCAGGAATCAAATTAATTGCACAATCGCAATCCCTATGAGGAGGTAGGGCACTGGCTTTGGGCTCATCAAATACATCCCGATAATCCGACAAAAACTCTGGAACTTCAGAGGGAGTGGAAGACGAAATAGACAAAAATGGAACATCACCATGTACCCCCTGGCAACCCCAGCTGGACACAGACATAGATTTCCAGTCCAATACTGGATTATGAACCTGTAGCCATGGCGACCCCAAAACGACCACATCATGCAGATTATGCAACACCAGAAAGCGGATATCCTCCTGATGTGCAGGAGCGATGCACATGGTCAATTGGGTCCAGTACTGAGGCTTATTCTTGGCCAAAGGCGTAGCATCAATTCCTCTCAATGGAATAGGATACTGCAAGGGCTCCAAGAAAAAACCACAGCGCCTAGCATACTCCAAGTCCATCAAATTCAGGGCAGCGCCTGAACCCACAAATGCCATAACAGAATAGGATGACAAAGAACAAATCAGAGTAACGGACAATAGAAATTTAGACTGTACCGTACCAATGGTGGCAGACCTAGCCAACCGCTTAGTGCGCTTAGGACAATCAGAGATAGCATGAGTGGAATCACCACAGTAAAAACATAGCCCATTCCGACGTCTGTGTTCTTGCCGTTCAGCTCTGGTCAAAGTCCTATCACATTGCATAGGCTCAGGCCCATGCTCAGATAGTACCGCCAAATGGTGCACAGCTTTACGCTCACGCAAGCGTCGATCGATCTGAATGGCCAAAGACATAGACTCATTCAGACCAGCAGGCATGGGAAATCCCAGCATGACATCCTTAAGGGCCTCAGAGAGACCCTTTCTGAAGATTGCCGCCAGGGCACATTCATTCCACTGAGTGAGCACAGACCACTTTCTAAACTTCTGACAATATATCTCCGCTTCATCCTGACCCTGACACAGAGCCAGCAAGATTTTCTCTGCCTGATCCACTAAATTAGGTTCGTCATAAAGCAATCCAAGTGCCAGGAAAAACGCATCAACATCACGCAATGCCGGATCTCCTGGCGCAAGGGAAAATGCCCAGTCTTGAGGGTCACCACGTAACAAAGAAATAATGATCTTTACTTGTTGATCAGGGTCACCTGAGGAGCGAGGTTTCAAGGCAAGAAACAATTTACAATTATTTTTGAAATTCAAGAACTTAGATCTATCACCAAAAAACAAATCAGGAATTGGAATCCTAGGCTCTGACATCGGATTCTAAACCACAAAATCTTGAATGTTTTGTACACTTATAGTGAGATTATCCATCAAAGAGGACAGACCTTGAATGTCCATGTCTACACCTGTGTTCTGAACCACCCAGATGTAAAGGTGAAAAGAGAGACAAAACACACTGCAAAGAAAAAAAAATGGTCTCAGAACTTCTCTTATCCCTCTATTGAGATGCATTAGTACTTTTGGCCACCTGTACTGTTATGACCTGGTGGTCAGGACAATAATGGACCTGGTGGTTAAGAGCACACGGAATGACCTGATAGTTACTGATAATATAGGACGAGCTCTGGGACGTGGGAACTCTGCTGACCGCAATCCCTAATCCTATCAACCACACTAGAAATAGCCGTGGATTGCTCCTAACGCTCCCTATGCAACTCGGCACAGCCTAAGGAACTAGCTAGCCCTAAAGATAGAAAAATAAAGCCTACCTTGCCTCAGAGAAATTCCCCAAAGGAAATTGCAGCCCCCCACATATAATGACTGTGAGTAAAGATGAAAATACAAACACAGAGATGAAATAGATTAAGCACAGTGAGGCCCGACTTACTGAACAGACTGAGGATAGGAAAGGTAGCTTTGCGGTCAGCACAAAAACCTACAAAAAGACCATGCAGAGGGCGCAAAAAGACCCTCCGCACCGACTCACGGTGCGGAGGCGCTCCCTCTGCATCCCAGAGCTTCCAGCAAGCAAGACAACAATCAAAATAGCAAGCTGGACAGAAAAATAGCAAACCAGAGAAAAACAAGCAGTCACTTAGCTTCTGCTGGGAAGACAGGTCACAAGAACGATCCAGGAGTGAACTAGACCAATACTGGAACATTGACAGGTGGCATAGAGCAAAGATCTAAGTGGAGTTAAATAGAGCAGCCTGCTAACGAATTAACCTCGTCACCTGTAGAAGGAAACTCAGAAACACCCACAGCCACCAGAGAAAGTCCATGGACAGAACCAGCCGAAGTACCATTCATGACCACAGGAGGGAGCCCGACAACAGAATTCACAACAGGCAACTGCATTCAAAAAGCATGCATACAGGAATTATACTGAGCTATTGCAACAATCCAGTATGCAAAATGTTGTTTTTTTTACAACACACCTGACACTGTGTGAAGTATACAGTTGTTTCTAAATCTGTGAGTTACAGATATTTTTATTAAGGAGGTAAAAAAAATGTATTGCTCATATTACATCTCTCATATTGCGGGACTGTCCCGATTTTGAGGCTGTGCCCCGCAGTCCTGCACGGGACTCTACTTCTCCCACACAGCCAGCAGGAGAAGCAGCAGACACGCCCCTTGTATTAGGCCATGCCCCCTCTGTATCTTCTTCTTCTGGGGGGTGGTTCAGAGAGGGAGAGAAGACATTCTGAGGTACGTGTGTGTGTGTGTGTGTGTATACATGCAGCTTACAGTACAAGGCATTATAACCAGGAGTAGTTAGAGCAATCCAGTGCAGCCTGTTAGTCATAGGCACAGCATATATATATATATTTACATATATATATATATACAGTGGGGCAAAAAAGTATTTAGTCAGTCAGCAATAGTGCAAGTTCCACCACGTAAAAAGATGATAGGCGTCTGTAATTTACATCATAGGTAGACCTCAACTATGGGAGACAAACTGAGAAAAAGAAATCCAGAAAATCACATTGTCTGTTTTTTTAACATTTTATTTGCATATTATGGTGGAAAATAAGTATTTGGTCAGAAACAAAATTTCATCTCAATACTTTGTAATATATCCTTTGTTGGCAATGACAGAGGTCAAACGTTTTCTGTAAGCCGTCACAAGGTTGCCACACACTGTTGTTGGTATGTTGGCCCATTCCTCCATGCAGATCTCCTCTAGAGCAGTGATGTTTTGGGCTTTTCGCTTGGCAACACGGACTTTCAACTCCCTCCAAAGGTTTTCTATAGGGTTGAGATCTGGAGACTGGCTAGGCCACTCCAGGACCTTGAAATGCTTCTTACGAAGCCACTCCTTCGTTGCCCTGGCGGTGTGCTTTGGATCATTGTCATGTTGAAAGACCCAGCCACGTTTCATCTTCAATGCCCTTGCTGATGGAAGGAGGTTTGCACTCAAAATCTCACGATACATGGCCCCATTCATTCTTTCATGTACCCGGATCAGTCGTCCTGGCCCCTTTGCAGAGAAACAGCCCCAAAGCATGATGTTTCCACCACCATGCTTTACAGTAGGTATGGTGTTTGATGGATGCAACTCAGTATTCTTTTTCCTCCAAACACGACAAGTTGTGTTTCTACCAAACAGTTCCAGTTTGGTTTCATCAGACCATAGGACATTCTCCCAAAACTCCTCTGGATCATCCAAATGCTCTCTAGCAAACTTCAGACGGGCCCGGACATGTACTGGCTTAAGCAGTGGGACACGTCTGGCACTGCAGGATCTGAGTCCATGGTGGCGTAGTGTGTTACTTATGGTAGGCCTTGTTACATTAACCAGGGATTCAAGCTTCAGGAGGCTAATTTGCATATTCCAGGTGCCTTCTGGGAGAAGCGAAGTCTCCCTAAGCTAGAAGATCGTTGGGTACAGCCGGGACCAGCTGCTTCGAAAGCATCACCAAACCAGGGATTCAAGCTTCAGGAGGCTAATTTGCATATTCCAGGTGCCTTCTGGGAGAAGCGAAGTCTCCCTAAGCTAGAAGATCGTTGGGTACAGCCGGGACCAGCTGCTTCGAAAGCATCACCAAACCAGGGATTCAAGCTTCAGGAGGCTAATTTGCATATTCCAGGTGCCTTCTGGGAGAAGCGAAGTCTCCCTAAGCTAGAAGATCGTTGGGTACAGCCGGGACCAGCTGCTTCGAAAGCATCACCAAACCAGGGATTCAAGCTTCAGGAGGCTAATTTGCATATTCCAGGTGCCTTCTGGGAGAAGCGAAGTCTCCCTAAGCTAGAAGATCGTTGGGTACAGCCGGGACCAGCTGCTTCGAAAGCATCACCAAACAAATTTTTGCCTGTAGGACATTATTGCAAGAGAGCTTGGCTGAGTAGATTACACAAGAAGGAAAACACACAGCAAGTCAGCAGGATCTAGGAGCAACATGGCAGATGTGACAACCTACATGGTGAGCTGCAGCATGTGCTACATGTTCACAGATCGACCAGAAGAAGAATCCAATTTCACCTGTCAGAAGTGTAGACTAGTGGCCCTTTTAGAAGAAAAGGTGCGGGGTCTGGAAGAAAGAATAGCAACTTTGAAACTCATCAAAGAGAATGAAGACTTTCTAGACAGAACAGAAGCATCTCTACTGGTCACAGAAGGTGCAAAAAGTGTCAGAGAACCTCCAAAAGCAGATGAGTGGAAGCATGTGACCAAAAGAAGCAAGAAGACCATGGAGAAATCACCAACCACACAACTGAAGAACCGATATCAAATCTTTGTAGAGGATGAAGATGGCACACCTAAGAATGAAGCAATACCAGCAAGCAAAAAAGAAAAGGGCACACAGCAACAAGTGACAGCAAAAAGTACAGCCAAGAAGCAACGAAGAGTGGTGGTGGTGGGAGACTCACTACTGAGAGGCACCGAAGCAGCCATCTGCAGACCAGACATAACTGCAAGAGAAGTATGCTGCCTTCCAGGTGCGATGATCAAGGATGTGACCGATAGGATACCAAAGCTCTTCAGCTCCAAGGACGTCCACCCATTTCTTCTGATACATGTTGGCACCAATGACACGGCAAGGAAGGACCTACCGACAATCTGCAAGGACTTTGAAGAGTTGGGGAAGAAGGTAAAGGAACTGGATGCACAGGTAGTTTTTTCTTCTATCCTTCCAGTAGACGGGCATGGCACCAGGAGATGGAACAGGATCCTTGATGCAAACAACTGGCTAAGACGATGGTGCAGACAACAAGGATTTGGATTCCTGGACCACGGTGTGAATTACTGGTATGATGGACTCCTCGCCAGAGACGGACTACACCTCAACAAACCTGGGAAACACACATTCGCCAGAAGACTCGCTACACTCATCAGGAGGGCGTTAAACTAGAAGAAGAGGGGACGGGAAGAAAAACATTAGACTCGAACAAAGACGACCCAGGAAAACATACTCAGAAGGGAGGTAAGAACATTTCTAAAACAATCCACAGTGAGGAGATTGGAACAAAACAAAATCCTCTAAACTGCATGCTCGCAAACGCCAGAAGCCTGACAAACAAGATGGAAGAACTAGAAGCAGAAATATCTACAGGTAACTTTGACATAGTGGGAATAACCGAGACATGGTTAGATGAAAGCTATGACTGGGCAGTTAACTTACAGGGTTACAGTCTGTTTAGAAAGGATCGTAAAAATCGGAGAGGAGGAGGGGTTTGTCTCTATGTAAAGTCTTGTCTAAAGTCCACTTTAAGGGAGGATATTAGCGAAGGGAATGAGGATGTCGAGTCCATATGGGTTGAAATTCATGGAGGGAAAAATGGTAACAAAATTCTCATTGGGGTCTGTTACAAACCCCCAAATATAACAGAAAGCATGGAAAGTCTACTTCTAAAGCAGATAGATGAAGCTGCAACCCATAATGAGGTCCTGGTTTTGGGGGACTTTAACTACCCGGATATTAACTGGGAAACAGAAACCTGTGAAACCCATAAAGGCAACAGGTTTCTGCTAATAACCAAGAATAATTATCTTTCACAATTGGTGCAGAATCCAACCAGAGGAGCAGCACTTTTAGACCTAATACTATCTAATAGACCTGACAGAATAACAAATCTGCAGGTGGTTGGGCATTTAGGAAATAGCGACCACAATATTGTGCAGTTTCACCTGTCTTTCACTAGGGGGACTTGTCAGGGAGTCACAAAAACATTGAACTTTAGGAAGGCAAAGTTTGAACAGCTTAGAGATGCCCTTAATCTGGTAGACTGGGACAATATCCTCAGAAATGAGAATACAGATAATAAATGGGAAATGTTTAAGAACATCCTAAATAGGCAGTGTAAGCGGTTTATACCTTGTGGGAATAAAAGGACTAGAAATAGGAAAAACCCAATGTGGCTAAACAAAGAAGTAAGACAGGCAATTAACAGTAAAAAGAAAGCATTTGCACTACTAAAGCAGGATGGCACCATTGAAGCTCTAAAAAACTATAGGGAGAAAAATACTTTATCTAAAAAACTAATTAAAGCTGCCAAAAAGGAAACAGAGAAGCACATTGCTAAGGAGAGTAAAACTAATCCCAAACTGTTCTTCAACTATATCAATAGTAAAAGAATAAAAACTGAAAATGTAGGCCCCTTAAAAAATAGTGAGGAAAGAATGGTTGTAAATGACGAGGAAAAAGCTAACATATTAAACACCTTCTTCTCCACGGTATTCACGGTGGAAAATGAAATGCTAGGTGAAATCCCAAGAAACAATGAAAACCCTATATTAAGGGTCACCAATCTAACCCAAGAAGAGGTGCGAAACCGGCTAAATAAGATTAAAATAGATAAATCTCCGGGTCCGGATGGCATACACCCACGAGTACTAAGAGAACTAAGTAATGTAATAGATAAACCATTATTTCTTATTTTTAGTGACTCTATAGCGACAGGGTCTGTTCCGCAGGACTGGCGCATAGCAAATGTGGTGCCAATATTCAAAAAGGGCTCTAAAAGTGAACCTGGAAATTATAGGCCAGTAAGTCTAACCTCTATTGTTGGTAAAATATTTGAAGGGTTTCTGAGGGATGTTATTCTGGATTATCTCAATGAGAATAACTGTTTAACTCCATATCAGCATGGGTTTATGAGAAATCGCTCCTGTCAAACCAATCTAATCAGTTTTTATGAAGAGGTAAGCTATAGACTGGACCACGGTGAGTCATTGGACGTGGTATATCTCGATTTTTCCAAAGCGTTTGATACCGTGCCGCACAAGAGGTTGGTACACAAAATGAGAATGCTTGGTCTGGGGGAAAATGTGTGTAAATGGGTTAGTAACTGGCTTAGTGATAGAAAGCAGAGGGTGGTTATAAATGGTATAGTCTCTAACTGGGTCGCTGTGACCAGTGGGGTACCGCAGGGGTGAGTATTGGGACCTGTTCTCTTCAACATATTCATTAATGATCTGGTAGAAGGTTTACACAGTAAAATATCGATATTTGCAGATGATACAAAACTATGTAAAGCAGTTAATAGAAGAGAAGATAGTATTCTGCTACAGATGGATCTGGATAAGTTGGAAACTTGGGCTGAAAGGTGGCAGATGAGGTTTAACAATGATAAATGTAAGGTTATACACATGGGAAGAGGGAATCAATATCACCATTACACACTGAACGGGAAACCACTGGGTAAATCTGACAGGGAGAAGGACTTGGGGATCCTAGTTAATGATAAACTTACCTGGAGCAGCCAGTGCCAGGCAGCAGCTGCCAAGGCAAACAGGATCATGGGGTGCATTAAAAGAGGTCTGGATACACATGATGAGAGCATTATACTGCCTCTGTACAAATCCCTAGTTAGACCGCACATGGAGTACTGTGTCCAGTTTTGGGCACCGGTGCTCAGGAAGGATATAATGGAACTAGAGAGAGTACAAAGGAGGGCAACAAAATTAATAAAGGGGATGGGAGAACTACAATACCCAGATAGATTAGCGAAATTAGGATTATTTAGTCTAGAAAAAAGACGACTGAGGGGCGATCTAATAACCATGTATAAGTATATAAGGGGACAATACAAATATCTCGCTGAGGATCTGTTCATACCAAGGAAGGTGACGGGCACAAGGGGGCATTCTTTGCGTCTGGAGGAGAGAAGGTTTTTCCACCAACATAGAAGAGGATTCTTTACTGTTAGGGCAGTGAGAATCTGGAATTGCTTGCCTGAGGAGGTGGTGATGGCGAACTCAGTCGAGGGGTTCAAGAGAGGCCTGGATGTCTTCCTGGAGCAGAACAATATTGTATCATACAATTATTAGGTTCTGTAGAAGGACGTAGATCTGGGTATTTATTATGATGGAATATAGGCTGAACTGGATGGACAAATGTCTTTTTTCAGCCTTACTAACTATGTTACTATGTTACTATGTTACATTGGTCCCAGCTCTCTGCAGTTCATTCACTAGGTCCCCCCGCGTGGTTCTGGGATTTTTGCTCACCGTTCTTGTGATCATTCTGACCCCACGGGGTGGGATTTTGCGTGGAGCCCCAGATCGAGGGAGATTATCAGTGGTCTTGTATGTCTTCCATTTTCTAATTATTGCTCCCACTGTTGATTTCTTCACTCCAAGCTGGTTGGCTATTGCAGATTCAGTCTTACCAGCCTGGTGCAGGGCTACAATTTTGTTTCTGGTGTCCTTTGACAGCTCTTTGGTCTTCACCATAGTGGAGTTTGGAGTCAGACTGTTTGAGGGTGTGCACAGGTGTCTTTTTATACTGATAACAAGTTTAAACAGGTGCCATTACTACAGGTAATGAGTGGAGGAAAGAGGAGACTCTTAAAGAAGAAGTTACAGGTCTGTGAGAGACAGAAATCTTGATTGTTTGTTTCTGACCAAATACTTATTTTCCACCATAATATGCAAATAAAATGATAAAAAAAAAACAGGCAATGTGATTTTCTGTTTTTTTTTTTTCAGTTTGTCTCCCATAGTTGAGGTCTACCTATGATGTAAATTACAGACGCCTCTCATCTTTTTAAGTGGTGGAACTTGCACAATTGCTGACTGACTAAATACTTTTTTGCCCCACTGTATGTTTCCTTTATATACTACAGCAGTTATGGAGTGGAGCCAGTAGATACATGCAATGTGCAGGATCTGTGAGTAAGCAGTGCGTACAGCGACAGGTGGTGAAATATTTGCCTGCATTGTAAGCAGAGCTGCTGGGACACAACTACAGCCCTGACTGCACACTGGCATCATCATGTGTGGCCATTATACTGTATGGAGTACTGTGTGGCCATTATACAGTATTGAGCATCATATGTGGCCATTATACAGTATGGAGCACTGTGTGGCCATTATAATAATAATAATAATTTTTATTGATATAGCGCCAACACATTCCGCAGCAATACCCCTTAGTGACAGAGCCAAATTTTTGAAATCTGACCAGTGTCACTTTACATGGTAATAACTCTGGAACGCTTCAACAAATCCCAGTGATTTTGAGATTGTTTTTTCGTGACACATTATATTTATAATATTAGTAAATTTAGATTGTTATGTTTTGTGTTCCTTTATAAAAAATATCAGAAATTTGAGAAAAATGTTAAAAAATTAACAATTTTCAAATTTTGAATGATTATCGCTTTAATCCAGATAGTCATACCACAGCAAAACATTAATAAATAACATTTCCCACATGTCTGCTTTACATCAGCACCATTTGTAAAATGTATAATTTTTTTGGCATTTTAGGAGGTTTCAAAATGTAGCAGTAATTTTTCATTTTTTCAAGGAAATTTACAAAATTTATTTTTTAGGGACCTATCCATGTTTGAAGTGCTTTTAGGGGTCCCATATATTGGGAAACCCCCAAAAGTGATACCAATTTATAAACAGCACCCCCTGACATATTGAAAACTGTAGTCAGGTAGTTTATTAACCCTTCAGGTAATTTTCAGAAATTAATGCAAAGTGGCATGACAGAATTGAAAATGTGTATGTTTACCACCTAAATGTCGCTGACTTTTGAACAGGTCACTTTAGTCGGCAGACTCTAAGGCCGCTATTTGGTCATGAATTGCCATGGCAAACATCAGGACCACACAATCATGATCTGAGGGCACCAGTTGGGATAAATAGGAAGCCCCCACACCTCTGTTAACCATTTATATGATGTAGTCACTATTGACAGCAGCATCTGTGGGGTTTAACAGAAATGGACGGTGACAACACTGACCATGGCTGATGCAGCAAGTTGTCAGCTATAGTGTACAGCCGATAGCTGCTGGATTGCTACCTGTATGTGGATGCTATTCTCTTATATCTCAGGTCAGTTAAAAGACATATTGGCTGCCATTAAGGGGTTAAGCGGGGACATGTACAGACAATAAATTCAACACAAGTTAAGACAATTTAAACAGTGACATTAGGAGTGAGGTCCCTGCTCGCTGTTAGGACTGGCGGAACGCACCAAGTTTAAGATGGAATAGTATTAGGTGTGTTCGCAGTCCGAGGTCCACCGTGCAGGTGAAAACCTGCTGCTAGTAACGACGGATGATATGGCGGTACAATGTGAATACACACACGAGTTAACTTCACCCTTGTGTGAAGGAAGCTAACCCTGTTGCGTCACAGGGCCGCAGTACCGCACCAAGAGCGCAAGCAAGAAGTCTCAGAACTCAATCCCAAGACGCAGGATTTGAGTTCATAAAGACCTCATGCGCTTGACACCGCTACTGGGGTGTCAGAGTGACAGAAATAATTGTATTTAGATGCATGAGAGTGCGTGCGGTGCCGCACTGGCGGACGCCACTAACCACCTTGGCTTGGGTAAGGAAAGCGATGAGAAAGCGCACGGCGCCACACTGGCGGTCACAGCAATTAGACGCTGTAATGTGTGCTAAGTGCTGATGGCTTGGACGGGTGCTAGATAGCTTCCATCATTCGCGAACAGTCAACAACACTATTAATGGGAATGATTTAGGAGCTTTCATCCATCGACATCCATCCATCTACACACACACATTATCAAGTCAATACTAGCGCATGGCCATGCCGCCATGCGAGCCTTAAATAGTTGCAGCACGTTTAGGACCTTCAAAGAAGGACCAATGGCGTTGCTGCAGTACCTGAGCATGTGACCCCAGATCTCCACTGAGGGATCTTGCCCTGGGCATGCTCAGAGTGCAAAGCAGGATTTAGTCCTAGCACCTACAAGGACCCTCCAAGAAGGACCAATGACATTAGCTTCAGTATCTGATCATGTGACCCTCGATCTCCGCTGAGAGATCTTACTCTGGGCATGCTCAGAACGTGAAAAGCAGGACTTAGTCCCAGAAGCGTCTGCTCGCCGCTGCCCAGCACTGACTTCAATGGCAGAAGCAGGAAATGCAGCAGTAACTCTTAACACAGAGTCAGACTGAGCGAGACGCTGGGATCGACGGCTCTGCTGAGCAGGCTCCACTGCGGCAGGAGAAGAATGGGAGACCGCAGCAGAGATGGCCCGAGATTCCCCTTGTGCAGAGGCAGG
Organism: Ranitomeya imitator; assembly: GCF_032444005.1. NCBI lineage: Eukaryota > Metazoa > Chordata > Amphibia > Anura > Dendrobatidae > Ranitomeya > Ranitomeya imitator. Next base: position 239,880,710 of record NC_091286.1, read on the forward strand.
AACTCGACCCCTAACACTCGCAAGCTTACAATCTATAAGGAAATGGGGGGACACAATAGGTGAAAAGTGCTTGTTATTTCAGGTCTGCAATTATAATAAATAGGGATTTTCATATAAAGCTGCATGATCCAGTCATCAGCCCATGGGTTTAAGTGCAATAGTCAAGTATCAAATGCAGCTATTGTGTGCATGGAGGGTGTGGAGACAGATGAATAGTAGGCTGCAGATTTAGAATAATATTTGGGAGGAGGGAACAATGGCTAATTCTAATGACTATTAGCCAGCCCTGAATTCACTCATAAGAAACTCCTCGCCGGAGGTGCCAGCATTCTCGGGGCTTATTTCAGTCGGGTCCCTGACCACACACACGACCACACTGGCGCTGAGCTCGTACATATTTGATACTAGTGCATGGCTGTGTGGTCATGAGAACCTTTCATAGATGCAGCAACTTCAGGACCTTCCCAGAAGGACAAATAGAAGGCTGCCACAGAACTTGATCAGGTACAGGGCCTTCATGGGGGGCCAATGGAAGTTGCTGCAGTACCTGAGCATGTGACCCTAGACCTCCACTGAGAGATCTTACCCTGGGCATGCTGAGTGTGTGCAAAGCAGGACTTAGTCCCAGAAAAGCCTGCTCACCGCAGACCAGTGCAGGGTACAATAGCAGAGCCTGGAGAGGCAACCCTTTGCACAGTATCAGATTCAATGAGATGCTGGGACCGACGTCTCCGCTGAGCAGGCTCCACTGCGGCCGATGCAGAATGGGAGACCGCAGCAGACATGATTTGAGATTCCCCCTGTGCAGCGGCGGGAACTCGTCTACACCGGAGGGATCCCCTCATCCTTCTCCCCCCTACGGACATGAGCACCAGGCGTTTTTTCTTATTTGAGTCTGCAATAGGCCGTCTTTTCGGCCGCCTTACACTCTGGCTGTGTACTTTTTATGGGTGCCATAGGTAGCGGTGGTTTCCCGTCACACAGTACTACCTCATTATTTCTTACATATGTTACGGTTTGGTGTGGCGGGGTCCATCAGTGGTAGTATAGACGTTTCATCTAGCCCTTTACATTTATTGCCACCCATTTGTTAAGCATTTCTGCTTTTGGCCAGTGTGTTGTTTGCTTCTACCTATCTGGTGTTTTCATGTGGTCACCCGCTCAGGTGCCCTCCTGGTGTTTAATTATGTCCATCTGATTATTCTACTATTTCTGGGGGGGTGGGATGCGGGATGTTTCCTTCCCCTATTCATGCTATGTTGTGGTTATATTATTATGTGTATTTATGCCCTATACCTCTCTTTTAAAGGTTTTGTATAAATAAAGTTGGTCTATTTTACAATTTGACTATATGCTCCCATTTCTCCTTTTTTTCATATTCGATATTTGGAGCGATTATATTGAGTCTGGGGGATCATCATATATACGTGTTCTCCTTTTTTCCAGATTCTTGTTATTATGTATTTAGCATCTTGGTTGATATGACATAATTCTTGTCTGATATGATATACAGTACATTCATGTATAGCTATATTAGTTTCTTTTTCAGCAATATCCCATAAATGTCATGCTGCTGCAGTGCAGTACAGCGCAACCTCCACCAGGGGGAGATTGAGAGGGAAATGAGACTGCACACACAGAGCAGCAGAGCAGAGTTCACCAAGTGGCGAGAGAGTGGTCAGACAAACCGAGTCAAAAGCACGAGATAGCACCACAGTATAAAATGATTAGACAGAACGGATAGTCAGGACGTAGCAAGAGATCAGTAAACCAGAAGGGTAATATACGGTACAATAGGGAAAAACAGTAATGGAGTCTATAGCAAAGCCAGGAGGTCAGAACTGGAGAATCAAGCAGATAAACAGACAGAAACGCTGGGAAAAAGGCAGACAGAGGGAGTTAACAGACACAGGACAAGTCAGGGATCACAGCAGAGCAAATCAAGAGCTACCAGAACAGTCAGGTTCGCACGCCAAAGGCAGAACTATAGCGGACACTGCCAGCAAGATTCATGGGAGCTAAAAAGCTAACCTGAACCAAGAATGAGGCAGAGCAAAGTTAACCCTTGACATGATCCGGCCGTAAAAAGGGCAGACAGGAATAAACTCCGAAACGGATCATGACAATAAGATTGAGAACCTAAAGTTTTTCACATATAGTAATGTATATCAAAACTGATACAAAGGAAAACCTAAAGCATAGCTTTCACATTTTAAAGCATATTTTTTATTAAACAATGAGTGTAAAGCAAGTAATTAAAATAATCTTTCAAATATACTTTATGAATTAAATCTGAAAGGAAACCTTTTAAAAGCAACTAGAAGACACCCTAAAATTTAGTGCAGAATAAAGTTTGTAGTCAGCCACCAATTGTGCAAGTTCTCCCACTTAAAAAGATGAGAGAGGCCTGTAATTTACATCATAGGTAGACCACAACTATGAGAGTCAAAATGAGAAAACAAATCCAGAAAATCACCTTGCCCTATTTGTCAAGATTTATTTTGCAAATTATGGTGGAAAATAAGTATTTGGTCATTAACAAAAGTTAATCTCAATATTTTGTTATATATCCTTTGTTGCCAATGTTTTCTTCACAAGGTTGGCACACTCTGTTGGTGGTATGTTGGCCCATTCCTCTATGCAGATCTCCTCTAGAGCAGTGATGTTTTGGGCCTGTTGCTGGGCAACACGGACTTTCAACTCCCTCCAAAGGTTTTCTATGGGATTGAGATCTGGAGACTGGCTAGGTCACTCCAGGACCTTGCACAATTGGTGGATGACTAAATACTTTTTTTCCCCACTGAATCAGCTTAAAAGATGTATAACACGTGCAAAGGAGAAGTGTAGTGAATAACCATGGCAATAAATGTGGGCATTACTTTCATTTTGCCAAAGAAAGGTGGAATTTGCTTGGTTTTTATGATTGCGTAAAGAGTAAATGTTGTTTTAATTTTTATCTAATAATAATGTAGACTAACCTATTTTAGTAATCTTTCAAATATACCTTATTAATTAAATGTGAAATAAAACCTTTCAAAAATCTTCTAGAAGATGTCCCCAATGCCATTTCTGAAGCAAATTCATATTCAACTCCACACATACTGAATACGCTTTCAAAGGGTGGGAGCGGACCCAAAACACATTGTGCGCTCCTGGCTGAATCCCATGCACTGTGTCTACAGTTTACCTCAATTACACAGTGCACAAGCTCTGTCAGCTCTTAATTGTTGGCACACAGCTCTTTTGCCTGTCAGATGGTTCCTGTGCACTCAATGACATCGGCACTTCTCTATGTTATTGATCATACTGAGTCACATTTGCTAGAATTTTCATCACAGGCAGCACAGGAGCCAGCAGCTGACAGAATAACACTGAGAAGTGCCGATGTCACTGAGCAAAAATAAACCAAATGGCAGGGTGAAGGTGCAGTGTGGTAAACACTGAGGGGACCTGTCAATGTTGCAGAAGCTCCTTCTGCCCTGTCAGCTGATTGTTCTGTGTGTCTGTGCTACACAGAGGAAAACTGCCATCATCACTGAGCACACAAGAACCAGCTGACAGACAGAAGAGCTGTGTGCCAACAGCTGACAGACATTGTGCACTGTGTGACTGAGGAAAACTGCTAAAGCACAGACACATAGTGCATGGAATTCGGCCAGGAGTGAACACACTGTCTAGGCCCAGCCCCATCCTTAGAAAGCCTTATTCAGTGTGTGAGGAACTGAAAATGGATTTGCACCAGTAAAAAACATAGGAGGACATCTTCTGCAAGGTTTTTGAAAGGCTTTCTTTCAGATTTCATTTAAAAAGTATATATCTAAGATTATTAAAATCAAATTTTCTACAATTTTTCTACATTATCATTAGTTAAAAATTAAAATGACAGTTACGCTTTAAGCAATCATAAAAAAACAAGCAAATTCCACCGTTCATTAGCAAAATGAAAGCAATGCCTATATTTGTTGCCATCGTCATTTGTTACACTTTTCCTGTGCACACGTTATACATCTTATGAGCTGATATTCATAAACCTAAAATAGTTAATTTTGGCGCTCATAATAACTATCTAAGGGTGTTCACCCATTGTGTTTTTGTTATTTCTGTGCGTTTGTGCCACAAAAATCCAGCATTTTAATGACCCAGCAAAGTGAATGAGGTTTATGTAATATAATTCACACATTGCTTATATTTCCCTTGCATATTTGAAGCAGTTTCAAGTATTTTGAAGTAGCTTGTCAATTCTTTAAACATTTTTGCAGCTTTTGTCTCTTTTTCTAATGAATATAATAAATAAGTTGTTATGCAATGTTTTCCTGCCAAGTTCCCTTTCAACCCAACCTCTCACCTAGCCAAACTAGATCTTACACTTTGCACTGATGAAGGGCAGAACTCTGAAACAATGTCTGCAAATTGCAATTCTGGTTTGCCTTTTAACCTACTTCATCTGGAACAACTCACTAAATATTCACTACTGACTTTTATGATTGTTACTTCCAGAAGTAGCACTAGAACTCTAGTCCTCTTCCTCTGTGAACAGGCAATTTGCAAATGTAGATTCCAAGATGAGCATTGCAGAGCTTAATAGCCTCCTCACATTGGCATGCCATGCTTGAGATGTCACTCCCCACAAGGAGAAACATTATCCCTTGGATTCCTGGAAGGAGACATGTTTGAGCAGAAATGTCTGCAGCAAATGCGTAATATGTGTGAACACCCTAAAAAAACAGTCTTTGTTACCAATAAGAACCATGTAGAGGTCAACTTTTGTTTTTTGATCTTTGGTAAAACGTAACCTGCCATGTGGATTTTTACTGTAAGCAATAAAGATTTTTTATTACTGATAGTTTCAATAGATCTGTCCCAATAATATACTGTGTTTAATAAATTGTGATATGTTATGTTTGCTAATGACAGGTGTTATGAAGGCAATCCAGAAACACAGTGTGCATAGCGATCAGAGCGCACACAGTGATCTGACAAATACCCAAAAATACAAGAACGAGCTCTGAGACGTGGAAACTCTGTAGACTGCACACCTGATCCTATCCTAAACACAACTAAAAGCGGCTGTGGATTGCGCCTAACAACTACCTAGGCAACTCGGCACAGCCTAAGAAACTAGCTAGCCTGAAGATAGAAAAATAGGCCTGACTTGCCCCAGAGAAATTCCCCAAAGGAAAAGGCAGCCCCCCACATATAATGACTGTGAGTAAGATGAAAAGACAAAACGTAGGGATGAAATAGATTCAGCAAAGAGGGGCCCGATATTCTAGGACAGAGCGAGGACAGTAAAGCGAACTTTGCAGTCTACAAAAAACCCTAAAGCAAAACCACGCAAAGGGGGCAAAAAAAAACCACCGTGCCGAACTAACGGCACGGCGGTACACCCTTTGCGTCTCAGAGCTTCCAGCAAAACAAAAGACAAGCTGGACAGAAAAAAAGCAACAAAAAAGCAAAAAGCACTTAGCTATACAGAGCAGCAGGTCACAGGAACAATCAGGAGAAGCTCAGATCCAACACTGAAACATTGACAAGGAGCAAGGATAGCAGCATCAGGCGGAGTTAAGTAATGAAGCAGTTAACGAGCTCACCAGAACACCTGAGGGAGGAAGCTCAGAAGCTGCAGTACCACTTGTGACCACAGGAGTGAATTCAGCCACAGAATTCACAACAGTACCCCCCCCTTGAGGAGGGGTCACCGAACCCTCACCAGAGCCCCCAGGCCGACCAGGATGAGCCGCATGAAAGGCACGAACAAGATCGGAAGCATGAACATCAGAGGCAAAAACCCAGGAATTATCTTCCTGAGCATAACCCTTCCATTTAACCAGATACTGGAGTTTCCGTCTAGAAACACGAGAATCCAAAATCTTCTCCACAATATACTCCAATTCCCCCTCCACCAAAACCGGGGCAGGAGGCTCAACAGATGGAACCATAGGTGCCACGTATCTCCGCAACAACGACCTATGGAATACATTATGTATGGAAAAGGAGTCTGGGAGGGTCAAACGAAAAGACACAGGATTGAGAACCTCAGAAATCCTATACGGACCAATAAAACGAGGTTTAAATTTAGGAGAGGAAACCTTCATAGGAATATGACAAGAAGATAACCAAACCAGATCCCCAACACGAAGTCGGGGACCCACACGGCGTCTGCGATTAGCGAAAAGTTGAGCTTTCTCCTGGGACAAGATCAAATTGTCCACTACCTGAGTCCAGATCTGCTGCAACCTATCCACCACAGAATCCACACCAGGACAGTCCGAAGACTCAACCTGTCCTGAAGAGAAACGAGGATGGAACCCAGAATTGCAAAAAAATGGAGAAACCAAGGTAGCCGAGCTGGCCCGATTATTAAGGGCGAACTCAGCCAACGGCAAAAAGGACACCCAATCATCCTGGTCTGCAGAAACAAAACATCTCAGATATGTTTCCAAGGTCTGATTGGTTCGTTCGGTCTGGCCATTAGTCTGAGGATGGAAAGCCGAGGAAAAGGATAGGTCAATGCCCATCCTACCACAAAAGGCTCGCCAAAACCTTGAAACAAACTGGGAACCTCTGTCAGAAACAATATTCTCAGGAATGCCATGCAACCGAACCACATGCTGAAAGAACAAAGGTACCAAATCAGAGGAGGAAGGCAATTTAGCCAAGGGCACCAGATGGACCATTTTAGAAAAGCGATCACAGACCACCCAAATGACTGACATCTTTTGAGAAACGGGAAGGTCAGAAATGAAATCCATCGAAATATGTGTCCAAGGCCTCTTTGGGACCGGCAAGGGCAAAAGCAACCCACTGGCACGAGAACAGCAGGGCTTAGCCCTAGCACAAATCCCACAGGACTGCACAAAAGTACGTACATCCCGTGACAGAGATGGCCACCAGAAGGATCTAGCCACTAACTCTCTGGTACCAAAGATTCCAGGATGACCAGCCAACACCGAACAATGAAGTTCAGAGATAAGTTTATTAGTCCACCTATCAGGGACGAACAGTTTCTCTGCTGGACAACGATCAGGTTTATTCGCCTGAAATTTTTGCAGCACCCGCCGCAAATCAGGGGAGATGGCAGACACAATGACTCCTTCCTTGAGGATACCCGCTGGCTCAGATAAACCCGGAGAGTCGGGCACAAAACTCCTAGACAGAGCATCCGCCTTCACATTTTTAGAGCCCGGAAGGTACGAAATCACAAAGTCGAAGCGGGCAAAAAATAACGACCAACGGGCCTGTCTAGGATTCAAGCGCTTGGCAGACTCGAGATAAGTCAAGTTCTTATGATCAGTCAATACCACCACGCGATGCTTAGCTCCTTCAAGCCAATGACGCCACTCCTCGAATGCCCACTTCATGGCCAGCAACTCTCGATTGCCCACATCATAATTACGCTCAGCGGGCGAAAACTTCCTGGAAAAGAAAGCACATGGTTTCATCACTGAGCAATCAGAACCTCTCTGTGACAAAACCGCCCCTGCTCCAATCTCAGAAGCATCAACCTCGACCTGGAACGGAAGAGAAACATCTGGCTGACACAACACAGGGGCAGAACAAAAACGACGCTTCAACTCCTGAAAAGCTTCCACAGCAGCAGAAGACCAATTAACCAAATCAGCACCCTTCTTGGTCAAATCGGTCAATGGTTTGGCAATGCTAGAAAAATTACAGATGAAGCGACGATAAAAATTAGCAAAGCCCAGGAACTTTTGCAGACTTTTCAGAGATGTCGGCTGAATCCAATCCTGGATGGCTTGGACCTTAACTGGATCCATCTCGATAGTAGAAGGGGTAAAGATGAATCCCAAAAATGAAACTTTCTGCACACCGAAGAGACACTTTGATCCCTTCACAAACAAAGAGTTAGCACGCAGGACCTGAAAAACCATTCTGACCTGCTTCACATGAGACTCCCAATCATCTGAGAAGATCAAAATGTCATCCAAGTAAACAATCAGGAATTTATCCAGATACTCACGGAAGATGTCATGCATAAAAGACTGAAACACAGATGGAGCATTGGCAAGTCCGAACGGCATCACTAGATACTCAAAATGACCCTCGGGCGTATTGAATGCAGTTTTCCATTCATCTCCTTGCCTGATTCTCACCAGATTATACGCACCACGAAGATCTATCTTAGTGAACCAACTAGCCCCCTTAATCCGAGCAAACAAGTCAGATAACAATGGCAAGGGATACTGAAATTTAACAGTGATCTTATTAAGAAGGCGGTAATCAATACACGGTCTCAGCGAACCATCCTTCTTGGCTACAAAGAAGAACCCTGCTCCCAGTGGTGATGACGATGGGCGAATATGTCCCTTCTCCAGGGATTCCTTCACATAACTGCGCATAGCGGCGTGTTCGGGCACGGATAAATTAAATAATCGACCTTTAGGGAATTTACTACCAGGAATCAAATTGATAGCACAATCACAATCCCTATGCGGAGGTAGAGCATCGGACTTGGGCTCTTCAAATACATCCTGATAATCAGACAAGAACTCTGGGACCTCAGAAGGGGTGGATGACAAAATTGACAAAAATGGAACATCACCATGTACCCCCTGACAACCCCAGCTGGATACCGACATGGAATTCCAATCCAATACTGGATTATGGGTTTGTAGCCATGGCAACCCCAACACGACCACATCATGCAGATTATGCAACACCAGAAAGCGAATAACTTCCTGATGTGCAGGAGCCATGCACATGGTCAGCTGGGCCCAGTATTGAGGTTTATTCTTGGCCAAAGGTGTAGCATCAATTCCTCTCAATGGAATAGGACACCGCAAAGGCTCCAAGAAAAACCCACAACGTTTAGCATAATCCAAATCCATCAGATTCAGGGCAGCGCCCGAATCCACAAACGCCATGACAGAAAACGACGACAAAGAGCATATCAAGGTAATGGACAGAAGGAATTTGGACTGTACAGTACCAATGACGGCAGACCTAGCGGACCGCTTAGTGCGCTTAGGACAATCAGAAATAGCATGAGTGGAATCACCACAGTAGAAACACAGACCATTCAGACGTCTGTATTCCTGCCGTTCAACTCTAGTCATAGTCCTATCGCACTGCATAGGCTCAGGTTTAACCTCAGGCAGTACCGCCAAATGGTGCACAGATTTACGCTCGTGCAAGCGTCGACCGATCTGAATGGCCAAAGACAAAGACTCATTCAAACCAGCAGGCATAGGAAATCCCACCATGACATCCTTAAGAGCCTCAGAGAGACCCTTTCTGAACAAAGCTGCCAGCGCAGATTCATTCCACTGAGTGAGTACTGACCATTTCCTAAATTTTTGACAATATACTTCTATATCATCCTGACCCTGGCACAAAGCCAGCAAATTTTTCTCAGCCTGATCCACTGAATTAGGCTCATCGTACAGCAATCCGAGCGCCAGGAAAAACGCATCGACACTACTCAATGCAGGGTCTCCTGGCGCAAGAGAAAATGCCCAGTCTTGAGGGTCGCCGCGCAAAAAAGAAATAATAATCAAAACCTGTTGAATAGGATTACCAGAAGAATGAGGTTTCAAGGCCAGAAATAGCTTACAATTATTTTTGAAACTTAGAAACTTAGTTCTATCTCCAAAAAACAAATCAGGAATAGGAATTCTTGGTTCTAACATAGATTTCTGATCAATAGTATCTTGAATTTTTTGTACATTTATAACGAGATTATCCATTGAAGAGCACAGACCCTGAATATCCATGTCCACACCTGTGTCCAGAATCACCCAAATGTCTAGGGGAAAAAAAAAAAGTGAACACAGAGCAGAAAAAAAAAAAAAAAAATGATGTCAGAACTTTTTCTTTCCCTCTATTGAGAATCATTAGTTAGGCTCCTTGTACTGTTATGTTTGCTAATGACAGGTGTTATGAAGGCAATCCAGAAACACAGTGTGCATAGCGATCAGAGCGCACACAGTGATCTGACAAATACCCAAAAATACAAGAACGAGCTCTGAGATGTGGAAACTCTGTAGACTGCACACCTGATCCTATCCTAAACACAACTAAAAGCGGCTGTGGATTGCGCCTAACAACTACCTAGGCAACTCGGCACAGCCTAAGAAACTAGCTAGCCTGAAGATAGAAAAATAGGCCTGACTTGCCCCAGAGAAATTCCCCAAAGGAAAAGGCAGCCCCCCACATATAATGACTGTGAGTAAGATGAAAAGACAAAACGTAGGGATGAAATAGATTCAGCAAAGTGGGGCCCGATATTCTAGGACAGAGCGAGGACAGTAAAGCGAACTTTGCAGTCTACAAAAAACCCTAAAGCAAAACCACGCAAAGGGGGCAAAAAAAAACCACCGTGCCGAACTAACGGCACGGCGGTACACCCTTTGCGTCTCAGAGCTTCCAGCAAAACAAAAGACAAGCTGGACAGAAAAAAAGCAACAAAAAAGCAAAAAGCACTTAGCTATACAGAGCAGCAGGTCACAGGAACAATCAGGAGAAGCTCAGATCCAACACTGAAACATTGACAAGGAGCAAGGATAGCAGCATCAGGCGGAGTTAAGTAATGAAGCAGTTAACGAGCTCACCAGAACACCTGAGGGAGGAAGCTCAGAAGCTGCAGTACCACTTGTGACCACAGGAGTGAATTCAGCCACAGAATTCACAACAGTGATAACTGCGCTCGCTATAGGGAGACTATTGTTTTCTACCCCGTAGAAGACAAACCCCCTACTACACCTCTGTCACACCGAACATGCCGCTCTGTCAGCAGGTGGCATGAAACAAAAGCCATTAAAGGGTATCAGTCAGGTGAGATAATGCTATTAATCTGCAGATATAGGGTTAATCTTCAGGTTAACCCCTTAACCCTGAGCTGGTTTGCACGTTAATGACCAGGCCAATTGTAATGCTGCCATCACGCAGTATAGTGCAACCCTCACCAGGGGGTGCTGGTGGAGAAAGAAAGGTTGCGCTCACAGTGTAGCACCGCAGTACGGCAGCACAGGCGCCACCAAGTGGCGAGAGAGTGATCAGATGAGCCGGGTCAGGAATAATCAGGAAACACAGTACCAGAGGAAACAGCTACACACGTGGTCAAGTACACGCCAGAGAAGTGAGAGCCAGACGGGAGCAGATATAACGGAAACGTGAGACAGTATAACAAGTCAGAGGTCAAGCCGGGTCAGATACCAAAAGGCCACAGCACAGGGAACAAAACACTTGGACAAGTGGGGTAGTAGGAATGGGAAGACATGGGAACTGGGCAAATTTGCAGAGGACAAATCAGGGAGTAATGGGGTCAGCCGCTCGAGCTTGGGCAGGAAATATAACTGACGCTGCCTGCAGATGTTAGCAGGCTGAAATAGCCAAACAGATCCCAAAACGGAGCAAAGAATATTAACACCCGCATGACCAAAACGGGGAGAGAAAATCAAGAAACAAACCCCGGCCTGGATCAAGACACCAATTTTTCCAATTTTGACCACTGTTACTTTAGGAGGTAATAACCCTGGAATGCTTCAATGAATCTCAGTGATTCTAAGATTGTTTTTTTAAAGACATATTGTACTTCATGATAGTGGTAAAATTTATTTGATATGACTTGTGTTTATTTGTGAAAAAAATGGAGATTTGGCAAAAATTTAGAAAATTTTGCAACGTTCCAACTTTGAATTTTCATGCCCTTAAATTACAGAGATACTGTATGTCATACAAAATAGCTAATAAATAACATTTCCCACATGTCTACTTTACACCAGCACAATTTTGGAACCAATTTTTTTATAGGAAGTTATAAGGGTTAAAAGTTGACCAGTGATTTTTTCACTATTCCAAGAAAATTTACAAAACCATTTTTTTAGGGACCACATCACATTTGAAGTTACTTTGAGGGTTCTATATGACAGAACATACCCAAAAGTGACATCATTTTAAAAACTGCACCCCTCAAGGTGCTCAAGACCACATCCAAGAATTTTTTGAAAAAAAAAAAACATTAACTTTTTTTCCCCACAAAAAATTGCCTTCAAATCCAATTTTTTTTATTTTGACAAGGGTAACAGGAAAAAATGGACCTCAAATTTGTTGTGTAATTTCTCCCGAGCATGCCAATACCCCATATGAGGGAGAAAAGCATTGTTTGGGCACACAGCAGAGTTCGAAAGGGAAGGTGCACTATCTGACTTTTTGAATACAAAATTTGCTGGAACAATTGTCGGACGCCATGTTGCATTTGGAGAGCCTCTAATGTGCCAAACAAGTCCCCCACAAGTGACATTATATTGGAAACTAGACCCCTCAGGGAACTGATCTAGATTTGTGGTGAGCATATTGAAACCTCAGGTGCTTCACAGGAGTTTATAACGTTGAGCCGTAAAAATAAAAAAATTAAAAAAATCAAATTTTCCCCACAAATATGTTTTAGCACAAAATATTGCATTTTCATTTTCATAAGGGAAATTGCACCAAACAACTTGTTCAATTTCTCCTGAGTACCCCAATACCCCATATGAGGGAGAAAACCACTGTTTGGGTTCATGGCAGAGCTTGGAAGGGAAGGAGCACCATTTAACTTTTGATTGCAAAATTTGCTGGCACAATTGGCAGATGCCATGTTGCATTTAGAAAGCTTCTGTTGTGCCTAAACAGTGAAAATCCCCCACAAGTTACATCATTTTGGAAACTAGACCCCTCAAGGAATGTATGTAGATGCGTGGTGAGCACTTTGAACCCCCTGGTGCATCACAGAAGTTTATAATGTTGAGCCGTGAAAATAATAAATTCACATTTCCTCACAAAAATATTGTTTTAGCCCCAAGTTTTTAATTTTTCTAAGGGCTGATAGGAAACAAACAGAGGTCTAATATTTCCCGAGTTAGCCAATACCCTACATATAGTCAGTAATTATTTATAAATAAAATAAAAATAAAACATCACCTAGCACTTGGCCCAGTGTTATACTATGGGGTAGCTCAGATCTGCATTCTTTTCTTAAGCTAAATCAGCATGAGAGAACAATCGCAGCATACTGTAATTAGCAGACTCAGCTCACTTGCACCCAAATAAGTCTATCGGTGAGAGTGAAACATTGGCATGCATTCTGATATCATCACAGTGCAGTCCGATATATGCAGTCAGACCATGGAGGAGATGATGAAATTATTTTCTCCATTTTTTCCGCATCTGTCATGATAGTCTCTCATGAAAGAGGATCCGAGCACAGTAGCATGGCACTCGGCTCACGCTCGCAGAAGTGCTGGAGTCGAGTGTCATTAGCATATTGCATCCGATGTTCTTGCATAGGATGCCATACCCTGGTGTGATTACAGCCTAAGGATTTGTTTTCAACGTTCAGAAAAATGGTAGCCATAAGGTGCCATTTTGCTGAATCCACGTAGAAGTGATTTTCAAACTGGATTTTTTTCAATTCAAGTAGAATTCAATTCCACTTCAATTTATTATCTCATAACTAGTTATTATGTTATGGGCAGGGACAGGCTGGGTGAGCTGCAGCTGATAAATGCCCTCCATGCCGATCCCTTTGTTAAGGTTTAAGATTGCCCTGACCCTTTGTGCTTCAGCAGCTTTTACCTTTAAATGACCTGCAGCCGCATCATTAGGTTCTGCAGACAGAGGATGTGTACACAATGGCTGAGAACTGAAGCAATGTTCTGCAGATGGAGACTTATATAGGACTCCATATAGGAAGCTGAGGAGCAATGTCCTGCAAATGGAGGCTGTGTATTACAGGGCTTAGGAGTGATTTACTAAAGATGGAGGCTATCTTTAAAGAAGCTGAGTAGTCATATACTGCAGATGCAATGAGTAATGATTGGGCTGTAGATAGAAAGGCTGAAGAGCAATATTCTACAGATGAAGGTTGTATATTTAGGGGCTGAGGAGTCATGTACTGCAGATTTTGGCTGAAGAATGATGCAAAGGTGTTGAGGAGTGATGATCTGCAGATGGAGGCTGTGTATAGAGTATTTGAGCAACAATGAGGCTTAATATAAAGGTTGCTCAGAAGCAATGTACTGCCAGATGTTGCTGTAAATAGAGGGCAGAGAGGAATGATGTGCCGCATGAAGAGGTTGTTTACAGAGGGGTTGAGAAGAGTGATGAACTGCACGATGAGGCTGTGTACAGAGGGGCTGAGAGGAGTGATGAACTTCACGAGGAGGCTGTATACAGAGGGGCTGAGAGGAGTGATGAACTTCACGAGGAGGCTGTATACAGAGGGGCTGAGAGGAGTGATGAACTTCAAGAGGAGGCTGTAGAGGCTGGTGTCACACTTGCAATTGCAATGCAAGAAACTCGCTTGAGTCTCTTGCCTCAATACCTGGCACTGCCACCGGCACTCAGGACCTGAGCATCCAGCTGCATAGAAATACATGCAACCGCACACTCTAGTGCCGAGTGTCAGCGGCAGTGCCAGGTATTGAGGCGAGAGACTCGTGCAAGTTTCTCGCATTGCAGTGGCAAGTGTGACGCCGGCCTTACAGAGAGGTTGAGAGGACTAAAGAACTGCATGAGAAGGCTGTACATAAAGGGCCTGAGAGGAGTGATGAACTGCATGTGGGGGCTGTTTACAAAGGGGTTAAGAGGAGTGATGAACTGCATGAGGGGGCTGTATGCAAAGTGGTTGAGAGGAATGATGTACTGCACAAGAAGGTTGTTTACAGAGGGGCTGAGAGGAGTGATGAACTGCAGCATTGGATTGTATAAAGAGGAGGCCATGAGGACTAATCGTCTTTGGCAGTGCCAAAGAATTTACTCTGCATTAAAACACATTTACAGATGTGCCATTAGTCTGAGATATAAAATCCGGATGACTGTTTTGACATTTCAGCCCCAATTCATCAAATCCATGATTGATCACGCTGGTCTTGAAGAGGGGATGTGCTACAGTCAGGTGCCTGATTCATTAAGAAGAGTATGCCTCTTAATGAATGAGGTGCATCTGAAAGTTGGTGTGCGCCACCGTGCACTTCGATACAAATCTTACTGGAGTAAGGATTTTGGCTAGAGGTATGTCACAGTTCTTTACGAATTAAACAAGTTTTGGCTCCATGCCCCCATCCTGCCTTAGCTCCACTCACTTTGGAGGAGCTAGGCAAAACTGAAACCTCAAAAGTTGCTATTTTGGGGGACAATTTCGCATTCAAAAATGTAGACTTTTCTATGCAAGCAGTAGCAAGGGTGTGTGCTAGATAGGCACTATTCTAAAAACTATTGCTCTAGCCAGAAATTGGCACCAGTTCGTATAATGGTTGTGCACAAGTAAATGAGTGATACAAAAATTAAATTTTATTTCAATGCTTTAAAACATTAATAGAGACAAATGTAAAGATATCGAACCCAATTGGGCTAAAGTTCTAAAAAACAGTGCAAACACAAACTGATGTTCATGTACACAGTCACCTAGGTCACTAATTATTGCCTCTCACAGCATGTGTCAGTGATTGCAAAACCCTTTTTGTTGACGCAATGTACAAATATAGCTGCCTCCCACTGCCCACTGGTGAGAGTAATTGTTTCATGTCAAATCAGAACACTCTCACCGTATATAGTGGTCTTCAGGGGTGAACGCTCCCTTGATGTGGATACAATGCTTGACCTGCCTGCTCCAGGATTAAGGCTCCGGTGGACTATCAGTTCTCAATGCGTTGCATCATATCATAGAATCATCAGGAGAGTTTTAAGTGAAAAGAGGGCTCAGATATCCCTCTACGGAGGACCGCACAAACAAAACGGCAATAATTAGTGACCCAGGTGATCGTGTACATGAATACCAGTTTGTATCTGCACTGTTTTTTAGCACTTAAGCCCAATTGGGTTCTATATCTTTATATTTGTCTCTATTAATATTTTAAAGCTTTGAAATAAAAGTTAATTTTTATATCACTCATTTACATGTGCACAACCATTATAGGAACTGGTGCCAATTTCGGGCCCGAGCAAGAATTCTCTATGCAATTCACTGGTGAAACCACTTCAATGAATCGGGCCTTTGCGTCTCTTAGAGTAGGTAAATGGGTTTGTTTTGGCCCGATTTTCAAGGTGAATGGAATTTTTTTTAATATACCTGATTTAGTAATTATAACATTTCTATGTTTATAGTTTCCATGGATACCTATATATTAAGTGGAATTTCTTTTTAATTATGGATGATGCATTTCCGCATAACAGATCCCGTTTGGCAGGCTACCAGTGCTATATACATAAAATCATATTTCCAGCTATAATATTATAAGTACTGAATTAACGTTAACAAAAAGCATCACAGCTAAATGTCTAGATTAGTAAGAAAAGGACATCTGCAAGAGCCACTGATCAAAAATCTTGCATTTGCTAAATCTCAAGTTCCCTGCGATGTCTAAACTGTTAAAGAAAATTTATGCTTGATAACTAATTGCAGGCATTTGCAGGCATGACATTTTGGACCTCTTCCACTTTGAAACTTCCACAAAATTTAACAAGGCTGTCGCCAGACTTGAATTTTCAGAAGATATGTGTATTAGTCTGGATTACACATTTTCTGCTTCTTTAGTGTGTGTAATATGTCATCAGATTGCTTTACCTGACCCAGTAAAAGTGTCAAGCGATCCATCTCCCGTTGTTGTGGTAGTTTCACTGCTGTTCATTGGCTCTGTTTTGACTGCAAGAAGAGACACTACATAGAAGAATAAGCAGAGATAAGTTTTTTTTTTCTAAATTTATCAAACGAGGCCTCAGAAACAGCCAAAACTCAATTTTCATGCAGTACAAAGATTAGGAAATTGGAGGAAAATAGAAAGTAAAAGACTTTAACTAAAATTAGACACATCGTAAGCAAAGCTTTTTATAGTCTTAAACAATGAGCTATTTTCATCTGTATTGTCATCCTCATGCAATCTGTATAGCATCCGTATGGCATTTGTTTTTATACATTAATGCATCTGTAAAAAAAAGGATGCTATACAAATCTTTATGGGATCCGATTTTTTTACTCCACCCATAGAATTGAATAGACGAGTCTCATCTGAAATACAGAAGAGCCTAGTGATAATTTTTGCACACTGAACACATCTGAACACTGTTGAATAACATTGTACCATCATTTTTTTCCATGGAGAGCACTAAGACTGAAAATACAGTTATATGAATTTAGTCTAAAAGCTATTTGCACCAGTGTTTTGTTGAAAAAAAACTGTATCTTTTTTCCATTTCATATTAAACTTGCCACTTTTGTAATAAAAGCTGAGTGGAGGAGCCATCCACAGGTCCACAGATTTCCTATAATTTACTCCAAGAGTACAAGTTGTGCCAAATGTTTAACATGAGTATATGAAAAACCGTAATTGATTTTGCAGGGGAGCAACTAATTATTTTAAAGAGTTGTCCTGTATTTTAAAATTGATGGCCCATTGTTATGATAGGTCATCAATACCAGATGGGTTGACATGTGACACCCAGCACTCTATCCAATCAACTGTCACCACTGCTGGTGGTGGCCCGATATGATCAGTTGCAAGCTGCATAGTAACCATGGCTGTGTACCACCCATCTGCCACCATTAAAGATCTGCAGTACCCTGCTGCAGTCAATATACGGCAAGTAAGCGAGTCACCTGCCAGGGCACTGGGGTACTCGGTACTGGGTCCTGAGTTCACAGGGGGATGTCACGTTGGATGCGCCCCGGTCCGTGGCCCTGGGCGCCCATGAAAAAGGGAAATGTCTTTAAAGGGAATAAAGTTTATGTTCACGACGCCACCTGTGGTATTCGGTCAGTATGACCGAAGCTGCTTTAAGGGGTCCTCTGGGGTGATGTTATGGCAGCTAGATGGTATAACTTCCCACAGGTGAAGTATATCCCCAGGGCAAGTATATTCCCAGTGTGTAGATGGTAGGATGGTGAGAGGTGCAGTAAGGAATGAGGACACAGGTTTGCAGTCTCTTTACCTCGTTTACTGAAGACTTCAGCGGCCACAGTCCAGGGCACTGGATCACAGGGCAGGTAGGGTCCTGCCGGTTTGGAGGCAAGTCCAGAGTCCCCTTATCCAGGTGGAGAATAGAAGCCTTCCTTTGTGCTGTAGTGGTGTAGTCCCTTACTGCTAGAAGCTTCACGTAAGGTCCTCACAGATGTTATCTCTTTCTCTCTGTCCCCCGGATAGGATAGGACAAAACCCACATGACTGGTGACTTGAGCCTGTTTATAGGGTCTCTTAGATGACCCAGCTCTGAAGGGTGTCACCGTGCCACCTGGGTGTTGGGTCGGACAAGGAACTTGCAGTTCAGCTGTCCTGCCGATCTCTGATGCAAGGCGTGGAGGTCCTTACAACCTCGGTGTCCTGGCTACTGGATTTCTGCACCTCAGAAGGAGGCAGCCTTCTCGGGGCTGGTCACCTTCTGGTATCCTCTCCTGTTCTTTCTCTCCTGCATGCTCACTGCAATCAATTCTGCTTTCTAAATGTCTCTTTCCAGGAGCTGCAGCTCTGTGGCATGCACAGCCCCGTAAACCCTTTGTCCTCCTCAGACTGATGTCTGGAACTCACTGACTTTCCCTACAGACTACCAGTTATTTATATATGGGGAGTCACCTAGTAAATAGGATCAAAAGCTCCCCCTGGTGGTCTGGAGTGTGAATGTGTTGCATGTTTGTGGTACCTGGTTACAGTTATCCTTTCTTGCCTCCAAACGTAGCATCACTCTCCCCATAAGGAAAGCGACATTACTGTGACAACCAGGACCCTGAGGCACCACACTAGAATACTGTTAAACTTTACACACACATGTAAATATACACACACACAGTTATGTGAAAAAGTGTTTGCCTCCTTCCTGATTTCCTATTCTTTTGCATGGTTGTCTAATATTTAAATTTGTTTGGTGATCTAAAACATTTAAGTGTGACAAAGATAACACAAGTAAACACAAATTGCAGTTTTAAAATAAAGATCTGTTTAATTAGTTTAATTTAATTGGATTGAAGAGACAAAAATTGAACTGTTTGGAAGGTGTATGTCCCATTACATCTGGTGTAGAGGTAATAACATTTGAGAAAAGGAAAATCTTACCAACAGTAAAATATGGTGGTGGTTGTAAGATAGTCTGGGGATGTTTGTTGCTTCAGGACCTGGAATACTTGCTGTGATAAATGGAACCATGAAATCTGGTGTCTGCCACAAAATCCTGAAGGAGAATGTTTGACCATTTGTTTGTGACCTGAAGTTGAAGTGCACTTCGGTTATGCAGGAGGACAATGATCAACAACTGAATGTCTTAAGAAAAAAAAAAAAACTTTGGAGTGGCCTAATCAAACTCCTGACCTTAATTGGATTGAGATGCTGTAGTATAACCTTAAAAAGCCGTTTCCTCCTCAGAAACCATCCAATGTAGCTTAGTTACAACAATTCTGCAAATATGAGTGGGCCAAAATTTCTCCAGAGGGCTGTAAAAGACTTATTGCCAGTTATCGCAAACGCTTGATTGCAGCTGTTGCTGCTGCTTAGGGTGGCCCAACCAGTTATTAGGATTAGGGGACAATTACTTTTTCTCACAGGGTCATGTAGTTTTGGATTTCTTTTTCCTTTAATAATAAAGACCTTAATTTAAAAACTGCATTTTGTGTTATCTTTGTCTAATATTTAAATTTGTTTGGTGATCTGAGGTCTAAGGGGTATCGTTTCTCCTTATGGAGAGGTTGACATACCATCTCTGGCTTGTCAAGGTAAGGAGGCTTATTCTCCATGCAATGCTTCTCTGGGAAATATAATATGCAAATTGCCTCTTCTGGGAAAAAGAGGACTTAAACTCTATAGCGCCACCTGTTGGAAGTAGCGATCCTACAAGTCACAATCAACTCTTTAACGAGTCGTGCAATATGATTTAGGATAAATGCCAAATCAGTATCTCAATTCGCAGACACGGTGTTTCGGGCTGTTGGCCCTCGTCAGTGCGAAGCATGAGAACTGATTTGGCTAGGTGAGAGGCTCTGGACTGGGGTCTAAGGGGTAACGTTTCTCCTTATGGAGAGTGACATACCATCTCTGGCTTGTCAAGGTAAGGAGGCTTATTCGCCATACAATGCTCCTCTGGGAAATATAATATGCAAATTGCCTCTTCTGGGAAAAAAGAGGACTTAAACTCTATAGCGCCACCTGTTGGAAGTAGCGATCCTACAAGTCACAATCAACTCTTTAACGAGTCGTGCAATATGACTTAGGATAAATTTAGCAAAATTAGTTCTCATGCTTCGCACTGACGAGGGCCAACAGCCTGAAACACCGTGTCTGCGAATTGAGATACTAATTGGGCTTTTATCCTAAGTCATATTGCACGACTCGTTAAAGAGGCAATTTGCATTTGGTGATCTGAAACATTTAAGTGGGACAAATATGCAAAATAATAGGAAATCAGAAAGGGGGCAATATATACGTGCACACATACATAGATACATAGTAGGGAAAAGAAGTATTTGATACACTGACAATTTTGCACGTTTTCCACCTACAAAGAATAAAGAGGTTTGTAATTTTTATTGTAGGTACACTTCAACTGTGAGAAATAGAATCGGAAAATAAAATTGTATGATCTTTAAATAATTAAATTGCATTTGATTGCATGAAATATGTATTTGATCATTACCAACCAGCAAGAATTCTGTCTCTCACAGACCTGTCAGTTTTTTCTTTAAGAAACCCTCCTACTCTGCTTCATTACTTGTATTAAATGTACTTGTTTGAACTTGTTACCTGTATAAAAGATACCTGTCCACACACTCAAACACACTACAACCTCTCCAAAATAGCCAAGACCAAGAGCTGGCTAAGGACTCAGGGAACAAAATTGTTGACATGCACAAGGCTGGGATGAGCTACATAATAATAGGCAAGCAGCTTGATGAAAAAATAACAATGTAGCACAATTATTAGAAAATGGAAGAAGCACAAGATGAATGTCAATCTTCTTCGGTCTGGGGCTCCATGCAAGATCTTGCCTCATGGGGTAAGCATCATTCTGAAAAAGGTCATGAATCAGCCAATACAAGGGAGGACCTCATCAATGACCTAAAGAGAGATGGGACCACAGTCTCAAACATTATCATTAGTAACACACATTAAGGAATAAAATCCTGCAGGGCACACTAAGGTCCCCCTTCTCATGCCAGCACTTGTCCAGGCCCCTTTGAATCTCACCAGTGACCATCTGGATGATCAAGGGAAGGCATTGGAGGACATCATGTGGTCAGATGAGAACTTTCCATGTTCGCGTACAACCCCAAGAACACCGTCCCAACCGTGAAGCATGGCAGGGGAAAATCATACTTTGAGGGTGCTTTTCTGCAAAGTGGAGAGGACGCTTGCACCATATTGATGTGAGGATGGATGTGGTTATGTAGAGTGAGATTTTGGACAACAGCCTCCTTCTCTCAGTAAGAGAATTGAAGATGAGTTGTGGCTAACTCTTTCAGCATGACAATAATAATAATAATAATAATAATTTTATTTATATAGCGCCAACATATTCCGCAGCGCTTTACAAATTATAGAGGGGACTTGTACAGACAATAAACATTACAGCATAACAGAAATACAGTTCAAAACAGATACCAGGAGGAGTGAGGGCCCTGCTCGCAAGCTTACAAACTATGGCAATGACCTGAAACACACAGCCAGGGCAACAAAAGAATGGCTCCATAAGAAGCATTTCAAGGTCTTGGAGTGGCCTAGCCAGTCTCTAGACCTAAACCCAATAGAAAATCTTTGGTTGGGGCTGAAACTCAATGTTACCCAGTGACAGCCCCAAACGTGAAGGATCTGAAAATGATTTGTATGGAGGTATGGACCAAACTCCTTGCTGTAGAGTTTGCAAACTTGGTCAAGAATTACAGAAAATGTCTGACCTCTGTAATTACAAAGGTTCATGTGCCAAATATTACATTCTTTTTTTTATTGAATCAAAGCCTTATTTTATGCAAAAAATGAAAATTAATTATGTTGAAATCATACAATGTGATTTTCTTTTTTTTTGTTCTTTAACATTCTGTCTCTCACAGTTGAAGTGTACCTATGATAAAAGTTACAGACCTCTCCATTCTTTGTAGAATCGGCAGTGTATTAAATTATTAAATACTTATTTTCCCCATTCTACATATATGCTTACAGTACACTGTATATATATATATATATATATATATATATATATATATATATATACAGTGTGTACAATTTGTTTTATGCTGTTGTTTTCCCTCCCATTATGTAAAGTGTAGAAATGTTTTGAGTCCCTATAATGATTATAAACCTCCCCTGACTTACTGCATACCTGTAGTATTGGTGTATAGAGTGTAGAATGTCCTGTTTATCCTATGTAATGCAGGTCAGATTTCTGTCCCCTGGCTCCTGCTTATAAGGCCATGTTCACACAGTGCGTTTTTTACCGCGGAACCGCGGCGGTTTTGCCGCTGCGGTTCCGCAGCTGTTTTCCATGCAGGGTACAGTACACTGTACCCTATGGAAAACAGGACACACTGTGCACATGGTCCGGAAATTGTAAAAAAAAAGCCGCGCTGAATAGCTCCCGGAAAAAAGAAGGAGCATGTCAATTCTTCTTCCTGAACCGCAGCGGTTCTGCACCCATAGACCTCCATTGTGAGGTCAAAATCGCAGTAAAACCCGCAGATCAAAAATATATCTGCGGGTTTTACTGCGATTTGATGTGCAGAACCGCTGCAGCAGGAAGTGCGGGGGAGCGGGCGGAAGTGCGTGGGCGGAGTGTGGCTGCCCCCCCGTGCTCCGATCCCGCCCCCCCGTGCTCCGATGCCCCCCCCCGTGCTCCGATGCCCCCCCCGTGCCCTAATCTCCCCCCCTTATACTTACCCGGCGTCCCGGTGTCCGTCCGGCCGTCTTCTCCCTGGGCGCCGCCATCTTGCAAAATGGCGGGCGCATGCGCAGTGCGCCCGCCGAATCTGCCGGCCGGCAGATTCGCTCCAAAGTGCATTTTGATCACTGAGATATAACCTATCTCAGTGATCAAAATAAAAAAATAGTAAATGACACCCCCCCCACTTTGTCACCCCCATTGGTAGGGACAATAAAAAAATTAAGAATTGTTTTTTTTTTTTTTCACTAAGGTTAGAATAGGGTTAGGGTTAGGGGTAGGGTTAGGGGTAGGGTTAGGGGTAGGGTTAGGGGTAGGGTTAGGGGTAGGGTTAGGGTTAGGGGTAGGGTTAGGGTTAGGGGTAGGGTTAGGGTTAGGGTTAGGGGTAGGGTTAGGGGTAGGGTTAGGGGTAGGGTTAGGGGTAGGGGTAGGGTTAGGGGTAGGGGTAGGGTTAGGGGTAGGGTTAGGGTTAGGGGTAGGGTTAGGGGTAGGGTTAGGGTATTTTCAGCCATTTTAGCCCTAAAAAGCTTCCTAGGAAACACACAGTAAAAAAAGGATAAAAAAACGCATCAAAAAACGCATCAAAAAACGCATCAAAAAACGCATCAAAAACGCATCAAAAAAGGACAAAAAAAGGACCTGCGTTTTCTGCCAAGAGCTGCAGTTTTTTAAAAAAACTGTCCTGAAAAAAAAAGGATGGAAATCCTGAACGTGTGAACATACCCTAAGAGTTAAGAGGAAAACAGTCTTACAAGCAGAAGACAGAGGAGACATACTGAATCTGCATTTAATAGGATATACTGAATGTCTGCAGTATGAGTGAGGGTGCAGCAGTTCTATCATTTTATATGTCACTGCTGCCCTTATATAGGTCTCAGAGCAAAACAAGTGCAGTGCAATGAGACAGAGGCATTATGAGAAATGTGGTCTTTACTAGGGAAATCATGTCAAGAGAGAAGAAGGAATCAACATGGCAGCCAGCCTGGAAATAGAACATTAATTGAAACAGATGTATACAAGGCATATTTAAGAACCTCCATATAATTTTTAATAGTTGCCTATGCACTAGTTACACAGGCAAAAAGTTAACTTTTCTTGACTGCTGGTTAAATGTAAAAACTTGCCTCTTTATAGTTCTAAGTCTAGTTCTCTGTTCAGTCCTCTTTGTAAGCAATGCATTAGAAGTTCTAATTAGAAGTTCTATTTTTAAAATTTCTTAAATGCATGCATTTGTGGTAGTAAACACTTTGCAGCGGCACTTTAATAATAATTGCAAACCATCAATTTGTCTCCTATACCTTAGTGCATAGTTAGCTGCAGAATGAGAGTACAATTCACCAATTTTTTGTCTTATAAACTGTACATTCATCTGCATTTCATTTAAGTCAGAACGTTGATGCAAACTTTTTCTTACCAATGGATGCTGCTTTTTTATGATTGGACAGTCATAAATAATATGACTTTGTCCCATCATAAAAAGTGTTTAGTTTTGTTCAGCCCACATACCTTAATAAAACTAAACACTCACTTGAATGATACAAAATTAGCAAATTAGGTGCCAGTAATTTTGCGCCCTGTGTCTCCACACGGGAATAGAAAAAAAACAAAATAATAAAAACGTTATTGTTTTAGTTTACGTATATTATCGCTGCTTTGTACAGGAATGTGCCATTTATAAGTAAAAAAAATGTTAAAAAGGTCGTTTTTAACTGTGAAATCTATTGGACAACTCATCCAATAGATAGCCCTTCTATCCTCAATCATTTTTTAAACTGATTTATGACCAAGACAAAGTAGGGTATGCAGAAGGCCAATTGGTCCAAAACCTATAATGAAACCATGATTTCACAATGCTAACACGTGTATTTAAGTTACAAAATACCACAAATGTTTCCATTTTGGCAAATAATTTTTAAGGATTTAGTTTTTGTTTTTATTTCAAATATTTTTATTAACATTTTGAAATTCTTTAACAAAGCATTTTTCAGTAGATTGTAATATGCTTCATATCTGAGGAAAATTGGAGAGGGAATAGGAAGGGAGGGGTGAGGAAGAGGTGCTGGGAGAGGAAGAGAAAAATAGGTATGTAAATACCATACCCAGAAGAAACCATAAATTTTAACCTTGAATTTGGGCCACTGACCTAAATATGTAAAACAGATTAAATAATTGAGAGCCCCAAAAAATTTCTTTAACTGTAATTATAAACTAATATTTATCAAGTTATGTAAGTCGTCAACAGCTCCTGCAGTCTATTGATTATTCTGTTGGTTTTGGAATTTAATGTTCCATTTGTTCCATTTTTTATTGTATTTGTGTAAATATTCGCTATTGAGAATTTAAAGTCTAATGAATTGTGTAAATTTAGATTGTCCACAATGTTAGAGAAACTGAGAACTTCTGATCTCTTCCACATAGCTGCGATTTTGTTCTTAACTATCAACAAGAGGTGAATTGTAACAAACCTTATTGAATAATGCAGTTTTTCAGTATCTATGGAAAGGAGTGATGTTTGAGGTGTAAGGACATAGTCTCTGTTTAGAAGTGTGCCTATGTATCTGGATACTTGGTTCCACAGATTTGTAATTTTTGGGTAGGACTAAAAGATATGAAACAAGTCTCCTTTGATTCCACATCCCCTCCAACACAAAGGTGAGGCGTTTCCTCCGAAGTGAGAATTTCTGTTCGGTGTAAGGTACCACCTTATTAGTAGCTTATAATATGTTTCATGTAATTGTAGGGAAATGTTAGAGGAGTAGGTGTTTTTGATTGCATCTTCTCATTGGTCCTTGCTTATATTTAGTTTTAATGATTTCCCCCATTTTATCATATATTTGTTTTTTTGAAATTTGTAGTCTTTATTAAAGATATTGTATAGATACTTTGTGCTCCAAAATATCTTGTGATTAGTATTTTTAATTAGTAAATAAGTTGATTCTGTTTTGGGGGGAACCTTAGAGACAAAATCTTGAAGACACTCTTTAACAATACAATAATGAATAAATTCTGATGAAGGAATGTTATATTTTTGTTTGATTTCTGAAATATTTAATAATTTGTTATTTGCAAGCAGATCTCCTAATTTTTTTATGCCTTTTTGTTCCCATAAGTCTGGTATTTGATGTCCGAACATTGAGGCTATTAGTGAAATTGGAATGTTTTCTCCAAATGCATGTTTATCCTTTTTTCCAGAGGGATTAGCCAATTGGTCCCATGTTTGAATGATAGCTGAAATTATTGGATGATTAGATTTATATTTGTTTAAGTTAAAGATATGTTTGAGAAGAAGGTTTTCCAAAGAAATTGATTTAAGGAGGGATGTTTCCATTTCCAGCCATACTGGGTTCTCTTTTCTATTTAACCAGTTTTTGCTTTGCTTTATTAGATTTGCATTATGATATGCCAATAGATTTGGAAGACCCAACCCCCCATTACTTTTACTTTTATAAAGAATGTCCTTGGAAATCCTCGCTTTTTTCCCATTCTAAATGAAATATAATATTTTTTGTGACAGTTTTTAAAGAAATTAGGAGGAAATTTCAATGGCAGAGCTCTGAAAATATATAATATTTTTGGGAGGATAATTGATTTGATTGGCAATACTTTGCCCATCCATGAGAGGCCGATTTTGCCCCATGATTGGAGGTCTTTTGTTATTGTAGATAGGATATGTTCCCCATTAGTATTGGCTAATGTATGTATTTTCTTTGTAAATAGGATACCCAGATATGGGGTCTGGTCTTTTTCCCAAGCAAAATCTACAAGCTTTTTTAATGAGTTAATATTTTCTACAGGTAGGTTAATTTGGAGAATTTTTGATTTGGAGTTATTTATTTTGAATAGAGAAATCAGAGAGAATTTGTCCAATATTTCTAGAAGATTTTTAATAGAATTGAGGGGATCTGTAAGAGTTAATATCATGTCGTCTGCGAATAAGCTTACTTTATATTGTTTATGTCCTATATCAATTCCCAAGATATTTTTGTTTATGCGGATTGTCTCCGCTAGGGGCTCGATTGCCAGGGCGAATAGAAGGGGAGAGAGCGGGCAGCCCTGTCTTGTTCCATTGCTTATTGGAAATGCCTTTGATAGGTTATTATTAACATATATTTTTGCACTTGGGGTCGAGTAAAGGGCAAACACCGATGTCAGCCACTCCTCATTGAAGCCAAAATTTTCCATAACTATTCTCAGATATTGCCAATTAATCCGGTTAAATGCTTTTTTCGGCGTCAAGCGTCAGAAAGACAGAAGGAGTATTATTAGAATTAATTTTGCTCAAAATGTTAAGGAGTCTTCTGGTGGCATCAGAAGTTTGTCTTCCCTCGATAAATCCAGGTTGATCAGTATTTATTATTTTTGGTAGAATTTTTTTTAGTCTGGTGGCCAAAATTTTTGAATAGATTTTTAAGATCTGTATTTATAAGTGATATTGGTCTGTAATTTTTTATTTCATCCAGATCGCTTTGGGGTTTTGGGATCATGATTAAGATAGCTTTGAGCATTTCTTTAGGAAAAAACCCGGAGTTTGAGGCCAGATTAAAATTTTTTGTCATATGGGGAGCAAGATTTTCTGAGAAGGTCATATAGTATTCATTTATTAGCCCATCGGGCCCCGGTGATTTTTGTGATTTGAGATTTTTAATTATTTCTATAACTTCGGATACAGTAATAGTAGTTGTAAGCTTGGCTAATTCTGAAGATTCTATTTTGGGAAGCTGTAATTTTTTGAGAAAGTACTTTATTTTTTGGGGATCTGGTTTAGATAATAAGGGATTGTCTTTCAAGTTATATAGTTTATGATAAAACCTGGCAAATTCCTCCACTATATCTGTTGGATGATATTTAATTTCTCCAGAATTATTTTTTATTTTATTTATTCTGTTACGGATTCTTTCTTTTTTGAGTTTGGCTAACATAAATTTTGTTGGTTTATTAGTTTCAGAATAATTTTTAAATTTAGATGCCTTGATGATTTTTTCAAAGTCTTCCGTAATGGCTTTATTTAGTAATTGTCTTAGACCTAGTATTTCTAAGTAAGTTTCTTGAGATTTAGTGTTTGAATCATCAAAGCTCTTTTCTTTTGCGCGAATTTGTTCTTGGATATGCTTTATTTTTTCCCTTTTTTTTGTGTTGTACCTGGTTGAGATTTGGATTAATTTCCCCCTTATGACCGCTTTATGAGCGTTCCAGACCACAAACGGATCGGTTTCCCCATTGTCGTTTTCTTTAAAATAATGTACTAATTTCTTTTTTGAAGTCTGGAATGCCCAAGAGGAAGCCGTTGCATTTCCATAAAGCTGAATTTTTAAAGGAGGGTCCAATCATCACTTCAGTAATAACTGGGGAGTGATCGGAAATTTTTAATTAGTAAATAAGTTGATTCTGTTTTGGGGGGAACCCAAATAATAATGTAATAATGATAATAATAGTAAAGGAGATAATTACCAAATAGATCGTAGTAGTGCTCGTGGCGTCCCCTCACCCCGACGCGCATTTCACAGCCAGCTTCTTCCGGCGCCGCTACTATCTATTTGGTACTATCTATTATCTCATTTATTATTATTATCACTTGGCACATTTAGATGGGTAGGGCAGCACGGTGGCACAGTGGTTAGCACTGCAGCCTTGCAGCGCTGGAGTCCTGGGTTCAAACCCCACCAACATCTGCAAAGAGTTTGTATGTTCTCTCCGTGTTTGCGTGGGTTTCCTCCGGGTACTCCGGTTTCCTCCCACATTCCAAAGACATACTGAAAGGGAATTTAGATTGTGAGCCCCAACGGGGACAGTGATGATAATGTGTGCAATCTGTAAAGCGCTGCGGAATATGTTAGCGCTATATAAAAATAAAGATTATTATTAGTTAGAATGGACATCCTTTGGAGACATTATTTTTATTAACTTTGGCACATCTCCTATTTATCTTTGTGTTACTATACACAGGGACGGTATATATTTTGCCCTACCCTAGCTGTGTACATATTTTGTGATCTATGTTTATGGGGTTTTTTTCCCTGAGGGATCTTTACTTACAATTGTATATTAACCCCTTCATGACCCAGCCTATTTTGACCTTAAAGACCTTGCCGTTTTTTGCAATTCTGACCAGTGTCCCTTTATGAGGTAATAACTCAGGAACGCTTCAACGGATCCTAGCGGTTCTGAGATTGTTTTTTTCGTGACATATTGCGCTTCATGATAGTGGTAAATTTAGGTCAATAAATTCTGCGTTTATTTGTGATAGAAACGGAAATTTGGCGAAAATATTGAAAATTTCGCAATTTTCACATTTTGAATTTTTATTCTGTTAAACCAGAGAGTTATGTGACACAAAATAGTTAATAAATAACATTTTCCACATGTATACTTTACATCAGCACAATTTTGGAAACAAATTTTTTTTTTGCTAGGAAGTTATAAGGGTTAAAATTTGACCAACGATTTCTCATTTTTACAACGAAATTTACAAAACCATTTTTTTAGGGACCCGCTCACATTCGAAGTCAGTTTGAGGGGTCTATATGGCTGAAAATACCCAAAAGTGACACCATTCTAAAAAATGCACCCCTCAAGGTACTTAAAACCACATTCAAGAAGTTTATTAACCCTTCAGGTACTTCACAGCAGCAGAAGCAACATGGAAGGAAAAAATGTACATTTAACTTTTTAGTCACAAAAATGATCTTTTAGCAACAATTTTTTTATTTTCCCAATGGTAAAAGGAGAAACTGAACCACGAAAGTTGTTGTCCAATTTGTCCTGAGTACGCTGATACCTCATATGTGGGGGTAAACCACTGTTTGGGCGCACGGCAGGGCTTGGAAGGGAAGGAGCGCCATTTGACTTTTTGAATGAATAATTGGCTCCACTCTTTAGCGGACACCATGTCACGTTTGTAGAGCCCCCGTGTGCCTAAAAATTGGAGCTCCCCCACAAGTGACCCCATTTTGGAAACTAGACGCCCCAAGGAACTTATCTAGATGCATAGTGAGCACTTTGAACCCCCAGGTGCTTTACAAATTGATCTGTAAAAATGAAAAAGTACTTTTTTTCACAAAAAAATTATTTTAGTATCAGGTTTTTCATTTTCACAAGGGCAACAGGATAAAATGGATCTTAAAATTTGTTGGGCAATTTCTCCCGAGTACGCCGATACCTCATATGTGGGGGTAAACCACTGTTTGGGCACACGGCAGGGCTCGGAAGGGAAGGCGCCATTTGACTTTTTGAATGGAAAATTAGCTCCAATTGTTAGCGGACACCATGTCGCGTTTGGAGAGCCCCTGTGTGCCTAAACATTGGAGCTCCCCCACAAGTGACCCCATTTTGGAAACTAGACCCCCCAAGGAACTTATCTAGATGCATATTGAGCACTTTAAACCCCCAGGTGCTTCACAGAAGTTTATAACGCAGTGTTAGGGCTAGCGGAACGCACCAAATAATAAGACTGATAGTGTACGGTGCGTTCGTAGCCCGGGGTCCACCGTGCAGAGATGGAACCTGCTGCTGAGTAAAGACGAACTATATGGCGGTACTCATAACTATACTCGCATGGGTTAAACTTCACCCAACATGAAGGAAGCGATCCTGTTGCGTCACAGGATCGCGGTACCGCACATAGAAGGCGAGCAAGCAGTCAGCGAACTTAACCCCAACTAGGATTGAAGTCCGATTAGACCACTTGCTGACACTACACCGCAACAGGGTGTGTTAGGCAACTCTTATAATTAGAGCACCGAAGTGCGAACTGTGCCGTGCTGGCAGGCACCACTAAGCACCCAGACGTGGGTCAGGAAGCGCACTACTGGCGCGTGGCGCCGCACTGGCGGTCACAGCAATAGACGCTGATACGTGTGTGACACGTTGAGTGATTTGTCGGGCGCTAGATAGCAGCCATACTCCATACGCGAACAGTCATACAATAGGGTAGGGGTATTTAATGAACGACTTGCACTCACAACAAACACACGTATTCAATTGTACACTAGCGCATGGCCGTGCGGTCATGCGCAGTTTATATAGTTGCAGCACAGGAAGTGGCCACAGAAACTTTGCCCTTCCAAGACCTGCCAAGAGGTCCAATGGAATGTGCTGCAGAGCCTGAGCACATGACCCTCGATCTCCAACGGGAGATCTTGCCCTGGGCATGCTCAGTGTGCGCAAACAAGGACTTAGTCCCAGGAAAGTCCGCTCGCCGCTGACCAGCACTGACTTTAATGGCAGGAGCTGAAGAAGCAGCAGTAACTCTCTGTACAGAGTGAGAGCGAGCAAGACACTGGGAGCGACGTCTCCGCTGAGCAGACTCCACTGCGGCCGGAGGAGAATGGGAGACCGCAGCGGAGACGGATCGAGATTCCCCCTGTGCAGCAGAGGAAACTCGACTCCTAACATTACCCCCCTCCTAGGGCCCCCCCTCCTTGGGCCTCGCTATGCTCGAAGGCAGCAATGAGCTGTGGGGCCCGAATGTTTTCAGCAGGCTCCCAAGACCTGTCCTCTGGACCATAACCCTTCCAATCCACCAAATAAAACTTTTTGCCGCGTACCACCTTGCACCCCAAAATAGCGTTCACCTCGTAATCGTCCTTAGATGAACCCGATGTCCCGGCAGATGACTCCGAAAACCGGGACATGTATACGGGTTTCAAGAGGGACACATGAAAGGTGTCGGTGATACCCAAGCGTGGAGGAAGAGCCAGGCGGTAGACCACAGGATTAACCTGTTCGAGAACCTTGAAGGGACCCAAGTAGCGAGGAGCAAACTTAGTGGACTCAACTCGCAGCCTGATGTTACGGGCGGAGAGCCACACCAAGTCGCCAGGGGCAAAAGTCGGAGCAGGGCGCCGATGAACATCGGCGGAGGACCTCATTCTCTCCTTGGAGGCCTGAATGGCATCCTGCGTGCGATCCCAAATGTCCCGTGCCTCCACAGCCCAGTCTGCCACCCTGGGATCAGCGGAAGACACAGGCATGGGCACAGGAACACGCGGATGCTGGCCGTAATTTAAGAGGAATGAAGTCTGACCGGTGGAGTTGGCTACGGCATTGTTAAGTGCAAACTTTGCCCAAGGTAGCAAGGATGCCCAGTCATCCTGTCTGGCAGAAACAAAATGTCGCAGATATGTGACCAAGGTCTGGTTGGCCCTTTCTACCAACCCATTCGTCTCGGGATGATATGCCGAAGAGAGATTTAACTCAATACTGAGTAGACGACATAGCTCCCTCCAGAATCGAGACGCAAACTGGGGACCCCGGTCACTAACAATTTTGTCTGGCATACTGTGTAAGCGAAAGATATGCTTGATAAACAAGACAGCCAACGCCCGTGCAGATGGTAGCCGTGGAAGAGGCACCAAAAGCACCATTTTGGAAAAATGATCGGTGATCACCCAGATAATGGTGCAATTACGAGACTTGGGTAAGCCAACCGCAAAGTCCATCCCGACCATCTCCCAGGGCCTGTCAGCCATGGGCAGAGGATAAAGCAAACCAGCTGGCCGTTGCCGAGGAGTCTTGTTCCTGGCGCAAGAGACACACGCCCGAACGTACTCCGCGACATCACGAGCCATATGCGGCCACCAGTATGTCCTCGCCAGTAACTCTGATGTCCTTTTAGTACCAAAATGTCCACCCACCCTGGACGAGTGCGCCCAAGAGAGAACCTCCGGTCGCAAACTAGATGGAACAAAAGTCTTGCCCGGGGGCACAGACTCCAGCGAAACCGGGGCCACGGTTCTCAAACTCTCGGTGGGGACAATAAGCCGAGGCTCCTCCTCCTCCTCCGCAGATGACACAACGGAGCGAGAGAGAGCGTCGGCCCGAATGTTCTTCTCCCCAGAAAGGAAATGGAGGGTGAAATGAAACCGGGAGAAGAACAAGGACCATCTGGCCTGGCGAGAATTCAACCGCTGAACTGTCTGCAGATACACCAAATTTTTGTGATCTGTGAAGACTTGGAAGGGAAAACGTGCTCCCTCCAAGAGATGTCTCCACTCCGAGAAAGCCAACTTCATGGCTAGCAACTCCCTGTCCCCGATGGAATAATTCCTCTCTGCTGGTGCGAAGGTCTTGGAGAAAAAGAAGCAAGGATGCTTCCGACCTTGAGCATCCTTTTGGAAGAGGACTGCTCCAGCACCAACAGAAGAGGCATCCACCTCCATGATAAATGGCTTATCAACATTGGGGCGATGAAGAATGGGAGCGCTAGCGAAGTGTGACTTTATAGACATAAAGGCCTTGGAGACCTCCTCAGACCATAATTTGGGATTCGCCCCCTTCTTGGTGAGGGCAACCAAGGGAGCTACCAAAGTTGAGAAATGCGGGATGAACTGGCGATAATAATTGATGAACCCCATAAAGCGCTGCACCACTTTAAGAGAATGGGGTTCCTGCCAGTCCATCACAGCCTGTTGTTTGGCAGGATCCATAGCCAATCCCTGGGCTGAGATGATGTAGCCTAGGAAAGGTAAGGACTCCTGCTCAAACATACACTTCTCCAACTTGGCATAGAGGGAGTTTGCCCGTAGGAGGTCGAAGACTTTGCAAACATCTCTCCGGTGGGAGTCAATATCTGGAGAGTAGATGAGAATATCATCCAGATAGACTACGACCGAGGTGGAAGGCATATCCCGGAAGATATCGTTCACAAAGTCTTGGAAAACGGCTGGGGCATTACAGAGCCCAAAGGGCATCACCAGATATTCATAGTGCCCATCCCTGGTGTTAAAAGCCGTCTTCCATTCGTCCCCCTCACGGATGCGAATCAGGTTGTAAGCACCCCGCAGATCTAATTTAGTAAATACCCTTGCTCCCCGAAGCCTATCGAACAGTTCAGATATCAAAGGCAAAGGGTATTTATTCTTAACGGTGATGGCGTTAAGACCCCTGTAGTCTATGCATGGACGCAATTCCCCACTCTTCTTCTGCACGAAGAAGAACCCTGCCCCAGCAGGTGACACTGACTTCCTGATGAACCCTCTTGCCAGATTTTCCTGGATGTACTGTGACATTGCCTCCGTCTCCGGGAGAGATAGCAGATAGACTCGACCCCGGGGAGGCTCAGCACCAGGCAAGAGGTCAATAGGACAGTCATAGGGGCGATGGGGCGGAAGGGTCTCCGCCGCCTTTTTGGAGAATACGTCTGCATACGACCAATACTGCTTGGGGAGAGAGGAAAGATCTGCAGGTACCTCAGTTGTAGCTACCTGAACGCACTCCCTCTGACACCTACCCCCACAAGATTTACCCCATCCCAGAATTCTGCCTGAGGACCACTCGATATGAGGAGAGTGGTACCGTAGCCAAGGTATTCCCAACAGGACCTCATCAATTCCCTCTGGAATGACGAGCAGAGAAATAATCTCCTGATGAGATGGCGACATGGACAGAGTAAAAGGGATGGTCTGGTGAGTTATCTGTGAGGGCAGAGTCGACCCATTCACCACTCGTACCATTACAGGTTGAGCTAGCATAACCAGAGGTATTGCGTGGCGTTGGGCGAAGGCAGAAGACATAAAATTGCCCTCCGCCCCAGAATCCACGCAGAGCTCTACCGAGTGGGAGAATGAGCCTATGGTAATTGTCCCCTTAAAGGACAATTTAGAGGCAAACGTCGCCGTGTCTAGTGTACCTCCACCTACGACCACTAGACGCTGACGTTTCCTCGACCGCTGAGGACATCTGGTGGCTAAATGTCCAGACTGCTGGCAAACATGACAGACCCTGAGTGCACAAGCGGTCCGGGACTTAGGTCCCGTTTGTCACACTTCCCTGGCCTCATGTGACTCAGGAACCAGGACCGGAGATTTCAGAGGTTTGGCGAAAGTAGGAGCCAGCCGAAACCTCTGCCTACACTGGGCTCGCTCTAACCTCCGCTCGTTAAAACGGAGGTCAATTCGGGTGGAGACTGTTATTAACTCCTCCAGTGTGGCAGGAATCTCCCTAGTGGCCAGAGCGTCCTTTACATGGTCAGCCAAGCCCCTCCAAAATATGGGGATAAGAGCTTTATCCGATCATTCCAGCTCAGATGCTAAAGTGCGGAATTGGACGGCAAAATGACTGACCAAGGACTCACCCTGAGTTAATGCCAGCAGTTGGAGCGCAGTGTCATGGGTGACTTGAGGTCCTAAAAAGACCTGTTTTAAAGTGCTCAAAAACAGAGGAGCACTCTGCAGCACATGATCGCCACGCTCCCACAGCGGCGTAGCCCATTCCAACGCCCTGTCCGACAATAGAGACACAATAAATCCCACAATAGCCCGCTCTGTAGGGAAACGTGCAGCCAGAAGCTCGAGATGAATAGAGCACTGACTCACGAATCCTCTACAAAATTTGCTATTACCAGAAAATTTTTCTGGCAGCGGGAGGCGAGAAAATGTCGGAACAGGGGTGGCAATGGACAAAGTTGCTGCAGCCACGCTGGCAGCCTGTACAGCAACTGCGGTAACATCCACAGCTGAGGTTGCGCTCTCGAGAGCCACCAACCTACC
Organism: Ranitomeya imitator; assembly: GCF_032444005.1. Classification (NCBI taxonomy): domain Eukaryota; kingdom Metazoa; phylum Chordata; class Amphibia; order Anura; family Dendrobatidae; genus Ranitomeya; species Ranitomeya imitator. The sequence continues at coordinate 239,916,040 of NC_091286.1, forward strand.
CTCCAGCTGCTGTATATACCGCAGGGATTGCTGTTTGTCCGTCATCACTAGCCAGACCCTGGCGCTAGTGTAATGTTAGGGCTAGCGGAACGCACCAAATAATAAGACTGATAGTGTACGGTGCGTTCGTAGCCCGGGGTCCACCGTGCAGAGATGGAACCTGCTGCTGAGTAATGACGGACTATATGGCGGTACTCATAAGTATACTCGCGTGGGTTAAACTTCACCCAACGTGAAGGAAGCGATCCTGTTGCGTCACAGGATCGCGGTACCGCACATAGAAGGCGAGCAAGCAGTCAGCGAACTTAACCCCAACTAGGATTGAAGTCCGATTAGACCACTTGCTGACACTACACCGCAACAGGGTGTGTTAGGCAACTCTTATAATTAGAGCACTGAAGTGCGAACTGTGCCGTGCTGGCAGGCACCACTAAGCACCCAGACGTGGGTCAGGAAGCGCACTACTGGCGCGTGGCGCCGCACTAGCGGTCACAGCAATAGACGCTGATACGTGTGTGACACGTTGAGTGATTTGTCGGGCGCTAGATAGCAGCCATACTCCATACGCGAACAGTCATACAATAGGGTAGGGGTATTTAATGAACGACTTGCACTCACAACAAACACACGTATTCAATTGTACACTAGCGCATAGCCGTGCGGTCATGCGCAGTTTATATAGTTGCAGCACAGGAAGTGGCCACAGAAACTTTGCCCTTCCAAGACCTGCCAAGAGGTCCAATGGAATGTGCTGCAGAGCCTGAGCACATGACCCTTGATCTCCAACGGGAGATCTTGCCCTGGGCATGCTCAGTGTGCGCAAACAAGGACTTAGTCCCAGGAAAGTCCGCTCACCGCTGACCAGCACTGACTTTAATGGCAGGAGCTGAAGAAGCAGCAGTAACTCTCTGTACAGAGTGAGAGCGAGCAAGACACTGGGAGCGACATCCCCGTTGAGCAGACTCCACTGCGGCCGGAGGAGAATGGGAGACCGCAGCGGAGACGGATCGAGATTCCCCCTGTGCAGCAGAGGAAACTCGACTCCTAACACGCAGAGCCATGAAAAAAAAAAATTATTTTTCTTTCCTCAAAAATGATTTTTTAGCCTGGAATTTCCTATTTTGCCAAGAGTAATAGGAGAAATTGGACCCCAAATGTTGTTGTCCAGTTTGTCCTGAGTACGCTGATACCCCATATGTGGGGGTAAACCACTGTTTGGGCGCACGGCAGGGCTCGGAAGGGAAGGCACGCCATTTGGCTTTTTAAATGGAAAATTAGCTCCAATCATTAGCGGACACCATGTCACATTTGGAGAGTCCCTGTGTGCCAAAACATTGGAGACCCCATTTTGGAAACTAGACCCCCGAAGGAACTAATCTAGATGTGTGGTGAGGACTTTGATCCCCCAAGTGCTTCACAGAAGTTTATAACGCAGAGCCATGAAAAAAAAAAAAAAAAATATTTTCTCAAAAATGATCTTTTAGCCTGCAATTTTTTATTTTCCCAAGGGTAACAGGAGAAATTTAACCCCAAAATTTGTTGTCCAGTTTCTCCTGAGTAGGCTGATACCCCTTATGTGGGGGTAAACCACTGTTTGGGCACATGTCGGGGCTTGGAAGTGAAGTAGTGACATTTTGAAATGCAGATTTTGATGGAATGCTCTGCGGGCATCACGTTGCGTTTGCAGAGCCCCTGATGTGGCTAAACAGTAGAAACCCCCCACAAGTGACCCCATTTAGGAAACTAGACCCCGAAAGCAACTTATCTAGATGTGTGGTGAGCACTTTGAACCCCCAAGTGCTTCACAGAAGTTTATAATGCAGAGCCGTGAAAATAATAAATACGTGTTCTTTCCTCAAAAATAATTATTTAGCCCAGAATTTTTTATTTTCCCAAGGGTTACAGGAGAAATTGGACCCCAAAAGTTGTTGTCCAGTTTCTCCTGAGTACGCTGATACCCCATGTGTGGGGGTAAACCACTGTTTGGGCACACGTCGGGGCTCAGAAGGGAAGTAGTGACTTTTGAAATGCAGACTTTGGTGGAATGGTCTGCGGGCGTCACGTTGCGTTTGCAGAGCCCCTGGTGTGCCTAAACAGTAGAAACCCCCAAGTGACCCCATTTTGGAAACTAGAACCCCAAAGGAACTTATCTAGATATGTGGTGAGCACTTTGAACCCCCAAGTGCTTCACGGACGTTTACAATGCAGAGCCGTAAAAATAAAAAATCATTTTTCTTTCCTCAAAAATGATGTTTTAGCAAGCATTTTTTTATTTTCACAAGGGTAACAGGAGAAATTAGACCCCAGTAATTGTTGCGCAGTTTGTCCTGAGTACACTGATACCCCATATGTGGGGGTAAACCACTGTTTGGGCGCACATCGGGGTTCGGAAGTGAGGGAGCACCATTTGACTTTTTGAATACAAGATTAGCTGGAATCAATGGTGGCGCCATGTTGCGTTTGGAGACCCGTGATATGCCTAAACAGTGGAAACCCCTCAATTCTACCTCCAACACTAACCCCCCCACACCCCTAATCCTAATCCCAACTGTAGCCATAACCCTAATCGCAACCCTAACCACAACCCTAATTCCAACCCTAACCCTAAGGCTATGTGCCCACGTTGCGGATTCGTGTGAGATTTTTCAGCATCATTTTTGAAAAATCCGCGGGTAAAAGGCACTGCGTTTTACCTGTGGATTTACCGCGGATTTCCAGTGTTTTTTGTGCGGATTTCACCTGTTGATTCCTATTGAGGAACAGGTGTAAAACGCTGCGGAATCCGCACAAAGAATTGACATGCTGCGGAAAATACAACGCAGCGTTTCCGCGTGGTATTTTCCGCACCATGGGCACAGCGGATTTGGTTTTCCATAGGTTTACTTGGTACTGTAAACCTGGTGGACCACTGCTGCGAATCCGCAGCGGCCAATCCTCTGCGGATCCGCAGCCAAATCCGCACTGTGTGCACATATCCTAATTCTAAAGGTATGTGCACACGCTGTGGAAAACGCTGCGGATCCGCAGCAGTTTCCCATGAGTTTACAGTTCAATCTAAACCTATGGGAAACAAAAATCGCTGTACACATGCTGCAGAAAAAGTGCACGGAAACGCAGCGGTTTACATTCTGCAGCATGTCATTTCTTTCTGCGGATTCCGCAGCGGTTTTACAACTGCTCCAATAGAAAATCGCAGTTGTAAAACCGCAGTGAAATGCGCAGAAAAAACGCGGTAAATCCACCATAAATCTGCAGCGGTTCAGCACTGCGGATTTATCAAATCCGCAGCAGAAAAATCCGCAGAGGAACAGAATACGTGTGCAGATACCGAAACCCTAGCCCTAACCCTAACCCTAACCCTAACCGTAACCCTATTATAACCTTAGTGGGAAAAAAAATTCTTTATTTTTTTTTATTGTCCCTACCTATGGGGGTGACAAAGGGGGGGGGGGTCATTTATTATTTTTTTATTTTGATCACTGTGATAGATTGTATCTCAGTGATCAAAATGCACTTTGGAACGAATCTGCCGGCATGCGCCCGCCATTTTGGAAGATGGCGGCGCCCAGAGAGAAGACGGACGGACCCCGGCAGGATCGGTAAGTATGATGGGGTGGGGGGGAGCACGGGGGGGATTGGAGCATGGGGGGGTGGAGCGGAGCGCGGGGGCGTGGATCGGAGCACGGGGGGTGGAACGGAGTATGGGGGGGTGGAACGGAGCACGGGGGGTTGGATCGGAGCACGGAGGGGTGGATCGGAGAGTAGGGGGGTTGGATCAGAGCACAGGGGGTGATTGGAGCACGGGGGAGCGGACAAGAGCACGGGGGGAGCGGAGCACAGGACGGAGCGGTGCATAGCACTGATCGGAGGACTGGGGGGGTGATCGGTGGGGTGGGGGCACCTTAGTGTTTCCAGCCATGGCCGATGATATTGCAGCATCGGCCATGGCTGGATTGTAATATTTAACAAGTTTTAATAGGTGAAATATTACAAATCGCTCTGATTGGCAGTTTCACTTTCAACAGCCAATCAGAGCGATCGTAGCCACGGGGGGGTGAAGCCACCCCCCCTGGGCTAAACTACCACTCCCCCTGTCCCTGCAGATCGGGTGAAATGGGAGTTAACCCTTTCACCCGATCTGCAGGGACGCGATCTTTCCATGACGTCACATAGGTGTCACAGGTCAGATTGGCACTGACTTTCATGACGCCTACGTGGCGTCAAAGGTCAGGAAGGGGTTATTGGCTCAGCGTTAATTAATACAATGACTGTGTATAACATGGGAGCTCTATTAATATGAACACATGTGATTAATTATTATAGCATATTATGGTGCACTATGTATTACTTTGGCTTTGTTTATTTACAGTAATCTTTGTATCTTACATAATCCCTTTTGGAGTTGGCATTTCACAGTAGCGTGCTCTGGCATTTCCTAGATGGCATTTTGCTTTTTATAATTGTTTTTTACTACATTGTTTTTAATGTGTAATCAATAAAATATTTTTTTTAATATAACGGTTGGGATCTCTTCTTTGTCCTGTATCATCCTTATGGGATTGTGTATATGTACGTGTAATATACTGTGAGTGTATTAATATACTTACCTACTGTCACTCTCTCTGGTGTCAAATTCTGTTCTTCACCACATATTTGTGACATTACCTCTGCAGACTGGTCAGGTCAGGTCATGTTTTGCCTTGATGTGGAAGTCTCTTTTATAACAAAAGCTTATGGAGCGACAGAACGCCAGCTTCCGGCTCACAGATGGAGCGAGCCGGCTACTTGCAATTGCGATGGCGTCACTCAGGAGCAGAGAAGAACGGCGCTGGACACCGGGAAAGCAGCGGTAGGTGAGTATAATAATACACTCACACTACATTACATGTACACACACATTTAGCAAAAAACAAGGTAGTGGGAGTGCTTCTTTAACCTCATAATGACCAAACACCTATAATATAAGGCACTTGATCATGGGCTCTAGTTCTACATGACTATAACATTACAGAATGGGATTAAAGTTCATGCGGATCCAATCCATTGGAAGCAAGTCAGGCCTTAGTATTGCTTCTGTTCTATTTTTTTGTTTCAACAGCTCTAAAATGGGAGATATCTAGTGAGTAGAAACATCAATGCTTTAGGTGCTTTTGTTGGAATGTAGGACACAGGGTTACATGACTGCTGGATGTCTGCGCTACATAGCAGAGCTCCTAGTCCTGGCGGCCCAATCAGCAATGCCAGCAACTTATTTTACTATAGTGTACAAAACATTAGGACTAAATTTTAAAAATGTGATACAAAAAAATAAAAACAATCGAAGCCCCTTCCCCCCCAAGAAAAAAAAATATTTATGATTTTATTTTTATATTAGATACTGGTTATTGCACAGTAATATTTACAAAAAAAAAAAAAAACACAACTGGAATAACTTGAAAAATTCTAAAGAATATATTCAGCAGTTTGCTCAGAAAAAATACTTTTATTCTATATTTGCATTGCAAGAAATAATTGTATATGTTACATGGTAATTTATTCTTAGACCAAAAAAGTTCAAAAAATAAACAATTTATCCCACAAAAAAAGTTTGTACTTCAAAATGCAATGGCAAATAAAAAAGTTCTGACTGCCAATCAAAAGAGGCAGAAACGGCTTCCATGTTCCGAGTCGAGCCTTTGAAGAATGCAATTGCAGTTGCGATAATTAAATTTTTAATATGCATATTTAGCATTTTTACTATGTGGATTAGAAATGTGTGAATTTATTCACGCACAATTGAATTCTACTTGAGTTTTACCAAATCTGCAGTCTCCAAAATATGGATTTTTTTTATTATTTGCTTTGCATTTTGTACAAATTCAGCAAAATGGTGGCCAGCTGTGGCTGACATTTTGCTGAAATGTAGAGGGCCAGCAAAAAAGTAAAAAAAAAAAAAAATAATATTCATCTCACTTGTCCTGCCACCCCTGGTGCTGGCTGCCCACTCTCCAGTCCTCAGGGCCTCTTCTTTCCACAGTTGTTGATCGGTGTCATCACTCTAGATCATGATGTTCTGTTCTAGAATGAAGACACCAGGAGGTGATGAAAGATTTTAACCTTGTGACCTCTTGATTTGCCCTTGACCTCTGAGGCTTGGCCCTATTGTAGAATAAATATACTAGTGGGCATATGCAGAAAGAAGAGGCTCTGAGAATAGGTAGCGGGTACAGGTAAAGCTACGTTCACATTAGCGTTGTGCTGTGCAGCGTCGGGCGCAGCCACGGCGACGTATGCGTCATGCGCCCCTATATTTAACATGGGGGACATGACATGCGTTGTCTTGCGTTTTGTTACGCATGCGTCATTTTGGCGCAACTGTCAGGGCGCAGAGGATGCTGCATGATGCAGTTTTTTCTGCGCCAAAAATCATGCAAAAAATGAATGCATGCGTCACAAAATCCTGCGTTTTGCATGCGTTTTGTATGCGTTGTGCGTTGCGTCGCCGACACTGCGCCGCACAACGCAAATGTGAACGTAGCCTTAGTCTTGAGGTATTAGGTCTTTTTTTAACTTGTTTCATTTACTATGCTTTGAGATCCCCTGAGCATAAAAGGGAACATTCAATTTGTGCTGAATAACTTTTATGCAAATCAAATTTCTTGGTAAAATCTGTGCAATTTGGGAAGTTCAGATGTCACCAGATCTGCTCATCTCTAATGAAGATACTGTAAAATATAAGACCATGTTGAAAAATGAAGGTGTGAATTTTATTTTTAAATGTTTCTAAGGCTGGGACAATCAAATTTGTTTATAATTTACCAAAATTTGCAGATTCTAATGTCATAATTTTTGGGAATTCGATTTATACAAATTTATCAAAAAAGCGTCTGTCTGTCATTTTGGTGCATTCAAATGGGCTGGTAAGGGGGAAATAGATCAATAAACTATCATACTCACCTAGCCCCTATTCTGTCCCTGGAAAGATGTAAAGGTTCAACACTGAGACACAAGCCATACTATTTTATGTGATGGATAAGATAAAATTATGCAGTGTACTTCCTCCTTTTGATATACAACCTTGTGAAGTCTATTACACCTAATTCATTCAACAGGTGCCAAACACAAACTGCCCATATTTTTGTACGAAATAAATTCTTTACTTGTGCCAGGACTGAATGATTTATCTTTAGTCGTTACAACATGATAAAGGAAATAAGGAAACTGAGTAATGCTAAGAACATCCCCCTAGCATTTCATATACTTTGATAGTAAAGCCAATGTATGGGTACTGTTTCGGCTGCTGAATTTATTTGCCAGGGCAAGCAGAATTTCAGACCTCTGGTTTTGTAAAATATAAATAAAAAAATCATGAAATGGGGTGTTCTCCAGTTTAAAATGTACCCCCTATACACGGGATAATAGGGGATACATTTCTAACTGCTCTGTGTCCAACCACAGTGGCCACCGCCGATCCCGACTACAGTGTCGGGTATAAGCCAGATAGAGGGGAGATCAATTATGTGCACAACCTCTTCACTCATTCTTAATGGGTGCACCAGATATTGGCAGGCTCAGCATTAGGATTAACTTTCCGCTCCTAGTAGAATGAGTTGAGATGCAGTGCAGATGACTGACCTCCGCTCTATTTACCAGAAGTAAATATGTTTTCCTCTGTTGGATAGGGGATAACTTTTAAACTTGAGTACACACCTTTAACTCTTTCCACTTGTCTATCATACAGCAACTGCATAAAAGAAAAAAAATCTCTAAACTCAATCCCAATGAGGACAGCCAATAGATACTAGCACTCTATTCTTGCAGCTTTACATGAACACCCGAGCCTTACACTATGGCCGGTCCGAATAACTAAAGCAATTGTTACCATCCACCTCTCGTGTCTCCCCTTTTCCTCATAGTTTGTAAGCTTGCGAGCAGGGCCCTCACTCCTCCTGGTATCTGTTTTGAACTGTATTTCTGTTATGCTGTAATGTCTATTGTCTGTACAAGTCCCCTCTATAATTTGTAAAGCGCTGCGGAATATGTTGGCGCTATATAAATAAAAATTATTATTATATTATTATTATTCTATACTATCACCTTAGCAGCATCAAGAGTGACACCAGGCATTCCCCAGTAGTATCGTCAGGAATCTGTAAACTGAGGTATAGTTTTCTAATCTTTACAGCTGTTAATTTGCTTAACGGGAAGCTAGGTTGAACCGGTTGTATCATTGTAGATATGACTAAATAATTGAGTAGCCATTACCTTTGCTAATATTTTAATGTCAGAAGCCAATGTAGATATGTGCCTATATGAATCTGCAATGCGGTGATCTTTGTCGTTCTTAGAGAGAAAAATTACAGCCTCTTTCCTAGAAACCAGTGTGCCTCTTCCTTCCACCACTGAATAAAACAATTGCAAAATTTGCCAAATCATAGCACTAGTAGATTTTGGCTGGTATGCCGTCCCAACCTGAGGCCTTCCAAACTTGAGGACTTGTCATTAAGCTAAAGTACGGTAAACACTACTTCCTGCAACGCCTCTAATTTTATAGGCATGCTTAGAAATTGTCTGTCATCACCAAATATTGTAGAGAACTGTAAGATGTCCAAGTATTCTGCAATTTGTCTATCAGCCTTAGTAATTTTAGAGCTATATAGAGATTCATAATACAAGCTAAAGACGTTCTCTATATCAACAATTTCCATAACTGTAAAAATCCATAGCATCACGCAGAGTGGCTACATATGATTGGATCATCAAGGCCCTGGCAAGTTTTGCCAATAGATGCACCACCTATTGTTGCGCCACAAACAACAAATAATCATGAAACTCTACCACTGTGCCAGGGATTTAGGTGAATGATGCACGCACAACATAACCAGCCTCCATATCCTGCACCCTATTTTTCAATAAATCCCAAAGTCATCCAGCTCTACATTTACAGGCACTGATTTGTTGTATAAGGCATCCCCACAATTTATCCTTCATAGGATCCCAAATAACATCAGCAGTTTCATCGTTAAAAGGCAAAGAACTCCATGACAGTCACAGTAAAAATTGATTTGTCTATGATATTCAACCATGAAGCATTCAATTTCCACATATTAATTCCCGGAGAGCCGCTCTGCAATTTGTTTAACTGTATTAACATGGGGAAATGGTGTGACAAGGATCTGGCTAAATATATCATTCTACAAACTTCCCTAGCAGTCTCTAAACAGTCCAAGACCGTGGTGTGAAAAAGAACAACAAGAAAATTCCCCGTCAGTAGTATGTTTCACCGCCAGAGATCTAGCAACATAAGTTCCTGTAAGCTTCTGCCAAATGTTGTTGGGGAATTATTTTGAGTAGACATATCTGCTCGCATTTGATTCCAATAAGGATGAATAGAATTGTTGAAGTTTCCAAAATAACAATGGGACACACATTCAATGCCCTAAAAAAAGCTTTTATTATTTGTATTGTATTACAGTTAAAGGATGGGGAATATATATATTCGCATTAGTAAACAGTTTAGAAATATTGCAGTGTAAACATATATATCTGCCCTCAGCAGTCTTCTCAAATGGGAAAGACCAATGCAATAACATAATAATAATGATAATAATTTTTATTTATATAGCACCAACATATTCCGCAGCACTTTACAATTAACATACTAACTCTTCTGCAATATCCAGTGTGCATAACCTTACTAATCTAAGCTCCATGCAGCCCCTGCCTATTACATTTGACATGTACATTCCTGTAAAAACACCACTGCGTGTTTCACTAGATCCTCTGGACCCCCAACATTTTAGGATAAAAATGTGAAATGTCCATCCATTGGACAGAATGAACGATGGTTCATCATACATATACATTCATACAACCTGCTAAAAGCTGTCCTTTTTAACGGGATAAAATCAGTTCCTAAAGTTTTTAAAAATAATTGCGCCTCCTTCAGCAAATCGATGTACCAGTTATATTTGAAGCCAAACAATGAGAAGTAAGAGTAAATCAGTCCACAATTTCTAATAAAAAAGGAAGATGAAGCCAGCTCACCGATCTTGAAGAGAAGCACGGAAACAGTCCTGATGAGACGTGCAGTATATAAATGAAAAAACGAAAATTCCAGCTTGCTCTGAATAAAATGTAAATCTTTAATCCAAAAAGGTTAAAATAGCAGTACATGCTCCTTAGACCCACCATGAACCCCATAAGGGAGAGAGCGACGCGTTTCGACTGAAAAACAGTCTTTATCCAAGCTAATCTATCCGACAATAGTGACGGTATATAAGGACCCAGTAGCCAATGGGGGTGCGTAACACAAATCACATGACACACGCAATCGACAGGTCCTAGACAGAAAATGGTAAATTAAAAACATATAAACAATTATCAAAATACACGAGAAAGAAAACAAATGACAAAAAATATAAAAGAATGAATAACAGATGCTGCAGAATGGCGACTATTAATAATGGAACATAATTTCATTTCTGCGGTTGAGTCCATCAGGAAATCTTGTGCCCAACACGAAGATCCAATAAGCTTCCCGGGTGAGTAAAATTCTATGTAAATCACCACCACGATAAGGTTTAATTACCCGCTCTATACCAGTCACCCTGAAAGAGGAAATATCACGTGAATGGTGATCGACAAAATGCTTAGCTGCAGATGAAATATTACGATTAACATTCCTTGTATTAGAAATATCATATAGATGCTCCGTGATGCGATTTTTTAGTTTGCGAATAGTGCACCCCACGTAGGATTTATTACAGGCTACACAATCTATTTTGTACACTACAAAACGGGTATTGAAATTAATAAATCCCTGTATACAAAAACTATTAGAACCAGTATTATCAAAAAAAGTTTTAGTAGTGATCAAGTGCCTGCAGGTGGAGCAATTAAGAACATTACATCTATAACTGCCTTTGCAATTTAACCATGTCACTTGAGGTTTTTTAGTCACATATAAACTGGGTGATAAAATGTTTCCCAAAGTGGGTGCTCTTCTTGCCACAATATTGCACCCCGCTTGTAAGATTTTAGCAAGAGTAGGATCTTCATATAAAATTGGAATAGATTTGTTAATAAGAGCTTTGATGTTGTTAAATTGTGGACTATATTGTAAAGAGACAAAAGGTTTGTTCCTTCGTTGACTGACACTAGTGTTGGAAATACTGTTAGTATGTAAATTAGCACTTGTGTTACAAACACTAGTTGTAATTGTCTGTTTATCATTGGAAGAAACGATATTAAGGGCTCTAGTGAGCATCCAATTGGGATAACCACGTTTGTTGAATTTAGTGCATGATTTAGCTAAATCTTGTTTAAGGACATCATTGTTATTGCAGTTTCTCTTCAATCTAGTAAATTCCCCAACAGGAATTGAGCGTATAGTGTGTTTGGGATGGCTGCTACTTGCATGCAGAATGGTGTTCCCAGCTAATGGCTTTGAATAGGTACGAGTAGAGATCAATTTATTGGCTACACCGGTAAGTTCCAAATCAAGAAACGAAATTTTGGATAATTCATGAACAAAAGTAAATCTAATATTAAAGTCATTATTATTAATGTAAAGAATAAAATCCTGTATGGCAGATACATCGCCCCTCCAAATAATGAGTGTATCGTCGATGTATCTGCCATACCAAGAAATAAATGGCAAAAAATTATTAGAAGTGGAAAACAAAAATTGATGTTCCCAAAACGCCATTACCAAATTAGCTAAAGAAGGTGAAAATTTAGCCCCCATTGCAACACTAGTGCACTGCAAATAATATTCCTGATCAAAAGAAAAAAAATTATGAGTTAACAAAAACGAAGTAACCTGTAAAATAAATCCAATTAAATCCTGAGAATAGCAGTTAAATTTACATAGATGGAATTGCAACGCTTCGATCGCCAATTTATGAGGAATACAAGTGTACAAAGACACCACATCACAACTTAACCAGGTGAATTCTGGCAACCATTCTTTGTGTGACATGACATCAATGACATCCTTAGTGTTTCTGATATGTCCAGGTACTCTCAAAACTAACGGTTGTAGTAAGGAATCCAACCATTGGCCCAAACGTTCATTCGTGGAACCTATGCTGGATATTATCGGACGCATTGGAGGAAATTCACTGTTCTTATGAACCTTAGGCAAACCGTGCATGATTGGTGTAACAGGGTAAGCAACCTGCAAAAAATCCGCTTGTTTATTAGAAATGACGCCCAATGCAAGACCATCCTGTATCAAACCGTCCATTTTGGCTTTGAAATCAATAGTTGGATCAGATTTTAATTTTCTATATGTGGTGTCGTCTGATAACAAATCCAAAATTCCATTTCTATATTGTAAGGAATCCATTATGACAACCACTCCCCCCTTGTCACTCATTTTTATAGTGATATCCTTCATATCCTGAATTTGTTTGATGATATTTCTTTGTTTCTTTGTCAAATTGTTGGTAGTGTTAGATATAGGTTCACTATATTTAAGTTGTTTCAGTTCTCGTTCAATGACCTCCTGGAAACGATTCATACAATCTGCTCTAGATTGGATCGGATAGAAAAAAGGATTTGTTAATTTTAGTTGGTTAGATTGATTGATCACAGATTGACTAGAATTATCCTGACCTTGCAACTCTTGTAATGTCAGCAGAGTGACTTGTTCCTGAAAGTCCAGAGAATGAAATTCATTATCTTTGGTCACGTTCTGGTCAATGTTGCTATCCGACTCCTCAGCCCAGAAATGCTTCTTGATGGTCAAATTACGGACGAATTTATTAATATCCAATAAAGTGGAGAACAAATTAAAGTTCTGGTCCGGAACAAAATTTAAACCATATGAAAGTACTCTCAATTCCTCATCTGAAAAATTCCGGGATGAAAGATTCAAAACATTATTTATTTCGGCATGAATCTCCTCTGGCGCGTTTGCATGCCAGAATTGCCTTCTGTGTTTCCGGCCGCCGCGCCTTTTGCGTTTTTTGTTTTGCAAGCAAAATTAGCAGAGCTGCAAGCTGCAGGTTCATTCAGGGATGTGTCAGACATACTAAGACCATTATCTCCGGAATCACCTTCATGAGAACTAAAACTTACATATCTCCTGTGATGTCTCCTTTTTCTATTGGAGTGTCTTAAAATAGATCTGGGAGTTCTTGAAAAGGAATCCTGTCATGATTCCAATGGCAGGGAATCACAAAAGGACAAGCACCAACGAGCTCTAGGGTGATGGAACCTGAGCTGACCGCGACCCTAAACCTGAACACACAAATAACAATAGCCGGGGAACGTGCCTACGTTGATCCTAGACGTCTCGCACCAGCCGAAGATCTAACTACCCCTATTAGAAGAAACACAGACCTCTCTTGCCTCCAGAGAAATACCCCACAGAAATAGCAGCCCCCCACATATAATGACAGTGAAATGAGAGGAAGGCACATACACAGTATGAAAACAGATTCAGCAAAATGAGGCCCGCTAAAACTAGATAGCAGAGGATACAAAAGTAAACTGCGCGGTCAGCAAAAAACCCTTCAAAAAACCATCCTGTAATTACTTGAACTCATGTTCCAACTCATGGAACATGAGGAGCAATTACAGCCCACTAAAGCAACCAGCAGCAAAGAGACAATTATATGCAAGCTGGACAAGACAAAAATAAAGCAAAACGTGGAACAAGAAAATCAAAACTTAGCTTGTCCTGAAGATTACTGAAGCCAGAAGCTGAGGTAACAAAACACTCTGAAAACCTTGATAGCCGGCGGGGAAATGACAAGAAAGCCCGGTTAAATAGGAAACTCCCAAATCCTAATAGAACAGGTGGACACCAGAGACAGCAGAACACAAATCACCCAGTACCATCAGTAACCACCAGAGGGAGCCCAAAAACAGAACTCACAACAGTACCCCCCCCCCTTGAGGAGGGGTCACCGAACCCTCACGAGAACCACCAGGGCGACCAGGATGAGCCCTATGAAAAGCGCGGACCAAATCATCAGCATGAACATCAGAGGCAACCACCCAAGAATTATCCTCCTGACCATAACCCTTCCACTTGACCAAATATTGGAGTTTTCGTCTGGAAACACGAGAATCCAAGATCTTCTCCACAACATACTCCAATTCTCCCTCCACCAGCACCGGAGCAGGAGGCTCAAGCGAAGGAACAACAGGTACCTCATACCTCCGCAACAACGACCGATGGAACACATTATGAATAGCAAACGATGCTGGGAGATCCAAACGAAACGACACAGGGTTAAGAATTTCCAAGATCCTATAGGGACCGATGAACCGAGGCTTGAACTTAGGAGAAGAGACCTTCATAGGAACAAAACGAGAAGACAACCACACCAAGTCCCCAACACGAAGTCAAGGACCCACGCGGCGACGGCGATTAGCAAACTGCTGAGCCTTCTCCTGGGACAACTTCAAATTGTCCACCACATGACTCCAAATCCGATGCAACCCATCCACCACCATGTCCACTCCAGGATAATCAGAAGGCTCCACCTGACCAGAGGAAAAACGAGGATGAAACCCCGAATTACAAAAGAAAGGAGAAACCAAGGTAGCAGAACTAGCCCGATTATTAAGGGCAAACTCGGCCAGCGGCAAAAAAGTAACCCAGTCATCCTGATCAGCAGAAACAAAACACCTCAAATAAGTTTCCAAGGTCTGATTAGTTCGCTCCGTCTGGCCATTCGTCTGAGGATGGAATGCAGACGAAAAGGACAAATCAATGCCCATCTTAGCACAGAACGTCCGCCAAAATCTAGACACAAACTGGGATCCCCTGTCAGAAACGATGTTCTCCGGAATCCCATGCAAACGAACCACGTTCTGGAAAAACAGAGGGACCAACTCAGAGGAGGAAGGCAACTTAGGCAAGGGTACAAGATGAACCATTTTAGAAAAGCGGTCACACACAACCCAGATGACAGACATTTTTTGAGAGACAGGGAGATCCGAAATAAAGTCCATGGAAATGTGCGTCCAAGGCCTCTTCGGGATAGGCAAAGGTGACAACAATCCACTGGCTCGAGAACAGCAAGGCTTAGCCCGAGCACAAACCTCACAAGACTGCACAAAAGAACGCACATCCCTCGACAAGGAAGGCCACCAAAAAGACCTGGCCACCAAGTCTCTAGTACCAAATATTCCAGGATGACCTGCCAACGCAGAAGAATGGACCTCGGAGATGACTCTACTGGTCCAACTATCCGGAACAAACAGTCTCTCAGGTGGACAACGATCAGGTTTACCCGCCTGAAACTCCTGCAAAGCACGTCGCAAGTCTGGGAAGACGGCCGACAAAATCACCCCATCCCTAAGGATACCAGTGGGCTCAGAATTTCCAGGGGAGTCAGGCACAAAACTCCTAGAAAGAGCATCCGCCTTCACATTCTTTGAACCTGGCAGGTATGAAACCACAAAATTGAAACGAGAGAAAAACAGTGACCAACGAGCCTGTCTAGGATTCAGACGCCTGGCAGACTCAAGGTAAATCAGATTTTTGTGATCAGTCAAGACCACCACACGATGTCTAGCACCCTCCAGCCAATGACGCCACTCCTCAAATGCCCACTTCATGGCCAAAAGTTCCCGATTACCCACATCATAATTCCGCTCAGCGGGCGAAAATTTTCTAGAAAAGAACGCACATGGCTTCATCACCGAGCAATCGGAGCTTCTCTGTGACAAAACCGCCCCCGCTCCAATCTCGGAAGCATCAACCTCAACTTGGAAAGGAAGCGAAACATCAGGCTGACGCAACACAGGAGCAGAAGAAAACCGGTGTTTAAGTTCCCGAAAGGCCTCCACAGCCGCAGGAGACCAATCAGCAACATCAGCACCCTTCTTAGTCAAATCCGTCAAAGGCTTAACAACACTAGAAAAATTAGTTATAAAACGACGATAGAAATTAGCAAAGAGTAAGAACTTCTGCAGACTCTTAAGAGATGCAGGCTGCGTCCAGTCACAAATAGCCCGAACCTTGACGGGATCCATCTCAATAGTAGAAGGGGAAAAAATATACCCCAAGAAAGAAATCTTCTGGACTCCAAAGAGACACTTTGAGCCCTTTACAAACAAGGAATTAGCCCGCAGGACCTGAAACACCTTCCTGACCTGCTGAACATGAGACTCCCAGACATCAGAAAAAACCAAAATATCATCCAAATACACAATCATAAATTTATCCAGATATTCACGGAAAATATCGTGCATAAAGGACTGGAAGACTGAAGGAGCATTAGAAAGTCCGAAAGGCATTACCAAATACTCAAAATGGCCCTCAGGTGTATTAAATGCGGTTTTCCACTCATCACCTTGCTTTATTCGTATAAGATTATACGCACCCCGAAGATCAATCTTAGTGAACCATTTAGCCCCCTTAATGCGAGCGAACAAATCAGTCAACAATGGCAAAGGATACTGATATTTTACGGTAATCTTATTCAAAAGACGATAATCTATACAAGGCCTCAAGGACCCATCTTTTTTGGCCACGAAAAAAAAACCTGCTCCCAAAGGGGACGAAGATGGACGGATATGTCCCTTTTCCAAGGACTCCTTAACATAATCCCGCATAGCAGTATGCTCTGGCACTGACAGATTGAACAAACGACCTTTAGGAAATTTACTACCAGGAATTAAATCTATAGCACAATCGCAATCCCTGTGAGAAGGAAGCGAACTGAGCTTAGGCTCCTCAAAAACATCCCAATAATCAGACAAAAATACAGGAACCTCAGAAGGAGTAGATGAAGCGATAGAAATCCGAGGTGCATCATCATGAACCCCCTGACATCCCCAGCTTAACACAGACATTGTTTTCCAGTCAAGGACTGGATTATGAGTTTGTAACCATGGCAGACCAAGTACTAGAACATCATGTAAATTATACAATACCAGGAAGCGAATCACCTCCTGATGAACGGGAGTCATACGCATGGTCACTTGTGTCCAGTACTGAGGTTTATTCATAGCTAAGGGTGTAGAGTCAATTCCCTTCAAAGGAATAGGGACTTCCAGAGGCTCAAGACTAAACCCACATCGCTTGGCAAATGACCAATCCATAAGACTCAGGGCAGCGCCTGAATCTACATAGGCATCGACGGAAATAGATGATAATGAGCAAATCAGAGTCACAGACAGAATGAACTTAGACTGTAACGTACTAATGGCAACAGACTTATCAACCTTTTTTGTGCATTTAGAGCATGCTGATATAACATGATCTGAATCACCACAATAAAAGCACAACCCATTTTTCCGCCTATAGTTTTGCCGTTCACTTCTAGACTGAACTCTATCACATTGCATTGTCTCAAGTGCCTGTTCAGAAGACACCGCCAAATGGTGCACAGGTTTGCGCTCCCGTAAACGCCGATCAATCTGAATAGCCATAGTCATAGACTCATTCAGACCCGTAGGCGCAGGGAACCCCACCATAACATCTTTAATGGCCTCAGAAAGGCCATCTCTGAACTTTGCAGCCAGGGCGCACTCATTCCACTGAGTAAGCACTGACCATTTCCGAAATTTTTGACAATATATTTCTGCTTCATCTTGCCCCTGAGAGAGAGCTAATAAAGCTTTTTCAGCCTGAATCTCCTGGTTAGGTTCCTCATAGAGCAAACCCAATGCCAGAAAAAACGCATCCACATTAAGCAACGCAGGATCCCCTGGTGCCAATGCAAATGCCCAATTTTGAGGGTCACCCCGCAGGAAAGATATAATAATCTTAACCTGCTGAGCAGGGTCTCCAGAAGAGCGAGATTTCAAAGAAAGGAACAGCTTGCAATTGTTCCTAAAATTCAGAAAACTAGATCTATCTCCAGCAAAGAACTCTGGAATAGGAATTCTAGGTTCAGACATAGGAGCATGTACAACAAAATCTTGTATATTTTGAACCTTAGCAGCAAGATTATTCAAGCTGGAAGCTAAACTCTGGACGTCCATGATAAACAGCTAAGGTCAGAGCCATTCAAGGATTAAGAGGAGGAAAAAAAAAATCAGCCTGGCTGCAATTAAGGCTAGGCAGCAACCTCAGAGGAGAGAAAAAAAAAAAAAACTTCCTCAGACTACTTTTCCTCCTACTTCAGCCCAAACATTTTGGCCGGCTATACTGTCATGATTCCAATGGCAGGGAATCACAAAAGGACAAGCACCAACGAGCTCTAGGGTGATGGAACCTGAGCTGACCGCGACCCTAAACCTGAACACACAAATAACAATAGCCGGGGAACGTGCCTACGTTGATCCTAGACGTCTCGCACCAGCCGAAGATCTAACTACCCCTATTAGAAGAAACACAGACCTCTCTTGCCTCCAGAGAAATACCCCACAGAAATAGCAGCCCCCCACATATAATGACGGTGAAATGAGAGGAAGGCACATACACAGTATGAAAACAGATTCAGCAAAATGAGGCCCGCTAAAACTAGATAGCAGAGGATACCAAAGTAAACTGCGCGGTCAGCAAAAAACCCTTCAAAAAACCATCCTGTAATTACTTGAACTCATGTTCCAACTCATGGAACATGAGGAGCAATTACAGCCCACTAAAGCAACCAGCAGCAAAGAGACAATTATATGCAAGCTGGACAAGACAAAAATAAAGCAAAACGTGGAACAAGAAAATCAAAACTTAGCTTGTCCTGAAGATTACTGAAGCCAGAAGCTGAGGTAACAAAACACTCTGAAAACCTTGATAGCCGGCGGGGAAATGACAAGAAAGCCCGGTTAAATAGGAAACTCCCAAATCCTAATAGAACAGGTGGACACCAGAGACAGCAGAACACAAATCACCCAGTACCATCAGTAACCACCAGAGGGAGCCCAAAAACAGAACTCACAACAGAATCCCATTCATTCATGCTGTAGACTTTGTTAGATGCATAGTCCTGCAAATCACGCTGGAATTTGCGCTTTTTTCTTAGCATGATTTCGTCCTCTAATTTAGTCAGTTCATCTTGAGTTTTCTTGAAAAACACATTTTCATCCAATATGATATTACGTGAATTCAAGTTAGTCTTGATGGTGTCAATGTCTTTTTGTATGTCTACCAATTTGAGTTCCTCACGCTTGATTATCAATCGCATTAAATTAAGTGAACATGTGCTGAGTTTTTGTATACAGGGATTTATTAATTGCAATACCCGTTTTGTAGTGTACAAAATAGATTGTGTAGCCTGTAATAAATCCTACGTGGGGTGCACTATTCGCAAACTAAAAAATCGCATCACGGAGCATCTATATGATATTTCTAATACAAGGAATGTTAATCGTAATATTTCATCTGCAGCTAAGCATTTTGTCGATCACCATTCATGTGATATTTCCTCTTTCAGGGTGACTGGTATAGAGCGGGTAATTAAACCTTATCGTGGTGGTGATTTACATAGAATTTTACTCACCCGGGAAGCTTATTGGATCTTTATGTTGGGCACAAGATTTCCTGATGGACTCAACCGCAGAAATGAAATTATGTTCCATTATTAATAGTCACCATTCTGCAGCATCTGTTATTCATTCTTTTATATTTTTTGTCATTTGTTTTCTTTCTCGTGTATTTTGATAATTGTTTATATGTTTTTAATTTACCATTTTCTGTCTAGGACCTGTCGATTGCGTGTGTCATGTGATTTGTGTTACGCACCCCCATTGGCTACTGGGTCCTTAAATACCGTCACTATTGTCGGATAGATTAGCTTGGATAAAGACTGTTTTTCAGTCGAAACGCGTCGCTCTCTCCCTTATGGGGTTCATGGTGGGTCTAAGGAGCATGTATTGCTATTTTAACCTTTTTGGATTAAAGATTTACATTTTATTCAGAGCAAGCTGGAATTTTCATTTTTTCATTCACAATTTCTAATGATGGTGAATATAATAATAACATAGGCATCGCAAACTCTAAAGTATCCTGTTGAGATCTCACAGGAAAGGATGAAAACTCTCCAGCCTATGATGACCCAAACTGGATGCGTTAAGGGCAACTTAAGTAACAACAGTGGGCAGAGGCACATTTTAGCTTTTTCAAGTCTCAAAACATCAGGTAGTTTAATCTCCCAATCATCTTTGATTCAAACCCAACAATTGTGCTGCATCTTTGGCTTAATCAAAGAAATGCATTTTGCCAAGAAAAGGCACGCTCAGCCACCTTTGGTACAGCATCACAAACGGGAGTTGTAAGGCACGCAATCTTCTCTTTATATCTTGAAACCTGGCTTTCCTCTTTTGCATTTCAGCAGAGTAGTCAGGAAAGAAATCAACTCTATGGCATCATTGGTTACTTCCACCCTCTCTCTAATGAAGTACAGGTCCTTCTCAAAAAATTAGCATATAGTGTTAAATTTCATTATTTACCATAATGTAATGATTACAATTAAACTTTCATATATTATAGATTCATTATCCACCAACTGAAATTTGTCAGGTCTTTTATTGTTTTAATACTGATGATTTTGGCATACAACTCCTGATAACCCAAAAAACCTGTCTCAATAAATTAGCATATCAAGAAAAGGTTCTCTAAACGACCTATTACCCTAATCTTCTGAATCAACTAATTAACTCTAAACACATGCAAAAGATACCTGAGGCTTTTATAAACTCCCTGCCTGGTTCATTACTCAAAACCCCCATCATGGGTAAGACTAGCGACCTGACAGATGTCAAGAAGGCCATCATTGACACCCTCAAGCAAGAGGGTAAGACCCAGAAAGAAATTTCTCAACAAATAGGCTGTTCCCAGAGTGCTGTATCAAGGCACCTCAATGGTAAGTCTGTTGGAAGGAAACAATGTGGCAGAAAACGCTGTACAACGAGAAGAGGAGACCGGACCCTGAGGAAGATGGTGGAGAAGGACCGATTCCAGACCTTGGGGAACCTGAGGAAGCAGTGGACTGAGTCTGGTGTGGAAACATCCAGAGCCACCGTGCACAGGCGTGTGCAGGAAATGGGCTACAGGTGTCGCATTCCCCAGGTAAAGCCACTTTTGAACCATAAACAGCGGCAGAGGCGCCTGACCTGGGCTACAGAGAAGCAGCACTGGACTGTTGCTAAGTGGTCCCAAGTACTTTTTTCTGATGAAAGCAAATTTTGCATGTCATTCGGAAATCAAGGTGCCAGAGTCTGGAGGAAGACTGGGGAGAAGGAAATGCCAAAATGCCTGAAGTCCAGTGTCAAGTACCCACAGTCAGTGATGGTGTGGGGTGCCATGTCAGCTGCTGGTGTTGGTCCACTGTGTTTCATCAAGGGCAGGGTCAATGCAGCTAGCTATCAGGAGATTTTGGAGCACTTCATGCTTCCATCGGCTAAAATGCTTTATGGAGATGAAGATTTCATTTTTCAGCACGACCTGGCACCTGCTCACAGTGCCAAAACCACTGGTAAATGGTTTACTGACCATGGTATTACTGTGCTCAATTGGCCTGCCAACTCTCCTGACCTGAACCCCATAGAGAATCTGTGGGATATTGTGAAGAGAAAGTTGATAGACGCAAGACCCAACACTCTGGATGAGCTTAAGGCCGCTATTGAAGCATCCTGGGCCTCCATAACATCTCAGCAGTGTCACAGGCTGATTGCCTCCATGCCACGCCGCATTGAAGCAGTCATTTCTGCCAAAGGATTCCCGACCAAGTATTGAGTGCATAACTGAACATTATTATTTGTTGGTTTTTTTGTTTGTTATTAAAAAACACTTTTATTTGATTGGATGGGTGAAATATGCTAATTTATTGAGACAGGTTTTTTGGGCTATCAGGAGTTGTATGCCAAAATCATCAGTATTAAAACAATAAAAGACCTGACAAATTTCAGTTGGTGGATAATGAATCTATAATATATGAAAGTTTAATTGTAATCATTACATTATGGTAAATAATGAAATTTAACACTATATGCTAATTTTTTGAGAAGGACCTGTATTGTGTTGCTGTCTTTATAGTGCAGACATTTTTCCAACTCTGTGTGTGGAGGAAAGATGGAAGATGGAAACCCTGCGTGCTCTTTCTATGGCATCTAAAGAAGATAGAGTATGTTTCCCATAGGTAGTTCTCAACCAGTTATCCAAAATATTCAACAGTTGCAATGTGCTAATCTCTCTCCGGGACCTCCACCAATTGCACATTATTTCTTTATAATCTGTTTTCGAAGTCATCAGCTTTATTCGGCAGGTCTCCAGTTAGTTCCTATGGATGTCTTTTTGCATTTGTGTCACCTTATCCTCTAGATCATGGTGTTCAGATTTCTTGGTTTCTAATCATCCCCATTTCCTTTTTACATAGCCAACTTCCTCAGATTGAGAGGTTAAAGTGGTATTACATGTAGAAATTACCAGAAAACCATCCATAAGAGTGAGTTTCGATGGAGTGTTAAAATCTTCAGGAGACTCTGATATTATATCTACAGATGCTTATGACATATCTACTGCCTGTATGGAAGACCTGGTAACTCTTCTTTGTTTCAATGGGGTTAGAGCAGGTATGGAGCTAGGTAATCCTGCAAGTATGGAAAACAATATCAATCTTCAGTCTTCAAAGCTACTTGTTTTACTTGTCACTGTCATGGAGCCAGCACATCTTGGAAATATATTTTTCAGCACCACTGTTGTCTTTTTTTCTGCATGTCATATCAAAACAGAATGTTTGTCCAGATTTTCTGGCTGTAAGATAAACCCTGTGGTGCCATGTGAGGAACAGAGAGTGCCTTAAAGTTTGTGCTCTGCTTTACGGCCGTCCGGCGCTGACACAGTGCAGGGAAGCTGACGCCGGGGGACAGACACCGGAATGTAAGTATGTAGTGTTTGTTTTTTTTAACTTTTACAATGGTAACCAGGGTAAACATCGGGTTACTAAGCGCGGCCCTGCGCTTAGTAACCCAATGTTTACCCTGGTTACAAGTGAAGACATCACTGGATCGGCGTCACACACGCCGATCCAGCGATGTCAGCGGGTGATCCAGCGATGAAATAAAGTTCTGGCCTTCTATCTCCGACCAGCGATGTCACAGCAGGATCCTGATCACTGATGCGTGTCAAGCACAACAATATCGCTATCCAGGACGCTGCAACGTCACGGATCGCTATCGATATCGTTGTTAAGTTGTTCAGTGTGAAGGTACCTTTATACACATAAAGGAAATAGACATGTGCGATTGCAATATTTTTCTGAGAGAAAAACTTCCTTTTCTGGAACAATTTCAAGAGTGCTAAAGCTTTTGGCCATGACTGTAAGTACAAAACAATCTAAAAGAGAATCTGTCACCAGTTTTTTGCTATCCAATCTGAGAGCAGCACCGTGTAAGGTAAGAGACCTCGATTCCAGCGATGTATCATTTATGGCTCTGCTTGCTGCAGTTTTGATACTCACTTTTATCTGCTGTATGTCTTGCAGTTCTCTCAATGCTCACCTCTGTATAATCCCATTCACCCCCCCGATTGGCAGCTTTCTGTGTACATTGTGCGTTGGCAGAATACTGCCAACAATTGGTGGGGCAGGATTATACAGAACTCCTGCATATGGAGGATCTGCAGGGCAGCAGGATTACTAGTTATCTAGACATAATCTCCTGCTGATAAAACTGTGATTTTATTTGAATTATAGCAAGCAGCCCACTAAGGGACTCATTGCTGGAATCAGTGACTCATTTGATGCTCCCAAATTAGGTGGCAAAAACCTTGTGATGGACTCTCTTTAAAGAGCTTTATGTTAAAGAGGAAGATTCCAGCGAAGGTCTTGATCTATGTAACGTCAGCATATTACAGGTACTGTACATATACAGTATGTATTCCTATGAAACAAAACAGCACAAATAAATTATATAATTTGTCTAACAGAAGCCAGAAAAAAATAGTGGAGAAGTATAGTGGGCACACCTGTTCAAGGTAGTGCACCTTATCGCTCATTCACTTGAATAAGAGAAAAGTTGTAGTATATGAGAGCAGCCACTAAATAATGAATGGAGCCATGCTGTTCCAGCTCCTTACATTGTTTACATCCTGCCATCGCTGGAACAGCCGATTGTGGGGGTGTTGTGTGTCATGGCCTCACTGATCTGATATTGGTAGCCTACCATAAGGATAGCTCATTAGTATGTTCGTGCTTCCTAACTGCCCTTAGTTCCCGATGACTTTTCTGCTGTTGTATTGACAATTTTTAAGTTTATTATGTGCTATTATTGAACATATATACATGTAATCAGAGAAGTCTTATAAGTTAGGTGTGAATGAATCAAGTGATTTATTCAAAAGTCAACAAAAAATGTAATATATTATGTATTCTGTTACAGTGGGGAAAATGAACAGGCAATCCTGACCCTAGCCATTATTTAGTACTGTAAGAAAAATTCTATTATGGAAGAATCTGTTATTTAGATTTCCATCATATGCAAATCTTTCTATCTTCAGTAAATCGCAGCCCCTTGAGCAATATACAGTGGGGCAAAAAAGTATTTAGTCAGTCAGCAATAGTGCAAGTTCCACCACTTAAAAAGATGAGAGGCGTCTGTAATTTACATCATAGGTAGACCTCAACTATGGGAGACAAACTGAGAAAAAAAAATCCAGAAAATCACATTGTCTGTTTTTTTAACATTTTATTTGCATATTATGGTGGAAAATAAGTATTTGGTCAGAAACAAAATTTCATCTCAACACTTTGTAATATATCCTTTGTTGGCAATGACAGAGGTCAAACGTTTTCTGTAAGTCTTCACAAGGTTGCCACACACTGTTGTTGGTATGTTGGCCCATTCCTCCATGCAGATCTCCTCTAGAGCAGTGATGTTTTTGGCTTTTCGCTTGGCAACACGGACTTTCAACTCCCTCCAAAGGTTTTCTATAGGGTTGAGATCTGGAGACTGGCTAGGCCACTCCAGGACCTTGAAATGCTTCTTACGAAGCCACTCCTTCGTTGCCCTGGCTGTGTGCTTTGGATCATTGTCATGTTGAAAGACCCAGCCACGTTTCATCTTCAATGCCCTTGCTGATGGAAGGAGGCTTGCACTCAAAATCTCACGATACATGGCCCCATTCATTCTTTCATGTACCCGGATCAGTCGTCCTGGCCCCTTTGCAGAGAAACAGCCCCAAAGCATGATGTTTCCACCACCATGCTTTACAGTAGGTATGGTGTTTGATGGATGCAACTCAGTATTCTTTTTCCTCCAAACACGACAAGTTGTGTTTCTACCAAACAGTTCCAGTTTGGTTTCATCAGACCATAGGATATTCTCCCAAAGCTCCCCTGGATCATCCAAATGCTCTCTAGCAAACTTCAGACGGGCCCGGACATGTACTGGCTTAAGCAGTGGGACACGTCTGGCACTGCAGGATCTGAGTCCATGGTGGCGTAGTGTGTTACTTATGGTAGGCCTTGTTACATTGGTCCCAGCTCTCTGCAGTTCATTCACTAGGTCCCCCCGCGTGGTTCTGGGATTTTTGCTCACCGTTCTTGTGATCATTCTGACCCCACGGGGTGGGATTTTGCGTGGAGCCCCAGATCGAGGGAGATTATCAGTGGTCTTGTATGTCTTCCATTTTCTAATTATTGCTCCCACTGTTGATTTCTTCACTCCAAGCTGGTTGGGTATTGCAGATTCAGTCTTCCCAGCCTGGTGCAGGGCTACAATTTTGTTTCTGGTGTCCTTTGACAGCTCTTTGGTCTTCACCATAGTGGAGTTTGGAGTCAGACTGTTTGAGGGTGTGCACAGGTGTCTTTTTATACTGATAACAAGTTTAAACAGGTGCCATTACTACAGGTAATGAGTGGAGGAAAGAGGAGACTCTTAAAGAAGAAGTTACAGGTCTGTGAGAGCCAGAAATCTTGATTGTTTGTTTCTGACCAAATACTTATTTTCCACGATAATATGCAAATAAAATGATAAAAAAACAGACAATGTGATTTTCTGGATTTTTTTTTCTCAGTTTGTCTCCCATAGTTGAGGTCTACCTATGATGTAAATTACAGACGCCTCTCATCTTTTTAAGTGGTGGAACTTGCACTATTGCTGACTGACTAAATACTTTTTTGCCCCACTGTATATAAAATCCATATTAGGATAATGCTTGCAATGTATATCATCCATGGGAATATTTCACTGAGATTAATTAAATAGTTTAAAATACTTGTACAAAGACACATTAAATATTAATTGTTCTTACTTAGACTAATTTATCAGAAAAAACAGTATTGTATTACGCTCTTCTTCCCGTATCAAATAACAGCACCTTAATCTGCGGCTTTCTTCCTTTGTTGATGTAAACTTCATTATTTGGAGACATGGATCATGTCTTTGATATGAAATTTTGACTGGCATGCTATATAGTTTACAAAAGTTCTGGTCATCAATTAGGCCTCTTAAAGGGAACCTGTCAACACTGTTTTTTGTATAGAAGTAATGATATGGCTTTAAAGACTCTTGTCCCCTTGTAAAAATGTTACCTATTTTGTAGAGATTTGATGAGTCAGGTATGACAAATCTAGCCCCGAAATCACATGCAAATCAGGCTGTGTGTGTATTGGGGGAGTGCGAATCACATGGAAGGTTTCTTCCATGAGTGTTACTACACCCCTCAATGCACCGCCAGCTTGATTTGCATATTGCTTCTACACTCAATTTTTCATGACTGTCACAATGGATCTCTATAAAACTTGCATCTTTCTTATATGGGGATAACACCTATGCTGCCATACTACTACTTCTATAAACACGTAAGGAGAATTTTTGGAATGAAAAAATACAAGAATATGTTTGATACATTTGTCTTGATTCTAATACTATATGTAGCCGGTCTTTCCCATTTCATAAAGAGATAGCATGGCATTTCCTAGCACTATAATATCACTTTAAGATCAATGAAGTGAACTCTGCCAATCTTGAAAAATAAGCAGCCACTGATTCAGCAACGTGAGACTTAAAAGCAGTGTTCCCTATAAGCAGAGTAATCTGAAAATGAAAGACTTAAAGGGAAACTGTAACCAGTCTTTTGCTACCTCATTTGAGAGCAGAATAATGTAGGAAAAGAAACCCTGCTTCAAATGATGTATCACTAAGTTTACTGGGTGCATCAGTTGTGACTAGGGTTGAGCGAAACGGGTTGGCAATTTTCAGAAGTCGCTGACTTTTGGCAAAGTCGGGTTTCATGAAACCCGACCCGACCCCTGTGTGGGGTCGGCCATGAAGTCGGCGATCTTCTGAATCTGGAATCGGAATTCCGATACCGATTCCCGATATGTTTAAGATATCGGGAATTGGTATCGGAATTCAGATTTAAGTGTAAAATAAAGAATTAAAATAAAAAATATCGCCATACTTACCCTCTGACGCGCCCTGGTACTAACCGGGAACCTTCCTTCCTTAGAATCAGCCTTCCAGGACCTTCGGTGACGTCGCGGTGACGTCGCGGCTTGTGGTTGGTCACGCGAGCGGTCACATGGGCGGCCGCGCGACCAATCACAAGCCGCGACGTCACCGCGACGTCACCGCAAGGTCCTGGAAGGCTGATTCTAAGGAAGGAAGGTTCCCGGTTAGTACCAGGGCGCGTCAGAGGGTAAGTATGGTGATATTTTTTATTTTAATTCTTTCTTTTATACTTAAATATGGATCCCAAGGCCTGAAGGAGAGTTTCCGCTCCTTCAGACCCTGGGAACCATTGGAAACCCAATGCACTGCATTGGGTTTCGAGTTTCGGCCGACCCCGACCCCGACTTTTTTATAGGATTGGCCGATTTCATTCGACCCGACTTTTGAAAAAGTCGGGTTTCGTGAAACCCGACCCGATCCTATAAAAGTAAAGGTCGCTCAACCCTAGTTGTGACACAATCAGGAGTTTTTAGATGTAGCATGCAGGAGAGCTGAGAAAGATAGCCCCACCCACAACACACCTTTCTATGTACATTGTCTATGGACACTGGACTGCTTATCAGAGGAGGGGCGTGGTCAGACCACTTGTCAAGAGGGAGCTAGTCTGGGCAGTAATAATATCCGGGTGATAAAACATCCTTTGTATGGAAACAAAAGCACACAGCCTAAGTGACACATCACTGAAATCACTGTATCATCCCCTACCTCATGCTGTCCTCTGATTACATAGCAAACACCTGCTGACAGATTCCCTTTAAAGAGTTTGTCCATCTTTGGGGACATTTTTTTCTTTTTACTTAAATGCATGTATTTGATGTTAAAATTATTTTTGCAAATAGGTTTCATTAAAATTTGACCCCGTTTGACTCTTACAGGATCTTTGTATTCCTGTAAATTCAATTTGGATGTTGTCTGTGGTCCTAAATCAGCTGAGAGGAGCTTAAAAAAAAGACAGCTAAATTACAAATTCCCTGCTAGACCATCATAGCTGGCTGACTGATGAATTCTTTGATAACTAATTATGATGTCTGCAATAGACAGAGTCTGAAGAAGAATAATGGTGCAAAATTTTAATTTTAATGAAAGCCAATAGCAAAAAAAAATATTTTTTTCCTCAAATTACATTCATTTCAATAACAAAAAAAATGTTCCCAAGAGTGGACAACATGCTAATGAGGTAAAGCCCACAATTACAGATAGACGTGTCTGTAGAGTGTGATCTAAAGGGTAGCGTCTCTCCTTGTGGAGAGTGACATGTCTGATATGCCAGTGTAAGGAGACTTATAGGCCATACAATACTTCTCTGGGAAATTAACTATGCAAATTGGAAAGAGGACTTGAACTCCTGTGCCACCTATTGTAATTAGCAATCCTAAAAGTCAATATTGATTCTTTAACTAGCCTTACCATATGACTTAGGATAAAAGCCAAACCAGAATCTGAATTTGCAGTCACATTACTATTATTATTATTTATTATTATAGCGCCATGTATTCCATGGTGCTTTAAATGTGATTTGGCCAGTCAGATGCCTCTCATTTAGCCAAACCAGATCTCATGCTTTGCACTGAGAAGAGACAACTTTTATCCTAAGTCATATGGTAAGGCTCGTTAAAGGGTCGATATTGACTCTTAGAATAGCTACTTTCAATAGATGACATTATAGTTCAAGTCTTCTTCCCCTCTGAAGAGGCAATTTGCACATGTAAAGTGTGATATTTTTGATCATTCCATATTGCAGAGCATAAAGGGATCAGTGCAGGGTCCATGGGGACTAATGAGCACTAATGAGAAAATGTTAAAACATGGTGAAGCAAAAAAAAAAAAAAAGATTAAGGATCCACAAACGTTTTTCACAGCTATAAATAAGGTTGCTAACCAAAAACATGTAATCTTATGGATCTTTATTTATTTTTTTACCTTTTTCTTCATTGCACTGTAAAAACTACGTTATAACAATTTCTCATTGGAGCTGGATTTCTTTCCTCATGGACCTTTTGTCCATTTTTGACCTGCATACAATCCTGGTGTGTTCCTACACTTGACCAACCAATGTCTACCAGGGTTCCTATGTGAATACAACTGGTTTCACACTGCATTGTCCTTCCAGGAAGGTGAGTTGATTACCAATCTTTTCTCCTTCTCAAAATAAAGGGAACGGTCACATATTTCACCACTCTGCAGGGAAATTGCAGCACATTTCTATAACCGTCTTCATTATTAACAGGAATGATAGGAGTTTACGTCAAGCCAAATTACACATAAATATACAGTCATGGCCAAAAATATTGACAACCCTGCAATTCTGTCAGATAATACTCATTTTCTTCATGGAAATGATTGCAAACACAAATTATTGGGTATTATTATCTTCATTTAATTTGTCTTAAATGAAAAAACACAAAAAGAATTGTCCTAAAGCCAAATTGGATATAATTCCACACCAAACATAAAAAAGGGGGTGGACAAAATTATTGGCACTGTTCGAAAAATCATGTGATGCTTCTCTAATTTGTGTAATTAACAGCACCTGTAACTTACATGTGGCACCTAACAGGTGTTGTCAATAACTAAATCACACTTGCAGCTAGTTGACATGGAATAAAGTTGACTCAACCTCTGTCCTGTGTCCTTGTGTGTACCACATTGAGCATGGAGAAAAGAAAGAAGACCAAAGAACTGTCTGAGGACCAGAGAAACCAAATTGTGAGGAAGCATGAGCAATCTCAAGGTTACAAGTCCATCTCCAAAGAGCTGAATGTTCCTGTGTCTACCGTGCGCAGTGTCATCAAGAAGTTTAAAGCCCATGACACTGTGGCTAACCTCCCTAGATGTGGACGGAAAAGAAAAATTGACAAGAGATTTCAACGCAAGATTGTGCGGATGTTGGATAAAGAACCTCGACTGACATCCAAACAAGTTCAAGCTGCCCTGCAGTCCGAGGGTACAACAGTGTCAACCCGTACTATTCATTGGCATCTGAATGAAAAGGGACTGTATGGTAGGAGACCCAGGAAGACCCCACTTCTTACCCCGAGACATAAAAAAGCCAGGCTGGAGTTTGCCAAAACTTACCTGAAAAAGCCTAAAACGTTTTGGAAGAATGTTCTCTGGTCAGATGAGACAAAAGTAGAACTTTTGGGGCAAAGGTATCAACATAGAGTTTACAGGAGAAAAAAAGAGGCATTCAAAGAAAAGAACACGATCCCTCCAGTCAAACATGGCGAAGGTTCCCTGATGTTTTGGGGTTGCTTTGCTGCCTCTGGCACTGGACTGCTTGACCGTGTGGATGGCATTATGAAGTCTGAAGACTACCAACAAATTTTGCAGCATAATGTAGGGCCCAGTGTAAGAAAGATGGGTCTCCCTCAGAGGTCATGGGTCTTCCAGCAGGACAATGACCCAAAACACACTTCAAAAAGCACTAGAAAATGGTTTGAGAGAAAGCACTGGAGACTTCTAAGGGGGTCCGCAATGAGTCCAGATCTGAGTCCCATAGAACACCTGTCGAGAGATCTAAAAATGGCAGTTTGGAGAAGGCACCCTTCAAATATCAGGGACCTGGAGCAGTTTGCCAAAGAAGAATGGTCTAAAATTCCAGAAGGACATTGTAAGAAACTTTTTGATGGTTACCAGAAGCGGTTGGTCGCAGTTATCTTGGCTAAAGGTTGTGCAACCAAGTATTAGGCTGAGGGTGCCAATACTTTTGTCTGGCCATTTTTGGAGTTTTGTGTGAAATGATCAATGTTTTGCTTTTTGCTTCGTTCTCTTTTGTGTTTTTTCATTTAAGACAAATTAAATGAAGATAATAATACCAAATAATTTGTGTTTGCAATCATTTTCAGGAAGAAAATTAGTATTATCTGACAGAATTGCAGGGGTGTCAATATTTTTGGCCATGACTGTATATAGCATAAATAACAATTCTTTGATATCACTGCCCTTACAAACAGGGTCCCTTTTACATAAGATATGGCTCAACACTAATTCAAGTTCTTGCAAAAGAACACACAGGGGTGGAAACACTTGGATAGCAAAGACGGAATGATTCGAAATTGCAGAAAATATGTATGTAGAGTACAATCAATTTTCAAATCAAGTAAAAAAAGTCTGAAATTGAGATTATAGATGGAGACACTGCAAACCACACAAGATTGTAGTTGGAAACAGACACCTTAACCAGAAAACCACTCAAACACCATGCATAATACTAATATAGTTCCTACTTGTTGCAGAAGAGGGTGTGCTACAACTGAGCAGCCAGTCAGCAGTATTTAGGACAGTCATACTCTCCCCTGAGAAGTGGAATTTAATAATAGTTGTATTAGTTAATTTAATATTTTTGCATTCATTTTGCATTGGTATGTAGATATAAAACTCTACTATTCTTATTAGTTTTACCATATATATTTTGCCAAATAAAATACATTAATATGGAATAAACCAGAAAATGTAAATGACCACTAAGCAATAGCTGGCCATACAATCTAAACGGCTGTTGTCCTCTTAAGCACTTTAGTGGGTAAAGTTTCTCCTCGAGAGAGTCTGATAGGCCAGGAAGTGGTCCCTGGGGAAAAAAGGTATGCAAATAGTCTCTTCAAAGAAAAAGAGGACAGGAACTCAAGTAACACATATTGAAGGTGGCAATGTTAGAAGCCAACATTGATTAAAAAAAACCTTGCCGCGTGACTTGGGATATAAAGCCAAATCAGAAAAGGAAAAGAGCTTGACACGGCTGTTTTGGGTTCATGCCAAATGCCTCTCATCGAGACAAATAGTCTTCATATTTGCACTGACCCGGGGCAAGAACCCAGACACATCTGTCTCCTAAAAGAGTTCATTTCCGTTTAGAAAAGATTCTGGTTTGGCTTTATATCCCAAGTTAAGGGACAAGACTATTGAAAGGAATAATATTAAGTAATAGGTTTGCGACTTCCAATAGGTGGCACTTGAAACCTTGCTCTCTTCCTTGAAGAGACAATTTACAAAGTACTTGCATTTCTCTGCTTGGCTTAGCTTGTATATGTTCTCAATATACAATGGGTAGTAAATGTCTGGCTTATCTCACATGAAAATAAAATTTGCTAAATCATCTTGCCAAAATCCAACAGTCCTATATTTATATATCCAACAGTTCATGTCCAGGGTTGGTCAGTTCCTCACCATTCAAATAAGATGGTCTGCTGGGACCATCAAAATCATCAGGTTTGGCCAACATTAATCTAACGTGAATTGATGACATAAAGACCACTAAATTATAAGTGAACTGAGAAACTACTATAGCCATATATAATAGTTATATAGAAATCTGGACATTTTTATATTGAATTAGGATGGCAAGAGAGACAAAATACTGCTCAAAGACTTCTTTTATTTGGTGATTGGTAATTCAGAAAACATGTGAAAAATATCATATGTATTTAATTTTTTTGAAAATTTTGGTTGCCGCAGACCAAAAAAACATACAGCCAGCCTAGTAAAAAGGTGGATCTTAGATTGCATCTGCAGAAGGAATTTTTGCATTGCTGATTGCTAATTGTACAGGTACTACAGTAAAAGAAAAAACATTATCCAAGGAGCTTATAGGAGTGTTGGCAAAAATTTTCATCCAAGTTAAAATGATTCTTAGAGTGCCATGTTCTTGTCAGTGGCGTAAGTGTAATAGGTGCATGAATGACCCTTCCCCGGCCTTTGAGTCTTGACGGACCTGAAGGGGTTGTTTGACAAATTGAGAATACGGTACCAATACTGTAAAAGACCAGTGGTACTGGGGGGGGGTCCTTTTTGAAATTTTGCAATGATGCCCATGAGCTTCAAGTTTCACCACCGGTTCTCTACTATATGCTTTGTGAGTCCTGTGGGTCGAAGAAGTGATTTGCACTGCTCTTCCTTACTATAGATTGCTGGATATGTGCTGTCGAATCTCTTCCATTTTTTATCCAAGATGCTGCTAATTTTCTGCTTAAATTAATGCACAAAATGAGGACGTTAAATGTATTGCATAGAAAAATGCTCGTTCACCTTTAAAATCCTGGTCTATCATGTAACATTAAATTTTCACATTACTATGTAACTGGTTAACTCTTATAAGTAGTTTTTAGTACTAAGTAAAATTCTCCATTGATTTTACTGTGCTGGCGCTGCTATACTCCTTACACTCCTGTGTGTCCCAAGGGTGGAGATGGTTTGCTTAAAGTAATACAGTTTAAATAATTAATTGCTGTCATAGGCATCATTAGAGCTGTGCACTCACAGAGCTTGGATCTGGAGGTGTGGGCAGGATAATATGAAGTCTCAGGTGAGCCATAATTCTAAAAGATTTGCTGTGTTCCTATTTCCATGCACAAGTAACCTAAACTTCAGGTCACCAGAAAATCACACGAAGAACTGTATCTTGTGTAATAGTTTCTCCATTATTAAAATGCATAATTCCACATAGGTTGATATACTACTAATACATTTTAAAATATAGAGGCAAAATCAGAAAACAAAGATTAAAAGCGAATGAAAATGTATTAAGCGATTTTTCATGAAAGAAGACTACTCAAACAAGTCCACTTACCTCCAGTACCGTTAGTTGTGATGCTGCTGCCAATACTTGACTTATCCAGCTTGGAGGCTGATGCATCTCCACTTCCAACACGAGTATGCGGACTTGCTAGGTCCTGCATTTCCATAGACCTATTGGGAAAATATGTTACTAGCTATAATAATAACAACATAAGTATTTGTGCTATACTGTACACATAATTTCTTGTAAGTTATTTTATTCAACAATTAAAGTATATATAAATTAGAAAATGAATCCAAAGCTCTGGCATTTCCACAACTAAGGTTGAGATTAATGTGATATGGTGATATAAAAATATTCCAAATAATTTCTTGATTTTGTTTGTAAAAACAATAACAACAACACGTTTCAGCTGAGAACAGCCTTCATCAGGTGTCATCAGCTTCCACATCAGTGGAAGATTTTTATATCCAAACTAGATGGCAGCCCGATTCTAAAGAATCGGGAGTCTAGAATCCATATATACTTTATTTATTCAAATGTAAGAATAATACAATTAATAAATAATAGTAAGAAAGAACAAAAATAATAGGCAGTATATGGAGAAAACACCAAACAAAAGTTCAAAATTGGTGTGAAAATGTCACTGAACCACTTCACAACTAAATATATATAGTTTTGGTAAATGGTATTATCATTTTTTTGACGAAATTCGGCAGGAGCTTGAAGAGCAACGTCACTGGGCCCGCCTCCACGCAGTAGAAACTTGCTGTGAGGTAAAAATTCAAAAATCACACCAAAATGGCGGGCGGAGTGTGTCACAGTACGGCACGTTTCTGATTGGTCGCTCGCAGCAGGCGGCAACCAATCAGACACTGGACACTGTTGACATCCCTTAGCTCCGGACATTAGCTCCGGACATTAGCTCCGGACATTAGCTCCGGACAAAGCCACGGAAGTTGGCACAAATTGCAGGAAGTAGTATTCTAGGCAATTAATCTCCGGACATTAGCTCCGGACATTAGCTCCGGACATTAGCTCCGGACATTAGCTCCGGACAAAGCCACGGAAGTTGGCACAAATTGCAGGAAGTAGTATTCTAGGCAATTATATATTAGATATCACACTCATCTCAAGCTTAGCGGTGCAGATTGCAGACCTTTGAATTCTTTTTCCGCAGTTTACCATTGTGTTGCATTGGAAGATCCTCCCACTTTTCACCCGGTTGACTACAGTCCACTGCATCTTTTTACCACTTACACCTAGTCTTGTGCCTTAGTTGGCACAGCCCAACCAGGTGAGCATTTGTTATTTATTTCTCACCGCACTACCTGTCTTTCAGTTACTACTCTTAGATAGCGCTACAATTTTCTCCTTTTAAGGGCCTTCCGTTATCTACCATATAATATATATAACTTACAAATATATACAGCAAAACATCTCCATTACAAGGAACATAAAATTGCCGATTCTCCTTACATAAATCCTGCAATGGATAATTAGTCTTTACAGCAATGCTTCATGCTAAAGGTATGTAAAATAACTCTATACTCAAGGGAGTGCAAATTGTGTGTCCAGTGCATCCTGTAGGTCAATAACTTATCCACCAGTGTCTGACCCTACGGGTGTAGCTGGAGAGGCAGGTTTCTTCGTTCTGGGGAAGATCTATTAAGCAACATGAATGTCTGACCAGTCATTCTAAGCTATGTGCTCAGAAAATCAAAACATTATAAGAAGTTTATCAGCACAAGCTGACAATGCAAATTAAGCATGTAGCCTACTAGGGGATATTACCTACATTCAAATCGCACCTATTAGTGAGCTAAACTCTTCCTCCATGATGCAGAAATTAATTGGACCTAGAACAAGAGTTGTCTACAGCAAAATATAAGGCAAGCAATCACAATCATTCACCAGTGAGGGAAGTGGAGGCATGCAGAAACATTGGACAAAATGGTGCACCTTGCCTTTTTGCCAGACTTGGGATACTCTCTGCACACCTTTTATTAAAATATATCAAAAGAACTTTGAGTAATAATAAGCTCTATAATTGGATGTGTTAAAAAAAATGTTCCTATGTTGAGATAATCTTGTAAACGTGTCCCTGTTATATACTGTGTAATGGCTGTGTCTGACCGTACAAGGATATGGTCTAATCATACCACAGCTCCTGGGCAGGGGATGAAGCAAAAGAGAGTATACTGACAGGACAACATGGGATCATAAATGCTGCTTTCTGTGAGGTAAAACATTTCACTGTGTGTTTAAAAACATGTTTTAACTCACAGAAAGAATCAGCTGTGATCCCATACTGCACTGTCTGTCACATTTGCTTCCTCCTCTGCCTAGGAGATGTGGTATGATCAGACCATGTTCCTGTACGGTTAGAAAAGCCATTGCACAGTACAAAGAAGGCACATTTATACGATTATCTCAGCGCAAGAGCTTTTTTAAATACATCCAATTGTGGAACTTTTTTTTATTCCAAACTCTATTAGTTAATACTCTGGAATAGGGTTGAGCGAAACGGGTCGTTCATTTTCAAAAGTCGCCGACTTTTGGCAAAGTCGGGTTTCATGAAACCCGATCCGACCCCTGTGCGGGGTCGGCCATGCGGTACGCGACTTTCGCGCCAAAGTCGCATTTCAATGACGCGAAAAGCGCCATTTCTCAGCCAATGAAGGTAAACGCAGAGTGTGGGCAGCGTGATGACATAGGTCCTGGTCCCCACCATCTTAGAGAAGGGCATTGCAGTGATTGGCTTGCTGTCCGCGGCGTCACAGGGACTATAAAGGGGCGTTCCCGCCGACCGCCATGTTACTGCTGCTGATCTGAGCTTAGGGAGAGGTTGCTGCCGCTTCGTCAGAAGCAGGGATAGCGTTAGGCAGGGTCCATTAACCACCAAACCGCTTGTGCTGTAGCGATTTCCACTACCCAACACCACCTTCGGTGTGCAGGGACAGTGGAAGCTACATTTTTTTTTCCTCAGCGCTGTAGCTCATTGGGCTGCCCTAGAAGGCTCCCTGATAGCTGCATTGCTGTGTGTACGCCGCTGTGCAAACCAACTGCTTTTTTCAAAGCACAAATCCTCTTGTTCCTTCCTTTCTGCACAGCTATCTTGTTTGTTTGTCCACACTTTTTATTTAATTTGTGCATCAGTCCACTCCTTATTGCTGCCTGCCATACCTGGCTGAGATTACTGCAGGGAGATAGTAATTGAAGGACAGTTCCTTTTTTTTTTTTTTTTGTGGGAGATTAAGATTGGCATTTCTGCTAGAGTGCCATCCCTGTCTGTGTCATCTCTCACTCAGTGGGCCATAGAAAGCCTATTTATTTTTTTGCTTGATTTGGGTTCTAAAATCTACCTGAAAAAATCACTACATCAATCAGTGGGAGAAAAATATTGGCCTCAGGGCTTGTGTGCCACTCCTTACTCCTGTGTGTGCCATCTCTCACTCAGTGGGCCATAGAAAGCCTATTTATTTTTTTGCTTGATTTGGGTTCCAAAATCTACCTGAAAAAATCACAACATCAATCAGTGGGAGAAAAATATTGGCCTCAGGGCTTGTGTGCCACTCCTGACTCCTGTGTGTGCCATCTCTCACTCAGTGGGCCATAGAAAGCCTATTAATTTTTTTGCTTGATTTGGGTTCTAAATTCTACTTGAAAAAATCAATAAATCAATCAGTGGGAGATTAATATTGGCCTTTGGGCTTGTGTGCCAGTCCTAAGCGTGCCATCTCTCTCTCTCAGATAGTGGGCCATAGAAAGCCTATTTATTATTTTTTTTATTGGGTTTATAAATTTTCCCTGGAAAAAAAAAAAAGTGGGAGATTAATATTGGCCTCTGGGCTTGTGTGCCAGTCCTGAGCGTGCCATCTCTCTCACAAATAGTGGGCCATAGAAAGCCTATTAATTTTTTTGCTTGATTTGGGTTCTAAATTCTACCTGAAAAAATCAATAAATCAATCAGTGGGAGATTAATATTGGCCTTTGGGCTTGTGTGCCAGTCCTAAGCGTGCCATCTCTCTCTCTCAGATAGTGGGCCATAGAAAGCCTATTTATTATTTTTTTTATTGGGTTTATAAATTTTCCCTGGAAAAAAAAAAAAAGTGGGAGATTAATATTGGCCTCTGGGCTTGTGTGCCAGTCCTGAGCGTGCCATCTCTCTCACAAATAGTGGGCCATAGAAAGCCTATTTATTTTTTGGGTTGATTTGGGTTCTAAATTCTACCTGAAAAAATCAATAAATCAATCAGTGGGAGATTAATATTGGCCTTTGGGCTTGTGTGCCAGTCCTAAGCGTGCCATCTCTCTCTCTCAGATAGTGGGCCATAGAAAGCCTATTTATTATTTTTTTTATTGGGTTTATAAATTTTCCCTGGAAAAAAAAAAAAAAAGTGGGAGATTAATATTGGCCTCTGGGCTTGTGTGCCAGTCCTGAGCGTGCCATCTCTCTCACAAATAGTGGGCCATAGAAAGCCTATTTTTTTTTTTGGGTTGATTTGGGTTCTAAATTCTACCTGAAAAAATCAATAAATCAATCAGTGGGAGATAAATATTGGCCTCTGGGCTTGTGTGCCACTCCTGACTCCTGTGTGCGTCCTCTCTCACTCAGTGGGCCCTACAAAGCCTATTTTTTTTTATTTGTTTTCTAAATTCTCCCTGAAACAATCATTTTATTTTATTTTGTTTCTCAATTCTTCCTGAAAAATTCATTTTTTTGTATTTTTTTTTTCTAAAGTCTCCCTGGAAAAAAAAAAAAATCAAATCAGTGGGAGATTAATATTGCCCTTTCTGCTTGTGTGCCAGTCTTGACTCCTGGGTGTGCCATCTCTCTCTCTCTCTCCAATTGTGGGCCATAGAAAGCCTATTTATTTTTTTGCTTGATTTGGGTTCCAAAATCTACCTGAAAAAATCACTAAATCAATCAGTGGGAGATAAATATTGGCCTCTGGGCTTGTGTGCCACTCCTGACTCCTGTGTGCGTCATCTCTCACTCAGTGGGCCCTAGAAAGCCTATTTTTTGTTTTATTTGTTTTCTAAATTCTCCCTGAAAAAATCATTTTATTTTATTTGGTTTCTAAATTATTCCTGAAAAAATCATTTTTTTTGTATTTTTTTTTTGTAAAGTCTCCCTGAAAAAAAAATAAAAAATCAAATCAGTGGGAGATTAATATTGCCCTTTCTGCTTGTGTGCCAGTCTTGACTCCTGGGTGTGCCATCTCTCTCTCTCCAATTGTGGGCCATAGAAAGCCTATTAATTTTTTTGCTTGATTTGGGTTCCAAAATCTACCTGAAAAAATCACTAAATCAATCAGTGGGAGATAAATATTGGCCTCTGGGCTTGTGTGCCACTCCTGACTCCTGTGTGCGTCCTCTCTCACTCAGTGGGCCATAGAAAGCCTATTTTTTTTTATTTGTTTTCTAAATTCTCCCTGAAACAATCATTTCATTTTATTTGGTTTATAAATTCTTCCTTAAAAAATCATTTTTTTTTATTATTTTTTTTTTCTAAAGTCTCCCTGTTAAAAAAAAAAAAAAACAAATCAGTGGGAGATTAATATTTACATTTGCGCTTCAGTGACAGTCCTGCGTGTGTGGCATCTCTCTCATTTGTTGCCACCAACAACAGAGTGTGTAACATTGTGCCTGATTTTCGTTGTGGTCTCACCCACCTGTAAAGGGGTAGCTAAATCATACTGAAGTTATAGCTCACCATGTAAGTTGTGTGACAGCAACAAATACCGTTAGTTTGGTAACGTTTTTAAAACAATGAGGAAGTCTGGTGGAAGAGGTCGTGGCCGGGGGCGTTCATTGTCAGCTGGTAATGAGGGTAGTGGTAGTGGTGGAGCATCAGGTGGTCGTGGGAAAAAAAATATTGCACCTAAGTCTGGAGCTGTGGAGCCAGGTTCGTCGTCTGGCTACACAAGGCCTCGAACGCTCCCTTTTCTGGGAGTAGGAAAACCGCTTTTAAAGCCGGAGCAGCAAGAGCAAGTTTTGGCTTATCTTGCTGACTCAGCCTCTAGCTCTTTTGCCTCCTCTCGTGAAACTGGTAAAAGTAAAAGCAGCGCGTCGTTAGTGGATGTTCACGGTCAGGGACAAGTCGCTTCCTTGTCCTCTTCAGCAAAAACAACAACAGAGAAGAATGCAGCAGGCGACACAACGGGTTACTCCATGGAGCTCTTTACACATACCGTCCCTGGCTTAGAAAGTGAAGCAGTTAACAGTCCATGCCCATTACAAGTTGAATCTGACATGGAGTGCACTGATGCACAGCCACAGCCAGACTACTATGCTGGTCCTTTGACTCAGACCACAACATTGCCCTCGCAGGGTGCTGATCAAGAATCAGACCCTGATGAGACTATGTTGCCCCATCACGAACGCTATACCACCGACCGACACGGTGACACAGACGAAGTTGCACACGAGCTACAAGAAGAGGTAATAGATGACCCAGTTCTTGACCCCGATTGGCAGCCATTGGGGGAACAGGGTGCAGGCGGCAGCAGTTCTGAAGCGGAGGAGGAGAGGCCGCAGCAGGCATCAACATCGCAACAGGTTCCATCTGCCGGGCCCGTATCTTGCCCAAAACGCGTGGCAAAGTCAAAACCTGTTGGAGTACAGCGTGGCCATCCGGTTAAAGCTCAGTCTGCAATGCCTGAAAAGGTATCCGATGCTAGAAAGAGTGCAGTCTGGCATTTTTTTAAACAACATCCAATTGATCAGCGCAAAGTCATCTGTCAAAAATGTTCAACTACCTTAAGCAGAGGGCAGAATCTGAAAAGTCTCAATACAAGTTGCATGCATAGACATTTAACCACCATGCATTTGCAAGCTTGGACTAACTACCAAACGTCCCTTAAGGTTGTAGCACCCTCGGCCAATGAAGCTAGTCATCAACGCAACATCCCTTCCGGCAGTGTAGGGCCACCATTCTCTGCACCACCTGCAGTATCTGTGCAGGTGTCTTTGCCAGGCCAAAGCAGTCAGGGTCAGGGATTCACCAGTTTCGTAGTAGGAAACACTGCATCTAGAGCACTGGCGGCAACAATACCATCTCCCACCGTCTCTCAGTCTGCCATGTCCACCGGCACCCCCGCTAGTTCCACGATCTCCAGCTCTCCAGTCCAGCTCACCCTACATGAGACTATGGTTAGAAAAAGGAAGTACTTAGCCTTGCATCCGCGTACACAGGGTTTGAACGCCCACATAGCTAGACTAATCTCGTTAGAGATGATGCCCTACCGGTTAGTTGAAAGCGAAGCTTTCAAAGCCCTGATGGACTACGCTGTACCACGCTACGAGCTACCCAGTCGACACTTTTTTTCCAGAAAAGCCATCCCAGCCCTCCACCAGCATGTTAAAGAGCGCATCGTCCATGCACTCAGGCAATCTGTGAGCACAAAGGTGCACCTGACAACAGATGCATGGACCAGTAGGCATGGCCAGGGACGTTACGTGTCCATCACGGCACACTGGGTAAATGTGGTGGATGCAGGGTCCACAGGGGACAGCAAGTTTGGGACAGTTCTGCCTAGCCCACGGTCTAGGAAACAGTTGGCTGTAGCCGTTCGCACCCCCTCCTCCTCCTCCTCGTCATCCTGCAGAAGCGAGACCTCGTCCACAGACCGCAGTCGCACAACCACTCCATCCGCAGCTGCCACTGTTGCACACCAGGTCTCCCATTATGGGGCAGCTACTGGCAAACGTCAGCAGGCTGTATTGGCTATGAAGTGTTTGGGCGACAACAGACACACCGCTGAAGTTCTGTCCGAGTTCTTGCAGAAAGAAACGCTGTCGTGGCTGGGCACTGTAGATCTTGAGGCAGGCAAGGTAGTGAGTGATAACGGAAGGAATTTCATGGCTGCCATCTCCCTTTCCCAACTGAAACACATTCCTTGCCTGGCTCACACCTTAAACCTGGTGGTGCAGTGCTTCCTGAAAAGTTATCCGGGGTTATCCGACCTGCTCCTCAAAGTGCGTGGACTTTGCTCACATATCCGCCGTTCGCCCGTACACTCCAGCCGTATGCAGACCTATCAGCGTTCTTTGAACCTTCCCCAGCATCGCCTAATCATAGACGTTGCAACAAGGTGGAACTCAACACTGCACATGCTTCAGAGACGGTGTGAACAGAGGCGGGCTGTTATGTTTTTGTGGGAGGATACACATACACGGGCAGGCAGTAGGATGGCAGACATGGAGTTGTCAGGTGTGCAGTGGTCGAAGATTCAAGACATGTGTCAAGTCCTTCAGTGTTTTGAGGAATGCACACGGCTGGTTAGTGCAGACAACGCCATAATAAGCATGAGCATCCCCCTAATGCGTCTGCTGATGCAAAGTTTGACGCACATAAAGGATCAGGCGTCTGCAGCTGAGGAAGAGGAAAGCCTTGATGACAGTCAGCCATTGTCTGGCCAGGGCAGTGTACAGGACGAGGTAGCGGGCGAACAGGAGGAGGAGGACGAGGAGGATGATGGGGATGATTATATTTTTAATGAGGAAGCTTTTCCGGGGCCAGTGGAAATTGTTGGCGCGGCAAGGCCGGGTTCTGGTTTTTGGAGGGACACAAGTGACGTGGATTTGCCTGAAACTGCCCCTCAACCAAGCACAACCACAGATTTGAGAACTGGAACTTTGGGCCACATGGCGGATTATGCCTTACGTATCCTCAAAAGGGACACACGCATAACAAAAATGATGAACGATGACGATTACTGGTTGGCCTGCCTCCTTGATCCTCGCTATAAAGGCAAATTGCAAAATACAATGCCACATGAGAACTTGGAACTAATATTAGCAACCAAACAATCAACTCTTGTTGACCGTTTGCTTCTGGCATTCCCTGCACACAGCGCCTGTGATCGTTCTAACACGAGCTGCAGGGGCCAGCAGACCAGAGGTGTTAGAGGGGCAGAAATCAGAAGTGGCGTTGGCCAGAGGGGTTTTCTGACCAGGTTGTGGAGTGATTTTGCTATGACCGCAGACAGGACAGGTACTGCAGCATCAATTCAAAGTGACAGGAGACAACATTTGTCCAGTATGGTTACTAACTATTTTTCATCCCTTATCGACGTTCTCCCTCAACCGTCATTCCCATTTGATTACTGGGCATCAAAATTAGACACCTGGCCAGAATTGGCAGAATATGCATTGCAGGAGCTTGCTTGCCCGGCAGCTAGTGTCCTATCAGAAAGAGTATTCAGTGCTGCAGGTTCAATACTAACAGAAAAAAGGACTCGTCTGGCTACCCAAAATGTAGATGATCTAACCTTCATTAAAATGAACCACAACTGGATTTCGAAATCTTTTGCCCCACCTTGCCCGGCTGACACCTAGCTTTCCTATGTAAAGGTCTTGCCTGTGGACTATTCTGAACGACTTTTCCAATCTCGTAATTTGCAGCACCTGATTGTCCAGCATCCGACATGTTAACACCTCCCTAAATGGCCAAAGTCCCCACACGGGGCAGTGGTATCGCCACTTGGCGCCAGCACCCGTGAGAGTACTGTTTGTCTGAGGAGGTGGGTGTGCCCGCTTTTGGTCGACGGCACTGCCACTAGGTCCCTCATAGTACAATAAAGTGTCTGGCGGTGGTGGTGCGCACCCAACGTCAGACACACCGTTGTAATATGAGGGGCCCTGGGCCTGTACCACCGGCCACAAGACAGTCCCCCCCCCCAGCTCAAACAGTTCTCTACCACTTGCAAAATTTTCTCTCACAGCTCCACCAATGTTTAGTCTATGCGCTGACATCCTTCAATGCCTGGCACTGTCAATACCATTGTATTGACATTTTTCTTATGTTAGGCCTTCGAAGCCTGTCTGCGGTCACTCCTTCCACTAGGCCTCCACTGACCTGTCTACTGCTGCCCGTGTTCCCCTGGAACCAATTTTAAATTGCCTACAGCCCAATTATTGTTATGTTAGGCCTTCGAAGCCTGTCTGCGGCCCGTTCTTTCCACTACTACTACACTGACCAGGCCACTGCTGCCCGTGTTCCCCTGGAACCAATTTTAAATTGCCTACAGCCAGCCCAATTTATTATGTTAGGCCTTCGAAGCCTGTCTGCGGTCCCTCCTTCCACTAGGCCTCCACTGACCTGTCTACTGCTGCCCGTGTTCCCCTGGAACCAATTTTAAATTGCCTACAGCCAGCCCAATTTATTATGTTAGGGCTTCGAAGCCTGTCTGCGGTCCCTCCTTCCACTAGGCCTCCACTGACCTGTCTACTGCTGCCCGTGTTCCCCTGGAACCAATTTTAAATTGCCTACAGCCCAATTTTTGTTATGTTAGGCCTTCGAAGCCTGTCTGCGGCCCGTTCTTTCCACTACTACTACACTGACCTGGCTACTGCCGCCCGTGTTCCCCTGGAACCAATTGTAAATTGCCTACATCCCAATTTTTGTTATGTTAGGCCTTCGAAGCCTGTCTGCGGCCCGTTCTTTCCACTACTACTACACTGACCAGGCCACTGCTGCCCGTGCTCCCC
Source organism: Ranitomeya imitator (assembly GCF_032444005.1). Taxonomy (NCBI): domain Eukaryota; kingdom Metazoa; phylum Chordata; class Amphibia; order Anura; family Dendrobatidae; genus Ranitomeya; species Ranitomeya imitator. Next base: position 239,960,390 of record NC_091286.1, read on the forward strand.
TGGAACCAATTTTAATTTGCCTACAGCCAGACCAATTTATTATGTTAGGGCTTCGAAGCCTGTCTGCGGTCCCTCCTTCCACTAGGCCTCCACTGACCTGTCTACTGCTGCCCGTGTTCCCCTGGAACCAATTTTAAATTGCCTACAGCCCAATTTTTGTTATGTTAGGCCTTTGAAGCCTGTCTGCGGCCCGTTCTTTCCACTACTACTACACTGACCTGGCTACTGCCGCCCGTGTTCCCCTGGAACCAATTTAAAATTGCCGACAGCAAGCCCAATTTATTATGTTAGGGCTTCGAAGCCTGTCTGCGGTCCCTCCTTCCACTAGGCCTCCACTGACCTGTCTACTGCTGCCCGTGTTCCCCTGGAACCAATTTTAAATTGCCTACATCCCAATTTTTGTTATGTTAGGCCTTCGAAGCCTGTCTGCGGCCCGTTCTTTCCACTACTACTACACTGACCAGGCTACTGCTGCCCGTGCTCCCCTGGAACCAATTTTAAATTGCCTACAGCCAGACCAATTTATTATGTTAGGGCTTCGAAGCCTGTCTGCGGTCCCTCCTTCCACTAGGCCTCCACTGACCTGTCTACTGCTGTCCGTGTTCCCCTGGAACCAATTGTAAATTGCCTACATCCCAATTTTTGTTATGTTAGGCCTTCGAAGCCTGTCTGCGGCCCATTCTTTCCACTACTACTACACAGACCAGGCCACTGCTGCCCGTGTTCCCCTGGAACCAATTTTAAATTGCCTACAGCCAGCCCAATTTATTATGTTAGGCCTTCGAAGCCTGTCTGCGGTCCCTCCTTCCACTAGGCCTCCACTGACCTGTCTACTGCTGCCCGTGTACCCCTTGAACCAACATCAGAAAATATAAAAATAAGTATTTTGCTTATAAAAAAGAAAATACTGGAGAGATATCAAATGCAGACATTTTAACATTAAAAACAAACACATACAACAAAAATCTGGTACAGTACTAAAAATGGCCACCAGCTACAATAACTTTCTCCTGCAAGTAGTTAACTGAAAGTTTTTTTCAATTTAAAACACAGATATGGCATCCACCGAGTGTTGTCCTGTCGCGTCTTCTTTATATTATTGCCAAGAAGATGCAAAACAATGAAAATAATAAAATCATTATTTACCAAAAAAATAGAGTAAGTCAAAACCACATTGCAAATAAACATTCATTACAAATAAAGAAGCAGGGCGCGTCCGAGGGCGAGTATATACCTAATAAGAATATAATCACCCTCGGACGCGCCCTGCTTCTTTCCGACAGCCTTCCTTCCTAAGAATCAGCCCTTCCGTGGTGTAGAGAGAGGGTGTGTTACACTCCAAGGTGTTCCCCAGGTTGCCTTTCCTGGGCTTCGATCTTCATGCTCTGGTTTAGTAGTTGTCGGAAAGTAGGCTGCATTAGGCCTACAAATTGGGTATGGGGTGGAGAGAGATGGTGTGTTACACTCCAAGGTGTTCCCCAGGTTTCCTTGCCATTGCTTCGGTCTTCCGACTCTCGTTTAGTAGTTGTAGAAAACTACACTGCATTAGGCCTACAAAATGGGTATCGGGTGGAGAGAGATGGTGTGTTACACTCCAAGGTGTTCCCCAGGTTTCCTTGCCATTGCTTCGGTCTTCAGACTCTCGTTTAGTAGTTGTAGAAAACTACACTGCATTAGGCCTACAAAATGGGTATCGGGTGGAGAGAGATGGTGTGTTACACTCCAAGGTGTTCCCCAGGTTTCCTTGCCATTGCTTCGGTCTTCCGACTCTCGTTTAGTAGTTGTAGAAAACTACACTGCATTAGGCCTACAAAATGGGTATCGGGTGGAGAGAGATGGTGTGTTACACTCCAAGGTGTTCCCCAGGTTTCCTTGCCATTGCTTCGGTCTTCCGACTCTCGTTTAGTAGTTGTAGAAAACTACACTGCATTAGGCCTACAAAATGGGTATCGGGTGGAGAGAGATGGTGTGTTACACTCTAAGGTGTTCCCCAGGTTTCCTTGCCATTGCTTCGGTCTTCCGACTCTCGTTTAGTAGTTGTAGAAAACTACACTGCATTAGGCCTACAAAATGGGTATCGGGTGGAGAGAGATGGTGTGTTACACTCCAAGGTGTTCCCCAGGTTTCCTTGCCATTGCTTCGGTCTTCAGACTCTCGTTTAGTAGTTGTAGAAAACTACACTGCATTAGGCCTACAAAATGGGTATGGGGTGGAGAGAGATGGTGTGTTCCACTCCAAGGTGTTCTCCAGGTTGCCTTTCCTGAGCTTCTATCTTCAGGCTCTCGTTAAATTGTGGTTAAATGGAAAAACTGCATTTGGCGTACTAGTTGGTTTGGGGCCTACTAACAGTGTCTGCCGCTCCTTGCTGTTCTCCTGGTTTCCTGTCCTGAAATTCCGTTTTCAGGCGCTCATTAAGTAGTTGTTAATGTTAGACTGCATTTGGCCTACTAGTTGGGTTGGGGCCTACTATCGGTGTCTGCCACTCCTTGCTGTTCTCCTCCACTGAACAAAGCTGTGCCGCCTGTTTACTACGGTTGCCAATTTTGAACTGCATTTCGACTACTTACTGATTTGGGCCTACTCTCTGTGTCAGCCTCTCATTCCAGTTGTCCTCCACTGCAATGCCCCCTGGTTAGTCCTGTGTTACCAATTTTGAACTGCATTTAGCCAACTTTATTCTTTGGGCCTATATCTGTGTTTCCTCCTCATCCTGCCCATTGCCCAGCCAGTGATAGATGAGTCTGCTGGTATATTGACCCATAATGCAACATTCCCCGTGCACGCTACACAACAACATTGTGACCCTGCTGAAAGTCAGGTTGCTCTTCCCGCATACCATACCACCTTACACGGGGACAAAGAGGAAGGTGCAGATGAAAGTGCAGGTTCCTTCATCAGGTGGGGGGAGGAATACTAGTTGGCGACGTCACTGGCACAGGGCCTCTCATAGTACGCAAAAGTGTTGCTGCCGGTGGGAGGCGCCCCCGCCGTGCAAACACACCGCTGTACTTTGAGGGGCCCTGTGCCAGTGCCAATGCCAACGAGTGGGCCCCCCCTGCTTGCTCAGGTTCACAGCACTTGCAAAGTTGAAATACTTACCTCTCCCTGCTCCACTGCCGTGACGTGGTCCAGATTTCCTGGGCCCACTAATTACTTGAACCAGCCCTACCCACCACAACTTTAGCCAAATGACCCCCAATTTCAAATGCCTTCCAATTATTATAAGGTAAATTACGCTTGACAAGCTTCATTAAGAAGAATGGATGGTTTTGACATTAAAATGGGCACTCTAGGTGTTTTCCTGGCCCCCACTCACTGCCGACTATGCTGCCCCATTGACTTGCATTGGGTTTCGTGTTTCGGTCGATCCCGACTTTACGTCATAATCGGCCGATTTCACTCGACCCGACTTTTGAGATAGTCGGGTTTCGCGAAACCCGGCTCAACTCTAAAAAGGTCAAGGTCGCTCAACTCTACTCTGGAACTCTCTACCCCAACATATCAGACTCTCGCCTACCGTGGACACCTTCAAAAAGAACCTGAAGACCCACCTCTTCCGACAAGCCTATAACCTGCAGTAACCACCGATTGACCAAACCGCTGCTTGACCAGCTCTGCCCTCACCTACTGTATTCTCACCAATTCCTTGTAGATTGTGAGCCCTCACGGGCAGGGTCCTCTCTCCTCCTGTACAAGTCATGACTTGTGTTGTGCAAGATTATTGTACTTGTTTTTATTATGTACACTGCTTCTCGCATATAAAGCGCTATGGAATAAATGGTGCTCTAATAATAAATAATAATAATAATGTACATTGCTCATCATTAGACAGTCTTTTTAAACTTCAGTTTCTGCAGATCTGAGGCATAGACTCATGAATGTACAGTGCTATTTTTATAGGGGCTATGTCCACTACAAAGCTATGAGCTGAGATTTTATGTAAGTTGGGGAAAAAACACTCCCTACAAATATTCTGAATAAAGGTACAACTCCTATTTGGTTTGTAGATATCATTAAAATACATTAATTTAAATTTACGCAAGTAGTCTTTTCCAGTGCACAAAACTTGGGAGAAGAGTTTTGACAGTATTAGTAAATCGGGTTCCAGGTTTCATCCCTCCAGAGCCTCTGAAGTGCAGTGGGTTAACATTTGCACTATAAGCTTATGAGATCTATAATGATTCACTCTGCCCAGATCACAATAGGTCCAGAAAGATATCTTTTGTTGCTAATATCAGAAGAGAAGTTACCAAATAAACCTATTTAGGTCCAGCATTGCTAAATCTATTGGTTAGGAGATCCAATGACTAATTAAATTAAGAAACTCCTTATATCATAGGTTTTTCTCTTACATTTTATATAAACTCTCATTAGAATTGATAGAAAACTTCTGCAGTTTGTGAGGCCTACAATTAAATATATGTCATTCTTATTGTAGGAACTTAATGATTCTCAGCACAAATCAGTAGCAAACTCTATGGTATTCTGTAATCCATCAAAATGTTCCCGACTGCTTTCCATGCCATAAAATCTGTTCATGGTTTAGCTCCGAAGCGAAAAGGATTGCATACCTGATATGTCTGCAGTTTTCTACCCAAAAAATTTCGACAAACCACATCTACAAGAGTCAGCTTTGTGTGGAATCCTACAAAATATATTTCCCTATACATTTATCAACGAGTCATCATTTTTGTTAAGATAATATTTTAAGGTACAGGTAACATTTCTAGTGACGCAGATAGCCCATTACTTGCAATATAGTGCTAAATACTACCACAGGCAAAGTCCTGAATCAGACCCATGGTGATGTTCAGTATATTCGTATGTGTACATAGCCAATCACTGAAGTTCGTCTCTGAAAAATTTTCATCAGCTGTATGGAGTGAGTATAAGAGCCGTGCATTCTGATGTCAAGGGCAGAGCAATAAAGAGTTTACACTTCCGATTTTGAACATACAAGCATCTGTCTGCTGAAACCAATCACTGGCTGCAGTATTGACTGGTTAGACATTGATTGGCTGCAGTGGTCATTAGTCCATCTGTACATAATAGAAAATTTGGAAATTAGTGAAGGATATTGACAGCCTTTGAAGAGCAGTGAGGCTGAGTAAAATGAGTATATATTATTTTCGAACATTCTTGGCTGTTTTTTAAAAAAATAATCAAATTCAAGGACGGATGACTCTTTTAAATATGTTGGTGTGATGATAAATGAATCAGGATTTAATTCTGGAGCCCTTATATTTGACCATATGTACAAGGATTCTCTATATGCAACAATCCTTATAAATCTGGTACTATTTATTTGGACGATGCATATCATATAACACAATCCATACATTTATAATTCAAATTTCTCTTGCAATATTTAACATGAGATATTATCAGTGCCTATATTGACCATAATTTGCCTCATTCTGTGATTGATTAGAGTGGATCCCAGTCTTCTCTCTTACTCGAATTATTCTATAGATATTTTTCGTTCTGAAGCAACATATTTGGTGATATTAGACTCCCTGCCTGTGATAGTTTGCCTTGATCAGGAGTAATGTATTTTTATACCTCCTTAGTGTTGCATTGCTAAATTTTAAGTCTACATAATACGATAACAGGCTACAGTGTATATAGATAGCGAATCTCTCAAAGAATATACAAAAGCATGTCTTTGAGTTACAGGAATGAGAAAAATAAAGGTCTGTTATATTATTGTTAAGGTACTTTGTAAAGGGTACGTGAAAATGCTAAGTTTCACAGACACTCCATTAAATGCCTAATTTTATCACTTCACAGCTCTGGATTTGAATAGATGGCCACATGTGTTTGCTTTCAAAGAAATCTTTTAGACTACTCTGGAAAGGAAGCCTATGCGTATAGGACCTTCTAAAGCAATGAAAGATTTTATTTTACCTTTTTAAAATGGCATGTTTTCCTAAAATGAGTGAGGAGCAAAACATAAAGCACCTAGGAGAACAAGGCAGTACAGACAGCCCATCTGCAATTCAACCACATGAAAGACTCATGGGCACATTCAAAACCATTAACAGAAGTGCCAGGAAAATCTGCCAAAAAGCCAGATGCTGCTAAGCATTAAGCGATATCTTCCACAGGTTGTCATCTGAATCCTCTAATTACTAGTCAAAGGGAGAAAGTAAGAAGAATCACATGATTCATTTACATGAGAACCATACACACATCACCAAGAATGAAGCCAGAAATTGGTGGTTTCAGCCTTCACAATATGGCACTATTATTGCCCAGTGGTTTACTACTACTGACCATGAAGAGCATGTCTCAGATGGAACAATCAGTTGTAGATAGCCACCATGAAAACCTTATACATCAGTGGATTACAACCGGTTATAAAAACAACTGCCACCACACCCTGAAAGCTACATTCTGTGCCATGCTTTGCAGTAGCAGAAGAAAGAGAATGTTAGGGTTGGCGGAACGCACCGAATATATATTTATTAGAGGAAGTTGGTGCGTTCGCAACCCGGGATCCACCGTGCAGGAAAGCACCTGTAGCTAGATATGGCGGTACTATATAGTGGTATAAACAGACTCTGTTACTTCACAGAGTCTGTTAGCAAAGATAACGCTGCGCCCTGTTTGGCTCACAGAGGCACACAGCTACTTAGCAGAGCAGATGGTGGTCATGCAGTCAAATGCAAACATGAAACTCCTCGCCGGAGATGCCAGCATTCTAGGGGCTTATTTCAGCCGGGTCCCTGAATACATACACACAAAACTCCTCGCCGGAGGTGCCAGCATTCCAGAGGCTTATTTCAGCCGGGTCCCTGAATACACACACACAAAACTCCTCGCCGGAGGTGCCAGCATTCTAGGGGCTTATTTCAACCGGGTCCCTGACTGCATACAAAACATGACCACACTGGCGCTGAGCTCATATATAAATTGACACTAGTGCATGGCCCAGCGGTCATGAGAACCTTTTATAGCTGTAGCACCTACAGGACCTTCCAAGAAGGACCAATGGAAGGCTGCCACAGAACTTGATCAGGTACAGGGCCTTCCTGGAGGACCAATGAAAGTTGCTGCAGTACCTGAGCATGTGACCCTTGATATCCACTGAGAGATCTTGCCCTGGGCATGCCCAGTGTGTGCAAAGCAGGAGACCGATTCATAGAGCGGGAGCGGGAGACCGATTCGTAGAGAGTTACAATAGTCGAGACAAGAATGAAAAAGAGAAACAGTGAGAGTTTTTGCAGAGTCCAAAGTAAGAAAGGGTCGAAGTCTAGAATTGTTTTTGAGGTACAGATAACAAGAGCGAGCCAGTGATCGGATGTGGGGGGTGAATAAAAAATCAGAAGTTTGACCCCAAGACTGTGGGCGTGTTGCTGGGGAGTAAGGGTGGAACCACCCACAGAAATGGCAATGTGGGCATAGGTACATTAGTAGAGGGAGGTTGTTGTCTCAAAGTGGTGGTCAGTTGGAGAGGTTTCACTGTGATGCTATGATTTGGTAGTGACATGAAGGCTACTGATTAAGATTCATTATAGAAAGTTAGGTTGGCAATATTTTAAATCATTGGGAGTGAAGAGCGAGTATACTCGTTACTCGAAATTTCCCGAGCATGCTTGGGGGTCTCCGAGTATTTTGGCGTGCTCAGAGATTTAGATTTTGTCGATGCAGCTGCATCGTTTGCGGCTTCGAGACAGCTTGAATACATGTGGGGGTTGCCTGTCTGTTAGGAAATCCCCACAGGTATTCAAGCTGTCTAGCAGCTGCAAATCATGCAGCTGCGTCAACATAAACTAAATCTCTGAGCACGCCAAAATACTCGGAGACCACCTGAGCATGCTATGGAAATCTCGAGTAACGAGTATACTCGCTGATCACTAATCATTGGATTTTCATGTTGTACTTTATAAAGCACTAAAACAAAGGTGTAATTTGAAAAACATTTATATAATATTTATATTAATATATATCTATATACATAATTGTCTAAGAGGTACTTCCGTCTGTCTGTCTGTCCTTCTGTCACGGTTATTCATTCACTGATTGGTCTCGGCAGCTGCCTGTCATGGCTGCCGTGACCAATCAGCAATGGCCACAGTCCGATTAGTCCCTCCCCTACTCCCCTGCACTCACTGCCCGCCGCCCGCTCCGTAATCCCAACCGCTCACACAGGGTTAATGGCAGTGGTAGTGGCCCGCGGTTTAACGCGCTCTGTTACCGCTGCTATTAACCCTGTGTGTCCCCAACTATTTACTATTGATGCTGCCTATGCAGCATCAATAGTAAAAATAGATCATGGTAAAAATAATTTAAAAAAAAACCTGCTATACTCACCCTCCGCCGCCTTTCTCGCTCCTCGCCACGCTCCCGGGACCGCTCCATTGCAAGCGGCAGCTTCCGGTCCCATCCCAGGGCTGGTGTGCGGCAAGGACCTGCCGTGACGCCACGGTCATGTGACCGTGACATCATCATAGGTCCTGCTCACACCAGCCCTGGGACTGCAAGTTGCCGCTTGCAATGGAGCGATCCCAGGAACGTGCCGAGGAGCGGGAAAGGCGGCGGATGGTAAGTATAGCAGGACTTCCAACGGGCTATAGGTGAGTATATGTTTTTTTTTTTAGTCTCTATGCTACGTGGCTCTGTGCTGGGCAATATACTACATGACTGGGCAATATACTACATAGCTCTGCTATATACTACGTGGCTGGGCAATATACTACGTGGCTCTGCTATATACTATGTGGCTGGACAATATACTACGTGACTGGGCAATATACTACGTGGCTCTGCTATATACTATGTGGCTGGACAATATACTACGTGACTGGGCAATATACCGTACTACGTGGGCTGTGCTATATACTATGTGGCTGGGACCAGTGGTGCATCAGGTTGACAGATTCCTTCTGGGAAACATGTGAGATCAGCAGGTATTCTTCATCTCTCCTATTTATCAGGACAGGTGTGCAACATCTGCTTATGGCATATTCGTCCGACAGACATCTGTAGACGTGATGTCACCAAATACAGAAGTGAGAAGATCCTGAATAATACAATAAACTCCAGATTCATGTTTAAAAGTAAGTTCTTTGCCATTTAGCCAGCTTTAAAGGATTATCCAACTCCACTTACTTCCATATGGGGAGGTGAAGGGTATTGGTGATGGTGATGTCATCATACGTGCTGGAATGTGTGCACCATCGACAGTTATCATGTAGACATGACATTACATTACTAGCACTGCTTTACTTCACAATGCAGAATTGAGTTGAGCAAGAATAACCCTTTTATTACTACTTATCAGTCACAATATAGCTTCTATAATTTATTCGCATAGAACGTGGTTCACAACAACCTCCCAGAGCTGAATGAGGTTCTCAAGTTTAAAAAAGCTTAGAGACCACTGTTTTAAAAAGTCTTCATAATACTGCCATACATAGCAGTTTCATCATAATAATGCTATGAATTCTCAGATATCTCATATAGTCATGAAGTGATATACTGTACGTCAGCCATTTTTCACAATTTTAGAAAAGCTTTATTTTTTATTTGCTTACTGTTTAGGAAATTGTAGTCCTTAAAAAGGTATGCCAATTTACACCACATTGACAAATGGTTCTTTTGCCCTTCATCAGACTTCATCTAGTGTACAATGAGTTTTGGGAGTTTTCCTACAGGATGTGCCGAATTTGTCACAAAGTAATGTATAGATAGCAATAACCATTGAAACAATATAAATCTATAAGTGTAGCTGACCTTGACGGTATAGGCCCTTTTTGATTCCAGCTACGTGTACTTCCCAAAATGCAGCAGTCTGATTAAGATGCAAAGGGTTAGGAATCCAATAATGTTTGATATCTTGCATTTTATTTTTTTTTTTTTAAATACTTCATACTAATCCCAAAGTAGTAAGGAGCAGAAGTCATAAAAAAAACTGTGCGCTTGTAAGACATTTCAAGTTTTGGCATCATTTTTGTCACATCACCCTTTGATGGTAAACGAGGATAGAAATCAAGAAAACACTTAACGAGTAACTAATATTTCAACATAAATCAATAATCGTACATGTGAAAATAAGCAACTTTGTAACAAATCTTATCAGAGAAATCTGCTTCTTTCTCTGCCAGAATTGATCAGTTATTACAAATTCTTAATTCTGAAGTAAAATCTGTATTCAGTGAAGACAGACTTCCCCATTACTAAAATATCATCTCATCAATAGCAGCTGCCATCTCAAATCTAGATAGGAAGGAGGTGGAGCTCTGTCTCTAGCTCCTCCCTCTTTCCATCGGCATAGAATTTTATCCACAGCATCTACCATCTATCTCAGTAATGGGAAAGTCTGTCTTCACCGAATACAGATTTTCTCTCAGAATTGAGAACTGTAACAATGACGGACCAATTCTGGCAGAGGAAGAAGCAGATTTCTCTGACCAGATATATTAAAAAGGTTGATTATTTTATTTGTATTATGAAAAAAAAAATTAAAACAATGGTTCCACTTTAAATTAACAAAATTATTATTGTAAAAAGGAGAAAGTTCTTATATTGTCTAAAAAATCTGATAGAAAAGGGTTTATCATACCTTGGTGCCCAAATAACAGTGCCACACGTGACTAAATAATATTTCAAATTGTTGTCTAAGCGTCAAAGCCATAAAATACAGTGACTCCTAGAAATTACCATTAATTTACTGTATTATGCCCGCACAGCAGTGCCATATGATGCCTAGATCATTACCACTATATAGTCTTCAATAGACTTGGACTGTGCCACTGGAGAACAGGTGATTTTACCAGTGGGCCCCTGTGCAGGGGTGGGCCACCCAACCCCTACATCAGTGGTGGGGAATCTTTTTTCTCACATGGACCATTTGGATATTTACGCCATTCTTCCGGGACTGTACAAATTGCTCGCTAACTCCACTCACAAAGGAGGCCCTAATGCTGGCACTTGTGTCATCAAATCTTTTCACTGCATGCCACTCAACACTCAGCAGTGAACACTGCATGCCCATGCTCAGGGGGCAAGAAGAAATGAATGGTCTGGTAGCCATCAAAATACAGCTGCCGGCCCAAGCACTGCGGTCCCCATGAATCTGCCCAGGGGCCAGATAAAATATCATAGAGGTCCATAAACTGCCAGCAGGCCTGAGGTTACCCACCTCTGCCCTACATCACCATTGTTTGGCACAGTACATTTAATGCAAGATATACAGACAAGGGCAGCATCTGTACATTCATTCAACAAACTACCCAGTCTAGTTATATGAAGAAGCAGAGACAAATATTTGAACAAGTGTCAGGTAAAATTTCATATAGCTGAACAGTAGGTCCCTAGAATTAATGTCACTGGTGGACCATCAGCACCATAGTCTGACCCTGGTCCTCAACCATTGCACTTTATAGTGCCAAAATTACCACTGCACAATGCCTACAGTGGGGGAAAAAAGTATTTCGTCAGCCACCAATTGTGCAAGTTCTCCCACTTAAAAAGATGAAAGACCTGTAATTGACATCATAGGTAGACCACAACTATGAGAGTCAAAATGAGAAAAAAAATCCAGAAAATCACCTTGTCTGATTTGGCAAGATTTATTTTGCAAATTATGGTGGAAAATAAGTATTTGGTCACCTAAAAACATGCAAGATTTCTGGCTCTCACAGACCTGTAACTTCATTTTTAAGAGGCTCCTCTGTCCTCCACTCATTACCTGTAATAATGGCACCTGTTTGAACTTATCAGTATAAAAGACATCTGTCCATAACCTCAAACAGTCACACTCCAAACTCCACTATGGTGAAGACCAAAGAGCTGTTGAACAACACCAGAAACAAAATTGTAGCCCTGCACTAGGGTGGGAAGACTGAATCTGCAATAGGCAACCAGCTTGGTGTGATGAAATTAACTGCGGGAGCAATAATAAAAAAATGGGACATACAAGACCACTGATAATCTCCCTTGATCTGGGGCTCCACGTAAGATCTCACCCAGTGGGGTCAAAATGATAACAAGAATGGTGAGCAAAAATGCTAGATCTAGAGATGAGCGAGTAGTGAAATATTAGAATTCGCTATACTCGCTATATTCGCTATGCCCTCATAAGTTGAAACGTTGTGATTTTCTCTGCTTTTTAAAAAAAATTAAAGGTAGATTTTTTAGAATGGACTCTGAAGTTGAGTACAACTGATATCTGTATGTAACTACTGGACTTGGACTATGCTATTAAACTCTGCTTTAAAGGTACAGTAAATACTACCACCACATTCTCAAATAAAGCTGGGTTCACATTGATACAGTACGCTTTACCGAGCAGTTAGAGTTTCCAAATTAATCTCTGAAACACTGACAGGAAACCAGACAGAGCCCTGATAGAGCGATTCACTTGATTGAAGTCACTGGTGTCACTGTGGACACTGGTCTTCACCATGGCTCTGTCAGGATTCCTGTCAGATTACAGATAGTCAGGGATTCTCACAGCAAACCCATCATTGTGCTCGCTGGAGAGTTGTGTATTAACCCCTTTCTGACCTCGGACGGGATAGTACATCTGGGGTCAGATCCCCTGCTTTGATGTGGGCTCTGGCGGTGAGCCCACATCAAAGCCGCGACATGTCAGCTGTTTTGAACAGCTGACATGTGTGCGCAATAGCGGCGAGTGGAATAGCGATCCACCCACCGCTATTAACTAGTTAAATGCCGCTGTCAAACGCTGCCAGCGGCATTTAACTACTGCTTCCTGTCGCACGGACGGAAATGCGCTCATCGTCGATCCCGTCACATGATCGGGGGTCAGCGATGTGTCAGTATAGTAACCACAGAGGTTCTTGAGACCTCTATGGTTACTGATGCCGGTTTGCTGTGAGCGCCACCCTGTGGTCGGCGCTCATAGCAAGCCTGTAGTTAAGCTACATAGGAGTGATCTGATGATCGCTGCTATGTAGCTGAGCCAATCAGGCTATGCCAGCTTCTAGCCTATCATGGAGGATATTGAAGCATGGCACAAGTAAAAAAAAATGTTTAAAAAAATATGAAATAAATAAAAAAAATATAAAAGTTTAAATCACCCCCCTTTCGCCCCATTCAAAATAAAACAATAAAAATAAAATCAAATATACACATGTTTGGTATCGCCGCGTTCAAAATCGCCCAATCTATCAATAAAAAAAAGGATTAACCTGATCGCTAAACGGTGAAGCGAGCAAAAAATTTTAAACTTCAAAATTACGTTTTTTTGGTCGCTGCAACGGGCGATCAAAGGAACGTATCTGTACCAAAATGGTATCACTAAAAACATCAGCATGCAAAGAATAACCCTCACCCGACCACAGATCACAAAAAATGGAGACGCTGCGGGTATCGGAAAATGGCGCAATTTTTTTTTTTTTTTTTAGCAAAGTTTGGAATTTTTTTTTACCACCTAGATAAAAAAAATAACCTAGACATGTTAGGTGTCTATGAACTCATACTGACCTGGAAAATCATAATGTCAGGTCAGTTTTAGCATTTAGTGAACCTAGCAAAAAAGCCAAACAAAAAAACACACATGGGATTGTACTTTTTTTGCAATTTCACCGCACTTGGAATTTTTTTTCCCATTTTCTAGTACACGTCATGGTAAAACCAATGATGTCATTCAAAAGTACAACTCGTCCCGCAAAAAATTAAGCCTTCACATGACCATATTGACAGAAAAATAAAAAAGTTATGGCTCTGGGAAGGAGGGGAGCGAAAAATGAACACTGAAAAACGGAAAATCCCAAGGTCATGAAGGGGTTGATGTGAACTTAGGCCAATATTAACATTTAATAGCAAATAACAGCTCCATGCATAAAGCAATCTAAAACCAGGTAATGTCTGAATAAAACTTGTATTCATTAATATTGGGATTCATGATGGCCACAAGTTCCAGGGATCAGGCGACCTGCATTGCCCCACTATAATATGGCCAGCTGTTATGCCCAATGTGTAGAACCCTAAAGCCTGAAAATAAATACTAGTTTGTTCTTTCTTTAGGTGTCCCTCAGACAGAGAAAGGAAAAACAAGAAGCAACGTTTGTTTTTCACATCTCATGTCTAAATGTTATTTTCTTTTTTTGTCTCTAATTCTACTAAATGGCTCCTGACTTTGCTACTGTACTGCATACCTACAATGGCTTCCATGTGTTCTACCTTCTACATGCGCAATATATTTATCCGAAAATAGACAATAAAAACAGGGGTGTACACTGTTTCAATAGGATGATGTATTGCTCCTGTCAGTCATACTGCATCTAATGTGCCTAATGTACATGATATACCAACAATCTGTGAGAAACAAATTCTATGCACATAGAAAGTGTGGCAATTATTGAGGGTAATAACTACATGAACCACCAGAGTGCGCTTTAACACTGCAAAATATGGCTTCTTCTTTTTTTTTTTAAAGCTGAAAAGCCAAAATGTACAGAATGTGATAAAATGCATTGTTTCAGTTTTTCACAGCTGCATCCAGTATATGTATTCAGCAATATGTTATGTGGTAGAAATATACATAGTACCACTAAATTGCTGGGTGAAATAGATGACTAATAGCAACAACTTATAACCTTGAAACTCTCCATATTGTAGCTTAGCTTCCTGAATCACTGCAATGAAATCGGCTATCCGTTCTTGATCGCAATCAGTCCAATTAGAATTTTCACAATTAAATCTAATTAAGCCGGCCTTACACATGAGATAGCAGTCAGCCAAGCTATCCCTTTAAACTCTTAATTATTATATTATGATTATTGAACGCATCATAAACATAGTTGCCTGAGCAGCTTTCATATTACTTCAAAGGAAAAAGGGAGACAAGATGCTGCCAGACACTCATGATAGTAGGTTATCAATGGATCAGTCATGCTGAAAGACATCATACCAATCAATACTTGTAGCTGACGCTTACCATAGGATCAGTCAAGGATCTTGAATATAGCATTAATCTTATGGCCCTCTAATACTTTAGAATAACAGTGGTGAAAACTACCAATATTGACAGGCTTGGCCATCAAATATGTATTTTTAGTGAGAGATGATTGTCGAGGAGATAAGCATGTCTATGAGTGTCTCATTTTGGACTGTAGAACCTTTACTATTTGGCGAGATAAGCTGCCCCCAGTGATGTCTGGCATTGGCTATCTTGGACAGCAGAGGAATGCTCGGCAGGTTGAGCACTCTTCTGTACAGAGATGTTGGGAGAGATAGCTGCCAGCCGAACAATCAAAGTATTTTTCAAGCAATAAAATTCATTTTTTTCCTGACTGTAGCTTATTGTGGGGTTGCGACGGTGGTGAAGCAGGGCCACAGGAGGCCGGGGAGCCACTGCAAGAAACCAGCGCAGGCAGGAGTGGAGCGATGGTGCTTGCCCTGGACTGGAAGGAGGGGTATCCCAGTGGTGCAAGGCAGGAGCCACTGATCTCCAGGTGGTGGGCTTCATGAAAATGTCAGCAGTGCAAGGCAGGAGCCATTGACCTCCCTGTGATGGCTTCAGAAAAATGGTGACTTGACTGCGCATACGCAGATTCATATCTCGGCTCAGAGACTAGACGAAATCTCAAATCTGCGCATGCACAGCTTTTGAAGCTATTTTACCACTGGGAGATCAATGTGCACCGTGCGAACTCTGCTCCTACATCTCACCGCCGACATTTTTGTGAAGCACAGTGTTCATTCGCACATCCTAAAGACAGATCCTAAGAGAATCCTTTGAGCCATTCCCTCTTCGTAAAGGCCATAAAAACTAGTAATACATAAAAATGCCCATATCTCTTGAATTGTATTTAAAAACAAAAAGAAAAACTATTTTGGGGAGCTAAGGGAATAAAATAAGCACAAAACCTGGCCACTTTTCACTTGGTGGCAAGGCCTCGTCAACAATACAGTCATTACATAAATATAATCCATTATAATTATTACAATTTTCTTATTTCACCTGCTTTTTTCCATGATTTCATTCATTTAGGACGAATTTACAGTTTTTAAATAAATTCAATCAATTAACCACCAGAAAGCAGAAAATGTAGATATGCGAGGTCGCACCCATTGCAATATATTATTTTATTTTACTGTTCATACTATAGTTACCACTTTTTCCCGAGAAGTGATGACACCTAGTACTTCTGCTGACACAGGCTATTCTCATCCAAACGTCTGTATCAGGAGTATAAAATTAGACTAAAAGGTTTATTAGTATATGTGAGGAAAGTCCTATTCATAGCAAACTTTTATAGATCAAGTTTTCCAACATATTCACTGATGTAGGTAGTGACTTATTCGCCAAATTCACATGACCAAATTTTTGGTCTAAAAACTGACAGCATTTGGACCAATGTTGTTCGGATTTTTTTTCATGCACCGAGTCTCTGCATGAAAAAAAATGCAGCATGTACTAGTTTCATTTTTCATTTCATTTTTTTTTTTCATTTTTGGGCAGGTAAATTTTATTTTTACATATGAATAACTTTAAAATCATCAAACATTAGTGTTGAGCGATACCTTCCGATACCGGGAAATATTGGATCGTATCGATATCCAAAAAATATCGGGTATCGCCGATTCCGATACTGGAAACCAATGCAAGTCAATGGGACACAAATATCGGAATGAAAATAAACCCTTTCTTTCTTTGTACATCCAGTTCGGGAGGGGGGAAGAGTGTGGGCGGTGCCTGGGCGGAGACTGTGCGTGTCTGTGTGTGCAGGCGGGGTCTGTACGGGCCTCTCGGGGGTCTGTGCGGGCCTGCCGGGGGCCTGTACGGGCCTCTCGATGGTCTGTGCGGGCCTGCTGGAGGTCTGTACGGGCCTCTCGGGGTCTGTTTGGGCCTGCCAGGGGTCTGTATGGGCCTCTCGGGGGTCTGTACGGGCCTCTCGGGGGTCTGTCCTGGTCTGCCGGGGCCTGTACGGGCCTCTCGGGGGTCTGTGCGGGCCTGCCGGGGGTCTGTACGGGCCTCTCGGGGTCCTTGTGTCTGTGTGCAGGCATTGTCCGATGGGACTACAAGTCCCATCGGGCTATGCCTGCTACAATGCCAGTGATTAACACATTAGCCAATGATGGGACAGTAGTAGTCCCATCATCCGGCTAATGTGTTGAATGTAAAAAAAACACAAACATACATACTACATACAACATACTACATACATACATACAACATACATACTACATACATACTATATGCATACAACATGCATACTACATTCATACTACATACATACAACATATTATATACTACATACATACTACATACATATATACTACATACTACATACATACATACAACATACATACAACATACATACATACTACATGCATACTACATACATACATACTACATACATACAACATACATACTACATACATACATACTACATACATACACACTACATACATACATACTACATACATACATACTACATACATACTACATACATACTGCATGCATACTACATACATACAACATACATACAACATGTTACATTCATACTACATACATGCAACATGCATACAACATACTACATACATACTACATACATACAACATACATACAACATACTACATACATACTACATACATACTACATACAATACATTCGTACATTACATGCAATACATACATATAGACATACAGTACATATAACATAGAGTACATACTCACCCTCACTTGTCACTTTGTTCCTCGAAGCCAGTGTCATTTGTAAAAAATATTAAAATAACAAACAAGCAAACAATACACTCCCTGATCCGCAGAAATCCACAAGTGTCCAATGACGATATCCCATGGAGAACAGCAGCATCAGCTGATGCGACCGCTCTCTAGGGGCTCCAGGAATACAATGACGGGAGGAAGGTATGCTTCCTCACTGTATTCCTCCACCACTGTAAAAAAATAGTCCATAGTCTCACTTTTGGCATTGCTGTGTGAGAAAGTTCCCATGCAGCTTTTGCCATAAAGTGAGACCAGTGAACTAAGGTAACCTCTCAGTGATGCACTGCAGGAGCTTCCATAGTACAAGGATAAATGTATTTAATGCAAAAAAGCAGATATCTTTCATCGAAAAATTGTACTTTTAACATGTGTACCTCACAAACAATTTTTATTCAATATATATGTTTATCTGAAAATAAGACAGGGTGTTATATACGGTAATTGTTTGCTAAAAAAAATGTGCTAGGGCTTATTTTCGGGGGATGTCTTATTTTTTCCATGAACAACAATCCACATTTATTACTGAATAAAAAGAAGTCCACATTTATTCAAATATAACTACAGTGGGGAAAATAAGTATTTGATAAGCTGACAATTTTTCAAGTTTTCCCACCTATGAAGAATGGCTAGGTCTGTAATTTTTATCGTAAGTACACTTCAACTGTGAGAGACAGAATCTAAAAATAAAAGCAGAAAACCACATTGTATGATTTTTAAACAATTAAATTGCATTTTATTGCATTAAAAAATTATTTGATACAATACAAAAACAGAACTTAATATTTTGTACAAAAGCTTTCTTTTGGAAATTACAGAGTAGTTCTTGACCAAGTTTGCACACACACTGCAGCAGTGCTTTTGGCCTACTCCCCCATACAGATCTTCTTCAGATCTTTCAGGTTTCAGGGCTCTCGCTTGGCAACATTTCAGCTCCTTCCAAAGATTTTCTATTAGGTTCAGGTCTGGAGACTGGCTAGGCCAAACCAACACTTTGAAATGCTACTTGCGGAGCTAGTCCTTAGTTACTCTGGCTGTGTGTTTCAGGTCATAGTCATGCTGAAAGACTCATTCATTCCTCATCTTCAATTTTTTTCCTAAGGGAAGGAGGTTGTTGGCCAAAATCTTGCTCTACATGACCCCATCCATCCTCCACTTCAATATGGTGCAGTTGTCCTGTCCCCCTTGCAGAAAAGAACCCCAAAGTATGAGGTTTCCAACACCATGATTCACGGTTGGGATGGTTTTCTTTGGGTTGTACTCATCTTTCTTCTTCCTCCAAACACGGCGAGTGGAGTTGACACCATAAAGTTCTATTTTGGTCTCATCTGACCACAGGACCTTCTCCCATGAATCCTCTGGATCATCCAGATGGTCATTGGCAAATGTCAAATGGGCCTGCGGGCATGAGCATTGGCACCTTGAGTGCCCTGCTGGATTTTAATCTATGACGGTATAATGTGTTACGGTAATATTTGAGACTATGGTCTCAGCTCTCTTCAGGTCTTTGACCAGATCTTCTCATATAGTTCTGGGCTGATTCCTGACCTTTCTCAGAAATATCCTTACCACACGAGGCAATATCTTTCATGGAGCCCCATAATGAATATGATTGACTGTCATCTTGTGTTTCTTTAATTTTCTAATAATTGTGCCAACATTTGTTTCCTTCGCACCAATCTGCTGGCCTATTGTCCTGTAGCCCATCCCAGCTTTATTCAGGTCTACAATTTTGTACCTGGTGTGCTTAAACAGCTCTTGGCCATGGTGGAGAGGTTGGAGTGTGATTGATTGAGTGTGTGGACAGGTGTCTGTTTAACAGGTAACAAGTTCAAACAGGTGCAATTAACAGATGATGAGTGCAGAGTAGGAGGGTTTCGTAAAGAAAAAACAGATCTGCGAGAACCAGAATTCTTGTTGGTTAGTAGGTGATCAAATACATTTTTCATGCAATAAAATGTAATTCAATTGTTTAAAAATCATACAATGTGATTTTATGGTTTTTATTTTTAGAACTACCCCTACGATAAAAATTACAGACCTCTCAATTCTTTGTAGGTGGAAAATCTTGCTAAATTGGCAGTGTATCAAATACTTTTTTCTCAATCTGCACATGTATACACACACTGCACATACACATGTAAATATCCACACACACTGCACATATGGTGCATACCAGCCTGTCTTCTCTTCAGTTCCTCTAGACTCCCCAGCTAAAGGACCTTTGGTGACATCATGGTCAAATGACCATTAAGTGCTTAAAGATCCTTAAGCAGTCTTAACCTCAGAATAGAAATGATAGGGGCCTAAAATAGAGTGGGGACCCAGGGCAATTAATCAGTTTGCCCACTGCCCCAAATGCTGGTCATGACTGTAACCAGGATTTATTTTTCAGGCTTGAAGGATTTGTGGATAATCGCTGCTGCTATCCCATATAATAAATCCAAACTGTCAACATGCTTCAAAGTACTACAGACTTCATCAAGACAAGAAAAAAACACTTGTCCTGATGAAGAAGTCCATAGTACTATGAAATGCGTTTACTAAATAAAGAAAAAACGCATGTACTTTCTGTCTTGGTTTGGATTTATTGTATGGAACACCAACAGCGCAGATTATCCACAAATCTGCCAATTTCTGTGTTTTCTCAGTCTGATGACCTGTTGGAACTGCAGCAGCTGGATGTATAAGTGAAAACAATTTAGTTATAATAAATCAGGTTGGTATAATCTTATTTAACCCCTTTCTGACCTCGGGCATAATAGTACACTGATGTCAGACACCTTCCCTGTGATGCGAACTCCAGCGGTGAGCCCACATCTTTTTCGGCACATGTCAGCTGTTTTGAATAGCTAACATGTGCCACTAACAGTCGCTTGTGTAATTGCTATCCACCTGTGGCTGTTAGCCTGTTAAATGCATTTTACATGCATTTCCGGCAAGCACGCTGGAAATACCACCCATCGGCGCCTGTGTCACATGACCGCGGGTCGTCGATGGGTTGGCATGACAACTATAAGTCTCCAGCAGACCTCTATGGTTGTCACTGTTGGATTGCTATGAGCGCCACCCGGCAATTCTTCTACATACAGGCGATCTGAATATCACTTGTATGTAGCAAAGAGTTATGGTAGCTTCTAGCCTCCCATGGAGACTAATGAAGCATGCCAAATGTAAAAAAAAAATGTTTTTAAAAATATTAAAAAAAACAATATAAAAGTTCAATATACCCCCTCTTGCCCAATTCAAAATTAAACAATAAAAAAAAATCAAACATACACATTTGGCATTGCCACATTCAGAATCACCTGATCTCTCAATTTAAAAAAGAATTAACCTGATCTCTAAACGATGTAATGAGAAAAAAAAAGGAAAAATGCCAGAACTACGTTTTTTTTGGTTGCAGCAACATTCCATTAAAATGCAATAACAGGCGATCAAAAGATTGTATCTGCACCAAAATGATATCCTTAAAAACATCAGCTCGACATGCAAAATATAAACTCTCGCCCAACCCGAGATCACGAAAAATAGAGACGCTACAGGTATTGGAAATTTTTTTTAACAAACTTTGGAATTTTTTTTCATAACTTGGATAAAAAATAACTTAGACATATTTGATGTCTATGAACTTGTAATGGAGAATCATAATGGCAGGTCAGTTTTAGCATTTAGTGAACCTAGTATAAATGCAAAACAAAAAACAAGTGTGGGATTGCACTTTTTTTGCAATTTCACCGCATTTGAAATTATTTTCCATTTTCCAATACATAATATGCTAAAACCAACGGTGTTGTTCAAAAGTACTACTTGTCCCGCAAAAAACAAGCCCTCACATGGCCATTTTCACTAAAAAAAAGTCATTGCTGTGGGAAGAAGTGGAGCAAAATATGAAAATGCAAAACCAAAACTACCTCTGGTCGTTAAGGGGTTAAACACCCACATCTCCCTTTGATAAAACCTTACTCTGCCCTTTTCCTCCTAGTTTTATTTTATAGGATTGGTTTTTGGAGTAGGGATTATTTCAAGCATATTCCAAAAATCCTGTAAAATAAAGCTAGTACTTATTTTCATGGTTTGTCTTATTTTTGGGGAAACTCTCTAGTGCCATTTGGCAAGGCTTGTTAAAAGGTGGTTCAGTATTGACTTTTAGCATTACACTAGAGTTAGTGGCATTAGAGTTCAAGCCCATTTCCTTTCTCAAGAGGCAATTTGCAAATTTAATTTCCAAGAGGACCATTGCAAGGCTTAAAAGCCTCCTCAAATTGGCATGCCTGGCCAGGCATATCACTCTTCACAAAATGAAACGTTACTCCTTGCGTCCTAGTTAGAAGCCTAGTCACCTAGCCAAATCAGATCTCTTGCTTTGCACTTACGAAGTCCAACACTCCTAAACTTTGTGTCTGCAAATTTAAGTTTTTTTTTGGCTTTTATTTCAAGTCATATGGCAAGGCTCGTTAAAGGTTGCATATTGATTTTTAGGACTGCTACATCCAAAAGGTGACACTAGAATTTAAGACCTCTTCATCTCTGAAGAGGCAATTTGCATAGATAATCAAAGTCACTCACTTTTCTTGTCAGTGTTTTTAGTGTTATAGAAAGGGGGAAATGGGAAAGGAGAGTCAAGCTCACCCAAGTTGCAGCATGGATCCTGCTGGTTGCTTCACACGGACAAGCCTGGAACTACCTTGGAGCTTCACTCATGGTACTCATCCTACCATGGGTGAAGCTCCAAGGAGCTGAAATAAAGTGTAGGTGTCAGTCACATTGGAACTGCCATTCACTTTTAGTTCACTTTTCCATAATAAATTTGGATTTTACTGTACATACCTCCTGCCTCACAGGATTTTCGTTACTCTATTTTTAGTAAATATTTTTGGTAGTTCTACTTTAAAAATGTTTTCTGTGTATATACAGTGGGGCAAAAAAGTATTTAGTCAGTCAGCAATAGTGCAAGTTCCACCACTTAAAAAGATGAGAGGCGTCTATAATTTACATCATAGGTAGACCTCAACTATGGGAGACAAACTGAGAAAAAAAATCCAGAAAATCACATTGTCTGTTTTTTTAACGTTTTATTTGCATATTATGGTGGAAAATAAGTATTTGGTCAGAAACAAAATTTAATCTCAATACTTTGTAATATATCCTTTGTTGGCAATGACAGAGGTCAAACGTTTTCTGTAAGTCTTCACAAGGTTGCCACACACTGTTGTTGGTATGTTGGCCCATTCCTCCATGCAGATCTCCTCTAGAGCAGTGATGTTTTTGGCTTTTCGCTTGGCAACACGAACTTTCAACTCCCTCCAAAGGTTTTCTATAGGGTTGAGATCTGGGGACTGGCTAGGCCACTCCAGGACCTTGAAATGCTTCTTACGAAGACACTCCTTCGTTGCCCTGGCGGTGTGCTTTGGATCATTGTCATGTTGAAAGACCCAGCCACGTTTCATCTTCAATGCCCTTGCTGATGGAAGGAGGTTTGCACTCAAAACTCAAAATCTCACGATACATGGCCCCATTCATTCTTTCATGTACCCGGATCAGTCGTCCTGGCCCCTTTGCAGAGAAACAGCCCCAAAGCATGATGTTTCCACCACCATGCTTTACAGTAGGTATGGTGTTTGATGGATGCACCTCAATATTCTTTTTCCTCCAAACACGACAAGTTGTGTTTCTACCAAACAGTTCCAGTTTGGTTTCATCAGACCTTAGGACATTCTCCCAAAACTCCTCTGGATCATGCAAATGCTCTCTAGCAAACTTCAGACGGGCCCGGACATGTACTGGCTTAAGCAGTGGGACACGTCTGGCACTGCAGGATCTGAGTCCATGGTGGCGTAGTGTGTTACTTATGGTAGGCCTTGTTACATTGGTCCCAGATCTCTGCAGTTCATTCACTAGGTCCCCCCGCGTGGTTCTGGGATTTTTGCTCACCGTTCTTGTGATCATTCTGACCCCACGTAGTGGGATTTTGCGTGGAGCCCCAGATCGAGGGAGATTATCAGTGGTCTTGTATGTCTTCCATTTTCTAATTATTGCTCCCACTGTTGATTTCTTCACTCCAAGCTGGTTGGCTATTGCAGATTCAGTCTTCCCAGCCTGGTGCAGGGCTACAATTTTGTTTCTGGTGTCCTTTGACAGCTCTTTGGTCTTCACCATAGTGGAGTTTGGAGTCAGACTGTTTGAGGGTGTGCACAGGTGTCTTTTTATACTGATGCCAAGTTTAAACAGGTGCCATTACTACAGGTAATGAGTGGAGGAAAGAGGAGACTCTTAAAGAAGAAGTTACAGGTCTGTGAGAGCCAGAAATCTTGATTGTTTGTTTCTGACCAAATACTTATTTTCCACCATAATATGCAAATAAAATGTTAAAAAAACAGACAATGTGATTTTCTGGATTTTTTTTTCTCAGTTTGTCTCCCATAGTTGAGGTCTACCTATGATGTAAATTACAGACGCCTCTCATCTTTTTAAGTGGTGGAACTTGCACTATTGCTGACTGACTAAATACTTTTTTGCCCCACTGTATACTTATATGTAAAAATATAGAAAATATAGCAGTGATAAGATTATAGTTTACCACCGCCATGACCGAGTCAAATGTGCAACTTGATAAAATCAAGGAAAGGACTATAAAGTAACAAACAATGTCCTTTATCCCTTGAAAACAATTTTAGAACAAGACCCAAAAGACAAAAAAAAAAGCTCTGGCAACAGCATCTAGTATGATCATTGATGGTTTCCGATAATCATCTCGCGATTCTCTCTGTAAAGTACAAAAAATGGGTTGATAAGAAAAAAACAATAGAAAATAAGTTAAAAGACTTTCCAGTTTTACAAAAGTGGTGACCAAATGGTTTCATATAGAAATCCACTCACCCAGCTGCCGACTTTTCGCTGCTGTTCCAATTTCTGTGCTTTGGATGCAGCAGTGATGTCATGGCTGCAGATCACATCATCTCTACAGCTACTCACTGAGGTCAGAAGCTCATGCCATGTACATTAGCAGAGATGCTGAGCTCAGTGGTGGGCACAGCATGGACAATCTTCCTGTAGTTGTGATGATGTTGCTGCAGTTGTCATGTTGCAGAGAAACACAAAAGACCAGAGGAGATGCTGAGTGCTGGAGCTTGAAGAGGGAAGGTTGTGTGCCATCGGTGTTTGTAGTGTTTGTCGGGAAGGTTGTGTGCTATCGGTGTTTGTAGTGTTTGTAGGGAAGGTTGTGTGCTATCGGTGTTTGTAGTGTTTGTCGGGAAGGTTGTGTGCTATCGGTGTTTGTAGTGTTTGTAGGGAAGGTTGTGTGCTATCGGTGTTTGTAGTGTTTGTAGGGCAGGTTGTGTGCTATCGGTGTTTGTAGTGTTTGTAGGGAAGGTTGTGTGCTATCGGTGTTTGTAGTGTTTGTCGGGAAGGTTGTGTGCTATCGGTGTTTGTAGTGTTTGTCGGGAAGGTTGTGTGCTATCTGTGTTTGTAGTGTTTGTAGGGAAGGTTGTGTGCTATCGGTGTTTGTAGTGTTTGTAGGGAAGGTTGTGTGCTATCGGTGTTTGTAGTGTTTGTAGGGAAGGTTGTGTGCTATCGGTGTTTGTAGTGTTTGTAAGGAAGGTTGTGTGCTATCGGTGTTTGTAGTGTTTGTAGTTTTACAGCTATGTGATTGTTTGGGCACCATTTTTGTAAAAGTGAAAAACACTTATATAGGTATTCCAGTCTAGAGACGTTCCCCATTCTTCCCTGATTACAAGACTATGACCACAAGAAACTGATTGGAGCTACTTGTAGGACCAACACATTATCCAACAACACCAATCCAAGGTTCAGAATAACTAATCGAGTCCTAAGAAAAATCCTTCAAAATAAATGTTTTAAAATGATGAAATTTATATCTATAAGAATGGCAATAGATAAAGAATCACTGAGTATTCTACACAGTAATACAAGCTACTGATACAAAAGCAACCAAGAAAAATATTCTAAATTTTCTCTATTATTTTCAAGATTTATAGTTTAGAATATGCCTAAAATGTTAGTATTTTTTGTGTATGTATAGATATTTATTTATTACACACACACAAACATTTACACAACAGTTGTGCAAAATTCAACCCACACACTCCTAGATGTAGTATGTAAGTAGGCGACTGACTAGGTGTTTTCATGTTTCCACCATCACCTGAGAATTAAAAAGCACTATTAATTTTGGATTAATCGCCTATTTCAACTGGGAGTTAGAGAATAACCATTCCCTTTGATGTGTAACAGGTGACAAGTTGGCAATATTGTTCCTGCAAAGTGTTTCTGCTTTTATCTCCTCCCGTCTTCTCCATTCCACTCTCGTATTAATTGTAAAAGCCATTAACACCATTAGCATGCCTGGTGTGAGTTACATTTCAAAGCATGTGCGCCTAGCCCATATGCCATACGCCCAGGTCTTTTCTGCCTCTGTTTTCTTTCACGCTCATGGTCCTTGGATATGATTTTCTTGTGAAAGCACACTACCTCCTTACAAATCACTTTTGTTCTCCATCTACTCCATCGTGAAACATTTTAAAGACAGTTACCTGGAATTTTGAGGCTCAGGAACATCGGATTCTGTGCACGATTTCTTAATCTGCAAAAGTAAAAAGGCTTATTATATTATACTATATAATATCAGTGCTCAGTAACAATACAAAATGAATTTCTATTGGTACATACATTGATCTGAATTATTTTATTGTGATAATGCTTCATACTTGCGTAGTGATCATTAACCAGTGCATAAAAATAGGGGTTGTCATTATTTACATTAAAAGGTCCAAGTCGTCTAACTTGCACAACTTGTAAAAAAGGCTTTTAAAAGGCTCTGGCTGCGCCATCGCTGGCTGCTCTTGTAGTTTCCATCAGGAAAGGAAGTGACTTCATCCTATTCTTTGGTCAACTGACTATTAGGACATGTGATTGGGTACAGCCATCAAGTGACCGAAGAAAGAGGAACCACCTCTTCCTGAGAACAGGAGCGACCAGGGTTAAAATCACTAAATGCTAAAACTGACCTACCATTATGATTCCCCAGGTCATCATGAGTTCACAGATACCAAACATTTCTAGGTTCTTTTTTTTTGTGAAGTGGTGAAAAAACGTCCAAAGTTTCTAAGAAAAAAAAAATGGCACCATTTTCCAAGACCCATAGCATCTATACTTTTTGTGATCTGGGGCTGGCTGAGGGCTTGTTTTTTGAGCACCTAGCTGACATATTTATTGTTACCAATTTGGGCTAGATACAATGTTTTAATCACCTGTTATTGCATCGTATTGCATTGTAGCACCAAAAAAACATAAGTCAGGCGTTTTGATTTTTTTGTTGTTACACAGTTTACCAATTGGACTAATTGTTTTTAGATTTGGATATATTGGGCAATTCTGAATGCAGTGACCCCAAATTTGTGCATTTTTTTGCTTTATTTTGAATGGGGAAAAAGGGAGGTGATTTGAACTGTTAAGTTTATTTAAAAAAAAACATTTTTCCAACTTTCTATGTGTTTCAATAGTCCCGTTAGGAGACTTGAAGCTGCAAACATGGGTCGTGAAAGTATTTAATGGAATTGATCTTGTAGAAAATGGTATAGCATGATGTTACAGAGGAGGAGGAGGAGCTGATCAGATTGAAACACATTTTTGTGGGAAATGCTTCAGTTAAACTTGCATTTTATTAATTGAAATCCCTGATGCATACAAGTCCAGTGGGCGACACTATTCAAGGACTGATAATCTTCCCTGTATTATTGTGAATGCAGAGATAGCAGCAAAGCACTAGAATGACCTCCCACTGGACTAATATGCTTACAAAGATACAGTAAGAGATTTCAATGAATAAAGTACAAGTTCTACTGAATCTTTTCCAACAAAAATATATATTATTTTGCTAAGGTTGTCTTTAATATACCATGCTGTTCACTGATTGAACATGTACAACGTGAAAGATTCTCTTTAACCCCTTAGTGACAGAGCCAATTTGGTTCCCTAATGACCGAGCCAATTTTTACAATTCTGACCACTGTCATTTTAAGAGATTATAACTCTAGAACGCTTAAACGGATCCCGCTGGTTCTGGGACTGTTTTTCCGTGACATATTGTACTTCATGCTGTTGGTAACATTTCTTCGATATTACTTGCGATTATTTATGAAGAAAACAGAAATATGGCAAAAATGTTTAAAATTTTGCAATTTTCAAACTGAATTTTTATGCCCTTAAATCAGAGAGATATGTCACACAAAATAGTTAATAAATAACATTTCCCATATGTCTACCTTACATCAGCACAATTTTGGAAACAATTTTTTTTTGTTAGGAAGTTATAAGGGATAGAAGTTGACTAGCAATTTCTCATTTTTACAACAAAATTTACAAAACAATTTTTTTTAGGGACCATCTCACATTTAAAGTCACTTTGAGGGGTGTATGTGACAGAAAATACCCAAACTTAACACCATTCTAAAAACTACGTCCCTCAAGGTGCTCAAAACCACATTCAAGAACTTTATTAACCCTTTACGTGCTTCACAGGAACTGAAACAATGTGGAAGGAAAAAATGAACATTTAACTTTTTTTGCAAACATTTTACTTCAGAACCAATTTTTTTTATTTTCACAAGTGTAAAAAGAGAAAATAAACCACAAAATTTATTGTGCAATTTCCCCTGAATATGCCAATGCACCATATGTGGGGGTAAACCACTGTTTGGGTGCACAGCAGGGCTTGGAAGAGAAGGAGCACCGTTTTACTTTTTCAATGCAGAATGGGCTGAAATTAAGATCGGACGCCATGTTGCGTTTGGAGAGCCCCTGATGTGCGTCAACAGTGGAAACCCCCCAAACGTGACACCATTTTGGAAACTAGACCTTTTAAGGAACTTGTCTAGATGTGTGGTAAGCACTTTAAACCCACAGGAGCCGTGAAAATAAAAAGCCTTTTTTTCCTTAAAAATGATTTTTAAACTCGCAATTTGTTGTTTTCTCAAGGGTAACAGGAGAAATTGGACCCCAAAATTTGTTGTTTAGTTTGTACTGAGTACGCCGATATCCCATATGTGGGGGGACCACTGTTTGGGCACACATCGGGGCTCGGAAGGGAAGTAGTGACGTTTTAAAATGCAGACTTTGATGGAATGGTCTGCTGGTGTCATGTTGCATTTTCAGAGCCCCTGAAGTGCCTAAACAGTAGAAACCCCCCACAAGTGACCATATTTTGGAAATTAGACCCCCAAGGTAGGATTGAGCGACCTTTACTTTTATAGGGTCGGGTCGGGTTTCACGAAACCCGACTTTTTCAAAAGTCGGGTCGAGTGAAATCGGCCGATCCTATAAAAAAGTCGGGGTCGGGGTCGGCCGAAACTCGAAACCCAATGCAGTGCATTGGGTTTCCAATGGTTCCCAGGGTCTGAAGGAGCGGAAACTCTCCTTCAGGCCCTGGGATCCATATTTAAGTGTAAAATAAAGAATTAAAATAAAAAATATCGCTATACTTACCCTCTGACGCGCCCTGGTACTAACCGGGAACCTTCCTTCCTTCGAATCAGCGCTTGCAGGACCTTGCGGTGACGTCGCGGTGACGTCGCGGCTTGTGATTGGTCGCGCGGCCGCCCATGTGACCGCTCGTGCGACCAATCACAAGCCGCGACGTCACCGCGACGTCACGCAAGGTCCTGCAAGCGCTGATTCTTAGGAAGGAAAGCTGCCGGAAAGAAGCAGGGCGCGTCCGAGGGTGAGTATATTCCTATTAGGTATATACTCACCCTCGAACGCGCCCTGCTTCTTTCCGGCAGCCTTCTTTCCTTCGAATCAGCGCTTGCAGGACCTTGCGTGACGTCGCGATGACGTCGCGGCTTGTGATTGGTCGCGCGAGCGGTCACATGGGCGGCCGCGCAACCAATCACAAGCCGCGACGTCACCGCGACGTCACCGCAAGGACCTGCAAGCGCTGATTCGAAGGAAGGAAGGTTCCCGGTTATTACCAGGGCGCGTCAGAGGGTAAGTATAGCGATATTTTTTATTTTGATTCTTTATTTTACATTAAATATGGATTCCGATACCGATTTCTGATATTGCAACCATATCGGAAATCGGGATCGGAATTCCGATACCACATTCAGAAGATCGCCGACTTCATGGCCGACCCCACACAGGGGTCGGGTCGGGTTTCATGAAACCCGACTTTGCCAAAAGTCGGCGACTTCTGAAAGTGGCCGACCCGTTTCGCTCAACCCTACCCCAAGGAACTTATCTAGATATGTGGTGAGCATATTGAACACCCAAGTGTTTCACAGAAGTTTGACGCAGAGCCGTGAAAATAAAATAAAAAATCTTTTTTTTCCGCAAAAATTCCCCTTTTTTTATTTTTGCAAGGGTAACAGGAGAAACTAACCATAACCCTAATCAAAACCCTAAGCCCAAAACACGCTTAATCATAATCTCAACCCTAACCTCAAACCTTACCCTAATCCCAACCCTAATCCCAATACACTCCTAACCCTAATCCCAACCCTAACCTTAACCCTAATCCCAAACCTACAGCTATATGAAAAAGTTTGGGCACCCCTATTAATCTTAAGCTTAATGTTTTATAAAAATTGTTCTTTTTGCAATAGCTATTTCAGTTTCATATATCTAATAACTGTTGGACACAGTAATGTTTCTGCCTTGAAATGAGGTTTATTGTACTAACAGAAAATGTGCAATCTGCATTCAAACAAAATTTGACAGGTGCATAAGTATGGGCACCCCACCAGAAAAGTGACATTAATATTTAGTAGATCCTCCTTTTGCAAAAATAACAGCCTCTAGTCGCCTCCTTTAGCATTTAATGAGTTCCTGGATCCTGGATGAAGGTATTTTTGACCATTCCTCTTTACAAAATGATTCCAGTTCAGTTTGATGGTCGCCGAGCATGGACAGCCCTCTTCAAATGATCCCACAGATGTTCAATGATATTCCGGTCTGGGGACTGGGATGGCCAATCCAGAACAGTGTAATTGTTCCTCTGCATGAATGCCAGAGTAGATTTGGAGCGGTGTTTTGGATTATTGTCTTGCTGAAAGATCCATTCCCTGCGTAACTTCAACTTTGTCACTGATTCATGAACATTATTGTCAAGAATCTGCTGATACTGAGAGGAATCCATGCATCCCTCAACTTTAACAAGATTCCCGGTGCCGGCATTGGCCACACAGCCCAAAAGCATGATGGAACCTCCACCAAATTTTGCTGTGGGTAGCAAGTGTTTTTCTTGGAATGCTGTGTTTTTTGGCTGCCATGCATAATGCCTTTTTGTATGACCAAACAACTCAATCTTGGCATCATCAGTCCACAGGACCTTCTTCCAAAAAGAAATTGGCTTCTCCAAATGTGTTTTTGCATACCTCAGCTGACTCTGTTTGTGGCGTGCTTGCAGAAACGGCTTCTTTCGCATCACTCTCCCATGCAGCTTCTCCTTGTGCAAAGTGCGTTGTATAGTTGACCGATGCACAGTGACACCATATGCAGCAAGTTGATGCTGCAGCTCTCTGGAGGTGGTCTGATGATTGTCCTTGACTGATCTCACCATTCTTCTTCTCTGCCTTTCTGATGTTTTTCTTGGCCTGCCACTTCTGGCCTTAACAAGAACTGTACCTGTGTTCTTCCATTTCCTTACTATGTTCCCCACAGTGGAAATTGACAGCTTTTTGTATCCTTTCCCTGAACAACTATGTTGTGTAATCTATGTTTTCAGATCATTAGACAGTTGTTTTGAGGAGCCCATGATGCCACTCTTCAGAGGAGATTCAAACAGAACAACTTGCAAGTGGCCACTTTAAGTAGCTTTTCTCATGATTGCATACACCTGGCTATGGAGTTCAAAGCTCAATGAAGTTAGAAAGCCAAAAAAAGTGCTTTAGTAAGTCAGCAAAAAGTAGGTAGTAGTATTTAAAACAAGAAAATGATAAGGGTGCCCATACTTATGCACCTGTCAAATTTTGCTTAAATGCAGATTGCACATTTTCTGCTAGTACAATAAACCTCATTTCAAGGCAGAAACATTACTGTGTCCAACAGTTATTAGATATATGAAACTGAAATAGCTGTTGCAAAAAACACAATTTTTATAAAACATTAAGCTTAAGATTAATAGGGGTGCCCAAACTTTTTCATATAACTGTAACCCTAATCCCAAATATAACCCTAATGCCAACCCTAACCCGAATGCCAACCCTAACCCTAATACTAATCCTAACGCTAATGCAAGCCCTAATCCCAACCCTAACCCTAACCCTAATCCCTACTCCAACCCAAACTTTAGCCCAACCCTAACCCTAACTTTAGCCCCAACCCTAACCCTAGCCCTAACCCTAACCCTAACTTTAGCACCAATCCTAACCCTAGCCCTAACTGTAGCCCCAACCCTAACTGTTATGACCTGGTGGTCAGGACAATAATGGACCTGATGGTTAAGAGCACACGGAATGACCTGATAGTTACTGATAATATAGGACGAGCTCTGAGACGTGGGAACTCTGCTGACCGCAATCCCTAATCCTATCACACACACTAGAAATAGCCGTGGATTGCTCCTAACGCTCCCTATGCAACTCGACACAGCCTAAGGAACTAGCTAGCCCTAAAGATAGAAAAATAAAGCCTACCTTGCCTCAGAGAAATTCCCCAAAGGAAAAGGCAGCCCCCCACATATAATGACTGTGAGTAAAGATGAAAATTACAAACACAGAGATGAAATAGATTTAGCAAAGTGAGGCCCGACTTACTGAACAGACAGAGGATAGGAAAGGTAGCTTTGCGGTCAGCACAAAAAACTACAAAAAGACCACGCAGAGGGCGCAAAAAGACCCTCTGCACCGACTCACGGTGCGGAGGCGCTCCCTCTGCGTCCTAGAGCTTCCAGCAAGCAAGACAACAATCAAAAAAGCAAGCTGGACAGAAAAATAGCAAACTAAAGAAAAACAAGCAGGAACTTAGCTTCTGCTGGGAAGACAGGTCACAAGAACGATCCAGGAGTGAACTAGACCAATACTGGAACATTGACAGGTAGCATGGAGCAATGATCTAGGTGGAGTTAAATAGAGCAGCCATCTAACGAATTAACCTCGTCACCTGTGGAAGGAACCTCAGAAGCCGCAGCCCCACTCACAACTCCCAGAGGAAGCCCATGGACAGAACCAGCCGAAGTACCATTCATGACCACAGGAGGGAGCTTGACAACAGAATTCACAACACCTAACCCTAACATTAGCCCCAACCCTAACCCTAATTGGAAAATAGAAATACATACCGTTTTTATTTTATTGTTTGTTCCTAACTAAGGGGGTGATAAAGGGGTGGTTATTTATAATTTTTTCTATTTTGATCACTGTGATAGGATCTCACGGTGACCAAAATAAAATAAGAGGAAGAGTCTTCCTCTGCCGGCCGGCAGATCACGGCGGGTGCACTGCGCTTGCACCCGCCATTTTCTTACCGGAGGAAGAAGCTGGTGGCCAGGAGGGGACGCAGGAGGACCCAGGGACACCAGTAAGTATAACAGGGTTCCCTATCCCCCTATTTCTCTGTCCTCTGATGTGCAATCACATCAGAGGACAGAGAATGACAGACATCGCTTTTTTTTTGCGGCTGCCGGTAAACGGTTAATTACCGGCGATCGCAACCCAGGGTTCGGTAAAAACCGACCCGAATCATGTTCTCTGGGGTTTCAGCTACCCCCGGCAATCGAGACACCAGAAAAAATCTGATTCTGAGGGGCGCTATACATTTTTTCCACAGCACCGTTAATTAACGGCGCTGTGGTTTAAGTACCCTTAACTGCCGCCGTTAAAAGGCATATTTTCGGTCATTAAGGGGTTAAATTATTTGTACCGGGACCTCACAAACTGCCTAAGATAATGCTTGAGCCTCCATCTGTAGTGGAAATTCATGCCCATGATTAAAAATTTTCAATTTTCCATCTCTTACTTCCTGAACCCATTATAACATTAACCCCTTCATGACCTTGGGATTTTTCATTTTTCCATGTTCGTTTTTCACTCCCCTCCTTCCCAGAGCCATAACTTTTTTATTTTTCTGTCAATTTAGCCATGTGAGGGCTTATTTTTTGCGGGACGAGTTGTACTTTTGAATGACATCATTGGTTCTAGCATGCCGTGTACTAGAAAATGGGAAAAAAATTCCAAGTGCAGTCCCACACTTGTTTTTTGTTTGGCTTTTTTGCTAGGTTCACTAAATGCTAAAACTGACCCAAAATTAGCATTATCCAGGTCATTTCGAGTTCATAGACACCAAACATGACTAGGTTATTTTTTACCTAAGTGGTGAAAAAAAATTTCCGATACTCGTAGCGTCTCCATTTTTCATGATCGGGGTCGGTTGAGGGCTTATTTTTTGCGTGCTGAGCTGGCATTTTTAACGGTAGTATTTTGGTGCAGATACATTCTTTTGATCGCCCATTATTCCGTTTTAATGCAATGTCGCAGCGACCAAAAAAACATAATTCTGGCGTTTCAAATTTTTTTCTCGCTACGCTGTTTAGCAATCAGGTTAATGCTTTTTTTTTGTTGATAGATCTTGCGATTCTGAATGCGGCGATACCAAATATGTGTAGGTTTGATTTTTTTTTTTATTTATTTCGATTGGGGCGAAAGGGGGGTGATTTAAACTTTTATATTTTTTTATTTTTTTCACATTTTTTTTTTAATTTTTTTTTTTACTTTTGCCATGCTTCAATAGCCTCCATGGGAGGCTAGAAGCAGGCACAGCACGATCGGCTCTGCTATGTAGCAGAAAATCAGGTGTGCTGTGAGCGCCAACTACAGGGTGGCGCTCACAGCTGCTGGGGATCTGTAACCATAGAGGTCTTAAGGACCTCTATGGTTACCATTCTGAAGCATCTCCGACCTCCGATCATGTGGCGGGGGTCGGCGATTCCGTCATTTACGGCTGCCCGGCCAGATGCGGTAGTTAAATGCCGCTGTCTGCATTTGGGAAGAGAAGGAGTGCCCTTTTCCTTTTTCAATGAAGAATTAGCTGGAATTGAGATCGGACATCATGTCGTGTTTGGAAAGCCCCTGATGTGCCTAAACAGAGGAAACCCCCCACAAGTGACACCATTTTGGAAACTAGACCCCTTAAGGAACTTATCTAGATGTGTGGTGAGCACTTTAAGCCCCCAAGTGCTTCACAGAAATTTATTAAGTAGAGCCGTGAAAATAAAAAATCTTTTTTTCTTTCCTCAAAAATGATTTTTTAGCCTGCAAATTTTTATTTTCTCAAGGGTAACAGGAGACATTGGACACCAAAATCTGTTGACCTGTTTGTCCTGAGTATGCTAATACCCCATATGTGGGGGGGGGCACTGTTTGGGCACACATCGGGGCTCGAAAGGGAAGGAGCGCCGCTTGGAATGCAGACTTTGATGGGATGGTCTGGGGGCGTCATGTTGCATTTGCAGAGCTCCTGATGTACCGAAACAGTAGAAACCCCAAACAAGTGACCCCATTTTGGAAACTAGACCCCCCAAAGAGCATATCTAGATGTGTGGTGTGCACTATGAACCCCCAACTGCTTCACAGAAGTTTATAATGTAGAGCCATGAAAATAAAAAAAATCATATTCTTTCCACAAAAATGATCTTTTCACCCCAAAATTTTTACTTTCACAAGGGTAACAGGAGAACTTGGCCCCCTAAATTTATTGTGCAATTTATGCTGAGTAGGCTGATATCCCATATGTGGGGGTAAACCACTGTTTGGGCACATGGCAGAGCTCGGAAGGGAAGGAGTGCCGTTTTGGAATGCAGACTTTGATAGAATGGTCTGCGGGCGTTATGTTGCGTTTGCAGAGTCCCTGATGTACCTAAACAGTAAAAACCCCCACAAGTGACCCTGTTTTGGAAACTATACCCCGCCATGGAACTTATCTAGATGTGTGGTGAGAACTTTAAATGCCCAAGTGCATCACAGACGTTTATAATGCAGAGTCATAAAAATAAAAAATATTTTTTTCCACAAAAAGATAAATTAGCCACCAAGTTTTAATTTTCACAAAGGTAACAAGAGAAATTGGACCCCAAAAGTTGTTGTCCAAATTGTCCTGAGTATGCTGGTACCCCATCTGTGGGGGGACCACTGTTTGGGCGCACGGCAGAGCTTGGAAGGGAAGGAGCGCCGTTTTTTAATGCAGACTTTGATAGAATGGTCTGCGGGCGTTATGTTGCGTTTGCAGAGCCCCTGATGTACCTAAACAGTAAAACCCCCCACAAGTGACCCTATTTTGGAAACTAGACCCCATGGAACTTATCTAGATGTGTGGTGAGAACTTTGAATGCCCAAGTGCTTCACAAAAGTTTAGAAAGCAGAGTCGTGAAAATAAAAAATATTTTTTTTTCCACAAAAAAGATTTTTTAGCCCCCAAGTTTTTATTTTCACAAGGGTAACAGGAGAAATTGGACCCCAAAAGTTATTGTCCAATTTATTCCGAGTATGCTGATGCCCCATATGTGGGGGTAAACCTCTGTTTGGGCGCATGGTAGAGCTCAGAAGGGAGGGAGCACCATTTGACTTTTTGAGTGCAAAATTGGCTGTCGTGTAGTGTTTGGAGACCCCCTGATGTACCTAAACAGTGGAAACCCCCCAATTCTAACTCCAACCCTAACCCCAACACACTCCTAACCCTAATCCCAACCTGATCCATAATCTTAATCTCAACCCTAACGATAATCACAACCCTAGCCCCAAAAACAACCCTAATCTCAACCCTAACCATAACCCTAATCAAAACCCTAAATCCAACACACCCCTAATCCTAATCTCAACCCTAGCCTCAAACCTAACCCTAATCCCAATACACCCCTAACCCTAATCCCAACCCTATTGTTAACCCTAATCCCAAACCTGTCATGATCCCAATGGCAGGGGATCACAAAAGGACAAGCACACAAAAAACAGAACAAGCTCTAGGGTGATGGAAACTGAGCTGACCGCGATCCTGAACCTAATTCACAACACTAGCAGTAGCCGGGGAACGTGCCTACGATGATTCTAGACGTCTCGCGCCAGCCGAAGGACTAGCTTCCCCTATTAGAAGAAACAAAGACCTCTCTTGCCTCCAGAGAAACACCCCACAGAAATAGCAGCCCCCCACATGTAATGACGGTGAAATGAGAGGAAAGCACATACGTAGTAATGAAAACAGATTCAGCAAAATGAGGCCCGCTAAAACTAGCTAGCAGAGGATACAAAAGTGAACTGCGCGGTCAGCGAAAAACCCTTCAAAAAAAACATCCTGAAATTACCTGAACTCATGTGCCAACTCATGGAACATGAGGAGTAATATCAGCCCACTAGAGCAACCAGCAACAAGGAATCACATAACTGCAAGCTGGACTAAAACAAAAATAAAGCAAAACGTGGAACAGGAAAATAAAAAACTTAGCTTGTCCTGAAGATTACTGAAGCGGAAAGCAGAGGTAACAAGACACACTGATTACATTGATCGCCGGCGAGGAAATGACAAGAAAGCCAGGTTAAATAGGAAACTCCCATATCCTGATAGAACAGGTGGACACCAGAGACCGCAGAGAACACAAGTCACCCAGTACCATCTGTAACCACCAGAGGGAGCCCAAAAACAGAATCCACAACACAAACCTAACCCTAATCTCAAGCCTAACCCTAATGCCAACCCTAACCCTAATACCAACCCTAATCCAAACCCTAACCCTAATCCCAACTCTAACCCAAACTTTAGCCGCAACCCTAGCCCTAACTTTAGCTCCAACCCTAACCCTAGCCCTAACCCTATCTTTAACCCCAACCCTAGCCCTAACCCTAGCCCTAAATTTAGCCCCAACCCTAACCCTAACCCTAGCCCTAACTT
Source organism: Ranitomeya imitator (assembly GCF_032444005.1). Classification (NCBI taxonomy): domain Eukaryota; kingdom Metazoa; phylum Chordata; class Amphibia; order Anura; family Dendrobatidae; genus Ranitomeya; species Ranitomeya imitator. Next base: position 239,997,983 of record NC_091286.1, read on the forward strand.
TAGCCCCAACCCTAACCCTAGCCCTAACTCTAGCCCTAAGGCTACTTTTACACTTGTGTCGTGTGGCATCCGTCACAATCCGTCATTTTGGACAAAAACAAATCCTGCAAATGTGCCCGCAGGATGCGTTTTTTGCCCATAGGCATGTATTGCCGATAGATCGCGATGGATGGCTACACGTCGTGTCCATCGTGCACTGGATCTGTTGTGTTTTGGCGGACTGTCGTCACAAAAACCATTCAATGTAACTTTTTTTGTACGTCGCGTCCACCATTTCCGACCACGCATGTGTGGCCATAACTCCGCCCCCTCCTCCCCAGGACATAGACTGGGCAGCGGATGTGTTGAAAAACTGCATCCGCTGCCCACGTTGTGCACAATTTTCACAATGTTCGTCGGTACATCGGGCCAACGCATGGCGACGGCCCTGTACCGATGCAAGTGTGAAAGAAGCCTAACCCTAGCCCTAACCCTAGCCCTAACCCTAACCCTAAATTTAGCCCCAACCCTAACCCTAACCCTAAATTTAGCCCCAACTCCTCTGGCTGCCGGCTGGCAGATCATGGCAGGGGCACTGTGCATGCGCCCACCATTTTCTTATCGGATAAAGAAGCCGGCGGGCAGGAGGGGAAGCAGGAGGACCCAGGGACATCAGTAAGTATAGCAGGGTCCCCGAATCCCCCTATTTCTCTGTCCTCTGATGTGCGATCACATCAGAGGACAGAGAATGACACATAGCTTTTTTTTTTGCAGCTGCCAGTAAACAGTTAATTACCAGCGATCGCAAAACAGGGGTCGGTAAAAACCGACCCCTATGATGTTCTTTGGGGTCGGCCGGCGGGTGCACTGCGCATGAGCCCACCATTTTTTAGCCGGAACAAGATGGCGGCGCCTATCGGGAGCCACGAGGAGCACCGGGGGAGACAGGTGAGTATTGGGGGGCTATCGGGGACCCCATTTCTCTGTCCTCTGATGTGCGATCACATCAGAGGACAGAGAAATTAAATGGGAAATCACGTTTTGTTTTTTTTTGCCGCCATTAAAAGGCGTGTCGGTGGTTGTTAAGGGGTTAGTGATAGATGGGGACAGAGGATGCTTACAATTTAAAGAGAAGAGACAGTAAATAAAGAAAGGATACTATAAGTGAGGGTAGAAGCCATTCATATGGTAGGTTGGGGCAAGTAAATGTTTGTTAACTGGATGTTGAAGGAGTAAATTCTAGAAATGTTTTTAAGGTAGTTGCAGCAGAAGGTGGTAATGGCCTTGATGTGTGGTTTGAAAAATGGAAAAGAATCAAAAAGGTTATTCTAAGATGCAATATTAAAGTCTGGGAAAGGAAAGATGCAGTACTATACCAATAATAACCGCAGCCCATGTGGCTACTATGGAGCAATTGAGTCAGAATGCAGTATATATTTTTTTTAACCTTTTGCTGGCCCTCCACTGTAAAGCTGGCAACCATTTTGCTGAATTTGCTCAGAGACGATTACAAAAAGCCATGACATTGTTTCAACTTTCTCAGGTTAAAGGGCTAGATGGAGAATAATAGGTACAATAGAGCAGAGCCTTGAGGACATGGACAAGATAATGTGATGACATGTGAGTGGGAGACATAATAATTGATAAGGTATAAGGAGATTAAGAAAGGTCTAAGTCTCTGATACCAAGGGATGAGTGAGTTTGTAGGGGTCTGGAACCAATTGCTCCATGATTTCTCCTCCCTTCAGTTTTGTCACTCAATACAATAACTTCCCATTAATTGCAAAGTGTGGGAACGTGGTGTTTGCCCCCGGCTCTTGAGCAACCCAATAAGTGACGGTAACATTGTCAAACGCCCCCTTTAAGGTAAGGTATCTAATTTGAGCTTTCCCAAAATTTCCCTCCTCATTCATTCAAATCAGGAAGGGTGGCCTCTTCGGACATGATCTCGTCCTCCTCCCCGGCAAGGAAAAATAGGGGGAACTCTTCCACCTTTAATTTTGATGGGATTTGTTCCCCAGGGATCTGGCTTTTGTCCAAAATACCCAACACAGTTCTCTTTGCCACAAGTCCCAAAATAAGGAAAAATCCCACCCCAATATGACTGGATTTATCAAATCCTTGACTAACCCGATCTCAAGGAACTTGGTCCCGCCAGTCTGTTTAAATAGTTACTCTGGCCAGAGATGAGTCCTCTGTGTATACAACAAATGCCCATGAATTTGAGATCAACTGATGGGGAAGAGTAGCACTGATCAGGGTCACAAGACTTTCCGAGTCTAAGAGTCCAAGTACCATTAACTGACACGGCACTTGCCTGCGGCCCCTCGCCAGGTTGACTGTCTACACTATAGGCCGGAAAGGCATAATAGGAACAACACTGCCTTACATTGCAATCTATCATTTCTGGGGACATTTGACACAGGGCCTGTATGTGTTCAGAATCATGACATCGCCAACAGACCACATCCTTAACAACAGTCTTTGGGGAACCCTGAAAATAATTTAGACACCCCTTTCTGGCTCTAGACCCCCTCAGTGGTGATCCCGCCCAGTTTTGGGTATTTTAGTGTGGGGAAGTGATGTCTGGCTTCCATTAGGATTTCTCAACAATCTGGCACTACTCCACTAGCCTACTCCACTAGATTCCGAGGATCACCTTAGGGCACCTAAGTCTGCACTGACCTGGGCAGGGAGTGGATGAATTTGTCCATCAACACACGCTTAACCATTTGGGCAGGAGTGGAAGACTCTTGCTGCAACCACTTTTAGGCCAGATGCTGCAAGTCAAACATTTGGATGAGCGAGCCCAAGAGAGAACTTCCGGTCACAAATTTAGTGGCACAAAGGTCTTGCCAGGGGGCACAGACTCTAGCGAGACTGGGACCACAGTTCTCAGGCTCTCTGAAGGGACAATTAGCCGAGGCTCCTCTTTCTTCTCTGATGACACTACTGTTCTGTCCCCACATGAGGCGAATGGAGGTGTGGTTGACTATTAAGGGTTGTGAGAGAGATTCATACCTTCAGTTTTCCTCGATGTGAGGCAGACAGGACCAATGCTGTTCAGCGTTTGGAGAGATGATGCATACCAGGGATTGTGCAATCCAGACTTGTTTATTTGAAATCTGGATATACAGCATAGGATGTATACAGTAACTTCTCTAGAGTTGAGTCAGATACAGCAAGTGAGCAGCAAGAGTGAACAGCAAGAGGTCGAAAGACTGATGCCTTCCTAAGCACATTTCAAGCGTGTCCTCTCACAACAGCATGTAAGCTGAAAATGAAATGGCTGCCAGAGGAAGAGAAGACTTAACCCCTGAACCGGGAGTGGAAGACATGCCCACAAGAATTAATGAATAACAAGCTGCCATACAGAAAAAGGCCATTGGGTGGCAGCAGAGTAAAATATAACAACATACATAGAAAAATACAATGCATAGAAACTGAATAGCATAACTTACACGGAACAGCACAACTACAGAGTGGGAGAGAGCATCGGCACGGAAGTTCCTCTCTCCGGAAAGAAAACTGAGGGTGAAGTCAAACTAGGAGAAGAACAGGGACAATCTAGCCTGGTGAGAGTTTAGCCGCTGGGAAGTTTGTAAATAAACCAAATTCTTGTGGTCAGTGTACACTTGGAAGGGAAAACGAGCCCCCTCCAGGAGGTGTCTCCACTCCGAAAAGGCCAACATCATGGCTAGCAACTCCCTGTCCCCAATGGAATAGTTCCTCTTCGCCAGTGAGGTCTTAGAGAAGAATAAGCAAGGATGCTCCCGACCTTGAGCATCCTTTTGGAAAAGGACTGCTCCAGCACCGACGAAAGAGGCATCGACCTCCATAATAAATGGTTTATCAACATCGGGGTGATGTAAAACAGCAGCACTAGCAAAGTGTGACTTGATAGAGTGGAAGGCCTAGGAGACCTCCTCCGAACACAATTTGGGATTAGCTCCCTTCTTGGTGAAGGCAACCAAAGTTGAGAAGTGGGGAATGAACTGGCGGTAATAGTTAATGAACCCCATAAAATTCTGCACTGCTTTGAGAGAATTAGGTTCCTGCCAGTCCATCACAGCCTGTAAGCTTGGCAGGATCCATGGCCAATCCCTAGACAGAGAGGATATTGCCCAGCAAAGGCAAGGACTCCTGCTCAAATACACACTGTTAGGGCTGGCGAAATGCACCAAATAAGTATAAAGATAGTAAAAGGTACGTTCGCAGCCCGGGGTCCACTGTGTAGAGATGCAACCTGCTGCTAGGTAATGGCAGCACTATATGGCGGTACTACGCCGGAATAAACTTCCATCTCCCGGTGTGAACTGATGCAAACTCAGTTGTTTCACATAGTCGCAGGGAAACTAAGGAAATGCTGTGCCCTGTTAGCAGTCACAGGGTGCAGCAGATGGACGCTAGTGGGATCTCCGAAATTCACCCCCACTATGCTGGTGATTGATCCCGCTCTGACCCTCAGTGGCTTTTCAGCCCATGCCTGAGGATGCCCCGAGTCAGATGCTGAGATCAAGCAGGAGTTCCCACCCTACACTGACCGGTTGTCAGGACTAATCAAAGATTACTGCACAGAGTGCGTACAGCGCCGCACTGGCGGATGCCACTTACCATCCTTACAAGGGTTAGGAAAGCGCTCTAATTGCGCATGGCGCTGCACTGGCGGTCCCTGCTGGTTAGGCGCAGTAAGGATCATGTTCTTGTGTTAAGGACAGCACTGTCAGGCGCTAGGTAGTTCCAATATTCTCAGGCATTTAAAAACTCTAGGAATGGGAATGATTAAGGAGCAATCACTAGAACAGGCATACAGACACAGACACGTTTACTGGTTTATACTAGCGCATGGCTGTGTGGCCATATGAACCTTTTATAGCAGAAGCACTCCGGGACCTTCCTAGTGGTTCAAAAGGAGCTGCCACAGGACCTGACCATGTGACCCCGACCTCCAATGACAGGTCGTTCCTTGGGCATGCTCAGAAGAAGAAAAGCAGGACTTAGTCCCAGGAGGGCCTGCTCGCCGCTGATCAGTGCTGGTTACAATGACTAAGGCTACTTTCACACTAGTCTGTCGGTACGGGCCGTCGCAAACCGTCGGCCCGACATACCGACGGACAGTGTGATTAATTAGCACGTCGTGGGCACCGGATGAAGTTTTACAACGCATCCGTTGCCCATTGTGAGTTCCAGAGAGGAGGGGGCGGACCCAACGCACAAAAAAAGTTACATTGAATGTTTTTTGTGCGTCGTGGCCGCCAAAAACACGACACATCCGTCGAACGACGGATACGACGTGTGGCAATACGTCGCAATGCGTCGCTAATGCAAGTCTATAGAGAAAAAACGCATCCTGCGGGCAACTTTGCAGGATGCCTTTTTTCTCAAAAACGACGCACTGTGTCGTCCATCACACGATGCTAGTGTGAAAGTAGCCTAAGCCTGGAAGGGCCACAATAACCAAACACACAGTATCTGCTTGACCCAGGTTTTGGGACCGACGTCTCTGCTGAGCAGGCTCCACTGCGGCTGGAGGAGAATGGGAGACTGCAGCGGAGGTGGTTTGAGATTACCCATGTGCAGCGGTGGGAACTCGACACCTAACACACACGTCTCCAACTTGGCATAGTGGGAGTTTGCAGTAGGAGGTCCAAGACTTTGCAAACGTCTCTCTGGTGGGATTCTATATCTGGAGAGTAGATGAGAATGTCATGCAGATAGACTATGACCGAGGTGGTGAGCATGTGCCGGTAGATATCGCTCACAAAGTCTTGGAAAATGGCCGGGGCATTACACAGCACAAAGGGCATCACCAGGTACTCATAGTGGTCATCACTGGTCTTAAAAGCCGTCTTCCATTCGTCCCCCTCATGGATGCGATTCAGATTATAAGCAGCACACAGATCAAGCTTAGTAAAAACACTAGCTCCCTGCACCCTATCAAAGAGATCAGATATCAGTGGCAGGGGGTACTTGTTCTTAATGGTAATGGCATTAAGACTCCTGAAATCTATGCATGGACATAGTTCTCCGTTCTTCTTCTGCACGAAAAAGAGCCCAGCCCCCACTGGTGACACTGATTTCCTAATGAACTCTCTTGCAATATTCACCTGGATGTACTGAGTCACTGTCTCCATCCCTGGGAGAGATAGTGGACAGACTCAACCCCAGGGAGGCTCAGCACCAAGCAAGAGGTCAATAGGACAGTCATAGGGGCGGTGAGGCGGAAGGGTCTATGCCGCCTTCTTGGAGAATATTTCCACGTAGGGACAATAGTGCTTGGGGAGAGAGGAAAGATCTGTGGATACCTCAGTTGTAGCAACCTGAATGCACTCCCTCAGACATCTACTCTCACAAGGTTCAGTCCATCCAAGAATTCTCCCTGAAGACCACTCTGTATGAGGAGAGTGATAATGTTGCCAGGGTATCCCTAAGAGGACATTATCAATTCCCTCAGGAATGAGTAACAGGATGGTTTGATGTGTAATCTGTGAGGGCAGTGTCGACCCATTTACCACTCATACCAAAAGTATTGCGTGCCATTAGGCGAAGGCAGAAGACATGAAGTTGCCCTCCGCCCCGGAATCCACGCAAAGCTCTACCATGTGAGTGGATGGGCCTATGGTAATTGTCCCCTTGAAGGACAGTTTGGAGGAAATCACCGCTCTGTCTAGTGAGCCCCCATCCTATGGTCACTAGACGCAGTAATTTTCCCGACCACTGGTGACATTTCCTGGCATAATGTCGTGACTGCTTTCAGTCAGGACAGACCAAGGGTACTTGAGCGACCCAGGACTTAGATCCCGCTCGAGAGACATCCATGGCCTGATGTGGCTCTGACGCCTGATCCGGAGATTGCAGAGGTCCGGCGAAGGTGGGAGCCAGCCGAAACCTCTGCCTACACTGCGCTCGCTCCAACCTTCGCTCGTTAAAATGAATGTCGATGCGAGTGGAGACCACTATTAGCTCCTCCAGTGTTTCGGGAATCTCTCTAGTGGCCAAAGCATCCTTTACATGGTCAGCCAGCTCCCTCCAAAATACAGGAATAAGGGCTTTATCCCGCCACTCAGCACAGATGCTAAAGTCCAGAAGTAGATGGCAAAATGGCTGACCATGGATGAACCCTGTGTCAGTGTCAGCAGATGGCTCACCATATCATGGGTGACTTGAGGTCCCAAAAAGACCTGTTTCAGAGTGTTCAGGAACCGCAGAGTACTCTGCACAACATGATCGTCATGCTCCCACAGCGGCATAGCCCACTCCAATGCCCTGTCCGACAAGAGAGATATAATGAATCTTACTTGAGACCGCTCTGAGGGGAAACGTGCAGCCAGGAGCCCAAGGTGTATCGCACACTGGTTCACAAATCCCCTACATGACTTGCTATCGTCAAAGTTTTTATCTGGCAGTGGGAGGCAGGATAAGGTCGGAACAGGGGTGGCAGTGGACAAACTATCTGCAGCCACGCAAGCAGCCTTAACAGCTACTGCGGTAACAGCAGAGGTTGTGCGCTCGAGAGTCGCCAACCTGCCCTACAGCTGCTGGATATACCGCTGCAGTCACTGTTCATCCATCATTACTAGCGAGACCCTGGTGCTAGTATAATGTAAGGGCTGGTGGAGCGCACCAAATAATAAAAAGGAAGATATAAGGTGCGTTCGCAAGCTGGGTGTCCACCGTACGGAAATATTACCTGCTGCTCAGTAATGGCAGACAGTATATGGAGGTATAATAAGAATACATAAGGGTTAACGTCACCAAGTATGTATGGAGACAGACCCTGTTGCATCACAGAGCCGCTATACCGCTGAATGAACGCTAGTGTTTGGTCACAGAACTCTGCCCCAAGGACATGGGTCTAGAGTCCCTCTAGATCCACTAGCGTTTGGCGCCGCACCTGCAGTGCTAGGGAAAGACTACAATAATAAACTTAGAGAACAGAGGGCATGCAGTGCCGCTCTGGCAAACACCACTAACTGCCCTAACTAGGGACCCAAAAGCTCACTAGTTGTGCACACCGCCGCAATGGCGAATGCTGCTAATGACGCAGTAAGAAACGTGCTCAGTGCTGGATTGCACTTAATTGGCGCTAGTCAGCTCCAATCACCCACACTCAGGCAACAACGCTAGGGAAGGGGTTCAATTAGGATCTTTCACCAGAACATACATGCATCCATACACACCACATTTTCAGGTCATACTAGTGCATGGCCAAGCGGCCATGAGTACCTTTTATAGTTGCAGCCTTCCGGGACCTTCCCAGTGGTCCAATCAGAGCTGCTTGAGGACCTGGGCATGTGACCACTGACCTCCAATGAGAGGTCGTCCCAGTGGCATGCTCAGTAGGCAAAAAGCAGAACTTAGTCCCAGGAACATCTGCTTGCCGCTGACTAATGCTGGTTACAATAGCTGGAACTGGGATGGCAGCAGTAACCAGACACACAGCATCAGCTTGAGCAAGATGCTCCTCTGCGGCTGGGGTAGAATAGGAGACCACAGAGGACATGGTTTGAGATTCCCCCTGTGCAGTGTAGGGAACATAACACCTGTGACTTGTAGTTGTGGTCGTCTAGTGAACTCCATGCCTAAGAAAGTTAAGGAAGGTTTTGAAAATAATGGTGGCCATTAGGGTTGAGCGACCTTGACTTTTTTAGGGTCGAGCCGGGTTTCGCGAAACCCGACTATCTCAAAAGTCGAGTCGAGTGAAATCGGCCGATTATGGCGAAAAGTCGAGGATCGACCGAAACCGAAACACGAAACCCAATGCAAAGCCAATTCTCTCTCTCTCTCTCTCTCTCTCTCTCTCTCTCTCTCTCTCTCTCTCTCTCTCTCTCTCTCTCTCTCTCTCTCTCTCTCTCTCTCTCTCTCTCTCTCTCTCTCAAATTTACAAACAAGAAATGTGAGGGGTGGACTCACTTTTGTGATGTACTGTTTGTATAGATACATTCAAATATTAAAATACGAGTAAGAGCTACATACATAAGAGCGGCAGCCTAGATTGAATTATTACATATTGGATATACACTATTTATACTCCTGGGGGTTCATACATGAGCGTTAAAGTAGTATGTTGGGAAAGAAGATTAACACTAGTTTACCACACCAACTAATGAATTGGCTGTATATAAACTACGAGAGACAATATTAAACATAATTTTCTAAAAATGTTATAACCTTTCAATATGCCAAATTATAATTTTTCAATAATGGTGTATTTAAAGGGAACCTTCCACCATTTTTGTCCCATATTAGATAAGACCAGCACCTTTCAGCCCTGATGTGCAGCATTCTAATATGCTGTATATCTGCCCCCAATCCAGCATGCAACAAAAGAAAAACAGCTTGTATTATAGTCACCTACAAGTAGGTCTGGTCCGATGGGTGTCACTGGTTTTTGTCTGGCACCTCCCTTCTTCTTGTGATATCGTCCTGCTTCTGTGCTTCATGTGAATGACGCATTCTACGTCATTCACAGTGTGTCCCTGATATCGCACTCCTGTGCAGGTGCACTGCTCTGCTCTGTCGAGAACACATTAAGGTACTGCAGTGCGCATATGCCAGGAAATGTCAGAGACCGGGAGCATGCACACAGCAGTACAGCAGTACACCAGCAGGAGCGGCGATGTAGGACGCGTTATCCACACAAAGCACAGAAGGAGGATAGCATTACAAGATGAAGAGAGACACCAGGCAAAAACAGTGATGCCCATCAAACCCAACCACCTCGCAGGTCTGTTGAATAAATCGTCCTTTTCTTGTGTTGGGGTCATATATGCAGCATATTAAGAAGATGTATATGAGGGCCAAAATGTGGTGGTCTTATATCATATGGGACAAACCTGGTGACGGGTTCCTTTAAGCTTTCTCTATGATTTTATCTATCATGAGGGAAGTCTTCGTATATATATATATATATATATATATATATATATATATATATATAAATGTATATATATATATACATATATATATATATATACACACATATATCATATATTCTAATAGAGTAGAAGCACTACCAGTGGGGTACAAGGATATTGATGTACAGTTTATGTTTTCTACAGTGAAGCTGTCATAGGATGTTCAGTGTTGTAAATAATTAACTTTTTACTAAAGGCCAGGCATCGGGTTTCCTTTTGATTACTATTTTATCCTGTAGGTTCATTTTCTATTGATTTGCATGTATATAGAGTATTGGTTCTTGGAGTACCTTAATGTTTCATTATTGGAACCATTTCTAATTATATAATACATCAAAATAATAACGTCATAGCCGGAAAGGCTTCTTTCAGGCACAGAAGTGTTCTGATAATATCCTGCCTACACAGTATTTCAATTGTCTCATAGGGAGTCGATCCAGCAAACATAAGCTGTTTTATAATGATTACCATATTTTTTAGACTACAAGACACACATTTTTCCTCCATTTGAGGGGCCATGCATACCAGGATTGGGATGAGGGAGCCATGCATACCAGGATAGGGATGAGGGGGCAATTCATACCAGGATGGAGATGAGGGGGCCATGCATACCAGGATAGGGATGAGGGAGCCATGCATACCAGGATAAGGATGAGGGGGCAATGCATACCAGGATGGAGATGAGGGGCTATGCAGACCAGGATAGGGATGAGGGGGCCATGCATACCAGGATAGGGATGAGGGGGCCATGCATACCAGGATAGGGATGAGGGAGCCATGCATACCAGGATAAGGATGAGGGGGCAATGCATACCAGGATGGAGATGAGGGGCTATGCAGACCAGGATAGGGATGAGGGGGCCATGCATGCCAGGATAGGGATGAGGGAGCCATGCATACCAGGATAGGGATGACGGGGCAATGCATACCAGGATGGGGATGAGGGGGCTATGCATACTAGGATAGGGAAGATGGGGCCATACATACCAGGATAGGGAAGAGGGGGCAATTCATACCAGGATAGGGATGAGGGGGCAATGCATACCAGGATGGAGATGAGGGGCCATGCTAACCAGGATGGGGATGACGGGACCATGCATACCAAAATATGGATGAGGGGGCCATGCATACCAGGATGGGGATGAGAGGACCATGCTTACCAGGATGGGGATGAGGGGGCCATGCAGTCCAGGATATGGATGAGGGGGCCATACATACCAGGATGGGGATGAGAGGACCATGCATACCAGAATGGGGATGAGGGGGCCATGCATACGAGGATGGGGATGAGGGGCCATGCTAACCAGGATGGGGATGACAGGACCATGCATACCAGAATATGGATGAGGGACCATGCATACCAGAATGTGGATGAGGGGACCATGCATACCAGGATGGGGATGAGGGGGCCATGCATACCAGGATGGGGATGAGAGGACCATGCATACCAGGATAGGGATGAGGGAGCCATGCATACCAGGATAGGGATGAGGGAGCCATGCATACAAGGATAGGGATGAGGGGGCAATGCATACCAGGATGGGGATGAGGGGCCATGCTAACCAGGATAGGGATGACGGGACCATGCATACAAAAATATGGATGAGGGGCCCATGCATACCAGGATGGGAATGAGAGAACCATGCTTACCAGGATGGAAATGAAGGGGCCATGCATTCCAGGATATGGATGAGGGGGCCATACATACCAGGATGGGGATGAGAGGACCATACATACCAGAATGGGGATGAGGGGGCCATGCATACCAGGATATGAATGAGGGGACCATGCATACTAGGATATGTATGAGGGGGCCATGCATACCAGGATGGGATGAGGGGGCCATGCATACCAGGATGGGGATAAGAGGACCATGTATATCAGGATGGGGAAGGGGGGGCCATATATACAAGAATAGGGCATATTAGTACAGAATTGACCACATTATTTGCTTACATTTTTTTCTATTTTCCTCCTATAAAACCTAGGTGTGTCTTATGGTCCAATGTGTCTTATAGTATGAAAAATACGGTAACTTTCATAAATGATAAAACTAAAAGTAGATGGTTATGAAATTAATAAGCATAAATTTACAATATAAAGAAAATAACAATTTGTGTGTTTACTCTAGTTTATAGCATAATTTACATTCCACAATAGTTGCAAATTATAAAAACAGTGTGCTAAATTGCAAATTGAACTTTTTTTAAAAGTTACTTTTACATACAGCTTGCAGATATTACATTACCAAGTGGAAGCAAGTCCAGCAACTTTTAAATAGATTTATTTGGAATTGGACAAGAAAATGTTGGAAATTTTTTAATAAATCTCTAACTGCTCCTGGGTGTAGATTTTATTTTCCCACATTAGGACTGTCTAAGGCCGGTTTTACAAGTCAGATTATTTCCAGTACCGAAAATAAATTGTAAAGGAGATATCCGTGTCCATGTGTCCGGGTGTGTAATACGTGCGGCACATGGGCCGCATCAGTACCCGCATCAGCAGCATCATTCACCAGCAGTGACATCATCACTGACATTTTCCCATAGTCCTAATGTCACTGCAGCTCAGCCCAGCCTTGATGATGTAACTGCTCGTGAATGATGCTGCGCTCTCAGCAGCACATTCACCAGTTGTTTTCAGCCTGGACGGTCGTATCTTGGCACTGTCCAGGTTGAAAACTATTTAGCCCCCAGACATGGATTATGGCATGGGACACAACGACAGACAGGTATGGTATATTGTTGTTTTTTTATTTTATTTTTATTACAGGAGATCGAGGGTGTCAGGGAATTAGGCGTTGCAGTAAGCATTGTTTAATTTAGAATAATAAAGGAGTCTGTGTATTTTTTTCAAATGAAGGATTTTATTCTTGCAGTGTCTTCATTTAACATATAACTATAGGATTAGTAATGGAGGGATGTCTTATAGACACCCCTCCATTACTAAGCTGTGGGCTTGATGTCACCTGACATTACAGAGGTGACATAAACCCCACAAACATTAACCCCACTTGCCACCGCTACAGGGCAAGTGGAAAGAGCCGGGCAAAGCACCAGAAAAGGCGCATCTAATAGATGTGTCTTTTCTAGGCAGCTGTTTTTAGGCTGTGGCCTATATCAATGGCCCTTTACCAGTCTGAGAATACCAGCCTCCAGCTGTGAGCTTTAGCATGGCTGGTTGTCAAAAATGGGGGGACCCAATGACTTTTTTAATTATTTATTTAAATAATTAAAAATCAGCATGGGGACCCCTGTATTCTTGATAATCAACCATGCTGTAGCAGACAGCTGAAGGTGGCAGCCCCCAGCTGGAAGTTTTGTCTGGTTGGTTAAAGAAAATAGGGGGGAACCCACGTTGGGTTTTTCATTCTTTTATTTCCTTAGTTTGCAGCCAGCTGCTGTGGAATACCCTGATCATCTCCACCTACTGTCACTGTTAATAGCGGCAGCAGATGTCGGATGATGGGGGTAAGAGTCCCAAACGCCTCCACCTGTAGTTGTTTGGACTTTAACATAACTCTCATCATTCTCCTCTGCTCATGCCCATCGATGGCAGAGCAGTGGAGAATGATGAGAGCCGGCGTTAGCACCTGCCGCCGTGGAACAGCGTTTACAGTAGAGCTTCTTCCCCGATGCCGATGCGTGTCACATGGAAGACATCAATGTGGAAGCTTTGTATGAAGGCTAGCATACAAATAAAAGAAAACTGACCGGCACATCAACGTCTGAACAGGTGCATGCCAAAAAACAGCTATGTTAGAGAGGGCAATACAAGGTATTAAGAAATGGGGTATGTAAACTTTTGATCAGGGTCATTTGGATGTTTTGTGTTGTTATTATGATTTAAAAAGAAAAAACACAGTAGTCTGACAATAAATGGCTTCACCAAACCATTAACCATGAGTGGAGAAAAAGTTTTGGTGTTATCATTCATATTCTCTGAAAAATTGGCCAATAAAGCAAAACCTGCTGGGGTATGTAAACTTTTGAGCACAACTGTATATAAACTCTAGCCATACACAATCACATATATATTTTGCCTGTTCAATGGTCTACTGTATGTATCCAAGTTTAGCTATGCCCAACATTGAATTTTTCGTGAGTGCATTTGTATTAGAGGGTTCAGCAGAAGGAGCATGCCTTTATACTAATGACCTGCCAGTTCATGACATCACTTCAAGCAGTGTTAAGTGTCCTGGTGTCTGGTTCTGGTAATTATATGAATAATTATTTGATCACCAGAATCAAAGCAGAATATAGGTTTACTTGTCTTTGAAGGTTTCCATAACACAAACTTTGGTCTATGTATCATAATGTGGGAAACATGAAAAAGCAAATAAATTAGCTTGTCATTAAAAAAAGCTGGTATCGCTGAAGTAATGGATCTAAAATATATTTTCAATATGGGTTATATCTTAAAAAAGTTTAGATGAGCACTGAACTTAACGGACAGATCACTTCAGCAAATTGCGGTCATTACTGGCTCATAACTGTTTGTCCACATAGCAGATGGATGCTGGAGCTCTCTATTACTTACGTCCACTCTTCTAGGTCAAAAATTGGACAAGACTAGTGCATGCTGTGAATATTTTCCACACGGACCTGTGGTCCTTGTGGAAAATAGGCTTTATGCTGCTGCACATGGGCTAACATTGGTCTGTGTGCAGAACATACCCTTAAAAGAGCACAACAGCAGTTGTCTTTTTACTGCTTCCTTCATTAGCTATCAATGTTGTGGTACAACGTGTGCATTAAAATACTTACACATTGCGGTCTTCTGCTGTTTCTAGGGCTGCTAAGGTCCTTTGCAGCATCATCTGACCACAGCTCTCACTTGCCGCCTCACACTGAAGACTGGTAGTGACCTTCCTTATATAATCCTATGAGTGCCTTGTTCTTAGTACCATAGACTTACAATGAAAAAGTGACTTCTGGTACACCCCGAAAGCACTGCGGTCACATGATCCCGGAGAGGACCAAAGAAACGCTGGATATGGCAGAAGACAGTAATGGGTAAGTATCTTAACGCGCATACTGTACACATTAATGATGGCTAATGAATTGGGCATGAAGAAAACTGCTGGAGCGCGCCTTTAATCTTTAGAGGGGAAAAAATCTGCAAAACCTATTCATAACATCATATTTTTTCTTTAAATATTATCCAGAGTGGTATTTTTGGAGCCTATAATTAACATCAAATGAGAGCCATCTTTTTTAAAATGATCCAGGCTTGGCAGCTTTTTCTCTAGAAGCTGGGCAGGCTAAAGAGACAAGAAACAGTTTATTTGCAGACCAATGCAATGGTAACATGCTTTCTTAAAAATCATGGCACAAATTATTTGTCTTCCAGAAGGTTTTATTTTTATCCGCTTTGATATTCTGCTTTTCTTTTGGGTCTACCTTGATAATGGCTCAGGTCCCAATTGAACTAAAGCAAAGTTTGGCAATTTTGCATCAGTCTCCTAATTTTCTCTAATTTTGGATATTCTTTTTCTCTGATTTCTGGGAATAGCTCAACTGTCTAAATATTATCCAATATGTTCATATTGTTCTTACACAGATTACTACTACATCCAGCAAGATATACTAACAGCTATCTAATTCATGGCTTCTTAATGTTTTTTTTTCCTTTGAGGCCTTATGATCCAGAAAATAGAGATTCTTGTGCATTATTATTGGTCATATTCCATTTCAAATATTCTGAGAATTATGTTGTGATATGTTATAACTTCTCTCCTGAACATTGGGATCTGAGGGGTAACATTTCTCCTTGTGGGGAATATCATGCCAAGCCTGGCATGTCAGAATGAGGAGACTTATCAGCCATGCATGCTGCTGAGCATTGAAGCACTTGATGACGAAACAGAAAGTAGTGCAACTGTGTGGCATATAAAACTATCTGTCAAAACTACTTTTAAAGCTGCACCTCACCAATTAGACCTGCCTCATAGATGGAGAAGCATTTGGCAACAGTAAAATATTAAAAATGGCCGTCAGATATGTAACCAACCCGTTGGTCATCTTTTGTCGTTATAAGCATTTACCCGGTCAAAATTCTGAAATGTAGAAAAGAGAAAACAAATAACCCTATCACAGCTACTGATTGTTTCACATACTCCAGGTTGCAATACGTAGGCAGATATTAATTTTTAACAGATTTTCATGATTGTGAGCCTTCGCGGGCAGGGCCCTCGCTCCTCCTGTACCAGTTATGACTTGTATTGTTTAAGATTATTGTACTTGTTTTTATTATGTATACCCCTCCTCACATGTAAAGCGCCATGGAATAAATGGCACTATAACAATAAATAATAATAATAATAATAATAATACTCATTTTCACAAATAAATATGAACTGGATGATGAAGGGAGGAGACAATAGAAAAAAACTGTCCTCTTTAGATATAAATTAGTTCATGTATATTCCAAGATTTAGGGCTGAGGTTCATTTAGGATTAGTGTCAAAAATAGAGAAATATTTCCACTGTATTTATCGCTTAATTATACACATGCAGTAAGAGATCAGAATCTTAATAAAACACACAGTATTTCCTTAGCAATGTTACTAAAAAAAAGGGGAAAAGCCACATTTGTCAAATTTAATTTACCGAGAAATGAAACTATTTTCTCAATATGTGAACATTTTGGGATTTCCCATCAAGATAAGCCAAAGAATCGCAATTAAACCGATAAAAAAAAAGTGTGCAAATATTTTATCACAGTCTACAACACTAGATAATCCAGACAGCACCTCAGAGATCCTTTTAATGCCTAATTAAATGAGTAGTTAGATCTTCGAACAAAGCACCAAATCCAAGTCCTTTATGTTTTCCTTTACATGTTAGGATTCTGACACAAAATCCAGATTAGCTAAAGTATTATCAGCACACTTTACAGGCTCCTTAAGCCCTAATAACAGTGCTCATCACAACTGTCACACTTCAAAGAGTATATACCCCACAGGCGCACATTAGATGTCAGTCACTAGAAAACTAGTCTGCATCAAATAATGGGCAGACAGGTAGTGTCTAAACTTCAATCATAGACTCCGTTATTAATAAATCGAATATTACAATCTTTTTTATATCCATCAGCTAAGAAATTCGATGTGTAGAAGTTCTACAAAAATAAGTGCGTTTACAAGGAAAATAGGCGTGCAGATGAAAACTAATACCATGTAATGTAATATTGGTTTTGCATTGTATAGCAAAGTATTTTATTGAGGCATTTTGATTTACTACTAGCCACAGATCTTATCTTTCACAGCTAGCCATACTGACTCCTGGTATTTATAGAACGTTCTTAACCCTTTTTTAGAACTACAAATGTAGAAGTAGGCTGTCCTCCCTACTCCCGAAAAGCTTGGAAACGTTTCCGTACTTAAAATTAAGGAAAACTAGCATGATACAAATTCTACTTTTGAACACTAAAATATATTATAATAATATAATAAAATCTTAAATATGGAACATAATTGTTGAAACCTTGTAGATTGTGAGCCCTCGCGGGCAGGGTCCTCTCTCCTCCTGTACCAGTTGTGACTTGTATTGTTCAAGATTATTGTACCTGTTTTTATTATGTATATCCCTCTTCACATGGAATAAATGGCGCTATAATAATAAATAATAATAATAACTAAATGAAGAAAGTTGTCGTAGAGTCAAACGTCGGCAAATTCATTTCTTGCATTTTTGTATCAATTACATTTAATTTTTACTTAATTTTCCATATCTAAAATTAAACTAATCACATTAATTACGCTACAATAATTAAAAATAAAATCCAGTCTCATTTATGTGTTTGGTCGTTACAAAAAAACATTAAGTCCAAAATAAAAGGAAAATCGTAGAATGGGATATATGAAAATACAGTGTAGACTATGTATTATACAGAAAAGGAAATATAATGCATCAGCTGGTAGACTGTTGCTATCTGCACTCATTTTGTGTCTGAAAACACATAATGATCTCCACTTAGGGAGATACTGTAAACTGATAAGACTTGCTCAGGACAGGTAACTACTAGAGCACAAACCATAGAAAACAAGCATGTAACAGAATCTAACTGCTCGCCGCTCATCAGACATGAGAAACCAGACCAAAGTATTACTGGCTGTCATAATGTAAAAGGTTCCTCTACAAGCTTTACTCCATAATATGCTGTTTCGCATCCTACAAGCTTCGGTTTTGACTTCTACGAGGAATGGAGAAGCTTTAAACATGCATCTAGGATATTATAAATCAAATATAAATCCAATCTAAAAGTCAAAGATATAAACCATATGAAATATTGATAGAGTAGTTTAAATTACTTTTTTTTTGCATCATAAATCTGAACTTGCGTGCTCCAGCATAGTAAACGTTTATATAATATGTTGCATCTTGTAGAGTGAATAAGAACATACACTATGGTTTTCTTATCTAAGGATCGACGTAAAAACTTTTAGGTCCAAAAATGACAAAAGTATTCTAGGAGTGATACCTTTATTAGCTTACCAGAAAAATGATATTGTTAAGCGTTCAGGGCACAGAGGCCCTTTCATCAGGCAAATGAGTTACCGAGACAAGAGCAGAATATTGGAAGTTAACGTAATAAAAACAACAACATCACCATGAGCATAACTAGAAGTGTTATAGAAATATTGACTTAAAACTTATGGGAACGAGTTTGTTTGATGCTGCAGACGTTAATTTGTCATTAGTAGCCTAGAATAGACGCGTTTGTTTTTTGTCAAAACTTTTTTTCTAATTTATAATGGCTAAATGAAGGATTTAGCTCTGCTACATTGCACCGCCTCTACAAAGTAGAATACATTCATTTAGAATCTATACTAAAGGCCAGGTTATATAATCATACATAAACAGGAATGACGCCACAACACATTATTAAATGTGCGATGATCAACTCACCGTTTAAAATTTCAAAAGGTTGAAATGAAACCAAAAACTCGTCATCAGGAAACGATTATATCCAGTATTCCATTGACGAAGAACACAATCCCAGTAAACGACGGAAGGAATGGAGCAGGTAGTGAATTTCTGTATCACAGGATCCTGTGTTGGCTGTCAGTATTAGCTGGAATTGAGCAACACTGAAACATGTCCTCCCTTGAGCTGTCACACTGCTGCCAGCTCCCTGCAGTTATTGAAGTTAACTAAAGAGGTGATCTAGATAGTAAACAAGTCCTGTGCAAACCAATGGCTTTCCACACCCTTCTGTTTATAGTAGGATGACTTGTGCACAGAGGTCACCGCCATCAGCAGCTCCTGCCGCCTTGCTCTGGGTATCTAGTGTGCTGCATATACCCTAAGGCTCTTTTTATCAAGCCACCTTCCCGAGACTCTGCTCACCGGCTGTCACAGTGACGCATCTGTTCCTTATTGTTCAAGATTTCTCGAAAATTGGAATGAGCTCTATGACTAAGGGTCCACTGAGTGTTGTCACTGTAGATGTAGTAAGTATAAGAAACTGTTACATAGGTCTGCTCACTTTTTGGAATTTTGTATGTTTACTGTGCTACACTTCTACACATTATTGAAATATTTATATGCTACAAATTGAAGATTGTGTTCTCAGTAATAGTCGCAGAAGTAAGTATTAGTAGAATCTGTCCAAAAATTATTTCTTCTTTCATAAATAAAATAGCAAACACTATATAAGAGGTAAATGCAAATTTCAGCCTGTATTTTATCTTACAAGAACATGATGAAAATTTAATGCTCTGTTTACATGCTGCGTTTTTTTTCTGCAGAAAATAAGTTGTTACAGTACCACCAAAAGCAATGAGTTTTTCCGAAATCTCATGTATACCTTTTTGTTTCCCCCCACCCCGCCTGAATTGGAGCACTGTAGCATTTCAGCTCTTTCAGCGTTTTTGACGCATTTTTCTGCCATAGGAACGTATAAAAATACTGCAATTTTTGCTGTGCTTTTGGCGATATAAAATTAACTTTATAAACATGTGCTGTAGACGTATCACAAACGTAATCTGTGTGTAAAAATTAACAGCAAAAACGCACTAAAAAAAGTAATAAACGCAAACCAATGCAATGAATAAAGCAGCAGTCCTTGCATTTTAAATGCAGCATTTTTTATTGCCTAGAGACCAGGTTCTGGTTGCAGGAAATAACGCTGCAATACGTTGCATGTGAACATTACCGTAAGGGGATAAAAAATATTAGTATATAAAGTATTGCAAAAGGGTGACAACACTATGTTTCAATAAAATAGAAAAAATATATATAGGATGTTCATGTTATTACAATAGTTACAAAATGAAGAACATATGAATATGAATTACATGTAAAATGGCATACACTTTACACATTGTATAAGCCTTCTGCAATTATTCTAGCTATCACCATCTCTGATCAGAACCTTACAATCTATCCTTAGAAAAGGCACCAATCATATGAAATATGGGTGTCTGCTACTAGGAACCAGATAGCTATGATATCCTTAGGATTTGCTGCAGGAAGAAGGGGAGATTGGCGACTGGAGATGTCAAAGAGCACAGGAGGCCCAGTGCGGATTCAGAAGCCACCCAGGAAGCGTTCTTAACCCATTGACTCCCGTAAACATTTCAATGGACTTCTCAGCCTTTATCGGGCTAATTTCTTTTCTAATATGCATTGCCACAAAATGTTCATTTCCACCCATATATGCGCACTGAATGGTATGCACCATTATATTGATGTCTTTGTGACAGTATGCCGCTACAGCTCCCCAGCGACCACACAAGGACTTTCCAACGATCACGGCCAGGTCGTATCGCTGGTCGTGATCGTTGGAAAGTTACTAAGTGTGACGGTACCTTACGTGTTGGTTACAGGTAGCATGACTCATTGAGACAGGTGCATAAAGCTCCAGGCTAGAAAATATTACACCTTTATATAATGTGACCTACTAATAAAGGACGGTCATATTGTAGGGTTAAATAAAGGAGGCTTTCAGGATAGTTCTCAATCAATTTGGCAGCAGAGACAATATCCATTTTCATACTCATCATGATGGGAACTACAATGGAGCTGTAATTCTATCAGCATAACACATGACTAACTTCACTTGTCAGCAACTGGATAACATACATTTCATTTTCAGTCTTTGTTGCCATTATGGTAATTATTAGCCTGGGTTTTCTTATGAATGCAGCTTCATAAATATATTATATATCATCCGTATTTTCAAAAAATAAGGTTGGTTGTTTTTTTTTATTATAAATAAAGTTTCATAACAATCTGCATCAACTTTATTTTGTGCTGGTCTTCGTAAATATGCGGTGGCATGTGCCGGTAATTCTACTAAGCTTCATCTACCCAAGAGTATGTGTCTAGTATCTTGTTAGCACAAGAACTGTCACAACATGACAAATGGAAACCCAATAGTCAACCAAGACTGGTTGAGCAGATGCCTAAAAGTGTCCTTTAATACCATGGTCACGAAAGAACATACACAATAGAAATTCTTACGTGATCACAAAGTAATGCAGTATATATGTAGGTCAACTGTATACAGAAAAAGGATAGGTTAAAAAAAAAATCTCCAAAAGTCTAATGTTGAAAGCTTCTGGACATGGTTTATAAAACAGCTGTCATATTATGTGGCTTGAAACCAGATATTCATCGATATTGGGTGTTAGGCAACATAATAATTGAAATCTTATCCATTCTATTTTATGGAAATCCTATATATAAATGCTCTAAGTCTCCCAATATGAAATTTGTAATTCCCCCACTCTCCACAATCACATCATTTATAGCACAGGTCACCTCATTTATGACAGAGGAACATATAGGGCCCCTTTAGGATCCTAGTACGACTACATCCACTGCACCCTAGTATCATTCAGATTTGAAAAGAAAGCAAAATACATTATTTAAGTATATGCATTAAATCATACATATTAAAATATATATTTATATAAATAAAAAAAAATATATTTTTTGGAGAGAGTGGGAGAAAGCGAGAGCAAGATAGAGAGAGAGAATTAATGAACTAGTCAACTTACAAATATATACTTTAGATTTATGGAGTGAATAGTAACAGGGAAATATTCCCACTTTGTGTCACAAGAGATTGGATCTAAAGATTATTCTCAGCAAAAAGAAAAAACAAAATAACTCTTCTAGAAGAAAAAGTTATAGAAAAAGAGGTCACTGTACCAGCTCCAGTGAATGACAGGTTTTAGCCAATTGCCTCGCAATCGACACCCTCAGAGGTTTCACATTCACACAATGCAGCCAAGCCTTCCATGCCAGACCAGGCTATTACAGCATGAAACATGAACAGTTGATTTAGGTCTCGAGGTGGCGCTCTTTCCCTAGATGACTCCAGACAACTTCGCAAGCCCAGAAATAGTCTGAGTGAAAGTTACACCTGCAACACATTTTCGGCGGCACCAGTTTTTGTCACCACTACAATGTTGAAATGACAGATAGGCGTCTGACTTGGGTTAAAACTCATAAAACATGATTGATGAGCTCTGTGAGTGAGCTGTGGCAGTTCAGACTAAAAAGTGACGGCCATCCTCTGACAATCCCACAACTTTATTCTTAGCACCAGTCTCCCAGAACTGTGGGAGTCATTAATAAATATTTAGGTTCTGGCATCCTATTCTCGGGGGCTTTAAAATCTTTAATGACAGCTAGCTTAGATTAATAGTAGGGTTAAAATTAGATGCAATATATGTAAAGAGATACTCTGCATAACAGGCTAACATTATCTCCAAATTGGATTCCTATTGTCCTTCACTGTACAAATGTTGAAGATGCATCATTTGTTCAGTCTGTAGGGAGAAGGATATAGAGTCTTCCAAGAAAAAAGCACATTATACAGTATATAATGCAAGCACTAGCTAAATGTCAGTAAATGAAATCTATAATCATTGGTAGATGTAATGGAGAAGTATAACTATATCAATATTGTCAGTCACAACTGCGCACAGGTCTGAAAAAGGGTAGTGTAAAATGTAGAATTAAAAGTTTCTACCTGACTTTTTTCTGTTTTTGACCTTGTATTACGCAACTAACCTCTTCGGAAGGAAGAGGACTTGATCTCCTGCACCACCCATTGGATGTAGCAATCCTAAAATTCAATATTGACCCTTTAACAAACCTTACCACATGACTTAAGGTACCGTCACATTAGCGACACTGCAGCGAAATAGACAACGAGCTGATCGCTGCAGCATCGCTGTTTAGGTCGCTAGGAGACGTCAAACACGGCAACAGCAGAACGATGCAGGAGCGATCCAGTGACGTACTTATCGTTCTCGCTGGTTGTTCGCTCCATGAAAAAACATTGCTGGCATCGTTGCTTTTGCTGTCAAACATGACGAATCACGTCAACCTGACGACCAAATAAAGTTCCGGACTTCTAGCTCCGACCAGCGATGTCACAGCGGGATCCTGATCGCTGCTGCGTGTCAAACACAACGAGATCGCTATCCAGGATGCTGCAACGTCACGGATCATTGTCGTTCTCGTTGGAAAGTTGCTCAGTGTGAAGGTACCTTTAGGATAAAAGCCAAACCAGAAACTGCATTTGCAGACATGTTTTGGTGTGTTTGCCCCTTCTCAGTGCAAAGCAAAAAGATTTGATTGTGTGTGTGAGGCCTCCGCCTGAGATTTGGACAATGCAGCTGCTTTCTTTAATCCTAACTAATTGCATGATACCACACATTTGTAAAGTACATACGGTGTATAATATTCTGTATATTATTAAAAACACAATGGAGGAGGAGGCAGGAATACAAAAACATAAATAGACATGTGTACAAAGGGCATAAATGGCGCGTGATAAGTACCAAGTTCACAAAACATAAAGTACTACGCTATTAAAAAAAACACTACAGTGTAGAACTTATCTGATCTATGTATCCTGTAGGTTCGCTACATTTTTAATGAATTTTGACAACAAACTGCAGACTACAAGGTAAAAATAAAAAATGGTGGCCACATGCTTTATAAATATGACATATAGTAACACCGTAAGCTATGTCCAAATCTTGTTTTGTTCAGTATTCCTATGAACAAGCTCCTTTAAAAAGACACACATTCAGTAAATTCAACCTGTCTTACAGTGTTGATCCAGAGAAATTGCGACAGATATCACTTTTATCAGGAGGAAAAAAATCCTAAATAACTGAAAATATAGCAAATATTTCAGAATACATGTCTTGTTAAACTACCTATATCAAGCCTACAGTAGATCTCACTATTCATTACTGTTTTGAGCGTCATACTACCATCATTTTTATAGTGACACATCTTGGTTAGCTCATACATAAATTTGACTTGCAACTAGTTTGCATACGGTTAGTTGTGCAGATTCATGTCATGTCACTGCATTAATGCGGTCTTGCTCGTGGTGGGGGAAAAATCTTTTTCTTCCTGTATCCTACAAATTGCAGCCTGTTTCCACATTCTCTAATAGTTCATTCTTTTAATAAGTTGATTCCCCAGCGAAAAGTCACTGGTTTGCATCGAGGAGCAGCCATGAAGAAGATTTTCCAAGAAAAAAGGCTCATCGATGGCAATCTCTTGGCCTAGAAAATTGTCAAACTGTCATGTGAGTGCTATGACATGTGGAAGAATATGAAATAAGATATGTCCATCCTTTCAAAAGCAAGGAGTGGGCATCCAGGCAAAATATCAGAGTCAACAAGCTGGCGCTTCACAAGATTTATCAGTTCTGGTGGGGGAAACATGGCAGTGGAGGTGGCCCGTATGTGTCGTAATATTGAGATCAAAGACATCCATGCAAGCATCGTGCAATGCCTGTTACACAAGTCTGGATTGGTTGCCCCCCAAAAAGGGGGAAGAAGCCTTTATTTCAATATTGTCACAAGATGCGTCGGCTTGAGTTTGAAAAAATAATATGAAAAGTGGACAGTAGAAGATTGAAACCTGTTGATTAGGAGAGATGAAACACAAGTCAATAGACTATGCTCTGATGAGTGTAAATGGATCTCGTAGAAACAAGTGAAAAAGGCGCTAACAGTTCAAGAAATTGAAAGAACTGTCAAGTACGGTGGAGGAAGCTGAATGATATGGGGTTGTTTCACAGCTAAAGACATTGGATACTTGAACAGGATACATGAGGTTTCAATTCTGCGCTATATTAGAGTATCCTACAAGACAAGTTACATTCATACACTTGAGTACTTTGAGTATGAAAAGGACGATATTGTTCCAGTAGGACAACGATTTGAAGCATAAGTCGAGATATGCAAAGAAATGGATCATTGACAATGAAGTAAAGGTGGCGGATTGGCTCTTCACAGTACCCAGACCTCAACCCCATTGAACATTTGTGGGTAGAGATGAAAAAATAGCTTCATACATACAAGTGAGTTGACCAGTATGCACCAATTTGAGAAATGTGTAGAAGTGACCTGGGATCAGATTTCGGTTGAGACATGCTTGAATCTGACAGAGAGCACACCCAGAAGGATTGAAGCAGTATTGAAAGCCAAAAGGTGGATGTTAGGTCTCGAGTTCCCGCTTCTGCACAGGGGGAATCTCGAGCCATCTCCGCTGCGGTCTCCCATTCTTATCCAGCCGCAGTGGAGTCTGCTCAGCAGGGACGTCGGTCCCAGCGTCTTGCTCAGTCTCACTCTGTACAGAGACTTACTGCTGCTTCTTCAGCTTCTGCCATTAAAGCCAGTGCTGGTCAGCAGCGAGCTGACTTCTCTGGGACTAAGTCCTTGTCTGCACACACTGAGCATGCCCAGGGCAAGATCTCCCGTTGGAGATCGAGGGTCATGTGCTCAGGCTCTGCAGCACATTCTATTGGTCCTCTTGGCAGGTCTTGGAAGGGCAAAGTTTCTGTGGCCACTTCCTGTGCTGCAACTATATAAACTGCGCATGACCGCACGGCCATGCGCTAGTGTACATTTGCTTACGTGTGTTTGTTGTGAGTGCAAGTCGTCCTTGGATACCCCTTCCCTATTGAATGTCTGTTCGCGGAAGGTGTATGGTTGCTATCTAGCGCCCGACTTATCCTACAGCACTAATCACACGTTACAGCGTCCAGTTTCTGTGACCGCCAGTACGGCGCCGTGCACTTCCTCTGTGCTTTCCTTACCCAAGCCTGGGTGGTTAGTGGCGTTCGTCAGTGCGGCACCGCATGCACTCTTGTGCCCTAATATTGTTATTCAGCTTCCTTACACACCCAGTTGCGGTGTTCTGCCAGCAAGGGTCTAATCGGACTTCAATCCTAGTTGGGGTTGAGTTCGCTGACTACTTGCTCGCCCTATATGTGCGGTACCGCGATCCTGTGATGCAACAGGATCGCTTCCTTCACGCTGGGTGAAGTTTAACCCACGTGTGTATACTTATGAGTACCGCTATATAGTCCGTTATTACTTGGCAGCAGGTTCCATCTCTGCACGGTGGACCCCGGGCTGCGAACGCACCATACACTATCTGTCTTATTATTTGGTGCGTTCCGCTAGCCCTAACAGTGGATTTACAAAATTCTAACAAAACACAAAATAAAAAAATTGATTTTTAGAAGCAAAACAGTAACAATGCAGTAACATGACAAACATCTGCATAACTAATCATATGCAAAATAGTTGCAAGTCAAATTTATGTATGACACAGCCAAGATGATTTGTCTATAAAATGATGTTAGTCTCACAATCTAAGCAGTAGTGGATGGTGAGATATGGAGCCTGGAAGTCAAAAGTTCAAACATTGTAGCCCTTTTGCTCATTTGTAATGTGCATTAAATTTCTGTTTGTTGTCTGTAAAATACTGTATAGCAGTATCGATTTTGTGTTCCTAAAATGTCAATATGCAAAGTTTTTAAGTTCGCAGAATGGCACAAAAGCTCCACAAGAACCTCATCTTTATGTTAAAAATCAAAAGATACTAGATTTAAGAGACATAAAAATATTAGAAATACAGCGCTCAGCAAAAGTGAGTTCACTCCCTTTGAAAAGTAAGATTTTAATCAATATCTCACTGAACATAAGGAGAATTTTGACAGTTTCATAGAGCATTTTTTGAACCCATAACATGAAAGTCAGGTTAATAATAGGGGCAGCACAATAGTGGAGTGCTTACTGGTTTACACTGAAACCTTTTAGAAGTGGGGTCCTGCGTTCAAATCCCACCAAGGACAACATCTATAAGGAGTTTGTATATTCTCCCCATGTTTGTGTGGGTTTCCTCCTGGTTCTCCGGATTCCTCCCACATTCCAAAGACATACTGATAGGGAATGTAGATTGTGAGCCCCAATGGGGACAGTGCCGATAATGTATGTAAAGCACTGTGGAATTATTGGAGCTGTATAAGTGAGTAATATCAAATAAATAATATAACTTTAATTACAATAACTTCAGTTTTATTCTCAAATTAGTTGATGCAAAAAGGAATGCATTCCAAGTAAAAAAACTACTTACCATATATACTCGAGTATAAGCCGACCCGAGTATAAGCCGACCCCCCTAATTTTGCCACAAAACCTGGGAAAACTTATTGACTCGAGTATAAGCCTAGGGTAGGAAATGTAGCAGCTACCGGTGAATTTCAAAAATAAAAACAGATGCTCCATACCGTTCATTATTGCCCCATAAGATGCTCCATATAAAGCTGTGCCCCACATATAATGCTCTGCACCGTTCATTATGGCCCCATATAAAGCTGTGCCACATACAATGCTCTGCACCGTTCATTATGGCCCCATATAAAGCTGTGCCACATATAATGCTCTGCACCGTTCATTATGGCCCCATATAAAGCTGTGCCACATATAATGCTCTGCACCGTTCATTATGGCCCCATATAAAGCTGTGCCACATATAATGCTCTGCACCATTCATTATGCCCCATAGATGCTCCATATAAAGCTGTGCCCCATATAGAATGCTCTGCACCGTTCATTATGGCCCTATAGATGCTCCATATAAAGCTGTGCCCCATATAGAATGCTCTGCACCGTTCATTATGGCCCATAGATGCTCCATATAAAGTTGTGCCATATATAATGCTGCTGCTGCAATAAAAAAAATCACATACTCACCTCTCTTTGCTTAGGACGCCGGCACTTTCAATATTTACCTGCTCCTTGTGCGGCTCTGTCTCCAGCACTGAAGCTCAGCAGAGGGCGCGCACTAACTACGTCACCGCTCCCTCTAACCTGAGCGTCACAGCCAGAGGACGCTAGAGACGGAGCAGCACCGGAGCGAGGAGCAGGTAAATATCGCGCAGCGCTGCGCTCCCCGTATACTTACCTGCTCCTGGCACGGTCCCTGCGTGTCCCTGCTTCTTTCACCGCTGCATCTTCTTCCTGTATTGAGCAGTCACAGTTACCGATCATTACAGTCATGAATATGCAGCTTCACCTCTATTGGAAGTGGAGCCGCATATTCATGACTTTAATGAGCGGTGCCATGTGACCGCTGAGTACAGGAAGAATCTGCAGTGCTGGAAGAAGCAGGGACTGCAGGGACCGCGCCGGGAGTAGGTAAGTATAATTAGACAGCCCCCGCTCCCCCTCCCCTGCCGACCCCCGGGTATGACTCGAGTATAAGCCGAGAGGGGGACTTTCAGCCCCCAAAAATGGGCTGAAAATCTCGGCTTATACTCGAGTATAGACGGTAATTTAGTATTTTGCTAGACCTGCATGATTTTTAAGAACAGCATCAAGTCTCCTACGCATGGAATGAACAGGTTAGCAATATATTGCAACATCTTTTTCCATTTATCAAAAATAACCTCCCTTAAAGTCTGGTGCTGGGTAGAGAGAGTGATGCTCATCTTTTCTCTTAAGAATTCCCCATAGGTGATTGATTGGGATCAGATCAAGAGACATACCTGGCCACTGAATCACTTTCACCCTATTCTTTAGAAATGCAACAGTGGCCTGGCCTTAGATGTGTATTTTGGATTACTGTCATGTTGTAAATGTGCACATCTACCAAGGGATTGGAGTAATTGTAGCATCTTCTCTTTCAATACAGAGCAGCACATCAGTGAACTCAAGATACCATTAATGAAATGTAGCATTCAGACACCAGTAGTCATACAGCCCCACATAATGACATAACCACCACCATCAAATGTGTTAGACCGCACCCAATACTGACACCGTCTCCATGGACATCAGGGCGCTCGTCCACACCAGGGGGTCCGTCCCAGCAAGAGACTCCACAATCGAAGTATAAAAAGGACAGCGCCACACCAGGAAGTGACAGACAGTAACTTTCTTTATTCTGCCTCCTGTGGTGACGTTTCGGTCCGTGGACATTTTTCAAGCACCTTGAAAGTGCTTGAAAACGGTCCACGGACCGAAACGTCGCCGCAGGAGGCAGAATAAAGAAAGTTACTGTCTGTCACTTCCTGGTGTGGCGCTGTCCTTTTTATACTTCGATTGTATAACCACCACCATGTCTCATTGTAGTCACCATGCATTTTTCTAAATGGATTGAATCTACAGTGAAACATAGTGCTGACAATGAAACATAAAAAATAAGTCAAACCATCTTGAAGATATAGTTCATATATTTCTAACAAAAAAATGTAGCTAAGCAACAGCATACATTTAATAGAAAAAATAAACATTTTTTCATAAAGTATTACCTCCATCCCACTAAAGCAAAAACACACAATATTTAATGATCTTGCAGCTGTAATAGATATGGCCATGTGTCTATTAAGTGAGAATAGAACTATTTTTGTGAGTGTACACTTCTTCCCACAATCAACTGATACTGAAAACTACTTCAAAAGAAACAATTGCATTGTATACCCACTTTTAGCTGGAAGGAGGATGTCACTGGGGATGGGAAAGGAGTGAAATGCAATGACACCAGCCACTGCAGCAGCTCATCTGATAACTATTGACTGGAGGAGAATGGTTCCTATTGTGTTATGAATAAATGCTTTGTTCTGTGAGAAGCTGAGTAAAACACCTAGAGCCACCCACACTCTGCTAGTTTCATTCTGAAGGTAACACAGAGCTAGTAAATGTAGTATTGGAGTTGCAAAATGAGCATTCTGGAACCAGCACAAAATCTAGCAATGAACATCTTTAATATACTACCCAATACCTGTAGGTAAAAACCATGTTGGTATAAACCAGCAAATGCACACGTCACAAATAACATTTGGTTGGGGGTATATCTTCAGATTTGTCATAAATGTTTTAGTGCCAAAATGTCAAAAAAGTGAATCCTAAACAGAGAAAATAAACCTGATGCAAGGTTTTTATACACTAGAAGTCTGAAATACAAGGATAAAGGATACTGCCATTGAAGTCTTACAGTCTACAAGGTATAGAGAGAGGTGACTGTAAGTCAGGGGTTGAAATAACTCACCCATTAAGCACGGGGGTGAATCAATCATGCTTTGGGGTTGTGTTGCAGCCAATGGATAATGATTAGTGATGAGTGAGTGTGCTCGAATAAGGTGTTATCCAACCACGCTCTTGTCCTAGTCGAGTATTTTCAGTGTGATCAAACTAAATGCTCGAGTCGCCACAGCTGCATTTCTCATGGATGTTCGACAGCTGCAGCACATGCAAGGATTGCTTGTTTGTTAGGTAATTCCTTCATGTGTTGGGGCTATCAAAAAGTCATGTGACATTCAGCCGCGGAGACTAAAGCATTTTTTCCTAATCGAGCACACCGAAAATGCTCGATTAGGACACGAGCGTGCAAACTGAAAGTTTAACAATGGTCCTCTTGCAGCCCAATGATCTGAACATCATTGAAAATCTGTGGCTAGACTTCAAAATAGCAGTGCATACAAAATGAACCAGGAATCGCACAACACAGAAAAAATGTTTCGAAGAAGAATGCATGAAAATCTATCAAACAAGAATTGAAAGTCTACAAAAAAGCGTTTACAAGTGTGATTCTTTCAAAAGGGGGGCTATTAGGTACTAACCATAAGATACAAAAATATGTAGCTAAACATCCACCAATTAGATCATAAAAAAGTTTTTTAATGACACAATAGATTAAAAATGTACAAAAAGATCACATTGATCACAAAACAATTGTCAAAAAACAGAAAAATTGAAGTGAGGTTCGGGTACAGAGAGAGTGTCACATCAAGATGACATAGTAATCACAAGGATAGAAGAAACCCTTTTAAAATATATATACTGTATATATATATATATATATATATATATATATATATAATGCCATGTAAATTGGCAATGCAATGTTGCATAATACGGGGTAACAAGGTCCCTACTCGGCCCCCCGAGGAAGCTGTAGCGAAACGCGCATAGGGGCGCGTGCTTGCATCTATGGACACTGACATGGGTAAGTGGTCACTGACTTTTGAAACTCATGATACCCTGGCTATTTCTTGTATGTAGTAGTAGGGACCTTGTTACCCCCGTATTATGCAACATTGCATTGCCAATTTCCATGACATTATATATATATATATCTTTTTTAAAGGGGTTTCTTATATCCTTGTGATTACTATGTCATGATGTTCTTGATGTGACTGTTAGAATCTGTTTTGTTTTGACCATCTGCCATCTTGTTGTGGTTTTCTGGCTGCTGGTCTTTTTCCCCTGGTGCTGGGTTGTCTTGGTCAGTTGATTGTATCACCCTTTATTACACAGCACCTGCCTCCCATTCCTTGCTGGACAACCGTGTTAATCCGCTAGAGTTCTGGCTAGCTGCTTAGACAGCTTTCTGTGTTTGATATTTTGCAGTTCTGGGATCTCTGGTTCTGCTATCTTTTGTTTCTTTTTTCAGTTTGTTTCTGCAGCCTTCTCTGTGTTTCCTAACAGAAAGTGACCTGTTTTTTGTACCCAGTCCTTAGATATTTTAGGGCAGCACACTGCAGCGCCAAAACATGCAAACTTGAAAACACGAAATTTGAACTGCATTACTGCACTAGAAATATGAAAAATGAGAGCTTTTAGCGCATAAAAATGGCCATATTTATGTGTACCTCGTAGCCACTTTACGGCATCTCTCTTATACGAGGTCCTACGCTTGACCTACCTCATTGAGAATAAACGTCTCCATCTGAACGGGTACATGTGAAACCTCTTCTTGGACTCAAATTCTCACTCTCTGTGGAGGGGTATTAGACCTACTATAATTAAAACACCTGTGGCTAGGAGGCGGGAGTGCACGATCAGAAGGCTAGAGAATACATTTCAAAAACCTGACCTGCACATCCAAACATAGACTGAGTGTGAACAGGTGCTGAACCCAGAGTCGCCAACTCGTATATAGTTAAGTAAAAAGGGCAGCACACTGCAGCGCCAAAACATGCAAACTTGAAAACACGAAATTTGAACTGCATTACTGCACTAGAAATATGAAAAATGAGAGCTTTTAGCGCATAAAAATGGCCATATTTATGTGTACCTCGTAGCCACTTTACGGCATCTCTCTTATACGAGGTCCTACGCTTGACCTACCTCATTGAGAATAAACGTCTCCATCTGAACGGGTACATGTGAAACCTCTTCTTGGACTCAAATTCTCACTCTCTGTGGAGGGGTATTAGACCTACTATAATTAAAACACCTGTGGCTAGGAGGCGGGAGTGCACGATCAGAAGGCTAGAGAATACATTTCAAAAACCTGACCTGCACATCCAAACATAGACTGAGTGTGAACAGGTGCTGAACCCAGAGTCGCCAACTCGTATATAGTTAAGTAAAAAGGGCAGCACACTGCAGCGCCAAAACATGCAAACTTGAAAACACGAAATTTGAACTGCATTACTGCACTAGAAATATGAAAAATGAGAGCTTTTAGCGCATAAAAATGGCCATATTTATGTGTACCTCGTAGCCACTTTACGGCATCTCTCTTATACGAGGTCCTACGCTTGACCTACCTCATTGAGAATAAACGTCTCCATCTGAACGGGTACATGTGAAACCTCTTCTTGGACTCAAATTCTCACTCTCTGTGGAGGGGTATTAGACCTACTATAATTAAAACACCTGTGGCTAGGAGGCGGGAGTGCACGATCAGAAGGCTAGAGAATACATTTCAAAAACCTGACCTGCACATCCAAACATAGACTGAGTGTGAACAGGTGCTGAACCCAGAGTCGCCAACTCGTATATAGTTAAGTAAAAAGGGCAGCACACTGCAGCGCCAAAACATGCAAACTTGAAAACACGAAATTTGAACTGCATTACTGCACTAGAAATATGAAAAATGAGAGCTTTTAGCGCATAAAAATGGCCATATTTATGTGTACCTCGTAGCCACTTTACGGCATCTCTCTTATACGAGGTCCTACGCTTGACCTACCTCATTGAGAATAAACGTCTCCATCTGAACGGGTACATGTGAAACCTCTTCTTGGACTCAAATTCTCACTCTCTGTGGAGGGGTATTAGACCTACTATAATTAAAACACCTGTGGCTAGGAGGCGGGAGTGCACGATCAGAAGGCTAGAGAATACATTTCAAAAACCTGACCTGCACATCCAAACATAGACTGAGTGTGAACAGGTGCTGAACCCAGAGTCGCCAACTCGTATATAGTTAAGTAAAAAGGGCAGCACACTGCAGCGCCAAAACATGCAAACTTGAAAACACGAAATTTGAACTGCATTACTGCACTAGAAATATGAAAAATGAGAGCTTTTAGCGCATAAAAATGGCCATATTTATGTGTACCTCGTAGCCACTTTACGGCATCTCTCTTATACGAGGTCCTACGCTTGACCTACCTCATTGAGAATAAACGTCTCCATCTGAACGGGTACATGTGAAACCTCTTCTTGGACTCAAATTCTCACTCTCTGTGGAGGGGTATTAGACCTACTATAATTAAAACACCTGTGGCTAGGAGGCGGGAGTGCACGATCAGAAGGCTAGAGAATACATTTCAAAAACCTGACCTGCACATCCAAACATAGACTGAGTGTGAACAGGTGCTGAACCCAGAGTCGCCAACTCGTATATAGTTAAGTAAAAAGGGCAGCACACTGCAGCGCCAAAACATGCAAACTTGAAAACACGAAATTTGAACTGCATTACTGCACTAGAAATATGAAAAATGAGAGCTTTTAGCGCATAAAAATGGCCATATTTATGTGTACCTCGTAGCCACTTTACGGCATCTCTCTTATACGAGGTCCTACGCTTGACCTACCTCATTGAGAATAAACGTCTCCATCTGAACGGGTACATGTGAAACCTCTTCTTGGACTCAAATTCTCACTCTCTGTGGAGGGGTATTAGACCTACTATAATTAAAACACCTGTGGCTAGGAGGCGGGAGTGCACGATCAGAAGGCTAGAGAATACATTTCAAAAACCTGACCTGCACATCCAAACATAGACTGAGTGTGAACAGGTGCTGAACCCAGAGTCGCCAACTCGTATATAGTTAAGTAAAAAGGGCAGCACACTGCAGCGCCAAAACATGCAAACTTGAAAACACGAAATTTGAACTGCATTACTGCACTAGAAATATGAAAAATGAGAGCTTTTAGCGCATAAAAATGGCCATATTTATGTGTACCTCGTAGCCACTTTACGGCATCTCTCTTATACGAGGTCCTACGCTTGACCTACCTCATTGAGAATAAACGTCTCCATCTGAACGGGTACATGTGAAACCTCTTCTTGGACTCAAATTCTCACTCTCTGTGGAGGGGTATTAGACCTACTATAATTAAAACACCTGTGGCTAGGAGGCGGGAGTGCACGATCAGAAGGCTAGAGAATACATTTCAAAAACCTGACCTGCACATCCAAACATAGACTGAGTGTGAACAGGTGCTGAACCCAGAGTCGCCAACTCGTATATAGTTAAGTAAAAAGGGCAGCACACTGCAGCGCCAAAACATGCAAACTTGAAAACACGAAATTTGAACTGCATTACTGCACTAGAAATATGAAAAATGAGAGCTTTTAGCGCATAAAAATGGCCATATTTATGTGTACCTCGTAGCCACTTTACGGCATCTCTCTTATACGAGGTCCTACGCTTGACCTACCTCATTGAGAATAAACGTCTCCATCTGAACGGGTACATGTGAAACCTCTTCTTGGACTCAAATTCTCACTCTCTGTGGAGGGGTATTAGACCTACTATAATTAAAACACCTGTGGCTAGGAGGCGGGAGTGCACGATCAGAAGGCTAGAGAATACATTTCAAAAACCTGACCTGCACATCCAAACATAGACTGAGTGTGAACAGGTGCTGAACCCAGAGTCGCCAACTCGTATATAGTTAAGTAAAAAGGGCAGCACACTGCAGCGCCAAAACATGCAAACTTGAAAACACGAAATTTGAACTGCATTACTGCACTAGAAATATGAAAAATGAGAGCTTTTAGCGCATAAAAATGGCCATATTTATGTGTACCTCGTAGCCACTTTACGGCATCTCTCTTATACGAGGTCCTACGCTTGACCTACCTCATTGAGAATAAACGTCTCCATCTGAACGGGTACATGTGAAACCTCTTCTTGGACTCAAATTCTCACTCTCTGTGGAGGGGTATTAGACCTACTATAATTAAAACACCTGTGGCTAGGAGGCGGGAGTGCACGATCAGAAGGCTAGAGAATACATTTCAAAAACCTGACCTGCACATCCAAACATAGACTGAGTGTGAACAGGTGCTGAACCCAGAGTCGCCAACTCGTATATAGTTAAGTAAAAAGGGCAGCACACTGCAGCGCCAAAACATGCAAACTTGAAAACACGAAATTTGAACTGCATTACTGCACTAGAAATATGAAAAATGAGAGCTTTTAGCGCATAAAAATGGCCATATTTATGTGTACCTCGTAGCCACTTTACGGCATCTCTCTTATACGAGGTCCTACGCTTGACCTACCTCATTGAGAATAAACGTCTCCATCTGAACGGGTACATGTGAAACCTCTTCTTGGACTCAAATTCTCACTCTCTGTGGAGGGGTATTAGACCTACTATAATTAAAACACCTGTGGCTAGGAGGCGGGAGTGCACGATCAGAAGGCTAGAGAATACATTTCAAAAACCTGACCTGCACATCCAAACATAGACTGAGTGTGAACAGGTGCTGAACCCAGAGTCGCCAACTCGTATATAGTTAAGTAAAAAGGGCAGCACACTGCAGCGCCAAAACATGCAAACTTGAAAACACGAAATTTGAACTGCATTATTGCACTAGAAATATGAAAAATGAGAGCTTTTAGCGCATAAAAATGGCCATATTTATGTGTACCTCGTAGCCACTTTACGGCATCTCTCTTATACGAGGTCCTACGCTTGACCTACCTCATTGAGAATAAACGTCTCCATCTGAACGGGTACATGTGAAACCTCTTCTTGGACTCAAATTCTCACTCTAAGCTAAAAGCTCTCATTTTTCATATTTCTAGTGCAGTAATGCAGTTCAAATTTCGTGTTTTCAAGTTTGCATGTTTTGGCGCTGCAGTGTGCTGCCCTTTTTACTTAACTATATACGAGTTGGCGACTCTGGGTTCAGCACCTGTTCACACTCAGTCTATGTTTGGATGTGCAGGTCAGGTTTTTGAAACTTAGATATTTTAGGGACCTCCTTTCCCCTTATCTATAGGTATTCGCTGAGTTTAGACTAAGATCGTTGGTGGGTCTATTCGCAAGGAATGGGTCGCTCACTCCATCGTAGGGTTTCAGCCTTGTCTTAGTGCAGGGTCAGCTTTCCCCATCTCTCCTAGCTCTGTGCTGCAGTTTCGTAACAGTGACACTCTCTGGGTCTACCCGAACCTCACTTCAATTTCTCTGTTTTCTGACAATTGTTTTGTGATCAATGTGATCTTTTTGTAAGTTTTAAAATCTAATTGGTGGTTGTTTAGCTCCATAATTTTTGTATCTTGTCTTAGTGGGGACCTCCACTGGGTATTACCCATATTTCGTCCTGATTCTTTTAGGATGTTATTGTACTATAATATCTGTATCTGAGAGTTTCTTAGGTACTAACTGTGCAGGGTGCCCGAAATTTTGCATCTCCCCATTTTCTTTTTTGTAATATTTAAGATGTAAAAGATGAAAATGGATTTTATGCAAGCAAAATATATAAAGGAAATATGTCATCTTTAACTTTAGGCCTTTTAGATGGTGGCTTAGTGGATAGCACTGCAGCCTTGCAGCGCTGGAGTCCTGGGTTCAAATCCCACCAAGGACAACATCTGCAAGGAGTTTTTATGTTCCCCTCGTGCCCGCGTGGGTTTCCTCCGGGCACCCCGGCTTCCTCCCACACTCCAAAGACATACTGATAGGGAATTTAGATTGTGACAGCGATGATAATGTGTGTAAACTGTAATGGAATATGTTACTCAATATGTTACTCAACTTGCCTAACTGTTCGCACCACAATTGAAAAAAAAAAGCATGTACCGTATTTTTCGGACTATAAGACGCACCGGACCATAAGACGCACCCCAAATTTGGGGTGAAAATTGCAGAAAAAAAGATTTTTTTATAAGATGGGGGTCCGTCTTATTGTCCGAATTTACAGTATCTTACCTGAGGGCTGGCGGTGGCAGAGCAGGGTCACAGGAGGCAAGGTGTC
The DNA here is from genome assembly GCF_032444005.1 of Ranitomeya imitator. Lineage (NCBI taxonomy): Eukaryota > Metazoa > Chordata > Amphibia > Anura > Dendrobatidae > Ranitomeya > Ranitomeya imitator. The sequence goes on from NC_091286.1 coordinate 240,035,391, forward strand.
GGCAGAGGTGGGGTGATGCTGGGATGAGGAAGTGCTGGGATGAGAAGGTGCTGGGATCAGGAGGTGCTGGGATCAGGAGGTGCTGGGATGAGGAGGTGCTGGGATGAGGAGGTGCTGGGATGAGGAGGTGCTGGGATGAAGAGGTGCTGGGATCAGGAGGTGCAGTGAGAGGTATGGCGTGAGAGGGGTCCCAGGCTTAACGTGCAGGCAATACAGGCTTACCGTGGCGGCAGAGGTCCGGTGGCAGAGGTGCCGCGGCAGAGGTGTGGTGGCAGAGGTGCAGCGGCAGAGGAGGCGCAGTAAGCGGGGTCCCTTTCCCCGGTATGGTGATGCAGAAGCCCGATATGCAGCAGAGCCGGGTGAATCCTGTTGTTATCGGTGGGCGCGGCCATCTTCCTGAGGCCGCGCGTGCGCAGATGGAGCGCTCTGCTTCCCGGGGCTTCAGGAAAATGGCCACTGCGATCTCCATCTGCGCACGCGCGGCCTCCCGCGGCCATTTTCCTGAAGCCCCGGGAAGCAGACCGCTTCATCTGCGCACGCGCGGCCTCAGGAAAATGGCCGCGCCCACCGATAACAACAGGATTCACCCGGCTCGGCTGCATACCGGGCTGCTGCATCACCTCACCAGAGAAAGGGACCCCACTTACTGCGCCTCCTCTGCCCCCACACCTCTGCCGCCGCACCTCTGCCGCTGCACCTCTGCCACCGGACCTCTGCCGCCATGGTAAGCCTGCATTGCGACTATTAGACGCACCCCCCATTTTCCCCCCTTTTTTGGGGGGGAAAAAGTGCGTCTTGTAGTCCGAAAAATACGGTAAATGTCAAGCAGGTGTAAGATTCGGAGGCAGAAGAAGTAAATAGGAGACAGGGTGTCTCCAATTGTAACCCTCTTTTTTAAAACATATTTAATACCATTTTGCACTATTTTTTTATATAGTGACCAGCCTCATCAAGAATGGGTAAATATTTCAAAACGCTTTTAATTTCCTTGTACTGCATGCTGTAAACCATGGGGGAAAAAAAGTATTTATCACACTTATTATCATGTCTTCTTTTTTGTTATTTTTTCTCTTAAAAAATTATTCATTGGTATTTTTGACTTTTTACTAGGCCTTTTTTTTTAATAAAGATTTATTATAACTCCTTTTGCAAAGCCTGTTCTTGATAATTGTGCTTTGTTCTTTGAACAAATGGTCATTTGGTTCAATGCTTTTGGCACTGGCCACTTCGAATAGACTGGCTGTGTGTCTGGAATGGTGGCTGGTCACTTTCAAATTACAAGAGTGCGGTCAGAAAACTTAGATTAGTAGCACCATTTCAGCAATTAAATTAAAAAAACACACTGGAGTGGTGCTTTAATAATACAGCTAACTTTAATTGAAAATCTTCTGATTTGTTTGAATTTGTGATGTATGAATGAAAAAGAATACAACCCACATCAAAAACGATGACATCTAGTATTTGTATGACCTCCATGATTTTTACAGACAGCAATAAGTCTTTTAAGTATGGAATTTAACAAGTTAGCGACATATTGCAACATTGATCTATTTCCATCCTTCAAGAATGACCTCTTTTAGAGCCTGGATAGTGGAGAATGATGCTAATCTTGTCTCTTCAGAATTCCCCATAGTTGTTTAATTGGGTTCAGATCAGGAGACATACTTGGCCACTGAATCAACTTTGCCCCCATTCTTCTTCAGAAAGTCAACAGTGTGTTTTAAATCATTGCCATGTTGGAAAAGTGCACGTGTACCAAGAGTACAGAGTGATTGTCGCATTTTCTGTTTCAATATAGAGTAGTACATCTGTTAATTCATGATACCCTCAGTGAAATCTAGCTCTCTGAAACAAGCAGCAATCATGCAGCCCCACATAAGGACACTGCCACCACCATGTTTCACTCTGGACACCATATATTTTTCTTTGTACTACTTACCTTTGCTTCGCCATACAGTACTGAAGTAATCATTTCCAAGAAAATTTATCTTGGTCTCATCACTCCATTGTAGTCTTCATCTTTTTTAGCATGAGCCCAGGTTGGATTTTGTGTGCTTGAATTTTAGGCGAGGCTTCCATCATGGATGACACCCATGCATGCCATTCCTTTGCAGTGTACACTATATTGTGTGGCTTTCTACTTCTATAGCTAACTGACAATTAACTTGTATGTCAATTTTCTTCAAACCTTCCGATAAGAAGACTCTCCTGTTTTGATGATAACTTCCATGGTTGACATCGACATCCCTGTGAGGTGATTGCAGTTCCATCTTTGCTAAATGTATCACTTTTGCTGCAGTATACTGACTGATAAAGCTTTGTTGATCTTCTTGTAGCCTTCACCTTTCTTGTGTAAATAAACTTTGTTTCTTTGGTCTTTTGACATTTTTCTACTATGCTTACAGCAAGAAAGTCGAAAGGGGTTTTCTTAAGTAATGACGAGGGTTGAGCGACTTTTACTATTTTGGGGTCGAGTCGGGTTTCGCGAAACCCAACTATCTCAAAAGACGAGTCGAGTGAAATCGGCCGATTATCGCGAAAAGTCGGGGATCGACCGAAACACGAAACCCAATGCAAGTCAATGGGGAAGCATAGTCGGCAGTGAGTGGGGGCCAGGAAAACACCTACAGTGCCCATTTTAATGGCAAAAACATCCATTCTTGTTACTGAAGCTTGTCAATCTTAATTTACCTTATAATAATAGTTAGGCATTGGAAATTGGGGGTCATTTGGCTAAAGTTGTGGGGGGTAGGACTGGTTCAAGTATTTAGTGGGCCCAGGAAATTTGGGCCACGTCACGGCAGTGGAGCAGGGAGAGGTAAGTATTTCAACTTTGCAAGTGCTGTGATCCTGAACAAGCAGGTGGGGCCCACTTGTTGGCATTGGCACTGGCACAGGGCCCCTCAAAGTACAGCGGTGTGTTTGCACGGCGGGGCGCCTCCCACCGGCAGCGACACTTTTGCGCACTATGAGGGGCCCTGTGCCAGTGATGTCATCAACGAGTATTCCCCCCCTCACCTGATGTAGGAACCTGCACTTTCATCTGCACCTTCCTCTTTGTCCCCGTGTAAGGTCGTATGGTATGCAGGAAGAGGAACCTGACTTTCAGCAGGGTCACATTCTGGCTGTGTAGCGTGCACGGGGAATGTAGCATTTTGGGTCAATGTACCAGCAGACTCATCTAGCAGTGGCTGGGCAATGGGCAGGATGAGGAGGAAACACAGATATAGGCCCAAATAATAAAGTGGGCTAAATGCAGTTCAAAGTTGGTAACAGGACTAACCAGGCGGCATTGCTTTGTTCAGTGGAGGACAACTGTAATGAGAGGCTGACTGTTATGATAGGCAATTCAGTACCACAATGGACATAGCGGTCAGAGCACATACAGTGCCTACAAGTAGTATTCAACCCCCTGCAGATTTAGCAGGTTTAATAAGATGCAAATAAGTTAGAGCCTTCAAACTTCAAACAAGAGCAGGATTTATTGACAGATGCATAAATCTTACAAACCAAAAAGTTTTGTTGCTCAGTTAAATTTTTTAAAATTTTAAACATAAAAGTGTGGGTCTATTATTATTCAACCCCTAGGTTTAATATTTTGTGGAATAACCTTTGTTTGCAATTACAGCTAATAATTGTCTTTTATAAGACCTGATCAGGCCGGCACAGGTCTCTGGAGTTATCTTGGCCCACTCCTCCATGCAGATCTTCTCCAAGTTATCTAGGTTCTTTGGGTGTCTCATGTGGACTTTAATCTTGAGCTCCTTCCACAGGTTTTCAATTGGGTTAAGGTCAGGAGACTGACTAGGCCACTGCAGAAATCCAAAAAGAGAAAAACCGCACCCTATGTCCATACAGCTTCCATTCGCATATTGGCGCAAGTCAATGCCAAGGGGTCCAGCCCGGCTGCAAGTTCATATCCCAGAATAGAAGACCTATATCCCAAGGAGACGGAGTGGCCACAGGGGTGGCAGGAAACATAAGAAAAGTGAACCAAGGTCTGACAACGAGATCCAAGGGGAGGATGAAATGAATGCCTCTACATCTTTGGTGGTAAATATATCCTCACTCTCTCTTTCGGATATTCAGGTTAAGCTATTGTCTTAGGGGGTTATCTTTTTGTCCCACTGGAGGTACCAACTGGTTTGATCTTGACAATTACTTATTCTCCTTCTTTAGACGGTTGAGATTGGCACTATTTTTTTCAGATAAAGAGGAACCTGTGTCCTTGGTTCCACAAGATAGCCTTTCACTCAGCAAGTTGGGCCTTTACAATAAGAGTGATTTTGTTCCTCCTGAGCATGATCCAGTTATTGAGACCTTTTCTAAATTTGTCAAGGCTGATATAGCCAGGCTAAGAAAAAGTAAATTGAGATTAGGTAAATCTAATTTAACTTATGCTGAGCGTAAAGAAATTGGAGTACTAAGGAGGAACAAATCCATCACCATCAAGCCAGCCGATAAGGGCGGGGCGTTGGTGGTGATGGATACCTCACAATATATCGGTGAAATAAGGTCTCAGCTTGCTGATGTTGATGTATATGAAAGGTTACGTGCAAATCCTACTCAGGGTTTCAAACTTGAGTTGGAGACAATGATTGAGGAGGCCCTGGGTATTGGCCTGATTGATGTGAAACTGGCTAGGTTTTTGAAGGTTGATCACCCTGTGGTCCCTATTCTGTACACCCTCCCCAAGATCCATAAGGATCTACAGAGACCTCCTGGTCGACCGATTGTGTCGGGCAGGGGGTCTCTGTGTAGTAAAGTGGCCATTTTCCTGGATCGTCTGCTGAGGGATTTTGCTGTTTCTGCTCCTTCCTATGTGAGGGACACAGGAGATTTTATTCAATCTCTTGAAGGTATACATGTGGTTGATTCCACGTGGTTAGTCTCCTTCGATGTATCATCCCTGTACACCTCCATTGAACATACCAGGGGATTATCCGCGGTCAGTGTGACGCTTGCTGGCTCCGGCATGGCTCCGGATTGTGCACGGTTCGTCCTGGCGCTGCTGGAGTTCATCCTGGGGAGGAATTTTTTTCTCTTTGGTGATGACTATTTCCTGCAGCGCCGCGGGACAGCCATGGGGTCCAATGTGGCCCCCACTTATGCTAACATCTATATGGCTGTCCTGGAGGGCGAACACGTGTACGGTTCGCGTTTTTGGGGTCATGTTAGGGGCTGGCGGCGTTACATTGATGACATTTTCCTGGTATGGGATGGTGACAGGGATGATCTTGATCTCTTTTTCCATTATTTGAACAATATACATCCTGGTCTCGGATTCACTATGGATTGTTCTCAGGATAAGATGCAATTTCTTGACACCTGTGTATACAAGTCTGGAGGGTGTTTACATACGGATCTTTATGTTAAAGAAACGGATAGGAATAACCTCTTGCATTTTTCTAGCGCACACCCACGTAGGATGGTTGAGTCCCTGCCCTGGAGCCAACTGTTGAGGGTGAAGAGGATTGTGTCATGTAAAACTCGTATCGATGATAGATTGGAGGAAATGTGCCGGAAATTTCTATCAAGGGGTTACTCGAGGGTAGACCTTGAGAAATTTAAACAGCGGGCTTTGACCGTTAGACGTGAAGATCTTTTGGCCCCTAAAGAAAGGGTTGAGTCGAATAAAAGAATCCCTTTTGTAACCACTTATGGTGGCATGAGTTCTAGGGTCTCAGACATTATACGTAGGCATTGGCCTTTGTTGAGCAGGGGCCACTCTAATGTTGCCGGATTTCAAACACCTCCATTGTTTTCTTATAGGAGGAATAAGAACTTGAGAGATGAATTGGTTTTATCTGATATTCGGAGTTCCAAGAGAGACCTACAAATGACATTAAGCCAACCTAGTCTTGGCAACTTTCCGTGCCTAGGCTGTGCATCTTGCAGTAATATGATTAAGGGGGCTTCGTTTTGTCATCCTTATACCGGTAAAAGATATGAGATCAGGAAACGGTACACATGTAGGAGCAATTTTGTGATATATATCTTGACCTGCCCTTGTGGTCTCTTCTATGTGGGGGAGACCACAATGGAGGTCAAGGCTAGGATCAGCAAACACAAGAGTACAATTAGGACTCAAATATTGGAACTACCTGTACCGAGACATTTTCACGAAATGGGTCATTCAGTCAACCAATTAAGATACAGAGTTATTGATGATGTACCGGTGATGCGACGGGGTGGAGACCGTATTGCACTTTTGAAGAGAAAAGAACTGAGATGGATTTTTGAGCTTGACACCCTGCATCCTAGGGGAATGAACATAGAGTACCAACAGAGCTGTTGTCTTTAGCATCCGTTTTATATTCTCTGCAGTATCCTTTTTAGTATATTGTTTTTAACTATGTTATATACTTTTCTATTCTTGTTTTAGGAGTCTCATTCTTTATGAGCTGTAGTATACTTACTCTATTTGTATTGATGATTGCTCGCTTTGGGAGTTCAGCCGACCAAGAAATTTGGACTATATATAATAGACGTTCCCCTCTATATGCAATAGTGTTCTTCACTTTTGAAAATGTGCTGCTATACCCTTTTTCTTTCCTTTTTTCCTTCATCATTTTGTTGCCTTTTTCCTTGAGAGAAGGCTATTGGTTATGTTGGTATGGTTACAGACATGTATAATATCTCCTTAGCCTTTTATCCACATCGTATAATGATATAAGTGTTTTTTATATGTATAAGATTGTGATAATATGATAAATGCTCGATTTCTCTATATATACATATATATGCTTATATTTATTATTGATGTGTTGGTGCTGTTCTATATAGATTTGCCTGTGCTTTTTTTTTATTTTTTATTAGCATTCTTGCTATCATTGCGTCTTTGTCATGAGTTTCCAGGTTTAATGCTAACAGACTCCTGCGCTGCTGGATTCTCTATTACTGTGGAAGTAAAGACATTAGTAAAGTACATCTGCAGATGTCTGATTATTCTACGATGCACCTGAGTTATGTGGGACATGTGCACTGCTGCCTCTGCCCTTCAAAGTATACGAGCGCTTGGTGAGGACTTGGAGCCTGCGCAGTACCGCTCTTGATTTGGTCCCACACGGACACCATTTCAGTCAGGCGCAGTGGATATTTTTGTCAGGACAACAAGGAGAGAAGACTGGACCTGCGCAGTAATACACTCTATATGCTGGAACTTTTGCGATCACATGACAAGGAACTGTGAATATGATTGGACAGCAGCCGTTCTGAGGTCATCTTGGGGGTTGGCTGGTATCCTGGTTACGGGGAATGCTGCATGTCTGTTGGAGGAACGTCATTTGTTTACAACTGTAAGGTGGGGAAGCTTTCTGTGCTATTGTGGGCTGGATTTCTGACATTAGAGCGATCGGAGCTAGTAGATCTTTGTTAGATTAGATATTGTCATTGTTGAAGTATTTGTAATGTGATTTTGATATGTATTTATATGTATATGTCTTTTTTCAGTATGGTGCTGTATCCCTATTGGTGTACCGCTAAATAGGGGGTGGTGCTATTTGTATATAATGGTGGTTGGAACATGTGTTACACTGTGCTTGATAAAGGTTATTGTACCGAAACGTCGCCGCAGGAGGCAGATTAAACACGTAAGGTCTTCATCATAGGCCACTGCAACACCTTGATTTTTTGCCTCTTGAACCAGGCCTTGGTTTTCTTGGCTGTGTGCTTTGGGTCGTTGTCTTGTTGGAAGATGAAATGATGACCCATCTTAAGATCCTTGATGGAGGAGCGGAGGTTCTTGGCCAAAATCTCCAGGTAGGCCGTGCTATCCATCTTCCCATGGATGCGGACCAGATGGCCAGGCCCCTTGGCTGAGAAACAGCCCCACAGCATGATGCTGCCACCACCATGCTTGACTGTAGGGATGGTATTCTTGGGGTCGTATGCAGTGCCATCCAGTCTCCAAACGTCACGTGTGTGGTTGGCACCAAAGATCTCGATCTTGGTCTCATCAGACCAGAGAACCTTGAACCAGTCAGTCTCAGAGTCCTCCAAGTGATCATGAGAAAACTGTAGACGAGCCTTGACATGACGCTTTGAAAGTAAAGGTACCCTACGGGCTCGTCTGGAACGGAGACCATTGCGGTGGAGTACGTTACTTATGGTATTGACTGAAACCAATGTCCCCACTGCCATGAGATCTTCCCGGAGCTCCTTCCTTGTTGTCCTTGGGTTAGCCTTGACTCTTCGGACAAGCCTGGCCTTGGCACGGGAGGAAACTTTCAAAGGCTGTCCAGGCCGTGGAAGGCTAACAGTAGTTCCATAAGCCTTCCACTTCCGGATGATGCTCCCAACAGTGGAGACAGATAGGCCCAACTCCTTGGAAAGGGTTTTGTACCCCTTGCCAGCCTTGTGACCCTCCACGATCTTGTCTCTGATGGCCTTGGAATGCTCCTTTGTCTTTCCCATGTTGACCATGTATGAGTGCTGTTCACAAGTTTGGGGAGGGTCTTAAATAGTCAGAAAAGGCTGGAAAAAGAGATAATTAATCCAAACATGTGAAGCTCATTGTTCTTTGTGCCTGAACTACTTCTTAATACTTTAGGGGAACTAAACAGAATTCTGGTGGGTTGAGGGGTTGAATAATAAATGACCCTCTGAAAAGACTTTTCACAATTTAAAAAAAAATAAAACAAAGAAATAACATTCTTTTTTTGCTGCAGTGCATTTCACACTTCCAGGCTGATCTACAGTCCAAATGTCACAATGCCAAGTTAATTACAAATGTGTAAACCTGCTAAATCTGCAGGGGGTTGAATACTACTTGTAGGCACTGTACAGTGATCTGACAATAACCCAAAATCATAGAACGAGCTCTGAGACGTGGGAACTCTGCAGACCGCAATCCCTAATCCTCTCCAAACAACACTGGAGGCAGCCGTGGATTGCGCCTAACTCTGCCTATGCAACTCGGCACAGCCTGAGACACTAACTAGCCTGAAGATAGAAAATAAGCCTACCTTGCCTCAGAGAAATACCCCAAAGGAAAAGGCAGCCCCCCACATATAATGACTGTGAGTAAGATGAAAAGACAAACGTAGGGATGAAATAGATTCAGCAAAGTGAGGCCCGACTTTCTTAACAGAGCGAGGATAGGAAAGATAACTTTGCGGTCTACACAAAACCCTAAAGAAAACCACGCAAAGGGGGCAAAAAGACCCTCCGTACCGAACTAACGGCACGGAGGTACACCCTTTGCGTCCCAGAGCTTCCAGCAAAATAATTAGACAAGCTGGACAGAAAAAATAGCAAACAAATAGCAAAGAAGAACTTAGCTATGCAGAGCAGCAGGCCACAGGAATGATCCAGGGAAAAACAAGTCCAACACTGGAACATTGACAGGAAGTCAGGATCAAAGCATTAGGTAGAGTTAAGTAGAGCAGTACCTAACGACCTCACCACATCACCTGAGGTAGGAAACTCAGAAGTCGCAATACCACTTTCCTCCACCAACAGAAGCTCACAGAGAGAATCAGCCGAAGTACCACTTGTGACCACAGGAGGGAGCTCTGCCACAGAAATCACAACAGTACCCCCCCCTTGAGGAGGGGTCACCGAACCCTCACCAGAGCCCCCAGGCCGACCAGGATGAGCCACATGAAAGGCACGAACAAGATCGGGAGCATGGACATCAGAAGCAAAAACCCAGGAATTATCTTCCTGAGCATAACCCTTCCATTTAACCAGATACTGGAGTTCCCGTCTTGAAACACGAGAATCCAAATTCTTCTCCACAATATACTCCAACTCCCCCTCCACCAAAACCGGGGCAGGAGGGTCAACAGATGGAACCATAGGTGCCACGTATCTCCGCAACAATGACCTATGGAATACGTTATGTATGGAAAAAGAATCTGGAAGGGTCAGACGAAAAGACACAGGATTAAGAACCTCAGAAATCCTATACGGACCAATGAAACGAGGTTTAAACTTAGGAGAGGACACCTTCATAGGAATATGACGAGAAGATAACCAAACCAGATCCCCAACACGAAGTCGGGGACCCACACAGCATCGGCGATTAGCAAAACGTTGAGCCCTCTCCTGGGACAAGGTCAAATTGTCGACTACATGAGTCCAAATCTGCTGCAACCTGTCCACCACAGTATCCACACCAGGACAGTCCGAAGACTCAACCTGTCCTGAAGAGAAACGAGGATGGAACCCAGAGTTGCAGAAAAATGGCAAAACCAAGGTAGCCGAGCTGGCCCAATTATTAAGGGCGAACTCAGCCAAAGGCAAAAAGGACACCCAGTCATCCTGATCAGCAGAAACAAAGCATCTCAGATATGTTTCCAAGGTCTGATTGGTTCGTTCGGTCTGGCCATTAGTCTGAGGATGGAAAGCCGAGGAAAAAGACAAATCAATGCCCATCCTACCACAAAAGGCTCGCCAAAACCTCGAAACAAACTGGGAACCTCTGTCAGAAACTATATTCTCTGGAATACCATGTAAACGAACCACATGCTGGAAGAACAATGGCACCAAATCAGAGGAGGAAGGCAATTTAGACAAGGGTACCAGATGGACCATCTTAGAAAAGCGATCACAGACCACCCAAATGACTGACATCTTTTGAGAAACGGGAAGATCTGAAATAAAATCCATAGAAATATGTGTCCAAGGTCTCTTCGGGACCGGCAAGGGCAAAAGCAACCCACTGGCACGAGAACAGCAGGGCTTAGCCCGAGCACAAATCCCACAGGACTGCACAAAAGTACGCACATCCCGCGACAGAGATGGCCACCAAAAGGATCTAGCCACTAACTCTCTGGTACCAAAGATTCCAGGATGACCAGCCAACACCGAACAATGAACCTCAGAGATACCGTATATACTCGAGTATAAGCCGAGATTTTCAGCCCAAATTTTTGGGCTGAAAGTGCCCCCCTCGGCTTATACTCGAGTCACGGTAGCGGTGGGGTCGGCGGGTGAGGGGGTGAGGGCGCTGGGGTATACTTACCTAGTCCCAGCGATCCTCGCGCTGTCCCTGCCGTCCCACGGGCTTCGGCGCTGCAGTTTCTTCCTCTCTTCAGCGGTCACGTGGGACCGCTCATTACAGAAATGAATAAGCGGCTCCACCTCCCATAGGGGCGGAGCCGCTTATTCATTTCTCTAATCAGCAGTGCCGGTGACCGCTGATAGAGAAAGAAGCTGCGGCACCGAAGACAGGAGGGGACAGCGCGAGGATCGCCAGGACTAGGTGAGTATGTTATATTCACCTGTCCTCGTTCCAGCCGCCGGGCGCCGCTCCATCTTCCCGGCCGGCGCCTCCATCTTCCCGGCGTCTCTGCTCTCTGACTGTTCAGGCAGAGGGCGCGATGACGCATATAGTGTGCGCGGCGCCCTCTGCCTGATCAGTCAGAGCAGAGACGCCGGGAAGATGGAGGCGCCGGAACGAGACGCCGGGAGCTGCAATCAAGGGAGGTGAGTATGTGGTTTTTTTTCTTTATTGCGGCAGCGGCGGCACAAATTTATGTGGAACATCTATGGGGCACAGTGAACGGTGCAGAGCACCGTATATGGCACAGCACAGCTATGGGGCACAGTGAACGGTGCAGAGCACCGTATATGGCACAGCACAGCTATGGGGCACAGTGAACGGTGCAGAGCACCGTATATGGCACAGCACAGCTATGGGGCACAGTGAACGGTGCAGAGCACCGTATATGGCACAGCACAGCTATGTATGGGGCACAGTGAACGGTGCAGAGCACCGTATATGGCACAGCACAGCTATGGGGCACAGTGAACGGTGCAGAGCACCGTATATGGCACAGCACAGCTATGGGGCACAGTGAACGGTGCAGAGCACCGTATATGGCACAGCACAGCTATGGGGCACAGTGAACGGTGCAGAGCACCGTATATGGCACAGCACAGCTATGGGGCACAGTGAACGGTGCAGAGCACCGTATATGGCACAGCACAGCTATGTATGGGGCACAGTGAACGGTGCAGAGCACCGTATATGGCACAGCACAGCTATGGGGCACAGTGAACGGTGCAGAGCACCGTATATGGCACAGCACAGCTATGGGGCACAGTGAACGGTGCAGAGCACCGTATATGGCACAGCACAGCTATGGGGCACAGTGAACGGTGCAGAGCACCGTATATGGCACAGCACAGCTATGTATGGGGCACAGTGAACGGTGCAGAGCACCGTATATGGCACAGCACAGCTATGGGGCACAGTGAACGGTGCAGAGCACCGTATATGGCACAGCACAGCTATGGGGCACAGTGAACGGTGCAGAGCACCGTATATGGCACAGCTATGGGGCACAGTGAACGGTGCAGAGCACCGTATATGGCACATCTATGGGGCACAATGAACGGTGCAGAGCACCGTATATGGCACAGCTAGGGGGCACAATGAACGGTGCAGAGCACTATATGGTTCACACCTATGGGGAAATATGAACGGTGCAGAGCACTATATGGCACAGCAATGGGGAAATAATGATCTATTTTTATTTTTGAAATTCACCGGTAAATGCTGCATTTCCACCCTAGGCTTATACTCGAGTCAATAAGTTTTCCCAGTTTTTTGTGGCAAAATTAGGGGGGTCGGCTTATACTCGGGTCGGCTTATACTCGAGTATATACGGTAACTTTATTCGTCCACCTATCAGGGACAAACAGTTTCTCCGCTGGACAACGATCAGGTTTATTAGCCTGAAATTTTTGCAGCACCCGCCACAAATCAGGGGAGATGGCAGACACAATTACTCCCTCCTTGAGGATACCCGCCGGCTCAGACAAACCCGGAGAGTCGGGCACAAAACTCCTAGACAGAGCATCCGCCTTCACATTTTTAGAGCCCGGAAGGTACGAAATCACAAAGTCAAAACGGGCAAAAAACAGCGACCAACGAGCCTGTCTAGGATTCAACTGCTGGGCAGACTCGAGATAAGTCAAGTTCTTATGATCAGTCAATACCACTACGCGATGCTTAGCTCCTTCAAGCCAATGACGCCACTCCTCGAATGCCCACTTCATGGCCAGCAACTCTCGGTTGCCAACATCATAATTTCGCTCAGCAGGCGAAAACTTCCTGGAAAAAAAAGCGCATGGTTTCATCACTGAGCAATCAGAACCTCTCTGCGACAAAACAGCCCCTGCTCCAATCTCAGAAGCATCAACCTCGACCTGGAAGGGAAGAGAAACATCTGGCTGACACAACACAGGGGCAGAAGAAAAACGACGCTTCAACTCCTGAAAGGCCTCCACAGCAGCAGAAGACCAATTGACCACATCAGCACCCTTCTTGGTCAAATCGGTCAATGGTTTAGCAATACTAGAAAAATTGCAGATGAAGCGACGATAAAAATTAGCAAAGCCCAGGAACTTTTGCAGACTTTTCAGAGATGTCGGCTGAGTCCAATCATGGATGGCTTGGACCTTAACAGGATCCATCTCGATAGTAGAAGGGGAAAAGATGAACCCCAAAAATGAAACCTTCTGCACACCAAAGAGACACTTTGATCCCTTCACAAACAAAGAATTAGCACGCAGGACCTGAAAAACCGTTCTGACCTGCTTCACATGAGACTCCCAATCATCCGAGAAGATCAAAATGTTATCCAAGTACACAATCAGGAATTTATCCAGGTACTCTCGGAAGATGTCATGCATAAAGGACTGAAACACTGATGGAGCATTGGCAAGTCCGAACGGCATCACTAGATACTCAAAATGACCCTCGGGCGTATTAAATGCAGTTTTCCATTCATCGCCTTGCTTAATTCGCATCAGATTATACGCACCACGAAGATCTATCTTGGTGAACCAACTAGCCCCCTTAATCCGAGCAAACAGATCAGATAACAGTGGCAAGGGGTACTGAAATTTAACCGTGATCTTATTAAGAAGGCGGTAATCTATACAAGGTCTCAGCGAACCATCCTTCTTGGCTACAAAAAAGAACCCTGCTCCTAATGGCGACGATGACGGGCGAATATGCCCCTTCTCCAGGGATTCCTTCACATAACTGCGCATAGCGGTGTGCTCAGGCACGGATAAATTAAACAGTCGACCTTTTGGGAATTTACTACCAGGAATCAAATTGATAGCACAATCACAATCCCTTTGCGGAGGTAGGGTATCGGACTTGGGCTCATCAAATACATCCCGGTAATCAGACAAGAACTTAGGGACCTCAGAAGGGGTGGATGACGAAATTGACAGAAATGGAACATCACCATGTACCTCCTGACAACCCCAGCTGGACACCGACATGGATTTCCAATTTAATACTGGATTATGGACTTGTAGCCATGGCAACCCCAACACGACCACATCATGCAGATTATGCAACACCAGAAAGCGAATATCCTCCTGATGTGCAGGAGCCATGCACATGGTCAGCTGGGTCCAGTACTGAGGCTTATTCTTGGCCAAAGGTGTAGCATCAATTCCTCTCAATGGAATAGGACACTGCAAGGGCTCCAAGAAAAACCCACAACGCCTAGCATACTCCAAGTCCATCAAATTCAGGGCAGCGCCTGAATCCACAAATGCCATGACAGAATACGATGACAAAGAGCAGATCAAGGTAACGGACAGAAGAAATTTTGACTGTACCATACCAATGGTGGCAGACCTAGTGAACCGCTTAGAGCGCTTAGGACAATCAGAGATGGCATGAGTGGAATCACCACAGTAGAAACACAGACCATTCAGACGTCTGTGTTCTTGCCGTTCAACTCTGGTCAAAGTCCTATCGCACTGCATAGGCTTAGGTTTAATCTCAGGTAATACCGCCAAATGGTGCACAGATTTACGCTCACGCAAGCGTCGACCGATCTGAATGGCCAAAGACATAGATTCATTCAGACCAGCAGGCATAGGAAATCCCACCATGACATCTTTAAGGGCTTCAGAGAGACCCTTTCTGAAAATCGCTGCGAGCTTCATTCCATTGAGTGAGTACGGACCACTTTCTAAATTTCTGACAATATACCTCTATCTCATCCTGACCCTGACACAAAGCCAGCAAATTTTTCTCTGCCTGATCCACTGAATTAGGCTCATCGTACAGCAATCCGAGTGCCAGGAAAAACGCATCAATATTACTTAATGCAGGATCTCCTGGCGCAAGGGAAAATGCCCAGTCTTGAGAGTCGCCACGCAAAAAAGAAATAATAATTCTCACTTGTTGAGCTGGGTCACCAGAGGAGTGAGGTTTCAAGGCCAGAAACAGTTTGCAATTATTTTTGAAATTCACAAACTTGACTCTATCACCATAAAACAAATCAGGAATAGGAATTCTTGGTTCAAACATAGGCTTCTGAACCACCAAATCTTGAATCTTTTGTACATTTATAACGAGATTATCCATTGAAGAGCACAGACCCTGAATGTCCACGTCCACACCTGTGTCCTGAACCACCCAAATGTCTAGTGGAAAAAAAAGGCAAAACACAGTGCAAAGAAAAAAAAATGGTCTCAGAACTTCTTTTTTCCCTCTATTGAGAATCATTAGTACTTTTGGCTTCCTGTACTGTTATGATAGGCAATTCAGTACCACAATGGACATAGCGGTCAGAGCACATACAGTGATCTGACAATAACCCAAAATCATAGAACGAGCTCTGAGACGTGGGAACTCTGCAGACCGCAATCCCTAATCCTCTCCAAACAACACTAGAGGCAGCCGTGGATTGCGCCTAACTCTGCCTATGCAACTCGGCACAGCCTGAGAAACTAACTAGCCTGAAGATAGAAAATAAGCCTACCTTGCCTCAGAGAAATACCCCAAAGGAAAAGGCAGCCCCCCACATATAATGACTGTGAGTAAGATGAAAAGACAAACGTAGGGATGAAATAGATTCAGCAAAGTGAGGCCCGACTTTCTTAACAGAGCGAGGATAGGAAAGATAACTTTGCGGTCTACACAAAACCCTAAAGAAAACCACGCAAAGGGGGCAAAAAGACCCTCCGTACCGAACTAACGGCACGGAGGTACACCCTTTGCGTCCCAGAGCTTCCAGCAAAATAATTAGACAAGCTGGACAGAAAAAATAGCAAACAAATAGCAAAGAAGAACTTAGCTATGCAGAGCAGCAGGCCACAGGAATGATCCAGGGAAAAACAAGTCCAACACTGGAACATTGACAGGAAGCCAGGATCAAAGCATTAGGTGGAGTTAAGTAGAGCAGTACCTAACGACCTCACCACATGACCTGAGGTAGAAAACTCAGAAGCCGCAATACCACTTTCCTCCACCAACAGAAGCTCACAGAGAGGATCAGCCGAAGTACCACTTGTGACCACAGGAGGGAGCTCTGCCACAGAATTCACAACAGCTGACACAGTGAGTAGGCCGAAATCAGTAAGTAGGCTAAATGCAGTTCAAAATTGGTAACAGAAGTAAACAGGCGGCACTGGTTTGTTCAGTGGAGGAGAACAGCAAGGAGCGGCAGACACCGTTAGTAGGGCCAACAAAACAAGTAGGCCAAATGCAGTGTTATATTAAAAACAATTTAACGAGAGCCTGAAGATTGAAGCTCAGGAAATGCAACCAGGAGAACACCTTGGAGCGGCAGACATCGTTTCTAGAACCCAACCCAACTTCTAGGCCTAATGCAGTGTTATAATTAACAAATACTTAACGAGAGCCTGAAGATTGAAGCTAAGGAAAGGCAACCTGGAGAACACCTTGGAGCGGCAGACATGGTTTCTAGAACCCAACCCAACTTGTAGGCCTAATGCAGTTGGTCAATTAAAAAACTCTTTAACAAGAGCCTCAAGTTAGAAGCTCATGAAATGTAACCAGGAGAACACCTTGGAGCGGCAGACACCGTTTCTAGAACCCAACCAAACTAGTAGCCCCACTGCAGTTGGTCAATTAAAAAAACTCTTTAACAAGAGCCTCAAGATAGAAGCTCAGGAAATGGAAACAGGAGAACACCTTGGAGCGGCAGACACCGTTTCTAGAACCCAACCAAACTAGTAGCCCCACTGCAGTTTGTAAATTAAAAAACTCTTCAACAAGAGCCTCAAGATAGAAGCTCAGGAAATGCAACCAGGAGAACACCTTGGAGCGGCAGACACCGTTTCTAGAACCCAGCCCAACTTGTAGGCCTAATGCAGTGTTATAATTAACAACTACTTAATGAGAACCTGAAGATTGAAGCTAAGGAAAGGCAACCTGGAGAACACCTTGGAGTGGCAGACACCATTTCTAGAACCCAACTCAACTTGTAGGCCTAATGCAGTTGGTCAATTAAAAAACTCTTTAACAAGAGCCTCAAGATAGAAGCTCATGAAATGCAACCAGGAGAACACCTTGGAGCGGCAGACACCGTTTCTAGAACCCAACCCAACTTGTAGGCCTAATGCAGTGTTAAATTAACAACTACTTAACGAGAGCCTGAAGATTGAAGCTAAGGAAAGGCAACATGGAGAACACCTTGGAGCTGCAGACACAGTTTGTAGACCCCAACCAAACTTGTGGCCCCAATGCAGTTTGAAAATTCCGACAGGCTGAAAACCTGACATTTGCAGCTCAGTTTTTTTAAGAGGACAGCTGTATTGAGTGGCGCAGACAGACACTGCTAGTAGGCCTTACACCACAAAGTTGGCTCGCTGCAGGTTTAAAAAAGGTTACATGGGTACACGGGCAGCATTGGTGTGGTCAGCGGAGGACAATTGGAAGGAGGGACCGCAGATAGACTTAGTAGGCCTAAAATAACAAAATAGGCTTAATGCAGCTTCGATTATGTTGCAGGGGTACACAGGCAGCATTGGTGTGGTCAGCGGAGGACAATTGGAAGGAGGGACCACAGACAGACTTAGTAGGCCTAAAGTAACAAAATAGGCTCTATGCAGCTTCGATTATGTTGCAGGGGTACACAGGCAGCATTGGTGTGGTCAGCAAAGGACAATTGGAAGGAGGGACCGCAGACAGACTTAGTAGGCCTAAAATAACAAAATAGGCTCAATGCAGCTTCGATTATGTAGCAGGGGTACACAGGCTGCATTGGTGTGGTCAGCGGAGGACAATTGGAAGGAGGGACTGCAGACAGACTTAGTAGGCCTAAAATAACAAAATAGGCTCAATGCAGCTTCGATTATGTTGCAGGGGTACACAGGCAGCATTGGTGTGGTCAGCGGAGGACAATTGGAAGGAGTGTCTGGCACAGTTAGTACTCCAAAAAACGAAATAGATGTTAATGTCTCGCAAAAAAACAAAACAAAAAAAAAAGGGTGGCATACTTGGGTACAGGGGTGGGCTCCTATGCTGACTTTCAGACATTGTAATTTGGAGCAAAGTATTTACTGGTGTAAATGTAGGACAGGGCCCCTGAATAATTTAACTAGCATCATACATGTCAACAAATTGGTATTGTCAGTGCCAGGCATTGAAGGATTTCAGCGCATATACTAAACAGTGGTGGAGCAGTGAGACATAATTTTGCAAGTGATAGAGCACTGTTTGAGCTGGGGGGGACACTCTCTCGTGGCCGGCGGTACAGGCCCAGGGCCCCTCATGTTACAATGGTGTGTCTGACGTTGGGTGTGCGCCACCACCGCCAGAGACACTTCATTGTACTATGAGGGACCCAGTGGCAGTGCCGTCAACCAAAAGTGGGCACACCCACCTCTTCAGACAAACGGCAATCTCACGGGTGCTTGCGCCAAGTGGCGAGACCACGGCCCCGTGAGGGGAGTTAGCCCATTTAAGGAGGTGTAAACATGTCGTATGCTGGACAAACAGCAGAGGCAAATTAAGAGATTGGAACAGTCAGTAATACCAGTCCAAAAGCAAGACCTTTTTACAGGAAAGCTAGGTGTCAGCCGGGAAAGGTGGGGCAAAATAATTAGAAATCCATGAGTGGTTAATTTAATGAAGGTTAGATCATCAACATTTTGGGTAGCCAGAAGAGTCCTTTTTTTGGTCAGTATTGAACCAGCAGCACTGAATACTCTTTCTGATAGCACACTAGCTGCTGGGGAAGCAAGCTCCTGCAATGCATATTTGGCCAAATCAGGCCAGGTGTCTATTTTGGATGCCCAGTAATCAAATGGGAATGACGGTTGAGGGAGAACATCGATAAGGGAGGAAAAATATTTAGTAACCATACTGGACAAATGTTGTCTCCTGTCACTTTGAATTGATGCTGCAGTACCTGTCCTGTCCGCGATCATTGCGAAATCACTCCACAACCTGGTCAGAAAACCCCTCTGTCCAACGCCACTTCTGATTTGTGCACCTCTAACACCTCTGCCCTGTTGCCCTCTGCAGCTCGTGTGAGAACCATCACCGGCGCTGTGTGCTGGGAATGCCTGAATCAAACGGTCTACAAGAGTATCTTGTTTGGTTGCCAAGATTTGTTCAAGGTTCTCATGTGGCATGATATTTTGCAATTTCCCTTTATAGCGTGGATCCAGGAGGCAGGCCAACCACTAATCGTCATCGGTCATCATTTTTATAATACGTGGGTCCCTTTTGAGGATACGCAAGGCATAATCCGCCATGTGGGACAATGTTCCAGTTGTCAAATCACTGCTTGTGCTGGGTGAGGAGCACTTTCGGGCAAATCAACGTCACTTGTCTCCCTCAAAAACCCTGAACCTGGCCTTGCAACGCCAGCAGTTTCTATTGCCCCCTGAGAAGCTTCCTCATCTAAAAAATACTCATCCCCATCATCCTCCTCGTCCTCCTCCTCTTTGCCCACCACCTCGTCCTGTAGACTTCTCCGACCAGACAATGGCTGACTGTCATCAAGGCTTCCCTCATCCTTGGCTGCAGACGCCTGCTCCTTTATGTGCGTCAAACTTTGCATCAGCAGATGCATTAGGGGGATGCTCATGCTTATTATGGCGTTGTCTGCACTAACCAGCCATGTGCATTCCTCAAAACACTGAAGGACTTGACACAGGTCTTGTAGCTTCGACCACTGCACACCTGACAACTCCATGTCTGCCATACAACTGCCTGCCCGTGTATGTGTATCCTCCCACAAATACATGACAGCACGCCTCTGTTTGCACAGTCTCTGAAGCATGAGCAGTGTGGAGTTCCACCTTGTTGCAACGTCGATGATTAGGCGATGCTGGGGAACGTTCAAAGACCGCTGATGGTTCTGCATACGGCTGGAGTGTGCGGGCGAACGGCAGATGTGCGAGCAAAGTCTGCGCACCTTGAGGAGCAGGTCGGGTAACCCCGGATAGCTTTTCAGGAAGCACTGCACTACCAGGTTTAAGGTGTGAGCCAGGCAAGGAATGTGTTTCAGTTGGGAAAGGGCTATGGCAGCCATAAAATTCCTTCCGCTATCACTCACTACCTTGCCTGCCTCAAGATGTACAGTGCCCAGCCATGACTGAGTTTCTTGCTGCAAGAACTCGGACAGAACTTCCACGGTGTCTCTGTTGCCGCCCAAACACTTAATTGCCAATACAGCCTGCTGACACTTCCCACTAGCTGTTCCATAATGGGACACCTCGTGTGCAACAGTGGCAGCTGCGGATGGAGTGTTTGTGCGACTGCGGTCTATGGACGAGCTCTCGCTTCTGCTGGAGGATGAGGAGGAGGAGGAGGGGCGGCGAACTCCTACAGCCAACTGTTTCCTAGACTGTGGGCTAGGCAGGACTGTCCTTACATTGCTGTCCCCTGTGGACCCTGCATCCACCACATTAACCCAGTGTGCCGTGATGGAGACGTAACACCCCTGGCCATGCCTACTGGTCCATGCATCTGTTGTCAGGTGCACCTTTCTACTCACAGATTGCCTGAGTGCATGGACAATGCGGTCTTTTACATGCTGGTGGAGGGCTGGGATGGCTATTCTCGAAAAGAAGTGTTGACTGGGTAGCTCGTAGCATGGTACAGTGTAGTCCATCAGGGCTTTGGATGCTTCACTTTCAACTAACCGGTAGGGCATCATCTCTAACGAGATTATTCTAGCAATGTGGGCGTTGAAACCCTGTGTACGCGGATGCGAGGATGAGTACTTCCTTTTCCTAACGAGAGTCTCTTGTAGGGTGAGCTGGACTGGAGAGCTGCATATGGTGGAACTAGCGGGGGTGCCGGTGGACATGGCAGACTGAGAGAGGGTTGGTGATGGTATTCTTGCTGTTGCCCTACATATAGTGTTTCCTACCACGAACCTGGTGATTCCCTGACTGCTTTGACCTTGCGACAAAACCTCCATATTTACTGCAGGTGGTGTGGTAAATGGTGGGCTTACAGTGAGGGAAGGGATGTAGCGTTGCTGACTAGCTTCATTGTGAGAGAGTGCTACAATGTTAAGAGACATTCGGTAGTTAGTCCAGGCTTGCAAGTGCATGCTGCTTAAATGTCTACGCATGCAATTTGTATTTAGATTTTTAACATTCTGACCTCTGCTGAAGATCCTTGAGTATTTTTTACAGATGACTTTGCACTGATCATTTGGATCTTGGTTAAAAAAATGCCAGACTGCACTCTTCCTACTATCGGATACCTTTTTAGGCATTGCACACTGAGCTACTTTAACCAGATGGTCACGCTGTCCTACAACTGTTTTTGGTTTTGCCACACGTTTTTGGCCAGATACGGGCCTTCCAGATGGAACCTGTTGCGATGTTGATGCCTGCTGCGGCTCCTCCTCCTCCGCTTCAGAGCTACTGCCGCCTGCACCCTGTTTCCCCCAATGGCTGCCAATTGGGGTCAACAACTGGGTCATCTATGACCTCCTCTTCTATGTCCTGTGCACCTTCCTCTGTGTCACCATGTAAGCCGGTGCTATAGCGTTCGTGACGGGGCTCCATAGTCTCATCAGGTTGAGATTCTGGATCAGTACACTGCGAGGGCAATGTTGTGATCTGAGTCAAAGGTACAGCATAATAATCTGGCTGTGGCTGTGCATCTGTGCACTCCATGTCCGATTCATCTTGTAATGGGCATGGCCTGTTAACAACTTCCCTTTCTAACCCAGGAACGGTATGTGTAAAGAGCTCAAATGTCGCCACGCTATTCAGGCATTAAAATTCACTTTCTTTCTTTAGTTATTTTTTGTGCTGTTTCCTTTTTTTGATTATATATATATATATATATATATATATATATATCAGTACAGACCAAAAGTTTGGACACACCTTCTCATTTAAAGATTTTTCTGTATTTTCATAACTATGAAAATTGTACATTCACACTGAAGGCATCAAAACTATGAATTAACACATGTGGAATTATATACTTAACAAAAAAGTTTGAAACATCTGAAATTATGTCTTATATTCTAGGTTCTTCAAAGTAGCCACCTTTTGCTTTGATGACTGCTTTGCACACTCTTGGCATTCTCTTGATGAGCTTCAAGAGGTAGTCACCGGGAATAAAGACTAGTTTTGTATAGGATATCAAATTCATACTCAAAAGTTAACCAGATATAAGAGCGGCATATCATTAAACAATCCAAGTAAAAATATATGATTTTGAAAGACAAATTTTAACTTCAATAGGGACCTTTATGGACTAGACCAAGACCATAATTGCATTTAGTTTAAAGTAAGATATTTAATAAAATTGAGCTGGACTTCATAGTGGCAGGAAATAAAGAATGGAGATATGTGATGGCTATTAAAATATAGTCTGCAAACATCAAAGACTAGAAAAATGAGACACCATGAACTTAGTATTTGGTTGCATGTCTCACAACATTACAGCATGTTAAATAGGTCTTGCAAATCCATATTAAATGAGCATTGGAGATACACCCAGTGGACCCTATGAAACATTTTTATTTACCAGCATCTAGGAATAAGATGGTATTGAAAGATTTTGAGAACTGTGCTTTATTCATTACATATTGGAATGTGTTAAGAACAATAAAACCTCAAAATGATCAATGTAAATCACAACTAATATCCTACGGAGGCCTGGAGTTGGAATGATGCTCAAAATCAAAGTGGGAAATGAAGTTACAGGCTTATCCAACTTCAGTGGAAATGCCTCAAGACAAGGAAATTATGCTCAGTAGTGTGTGTGGCCTCCACGTGCCTGTATGACCTCCCTACAATGCCTGGGCATGCTCCTGATGAGGCGGCAGATGGTCTCCTGAGGGATCTCCTCCCAGACCTGGACTAACGCATCCACCAACTCCAGAACAGTCTGTGGTGCAAGGTGACATTGGTGGATGGTGTGAGACATGATGTCCCAGATGTGTTCAATTGGACTCAGGTCTGGGGAACGGGTGGGCCAGTCCACAGCTTCAACGCCTTCATCTTGCAGGAACTGCTGACACACTTCAGCCACATGAGGTCTGGCATTGTCCTGCATTGGGAGGAACTCAGGGCCAACCACACCAGCATATGGTCTCAGAAGGGGTCTAAGGATCTCATCTTGGAACCTAATGGCAGTGAGGCTACCTCTGGCGAGCACATGGAGGACTGTGTGGCCCTCCAAAGACATGCCACCCCACAACATTACTGTCCCACTGCCAAACCTGTCATGCTGAATGATGTTGCAGCCAGCAGATTGCTCTCCATGGCGTCTCCAGAATTTGTCATGTCTGACACGTCTGTGCTCAGTGTGAACTTGCTTTCATCTGTGAAGAGCACAGGGTGCCAGTGGTGAATTTGGCATTTGCCAAAAAACACCAGGATTGGCAAATGTCCTGCATGGTGTTGGGCTGTGAGCACAATCCCCATCTGTAGATGTTTGGCACTCACAACATCCTCATGGAGTCGGTTTCTGAATCGTTTGTGCAGAAACATGCACATTTGTGGCCTGCTGGAGGTCATTTTGCAGGGCTCTGGATGTGCTCCTCCTGTTCCTCCATGCACAAAGGCTGAGGTAGTGGTCCTGTTGCTGGGTTGTTGCCCTCCTATGTCACCCTCCACGTCTCCTGGTGTACTGGCCTGTTGCCTGGTAGCGCCTCCTGCCTCTGGACACTACGCTGACAGACACAGCAAACCTTCTCGCCACAGCTCGCATTGATGTGCCATCCTGGATGAGCTGCACTACCTGAGCCACTTGTGTGGGTTGTAGAGTCTGTCCCATGCTAACACAAGTGTGAAAGCACAACCAACATTCAAAAGTGACCAAAGCATCAGCCAGAAAGCATTGGTACTGAGACGTGGTCTGTGGTCCCCACCTGCAGAACCACTCTTTTATTTAGTGTGTCTTGATAATTGCCAATAATTTCCATCTGTAGTCTATTCAATTTGCACAACACCATGTGAAATTGATTGTCAAACAGTGTTGCTTCCTAAGTGGACAGTTTGATTTCACAGAAGTTTGATTTACTTGGAGGTACATTCTGTTGTTCAAGTGTTCCCTTTATTTTTTTGAGCAGTGTATAATGCTAAACATAACCCCCCTGATCTGACCTGTAAGAGCAGAAAAATAACTTTTATTATACTCACCTGCAGGCGGTCCGGTCTGAGGGGTGTTGATATTCTTGGTCCAGTGCCTCCCATCTTTTTGAGATGCTGTCCTCCTGCTTGCTTTATGTGGATGACGCATCCCTGCGTCATCCACATATGCTCCTTGGAATCACGTTCCTGTGCAGGCATTCTTATCTGCCCTTTTGAGGGCAGAGCAAAGTCCTGCAGTGAGCAGGCACTGGGCCTCTCTGACCTTTCCATTCTCTCTGACTCAGCAACATATGACATTCTCGGGAAGGATTCCACATTGCCCTACCAAACCGAGCTGGGGGAATTATTGAATGATGCATTGAGGGACGGTCTCATATCTAGGAACACATTTGATTTCATGCATCCCAAATTTCCTACACTGGCTACGTTTTATTCCGTACCAAAAATACACAAGGGCTGCAATCCATTTAGGGGATGCTTAATTGTGGCAGGTATTGATGCGCTGTGCCAAAATTCTAGTGTATATCTTGATCAAATGTTATGCCCATTCATACTGACCTTACCATCATATATCAGAGTCATCTCTGATTTACTTACCAAACTTGATGGCATTCAGCTTGAACCAGATACTATCTTGGCATCAATAGATGTGGAGACATTATACAGCAGCATTCCACATGAAAAGAGAATTGAAGTTTCTAACTACTATCTTAAGACAAGGGGAAATCATGGTCATCCACACAATTTTTTGACAAAGCTACTATGATATGTGTTGAGCCACAGCTGTTTCCTTTTCAATGGTAAGTTCTTCCACCAGCTCAGGGGCACGGCATTGGGGACCACTTGTGCCCCCACAAATGCTAATTTGCTCCTAGGCTGGTGGGAGGATACGTGGGAGGTTTTTCAGGATGAGGATGTCACATGGTGCCCCCACATTGTTTTTTGGGGGTAATATGTTGATGACATCCTCGTCCTATGATCGGGTTTTGGTCAGTCATTTAAACAATTTGTTGATCACCTTAATCTAAACAATCAAAGTCTAAGATTCACTTGTGAAGTGGTGGTCATAGTATCCCCTTCCTGGATGTATGTATCTCAAAAAAGATAATCAGGGAATGTTGAGCAGTACTATCTATAGTAAAAAAGAAAACAGCCACGAACAGCCTCCTCAGATGGGAAAGCTACCATCCCACGAGTCTAAAGAGAGGTACACCAAAGGGGCAATTTCTGAGGCTTTGCCGAAACTGCTCCTCTTGTCCAATTTTTGAGCACACCACATGGTTGAGAAACATCATGGGGATCTTGGATAATTTTCATTCCAGGTTATAGAGACCGTGCCTCAGTTAGCCAGGCTTGGCGATTGGGATAGAAAAATCCTGCAACGTGAGACAATATGGATCTTTTTGTTGGAATCCATGTCCCCTGCTGGCTTAAATGAGCAACTCAGTTTTACTACCTTTATTTGATATATTTTTGTGTGTTTACTAGGTCTCAAGGACAGAATTATTCTTGATGTGCCATCCTGTATGAGCTGCACTACTTGACAAACTTCTGTGGGTTGTAAACACCGCCTCATGCTATTGTACCTCTAGGGATGAGAGAAATGACAGAATACAAAAGTGACCAAAACAACAGCCAAAAAGGATCAGAACAGAGAAATGATTTATGGTCATCAATGGCAGAATTACAGCTTTATAAAGGTTGTCTTGCTAGTTGCCTATCAATTCTACTTGCTTGTTCCATTTGCACATCAGCAGTAGAAATTGATTCACAATCAGTGTTGCGTCATAAATGGACAGGTTGATTTCACAGAAGTGTGATTGACTTGGAGTTACATAGTATTGTTTAAGTGTTCCCTTTTTTGGGCAGTGTATAATATATTCATTATGAATTGCTCAAGATCTAATAAGTGCAAATAATGATCCAATCAGCAGCCACCTGATTGTCATGGATGCCAATGACCATGTGAGAGGCATAATGTAAATGAACATACTGTATATCTACAGAGCGGAATGAATTCATTGAATAGTTTACAAACATCATATTCTTGTTGCACCATACAGTACTATAGATAAATAATTAGGCAGCATCAATTATATCTATCTTAATTGGGGATAAGCGAACCCTTGGATGGACTAACTAGAGTTAAAAGTTTGGTTTTGTATACGAACTCGACCCTGAACCCAAGAAAAATCAATTGGAAACTGAACTTTGGTATCTAAAAATGGCTGTAACATGGTCACAGTAATGGCTAGGGGGCTGCAATACTATGCTAAATGGGGTAAGAGCAGGACAATTGCTAAGCAAACAAATGTGGAAAGGGAAATTACTTAAAATAACATAGAATGAAATAAAAGAAGACAAAATTATAATCTTGAACCAGGAGGCGGAGGTCCAAATGGAGGAAGAGGTGGAGTTGGTGGTGAAGGTGGAAGAGGTGTAGGAGGAGGTATCCAAAACTGTTTTTGCATTTTGGTTTTATTGATTTTTTTGGGATACTCTGAAAACAGGCAGTGTAAAAACCTGCTGGCCTCTCTATATACAGGCCATGTAATACTCTGAACTTTTTTGGGTTCAAAACAATGGGGAGAGCATAAAATAGGGGACGTGGCCATGTTGCTGGTGGGGTGTAGTTGCTGCAAGGAGAGTGAGGCCGTGGTTAATCTGAGCCTGCTACATGCCCAAATGAAACACCTTCCTCTAGTGCATGCAGGTGACATGATGTTTTGTGTAATTTCGTATGCCCAAGTACTGCTGAGTTAATTGTGGGACCCGAGCAGAGGTGGTTTTAGATTGGTTGGTTGAGAGTGCCTTCAGTTCCTTCGCTTTGTCTTCCACCCGATCACCTGCTGAACGGCCACAGCTGCAAAATCTGCACTATGGGCATCTTTCTTCCACCTCACCAAATCAGACAAGCAGTCTGATCCCCAAGAAAAGCAGAAATCACTTCTACTTTTTCATGACTCTGCTGGCTGTGGTTCCGTAAGCCATCTGCCTGGCTCTAACTAATAATGAGAAGGGATCGAGTACACTGATGCCCAATACGAGTATGTGGGATTTGCAGTGCAAATGGCCAGCGGACCACTACAGCACATCTCTGACTGTGCTAATGACAAGACACAGGTGCCAAGTGCTGCAGCTTTCTGCTATGTGTTGTCCGGCAATGAGGCAAGGTGTGAGGACTGGGTGGAACATCTTGAGGAGGATTATTATAAATTTTTTTAGTGCACCATTGATTCCATGATGCTGTACATGAGGAAAGGGCTACGTAAAAAACACAGGTACAAATTACAAATGAACAAACTAATATTGACAACTACAGAGAGGAGAGCACCCTTCCCTTGCAACCTTTTATTCTACAAGATAATGAGGAAGAAGACAGTAAGTTTGGGGTTGCAGCAGAGCTGGTGTTAGTGAGGTGGCAGAGGGTCATTGCAGGCAGTAAACTGTACTAGAGCTATGGGTTTTCAAGATCCACTTGAAATTTCAGAATGTAGAGGATAATCGGATGTGTTGGGCCACAGAATTCTACATCATGGGAGATACTCAGGAGAAGTCTTGCAGGTGATTGGATGACAAATGTATAATTGTGGAGGAGAGATGGAGGTCTTGGAGAGACTATAGATTATTTGGTCGGAGATATTGGGAGATAAGTTCAGAGAGATATATGGGGGAGACAGTTTATGGACGGCTTTGTAGGTCAGTGATAGTAACTTGAAGCGGATATGTTGTCCAATTGGGACACAATGAAGGGATTTGCAGACCAGAGAAGTGGAAGAGTAGTGAGGACAGAAGTGGATTATTAGGGCAGCAGAGCTACAGACAGGCTGGAGAGGTGTGATGATGCGATGGTGGATGATAAGGTCCTAGACCCCATATAAAGTCAAAGCCATCTGAGTGACATGGGAAATTCAGAGGAAGAGGTGGCGGTCACGCTGCCCCCGCTGCACACCAAACAAAGAAAAAAGTGCAGAGGCTTGCTCCTATCCATTAAATTGGATGATACTGTACACTGTGGCTGGCTCCTAGCCTTTTCTCTGTCCATGTTTCCTCCTACTCCGCTTCCTCCACTGTCTCCTTATCCAATCAGAAAGTGCAGGCCTATCTGCACTGCAGCTTCACTTCTGCCTTCCTGCTCCCTATCTCATAAACAGTGTGACGTACCAACAAGGTGGAGCACCACCTTACAAATGCTGGAGAGACTGTGTGAGCAGCAGCAAGCAATACTGGAGTTTGAGCTGCAGGTTAGTTGTTCCATGGAACACTGATACTTTATGACCAACGAGTGAGCCTTCATGTGGGATGTGAGACACATGTTGTGATGATTCGAGCACTCCATGAACATGGCGAGTGCTGATGATACCATCATCAGCCTAATAGAAAAAATGCTCCATGATGATGGATGAGGTGGAGGAGCAGGAAGAAGAGTAGGAGGAACAGGAACCTTGACACCTTTATCAACCACGTGTCCACACATGTCTTGGAGGATTGGTTTGGTTCCTGTACACAAATGTCCAGCATGTTGACAGTTTTGGAGGATGAGATACAACCATGTTAACAGTAGAGTGGCACTCAAAACAGCTCATGGACATAACGAGTGTGGCTGCATGGATATAGATGATATAGGGGACCAAGTCGTTACACTTTCCACCAAAGACAGCTTGCTATTGCCTCTGGGCAGGATGGCACACATGAGCCAATACATGCTTCTGTGCATGCGCAATGACCACCAAATTGCCTGGATTGTTACAAGTGCGGATTACTGGGTGGCCACCCTGCTGATCGCCACTACAAGCAATATGTGCCCTCCTTACTTCCGTCATTAGAGCAAGATCTGAAAATGCAGGAATACAAGCGCATGCTATTTGACGCACCTGACAGTGGCGGCTCAGTGGAAGCACAAGGCAGTGGAGGATGAAGTTACCAATGCAGACCTTAGCACCAATCTCTGACATCCAGAGAGTGAAGGGCTTTCTCCTTTGTGTTGGAAGGATTGTTACAAAAGGAAGGTAACACTATCTCCTGATTTCGGGTTTTTTCAGAGCCTACCTTTGGTATGAATGAGGCATCTAATTTCAGGATTAAACTGAAGGTCTCTGGTACATAGGGCTTGGCTCTTCCCTACCCTCTTAGCCGTGGCGATCGCTACTAAGAACGTAGTTTTCCATGTGCGAATTGATATAGGCATATTCTCACCCAGAGCGTATGATCCCTTACACAAGAACCTGAGGAACAGGTTAAGGTCCCAAGGTGGAGTCAACTGCCTAATAGTGGGGCGCAGCCTCTGAGTAGATCGAATGAACCTTACTAGCCATGGGTGAGATGCTAGAGGATAGTCAAAGAAAGAGCTTAATGCTGAGACCTGCACTGTCAAGGTGCTTGGTCTAACGCCCTTGTTGAACCCCGCCTGAAGGAAGTTTAAGATTCTAGGTATGTCCGGAGTATCTGCCACAACATCGGACCTGCCACCCTCCAGACAGAATTGTTTCCAAATTTTTAGGTAAATTGCTGATGTGACTGGTTTTCTACTGGCCTGGATTGTGGCTATGACCTGATCTGATAAGCCTTTAGCCTTCAAGATGTCCCTTTCAGGATCCAGGCTGAAAGATTGAGTTCCCCTGGGTTTGGGTGGTAAATCGGACCCTGGTGAATGACATCCTCCCAAAGGCGAAGCTCGATTGGGTTGTCGATCGCCAAGGACCCTAGCAGCGGAAACCAGCTCCTCCTTGGCCAGTACGGGACGACCAAAATGACCTTTGCTCGGCCCTCCTTGATCTTCCATAGCACGGCTGGGATCAGCACCAGGGGTGGAAACACATATGAGAGAGGTTCCACCTACCTTTGGCTCAGGGCATCTATCCCGTCTGGAAGATCAAAAGGGTTCAGATAGAAGACCTTCAAGTTTCTTCTGTTTGCAAACAGGTCTATCTTGGGGGCTCCCCAACGATGACATAACTCCTGGAAGATATCTTGGTTCAGCTCCCACTCGGTTGGGCACACCCGACGTCTGCTCAGGTAATCTGCTATTACATTCTGAGACCATTCCAGAAGAATTGCCATTATGGATAGAACTGTACCTTCTGCCCAGCTGAATATTTTTTCCGCTAGGTCCTGCAGTGGTCAGTGTCTTGGGCCTCCCTGATGTTTCAAGAATGAAACCATTGTCACGTTGTCGGACAATATCCTAAAATGACAGTTTGAAAGCGTGAGCCGATTTCGTATTAAGGCCTCCCAGACGACATATAGTTCTTTGAAGTTGGAGGATCTCTCTTTGATGTCTACTGGCCACCTGCCCTGGAGAATTCTGCCCTGTAGATGAGCACCCCAACCCCACGCGCTGGCATCCATGGTTACCACTGTTATGACCTGGTGGTTAGGAGCACCCGGAATGACCTGATAGTTAAACCTCATACAGGACAAGCTCTGGGATGTGGGAGCTCTGCTGACCGCAAGCCCTAATCCTATCACACACACTAGAAATAGCCGTGGAGCGCTCCTGACCAGACCTAGGCACCTCGTCACAGCCTAAGAACTATCTAGCCCTAGAGATAGAAAATAAAGCCTACCTTGCCTCAGAGAAATTCCCCAAAGGTAAAGGAAGCCCCCCACATATATTGACTGTGAGTAAAGATGAAAGTCACAAACGCAGAAATGAAACAGGTTTCAGCAAAGGGAGGCCAGACTTACTAAATAGACAGAGAATAGGAAAGGTAACTTTGCGATCAGCACAAAAACCTACAAAAGACCACGCAGAGTGTGCAAAAAAGACCTCCGCACCGACTCACGGTGCGGAGGGGCCACTCTACATCCCAGAGCTTCCAGCTAGCAAGACAAAATCATGAAAACCAGCTGGACAAGAAAACAGTGAACAAATAATGACTATCAGGAACTTAGCTTCTGCAGGAGAAGGCAGGTCACCAGAGAGATCCAGGAGCGAACTGAACCAATGCAAAAACATTGACAGCTGGCATGGAGTAACGATCTGAGAGGAGATAAATAGAGCAGCCAACCAAAGGATACACCACGTCACCTGTGTAAGGAACCTCAGAAGCAGCAGCTTCACTCATAGCCACCAGAGGGAGCCCATAGACAGAACTCGCCGAAGTACCATTCACGACCACAGGAGGGAGTTCGACAACAGAATTCACAACAGTACCCCCCCCTTGAGGAGGGGTCACCGAACCCTCACCAGAGCCCCCAGGCCGATCAGGATGAGCCAAATGAAAGGCACGAACAAGATCGGCAGCATGAACATCAGAGGCAAAAACCCAGGGATTATCTTCCTGACCATAACCCTTCCACTTGACCAGGTACTGGAGTTTCCGTCTCGAAACACGAGAATCCAAAATCTTCTCCACCACATACTCCAACTCCCCTTCGAACAACACCGGGGCAGGAGGATCAACGGAGGGAACCATAGAACCATAGGTGCCACGTATCTCCGCAACAACGACCTATAGAACACATTATGGATGGTAAAAGAATCTGGAAGGTCCAAACGAAATGACACAGGATTAAGAACTTCAGAAATCTTATATGGCCCAATGAAACGAGGCTTAAACTTAGGAGAGGAAACCTTCATAGGAACGTGACGAGATGACAACCAAACCAAATCCCCAACACGAAGTCGGGGACCAACACTACGCCGGCGGTTAGCGAAACGTTGAGCCTTCTCCTGGGACAATGTCAAATTGTCCACCACATGAGTCCAAATCTGCTGCAACCTGTCCACCACCACATCCACACCAGGACAGTCCGAAGGCTCAACCTGCCCTGAAGAGAAACAAGGATGGAAACCAGAATTACAGAAAGAAGGAGAAACTAAAGTAGCCGAGCAGGCCCAATTATTAAGGGCAAACTCAGCCAAAGGCAAGAAGGACACCCAATCATCCTGATCAGCAGAAACAAAGCATCTCAGATATGTCTCCAAAGTCTGATTAGTTTGTTCGGTTTGGCCATTAGTCTGAGGATGGAAAGCCGAAGAAAAAGACAAATCAATGCCCATCTTAGCTCAAAAGGACCGCCAAAACCTCGAAACAAACTGGGAACCTCTGTCAGAGACGATGTTCTCTGGAATGCCATGCAAATGAACCACATGCTGGAAAAACAATGGCACCAAATCAGAGGAGGAAGGCAATTTGGATAAGGGTACCAAATGGACCATCTTAGAGAAGTGATCACAAACCACTCAAATAACCGACATCTTTTGAGAAACAGGGAGATCAGAAATAAAATCCATGGAAATATGCGTCCAGGGCCTCTTCGGGATCAGCAAGGGCAAAAGCAAACCAATGGCAGGAGAACAGCAGGGCTTAGCCCGAGCACAAGTCCCACAGGACTGCACAAAAGAACGCACATCCCGCGACAAAGAAGGTCACCAAAAGGATCTAGCCACCAAATCTCTGGTACCAAAGATTCCAGGATGACCAGCCAACACTGAACAATGAATCTCAGAGATAACTCTACTAGTCCATCTATCAGGGACAAACAGCTTCTCCGTAGGACAGCGGTCAGGTCTATCAGCCTGAAACCTTTGCAGCACATGCCGCAAATCAGGGGAAATGGCAGACAAAATTACCCCTTCTTTAAGAATACCCGCCGGCTCCGGAACACCCGGAGAGTCAGGCACAAAACTCCTTGACAGGGCGTCAGCATTCACATTCTTAGATCCCGGAAGGTATGAAACCACAAAATCAAAACTGGAGAAAAAGAGCGACCATCGAGCCTGTCTAGGATTCAACCGTTTGGCAGACTCGAGATAAGTCAAATTCTTGTGATCCATCAAGACGACCACGCGATGTTTAGCTCCTTCAAGCCAATGTCGCCACTCCTCGAATGCCCACTTCATGGCCAACAACTCCCGATTGCCCACATCATAATTGCGCTCAGCAGGCGAGAATTTTCTAGAAAAGAAGGCACAGGGTTTCATCACCGAGCCATCAGAACTTCTTTGTGACAAAACAGCCCCTGCTCCAATTTCAGAAGCATCAACCTCAACCTGAAAAGGGAGCGAAACATCTGGCTGGCACAACACAGGGGCAGAAGCAAAACGACGCTTCAACTCCTGAAAAACCTCTACAGCCGCAGAGGACCAATTGACCACATCAGCACCTTTCTTGGTCAAATCAGTCAACGGTTTAGGAATACTGGAAAAATTAGCGATGAAGCGACGATAAAAGTTAGCAAAGCCCAGGAACTTCTGCAAGCTCTTCACAGATGTCGGCTGAGTCCAATCGTAAATGGCCTGAACTTTAACAGGGTCCATCTCGATAGTAGAAGAGGAAAAAATGAAACCCAAAAATGAAACCTTCTGAACTCCAAAGAGACACTTTGACCCCTTCACAAACAAGGAATTCGCACGAAGGACCTGGAACACCATTCTGACCTGCTTCACGTGAGACTCCCAATCATCCGAAAAGACCAAAATGTCATCCAAATATACAATCATGAATCTATCCAGGTACTCTCGGAAGATGTCATGCATAAAGGACTGAAACACAGATGGAGCATTAGAAAGCCCGAATGGCATAACCCGGTACTCAAAATGGCCCTCGGGCGTATTAAATGCCGTTTTCCATTCATCACCCTGTTTAATTCGCACAAGATTATACGCACCACGAAGATCTATCTTGGTGAACCAACTAGCCCCCTTAATCCGAGCAAATAAATCAGCAGCAGCAAAGGATACTGAAATTTGACTGTGATCTTATTAAGAAGGCGGTAATCAATACAAGGTTTCAAAGAACCATCCTTCTTGGCCACAAAAAAGAACCCTGCTCCCAATGGTGACGACAACGGACGAATATGACCCTTCTCCAAGGATTCCTTTATATAACTCCGCATAGCGGCGTGCTCTGGCACAGATAAATTAAACAGACGGCCCTTAGGAAACTTACTACCAAGAATCAAATTAATAGCACAGTCGCAATCCCTATGAGGAGGTAGGGCACCAGATTTGGGCTCCTCAAATACATCCCGGTAATCTGACAAAAACTCAGGGACTTCAGAAGGAGTGGAAGGCGAAGTTGACAGCAATGGAACATCACCATGTACCCCCTGACAACCCCAGCCGGACACAGACATAGATTTCCAATCCAATACTGGATTATGGACCTGTAGCCATGGCAACGCCAAAACGACCACATCATGCAGATTATGCAACACCAAAAAGCGAATATCCTCCTGATGTGCAGGAGCCATGGACATGGTCAATTGAGTCCAGCACTGAGGCTTATTCTTGGCCAAAGGCGTAGCATCAATTCCTCTCAATGGAATAGGATACTGCAAGGGCTCCAAGAAAAAACCACAGCGCCTGGCAAACTCCAAGTCCATCAAATTCAGGGCAGCGCCTGGATCCACAAATGCCATAACAGAATAGGACAACAGAGAGCAAATCAGAGTAACGGACAAAAGAAATTTAGACTGTACCGTACCAATGGTGGCAGACCTAGTGAACCGCTTAGTGCGCTTAGGACAATCGGAGATAGCATGAGTGGAATCACCACAGTAAAAACACAGCTCATTCCGACGTCTTTGTTCTTGCCGTTCAGCTCTGGTCAAAGTCCTATCACATTGCATAGGCTCAGGCCTATGCTCAGAGAATACCGCCAAATGGTGCACAGCTTTGCGCTCACGCAAGCGCCGATCGATCTGAATGGCCAAGGACATAGACTCTTTCAGACCAGCAGGCGTGGGAAATCCCACCATGACATCCTTAAGGGTTTCAGAAAGACCCTTTCTGAAAATTGCCGCCAGGGCACACTCATTCCACTGAGTAAGCACAGACCACTTTCTAAACTTCTGACAGTACACCTCGGCTTCATCCTGACCTTGACACAAAGCCAGCAAGATTTTCTCTGCCTGATCCACTGAATTTGGTTCATCATAAAGCAATCCAAGCACCAGAAAAAATGCATC
This sequence comes from Ranitomeya imitator, assembly GCF_032444005.1. Lineage (NCBI taxonomy): Eukaryota > Metazoa > Chordata > Amphibia > Anura > Dendrobatidae > Ranitomeya > Ranitomeya imitator. The sequence continues at coordinate 240,070,623 of NC_091286.1, forward strand.
TACATCACGCAATGCAGGATCTCCTGGTGCAAGGGAAAATGCCCAGTCTTGAGGGTCACCACACAACAAAGAAATAATGATTTTTACTTGTTGAACGGGTTCACCAGAGGAGCGGGGTTTCAAAGCTAGAAACAGTTTACAATTATTTTTGAAATTCAGGAATTTAGATCTATCCCCAGAAAACAAATCAGGAATTGGAATTCTAGGCTCTAACATCGGATTCTGAACCACAAAATCTTGAATGTTTTGTACCCTTGCAGTGAGATTATCCACACAAGAGGACAGACCTTGAATGTCCATATCTACACCTGTGTCCTGAACCACCCAGAGGTTAAGGGGAAAAGAAAGACAAAAAACACTGCAGAGAAAAAAAAATGGTCTCAGAACTTCTCTTATCCCTCTATTGAGATGCATTAATACTTTGGGCCAGCTGTACTGTTATGGACCTGGTGGTTAGGAGCACCCAGAACGACCTGATGGTTAAACTCACACAGGACAAGCTCTGGGAAGTGGGAGCTCTGGTGACCGCAACCCCTAATCCTATCACACAACTAGAAATAGCCGTGGAGCGTACATAACACGACCTAGACGCCTCTTCACAGCCTAAGAGCTAACTAGCCCTAAAGATAGAAAATAAAGCCTACCTTGCCTCAGAGAAATTCCCCAAAGGAAAAGGCAGCCTCCCACATATATTGACTGTGAGTTAAGATGAAAGTCACAAATACAGAAATGAAACAGGATTCAGCAAAGGGAGGCCAGACTTATTAAACAGACTGAGGATAGGAAAGGTATCTTTGCGGTCAGCACAAAAACCTACAAAAGACCACGCAGAGTGTGCAAAAAGACCTCTGCACCGACTCACGGTGCGGAGGTGCCGCTCTGCATCCCAGAGCTTCCAGCTAGCAAGGCAAAATCATGATAGCCAACTGGACAAGGAAACAATGAACAAATAATAACTAGCAGGGACTTAGCTTCTGCTGGAGTAGACAGGTCACCAGAAAGATCCAAGAGCGAACTGAACCAGTACAAGAACATTGACAGCTGGCATGGAGTAACGATCTGAGTGGAGTTAAATAGAACAGCCAGCCAAAGAATAAACTACGTCAACTGTGGAAGGAACCTCAGAAGCAGCAGCTCCACTCACAGCCACCAGAGGGAGTCCATGGACAGAACTCGCCGAAGTACCATTCATGACCACAGGAGGGAGTTCGAAAACAGAATTCACAACAGTGTATGCAGCATCAATAGTAAAAAGATCTAATGTTACAAATAATAATAATAATAAAAAGGTTATTCTCACCCTCCGATGTCGCCCGCTGTCCTCGGCAGTGCAAGCGGCAGGTTCCGGTGCCAAGGATGCTATGCGAGAAGGACCTGCCGTGACGTCACGGTCATGTGACCGCGACGTCATCACAGGTCCTGCGCTCATACCAACTCTGGGACCGGAAACTGTCACGTGCACCGATCATAGGCGCCAGGACTTCAAGGGGCCTTCGGAAGGTGAGTATATGTTTATTTTTTATTTAAAGTCTTTTTTAACCACGCATATAGTGCCCACATTGCTATATACTACGTGGGCTGTGTTACATACTGCGTGAGCTCTGTTATATACTACATCTCAGTGCTATATACTATGCAGCTGGGCAAAATACAACATGACTGTGAAATATACAACGTGACTGTCCAATATACTACGTGGCTGTGCAATATACTACGTAGCTATGCAATATACTATGTGCCTTTACAATATACTATGTGGCTATGTTATATACTACGTGGCTCTGCTATATACTACGTCGTTGACCAATATACTACATAGCTGTGCAATACACTACGTAGCTGTGCAATACACTACATGACTGTGTTATAAACTACGTGGCTGTGTTATATACTACGTAGCTCTGCTATACACTATGTGGCTGTGTTACATACTGAGTAGCTCTGTTATATACTACAAAGCTATATTATATACTACATCTGTTGTGTTATATAATACGTCACTGTGCAATATAGTACGTAGCCTGTGCTATATACTACCTACATATTCTAGAATACCCGATACTAGAGTTGAGTGACTTTTACTTTTTTAGGATCGAGTCGGGTTTCGCGAAACCCGACTTTGTCAAAAGTCGGGTCGGGTGAAATCGGCCGATTATTGCGAAAAGTCGGGGGCCGACCGAAACACGAATCCCAATGCAAGTTAATGGGGAAGCAAAGTCGGCAGTGAGTGGAGGACAGGAAAACACCTACAGTGCCCATTTTAATGCCAAAAACATCAATTCTTGTTACTGAAGCTTATCAATCTTAATTTACTTTATAATAATAATTAGGCATTGAAAACAGGGGGTCAATTGGCTAAAGTTGTGGGGGGGTAGGGCCCAAGATTATCGTGGGCCCAGGAAGCATGGAATACGTCACGGCGGTGGAGCAGGGAGAGGGAAGTATTTCAACTTTGCACGTGCTGTGATCCTGAGCAAGCAGGGGGGCCCACTAGTTGTCACTGGCACGGGGCCCCTCATAGTATGGCGATGTGTTTGACAGCGGGCGGCGCCTCCCACTGCCAGAGACACTTTTGCATACTATGAGGGGCCCAGTGCCAGTGCCCCCTCACCTGATGAAGGAACCTGCACTTTCATCTGCACCTTCCTCTTTGTCCCCGTGTAAGGTGGTATAGTATGCGGGAAGGGGAACCTGACTTTCAGCAGGGTCAGATTCTGGCTGTGTAGAGTGCAAGGGGAATGTTGTGGTCTGGGTCAATGTACCAGCAGTCTCATCTAGCAGTAGCTGGCCAATGGGCAGGATGAGGACGAAACACAGATATAGGCCCAAATAAGAAAGTAGGCTAAATCCAGTTCAAAATTGGTAACAGGACTAAACAGGAGGCATTGCTTTGTTCAGTGGAGGACAACTGTAATGAGAGGCTGACACAGTTAGTAGGCCCAAATAAGTAAGTAGGCTAAAAGCAGTTCAAAATAGCTTACAGGTCTAAACAGGCAGCATTGCTTTGTTCAGTGGAGGACAACTGTAATGAGGGCCAGACACAGTTAGTAAGCCCAAATAAGTAAGTAGGCTAAATGTAGTTCAAAATAGCTTACAGGACTAAACAGGCGGCATTGCTTTGTTCAGCGGAGGAAAACTGTAATGAGAGGCTGACACAGTTAGTAGGCCCAAAAAAGTAAGTAAGCAAATTGCAGTTCCAAATTGCTAACATGACTAAAAAGGCGGCATTGCTTTGTTCAGTGGAGTACGACTGTAATGAGTGGTGCAGACACAGTTGGTAGGCCCACAATTAAAATGTTGGCTACAAGCAGTTCAAAAGTGGAAACAGGACTAAACAGGCGGCATTGCTTTTTTCAGTGGAGTAAGACTGTAATGAGTGGCGCCGACACAGTTTGTAGGCCCACAAGAAAAAAGTAGGCTAAAAGCTGTTCAAAATTGGCAACAGGACTAAACAGGCGGCATAGATTTGTTCAGTGGAGTATGACTGTAATGAGTGTCGCCGACATAGTTTGTAGGCCCACCAGAAAAAAGTAGGCTAAAAGCATTTAAAAATTGGAAACAGGACTAAACAGGCGGCATAGCTTTGTTCAGTGGAGTGCAACTGTAAGGAGTGGCTGGCGCAGTTACTAGGCTCAAATAAGTAAGTAGGCTACATGCAGTTCAAAATTGGTTACAGGAGTACACAGGCGGCATAGCTTTGCTCAGTGGAGGACAACTGTACTGAGTGGCGCAGACATACTTAGTGGGCCTAAAATAAAAAAGTAGGCTAAATGCTGTTCAAAATTGGTTACAGGAATGTACAGGCGGCATTGCTTTGTTCGGTGGGGGACAACTGTAAGGAGTGGCACAGACAGACACAGGTAGTAGACCTAAAATAAAAAAAAGTAGGCTAAATGCAGTTCAAAATTGGTAACAGGAGTACACAGGCGGCATAGCTTAGTTCAGTGGAGGACAACTGTAAGGAGTGACGCAGACAGACTTAGTAGGCCTAAAATAAAAAAGTAGGCTAAATGCAGTTCAAAATTGGCTACAGGGGTGCACAGGCGGCATTGCTTTGTTCGGTGGAGGACAACTGGAAGGAGTGGCTGACACAGTTAGTAGGCCAAAATAGTAAAGTGGGCTAAAAGTCTGCCAAAACAATGTTCATAAATAAACAGGTGGAATAGCTAGGTACAGGGGTGGGCTCCTCTGCAGAGTAGCAGATAGTGGTAGTTTGCGCAAAGTATTAACTGGTCTAAATGGAGGCCAGGGCCCCTGTATATTTTTACTATCAACTATCATTTCAACAAATTTGTATTGGCGGTGCCATTGAAGGATTTAACAGCACAGACTAAACAGTGGTGGAGCAGTGAGAGGTAAGTTTTGCAACTGGTAGAGCACTGTTCGAGCTGGTGGGAACACTCTCTCATGAGCGGCGGTACTGGCACAGGGCCCCTCATATTGCGACGATGAGTCTGACGTTGGGTGTGCACCACCACCATCAGAGGCACTTCATTGTACTATGAGGAACCCTGTGCCAGTGCCGTCGCCCAAGAGTGGGCACACCCACCTTTCCAGGCAAACGGCACTAGCACGGGTGCTTGCGGCAAGTGGTGACCACGGCCCTGTGGGGAAAGTCAGCCCATTTAGGGAGGTATAAAAATGGCCTATGGTGGACATTCAGCAGCTGCAAATGGAGGAATTGCAGCAGTCAGGAAAAGGAGGCCAAAAGCAAGACATTTTTTCAGGCAAGCTACGTGTCAGCAGGGGAAGGTGGGGCAAAATAATTTGAAATCCATGATTGGTTCATTTTAATGAAGGTTAGATCATCAACATTTCGAGTAGCCAGACGAGTCCTTTTTTCGGTCAGTATTGAACCAGCAGCACTGAAAACTCTTTCTGATAGCACACTAGCTGCTGGGCAAGCGAGCTCCTGTAATGCATATTTTGCCAATTCAGGCCAGGTGTCTATTTTAGATGCCCAGTAATCAAAGGGGAATGACCTGTGAGGGAGAACATCAATAAGGGAGGAAAAATAGTTTGTAACCATACTGGACAAATGCAGTCTCCTGTCACTTTGAATCGATGCAGCAGTACCTGTCGTGTCTGCGGTCATTGCGAAATCACTCCACAACCTGGTCATAAAACCCCTCTGTCCAATGCCACTTCTGATTTGTGCACCTCTAACACCTCTGCCATGTTGCCCCCTACAGCTCGTGTGAGAACCATCACCGCCGCTGTGTGCTGGGAATGCCTGAACCAAACGGTCTACATGGTAACCAATATTTGCTCAAGATTCTCATGTGGCATGATATTTTGTAATTTCCCTTTATATCGTGGATCCAGGAGGCAGGCTAACCAGTAATTGTCATCGGTCATCATTTTTATAATGCGGGGGTCCCGTTTTAGGATACGCAAGGCATACTCAGCCATGTGGGCCAATGTTCCAGGTGTCAATTCACTGCTTGTGCTGGGTTGAGGAGCACTTTCTTGCAAATCAACATCACTTGTCTCTCGCAAAAACCTTGTACCTGACCTTGCCATGCCACCAGTTTCTATTGCCCCCTAAAAAGCATCCTCCTCCCATAAATATTCATCCCCATCATCCTCCTCCTCTTCATCCGCCACCTCATCCATGAGAGTTCCCTGAGCAGACAATGGCTGTCATCAAGGCTTCCCTCCTCCCCGGCCGCAGACGCCTGCTCCTTAATGTGCACCAAACTTTGCATCAGCAGAGGCGTTAGTGGGATGCTCATGCTTATGATGGCGTCGTCTGCACTTACCAGCTGTGTGCATTCCTCAAAACACTGAAGGACTTGACAGAGGTTTTATAGCTTTGACCACTGCACACCAGACAACTCCATGTCTGCCATCCAACTGCCTGCCCGTGTATGTGTATCCTCCCACAAATACATTACAGCACGCCTCTGTTCGCACAGCTTCTGAAGCATATGCAGTGTGGCGTTCCACCTTGTTGCAACGTCGATTATTAGGCAGTGCTGGGGAAGCTTCAGCGATCGCTGATGGTTCAGCATACGGCTGGAGTGTACGGGTGACCGGCGGATGTGCGAGCAAAGTCTTCGCACCTTCAGAAGCAGGGCTGGTAACCCCGGATAATTTTTCAGGAAGCACTGCACCACCAGGTTCAAGGTGTGAGCCAGGCAAAGTATGTGTTTCAGTTCTGAAATGGCTATGGCAGCCATAAAATTCCTTCCGTTATCACTGACTACCTTGCCTGCCTCAAGATGTACACTGCCCAGCCATGATTGAGTTTCTCGCTGCAAGTACTTGGCCAGTTCTTCCGCGGTGTGTCTGTTGTCGCCCTAACACTTCATTTCCAACACAGCCTGCTGACGCTTACCACTAGCTGTTCCATAATGGGACACCTCGTGTGCAACACTGGCAGCTGCGGATGGAGTGGTTGTGCAACTGCGCTCTGTGGACAAGCTTTTGCTTCTGGAGGAGGAGGAGGGGTGGCGAACGCCTACAACCAAGTGTTTCCTAAACCGTGGGCTAGGCAGAACTGTCCCACTATGGCTGTCCCCTGTCCACCACATTAACCCAGTGCGCCGTGATGGACACATAACGTCTCTGGCCATGCCTACTGGTCCATGCATCTGTTGTGAGGTACACCTTTCTACTGACTGATTGCCTGAGTGCATGGACATTGCGGTCTTTGACATGCTGGTGGAGGGCTGGGATGGCTTTTCTCGCAAAGTACTGTTGACTGGGTAGGTCATAGTGTGGTACTGCGTAGGCCATCAGGGCTTTGAAAGCTTCGCTTTCAACCAACCGGTAGGGCATCATCTCTAATGAGATTAGTCTAGCTATGCGGGCGTTCAAACCCTGTGTATGCGGATGAGAGGATGAGTACTTCCTTTTCCTAACGAGAGTCTCTTGTAGGGTGAGCTGGACTGGAGAGCTGCATATGGTGGAACTAGAGGGGGTGGTGGTAGACATGGCAGATTGAGAGAGGATTGGTGATGGTATTCTTGATGTTGGCCTTCATACAGTGTTTCCTACCAAGAACCTTGTGATTCCCTGACTGCTTTGACCTTGCGATGATACCTCCATATTTTCTGCTGGTGGTGTCCTAAGCGGTGGGCTTACAGTGAGGGAAGCAATGTAGCGTTGCCGACTACCTTCATTCTGAGTGGGTGCACCAACGGTATGGGATGTTTGGTAGTTAGTCCAGACTTGCAAGTGCATGCTGCTTAAATGTCTAAGCATGCACGTTGTATTTAAATTTTGGAGATTCTTCCCTCTGCTAAAGGTCTTTGAGCATTTCTTACAGATAACTTTGCACTGATTATTCGGATCTTGATTAAAAAATTCCCACACTGCACTCTTCCTACTATCGAATACCTTTTTGAGGCATTGCATGCTGTGCTACTTTCACCAGATGGCCACGCTGTCCTAAAAGTGTTTTTGGTTTTGTTAAACGTTTTTGGCCAGATACGGGCCTGCCAGATCAAAGCTGTTGCGATGTAGATGCCTGCTGCGGATCATCCTCCTCCGCTTCAGAGCTACTGGCAGCGGCACCCTGTTCCCCCAGTGGCTGCCAATCTGGGTCAACAACTGGGTCATCTATCACCTCCTCTTCAATGTCATGTGCATCTTCCTCTGTGTCACCATGTGAGGTGCTATTGCGTTCGTGAAGGGGCAACATAGTCTCATCAGGGTCAGATTCTGGCTCAGTACACTGCGAGGGCAATGTAGTGATCTGAGTCAATGGAACAGCATAATAATCTAGCTGTGGCTGTGCATCTGTGCACTCCATGTCCGATTCATCTTGTAATGGGCTGTTAACAATTTCCCTATCTAACCCTGGCACAGGCTCCATGGAGTAAACTGTAGTGTCGCCTGCCGCATCCTTCACTTTTGCTTTGGGTGAAGGACACAAGGAAGCGACTTGTTCCTGACCGGGAGCATCCACTGACGACTCGCTGCTTTTATATTTCAAACTTTCTGAAGAGGAGGCGAAAGAGCTAGAGGCTGAGTCAGCAAGGAAAGCCAAAACTTTTTCCTGCTGCTCCGGCTTTAAAAGCGGTTTTCCTACTCCCAGATAAGGGAGCCTTCGAGGCCTTGTGTAGGTAGACGATGATGCTGGCTCAACACCTCAAGCCTTAGGTGCTATTTTGCTTTTCCCACTACCACCAGATGCTCCACCACCACCACCACCATCATTACCAGCTGGCAACGACCGCCCACGGCCTCTTCCACCAGACTTCCTCATTTTTGGGAAAATAACAACCATTATATGGTACTGTAAAACAAGGTAGAAGGTGTATATAAACTTGTTGAGAATTTAAATCTCCCTTTTTTTGGGGGGAGACTGCAGAAAAACTCAGGCCCAGTGTATTTCTCTACACAATGTAAGTGGCAGAACGTGGCTGGAAGATATACGACAAACAGAACTGACGTAGATCCACTTAGTGCCAATTTAAATCTCCCATTTTTGGGGGGGAGACTGCACCCAAACTCAGGCCCAATGTATTACACTACACAATGTAAGTGGCAGAATGTGACTGGAAGATATACGACAAACAGAACTGACGTAGATCCACTTAGTGCCAATGTAAATCTCCCTTTTTTGGGGGGGAGACTGCAGCAAAACTCAGGCCCAGTGTATTACACTACACAATGTAAGTGACAGAACATGGCTGGAAGACATACGACAAACAGAACTGACGTAGATCCACTTAGTGCCAATTTAAATCTCCCTTTTTTTGGGGAAGGGGACTGCACCCAAACTCAGGCCCAGTGTATAACACTACACAATATAAGTGGCAGAACGTGGCTGGCTGATATACGACAAACAGAACTGACGTAGATCCACTTAGTGCCAATGTAAATCTCCCTTTTTTGGGCGGAGACCGCAGCAAAACTCAGGTCCAGTGTATTACACTAGACAATGTAAGTGGCAGAATGTGGGTGGAAGATATACGACAACAGAACTGACCTAGATCCACTTAGTGCCAATTTAAATCTCCCTTTTTTTGGGGAAGGGGACTGCACTCGAAGTCAGGCCCAGTGTATTACACTTCACAATGTAAGTGGAAGAATGTGGTTGGAAGATATACGACAAACAGAACTGACATAGATCCACTTAGTGACAATTTAAATCTCCCTTTTTTTTTGGGGGGGGGAAACTGCAGCAAAACTCAGGCCCAGTGTATTACACTACACAATGTAAGTGGCAGAACGTGGCTGGAACATATACGACAAACAGAACTGACGTAGATTCACTTAGTGCCAATTTAAATCTCCCTTTCTTTGGGGGGAGACTGCACCCAAACTCAGGCCCAGTGTATTACACTACACAATGTAAGTGGCAGAATGTGGCTGGAAGATATACAACAAACAGAACTGACGTAGATCCACTTAGTGCCAATGTAAATCTCCCTTTTTTGGGGGGGAGACTGCACCCAAAGTCAGGCCCAGTGTATTACACTACACAATGTAAGTGGCAGAACGTGGCTGGAAGATATATAAAAAAATACAAGGACTGTAGTACAATTTCAATCTCCTTACAATGATCTCAGGACAAGTATGGCAGCCAGCAATAAAAAGGACTGCTGCACACAAAAGTGTGGAGTGGACAAATAAACAAGATAACTGTGCAGAAAGGAGCAACAGGATTTTTGCTTTTAAAAAAGCAGTTGGGTTGCACAGCGGCATAGAAACAGCAATGCAGCTATCAGGGAACCTTATAAGGCAGCCTAATAAGCTACAGAGCTGATACACAAAAATGTAGCCTCCACTGTCCCTGCAAAGAAAAGGTGGTGTTGGACAGTGGAAATCGCTACAGCACAAGTGGTGTGGGGGTTAATCTTCCCTCCCTAACTATATCCCTTCTTCTGACGAAGCTGCAGCAACCTCTCCCTATGCTACGATCGGCAGAAGTAAGATGGCGGCCGGTGTGCACGCCCCTTTATAGCCCCTGTGACACCACAGAAAGCAAGCCAATCACTGTCATGCCCTTCTCTAAGATGGTGGGGACCGAGACCTATGTCATCACGCTACCCACACTCTGCGTCCTCCTTCATTGGCTGAGAAATGGCGCTGAATACGTCATACAAAACGCGACTTTGGCGCGCTAATCACCGACCTCGTGGCCAATCCCACATTAGGATCGGGTCGGGTTTCACGAAACCCGACTTTGCCGAAAGTCGTCTATTTTTCAATTTGTCCGATCCGTTTCGCTCAACCCTACCCGATACGTTAGTTGCAGTACTAAGAAAAGCCGTTACTTTACCGACATAACTGGATGTCGTAGATAATGAAGGGATTGAGACGACTAAAGGCTATGGAACCTCATTCTGATGCTACATAAACTTTGCCTACAGCCACTTTTGGTTCCGCCGCACAGCACGAGACGCGGTGACTCTGAAGAGCGGTGACATTTCCGGGTCTTGCACTGCACTTGGCGACTGCGAACAGCGGTATTGTTCCTACCGTCACCACTCTTCACAGTCGCTGGGTCTCGCCAGACACCTCTCCATTACTTACATCGGGGATTGATGGCAGCTGACATAAACCCTAAAAATCATTACACATACCAGAATTAAATGCTCTAGGGGCTGGGAAAAGCAGTACCGTTAGTTCTATTCCCAGACGCCGGGTGCTAACTACAACTGTCATCATCCTTGCTGGTCTCCCTGCGATCAGCGAGCCCAGGCAATGCTGACAGTTGTAGTCAGTCACTTCACTACCTGTGCATGTATCTGCAGGTAGGGAAGTGATGCTCTGCAGATACGTGCACAGGTAGGGAAGTGATGCTCTACAGATACATGCACAGGTAGGTAAGTGATGCTCTGCAGATACATGCACAAGTAGAGAAGCAATGCTCTGCAGATACATGCACAAGTATGGAAGTGATGCTCTGCAGATACATGCACAGGTAGGTAAGTGATGCTCTGAAGATACATGCACAGGTAGGTAAGTGATGCTCTGAAGATACATGCACAGGTAGGGAAGTGATGCTCTACAGATACATGCACAGGTAGGTAAGTGATGCTCTGCAGATACATGCACAAGTAGAGAAGCAATGCTCTGCAGATACATGCACAAGTAGGGAAGTGATGCTCTGCAGATACATGCACAGATAGGGAAGTGATGCTCTGAAGATACATGCACAGGTAGGTAAGTGATGCTCTGCAGATACATGCACAAGTAGAGTAACAATGCTCTGCATATACATGCACAGGTAGGGAAGTGATGCTCTGCAGATACATGCACAGGTAGGGAAGTGATGCTCTGCAGATACATGCACACTCAGGGAAGTGATGCTCTGCAGATACACGCACAAGTAGAGAAGCAATGCTCTGCAGATACATGCACAAGTAGGGAAGTGATGCTCTGCATATACAAGCAAAAGTAGGGAAGTGATGCTCTGCAGATACGTGCACAGGTAGGGAAGTGATGCTCTACAGATACATGCACAGGTAGGTAAGTGATGCTCTGCAGATACATGCACAAGTAGAGAAGCAATGCTCTGCAGATACATGCACAGGTAGGGAAGTGATGCTCTGCAGATACATGCACAGGTAGGGAAGTGATGCTCTGCAGATACATGCACAAGTAGAGAAACAATGCTCTGCATATACATGCACAGGTAGGGAAGTGATGCTCTGCAGATACATGCACATGTAGGGAAGTGATGCTCTGCAGATACATGCACACACAGGGAAGTGATGCTCTGCAGATACACGCACAGGTAGGGAAGTGATGCTCTGCAGATACACGCAGGGAAGAGATGCTCTGCAGATACACGCACAGGCATGGAAGTGAGGCTCTGCAGATACACGCAGGGAAGTGATGCTCTGCAGGTACACGCATGGGTAAGTAAGTGATGCTCTGCAGATACATGCACAGGTAGGTAAGTGATGCTCTGCAGATACATGCACAAGTAGAGAAACAATGCTCTGCAGATACCGCACAAGTAGGGAAGTGATGCTCTGCAGACTGTCACCCTGCTTGTCCCTGTGTGCAATGAGGAGTGCAGCAGCCCTCCACATAGAGGTGCGATGCTCTGCAGGAGCTGTCCACACATACCCCCACTCTCTTGATGACCCCCATGCTGTGGATGCAGGACCTGCCATGGTGAGAAGACCTGGCCACTCTCCTCCCTCCCTCCCTATTAGACCGGGATCACACACGCGAGAAATACAGCCGACTCTCGCATGATAATACCCGGCATTGCCGCTGTCACTCAGGAGTGGAGAGTGCGGCTGCATGTATTGCTATGCGACCGCATGCTCCGCTCCTGAGTTACGGTGGCAATGCTGGGTATTGACATACGAGACTCGGCCGTACTTCTCGCATGTGTGATCCTGGCCTTCAGATGGCTCTTTCCCAGGGACACATATATCTGGGGGTGAGCTCTGGTTACAGTATAGAGCTTAAGTAGCTCAGGTACTGACTGAGCATGCTCCTAAGGCTGTGTGCACACGTTGAGGTTTTTTGCGTTTTTTTAGCGGTTTTTCCCGATAAAAACGCTATAAAACCGCCAAAAAACGCATTTAATAAGCATCCCATCATTTAGAATGCCCAGTTTTCGACAAGATTTACATGGGATAGGATCCTGCTTGGGCACCATCCACAGGAGAGCCGAAATTACTATTCTGATTACAAAAGGCAAAGAGACGGCTGCTGAGATTTATTCATTTGCCACACTACACGTATAGACCCAGTGGTACAGTAAAATTATTTGTTTGGCTTACAAATAGCAAAGAGACAGCTGCAGAACATAATAATTTTTACAAAAAAAAAGGCAAAGACACGACTGCAGAGTACAATTGTTTGTTTGCCACACTACTAGAAAAGACAGCAGTATAGTGAACTTTTTTGTTTGGCCTACAAATGGCAGAGAGATAACTGCAGACTAGAATTATTTTTCATGCACACTGCTCATACAGACATGGCTGCAGAGTACACACAGTGGCTTTCTGGCAGAGTGTTCAACCTATCAGCGTTCCTCATTCCAGCTCTGTCCTGTCCCTTTACTAGTCAGAGCAGAATAGTGGCGGGCTGGCGGCACTTGTGATCTGGCATTTATACAGGCTGGGTTACTTGCTGTGCCAGCCAATCAATTCTTGGCATGGCTGTGATGGCACAGAAAGTGCCCAGAGCCTTAAAGCTTATTGATTGGCTGTGCTGCAGTCTTTCAACAAACTTTATTAGGTATCCGAACCCAGATAGTAAACCAGAAATCCTGTGAAAAGTCTGTGACCGGGGTTCAGTACCATACACTAGGATTTCATACTCCAATCACTGCCCCTCAGGTTTGTTGTCTGTTACACAGCCAATAAGCATGTGAGAATTGCCTGAGAGTCATTATAATGCCGTAGCCATCTTGGTTGTGGCATTACTGTGATTGGCTGACCATGTGACATCATCAGGGGTTATAAAAGGACAGGCGCCACCAGGCTCAGCACACTGACACCATTGCATAGCTCTGTGAGTTTTTATTGAAGGGAGAGAGTGCTTGTCCTGGCATGTAGGTGTACAGTTGATGAAATAGAGCCCTGGAGTGCAGATACTGGTGCTGAAGCTGAACCAGCAGAACCAACAGTTTTTGCAAGGGCCAATTTGGTGCTTTGCTGTTTGTATCAGAATTCTGCATTTAGCCTAGGGAGGGAGAGAGAGTTACAGTAGAAGAGAGTGTGGCTGAATACAGTCTCTTTGTAGTCCATTGTTAAATATATAGCTGCGGCAGGTGACCACATTTTTATTTTTTGGGTGAAAAAATTTACTATAGTGTCATTTATAGTGTATTAGGTGCCTTGTGGTACATTTCTATGTTATATAACACTCCAAAAAAGGAGTTTAATTTTTTTTTATATTTAATTACTCTTACATAGAGTATTACTGTTAGGCCGGCGTCACACTAGAGCGTAATACGGACGATGTGATTTTTTACGGCATAGCACTCGGATCAATGTTAATCTATGGGGCAGCCCCTATCATCCGTTGTTTTCTCGGCCATATTATACGTGCAAGTGAAATCGCAGCATGCTGTGATTGTCATCATATTACACCTGAAATACGCCAATGCAAGTTTATGGGTGCAAGAAAATATCGGATTACACACGGACCATCAGCAAGACTTCTCCAGATGACAGGATATTGAATTATCCATTATCAGGAAGCTTTGGCATGCTAATTAGCTTGGGAAGCTCAACTAAGATCCAGGAAACACGCCTCCACAGAGTACACCATCATGTCAACGTTAATCAATGTTGAGATGCTCATAGTTCTGGGGCACGAGAGGCCAGAACTATGGGATCAGAGGGACGCCCATTATGCCGACCGGGCAAGAAAGGAGGCAGCATAGAGGAGGATATGTGTCCATATGTTCCCTGACTATGAGGACAGACCTCGTGCGGCCCAGCAGCAAATTAGTAAGCACAATCCTCCGTCACATACAACTGATCTGACAGGCGCTTCTCTTTTACTTTCATTTCTCCTTCCTCACCAGATTGTGAGGAAACCCCCTCCCTCCAGGTAGTCTCCTGTCTCTTGAAGGTCTGTGAAACCTGATATCACAGTTGGATTTCAGAGCTTCAGGGGAGAGGATATAGCTGCACAGATCTCTCAGGCTCATTGTATGTGAATACGTCACATTCAGTAAGGTTGGTAATTTATGTTTTTCTTCATCACAATAGTTTATTTAGCTTGTTTTATGAATGTATAGCACAAAATGTGAGGATATTTCATAGAAATAAGGGAGATTTTATAAAAGAAAGTGTGCTGCTCAGGCATATACAGTAGTTCCCTAACATATTCCTTCTCTTGCTTCAGATTATCTGCTGAAATGGAGAGGAAAATGTACAATTTATCCAAACAACTTGATGTTGAGGAAGTAACAAACATGCTGTTAGATGATAGAGACCTCACACTGAATGAGGATTTAGGAGAGGAAAGTGAGATTGATTCTCATGATGAGGTGGAAGAATGTGTCCTGGATTCTGAAACAGAGCAAGATGGTGACAGTGGTGAGGATGAAGAAGTTGGATCATATTATATTGGAAAAGAACTAGTACTTGGAGAGCTACGCAGGAGAAGCGTGAAAACAATCAGTATCCCCTCTCGCCTTCAAGTTCAGCTCAAAAGGTTCCGCCCAGAAGATGATGGTGAAAAGTCACCATCTGCACCACCTCACAAAAGAAGGAGATGCACCACCTGCCAAACGGAAAGCGGAACCAGAAGGCTTTCAAATTATTAATGTCTCAAATGTCATAAAGCAATTTGCCTGACACATGCAAAAATAGTGTGTAATTCTTGCTATTTGCTCTGCAAGTGTGACTTTTCTGGGGAAACCTCAGCATCTACTTCTGATTGAATATGTTTTTAATAGTACTTAAGGTACCTTAAAATTAAGTTTGTGTTCAAAAATGTTCTTTGTACATTTTTTTGAGAGAGTCGAACTGGGGACTATTTGGCGGGAGTTTTGAAAAGTTTGTATTTCATAGTTATTAGTTTTATGTTAAGTAAATGTTTTTTTTTGCAACTAATTATGTGTAGTCTCTTTTATTACATCCCTATGAAGGTCACTGATCACTTTTAGAGCACTGAAATTGCAAACATTAGATATTATAGGTATTTTTCCAGCAGGCGCCTGACAGGCACATTGTATGTGAACTCGTTAGTCCGAATATTGTATGTGACGGAGGGTTAATAATATTATTGAGCAAAGTAACAGGTGTTACCATCATACACAAAAATCCTAATATGTGATGTTTTTGTTAGAATATGTTGCATATCTCTGAGGTAAAACTTACAAAGTATCAGGCCACATTAGAGTGTAAACTAAATTTTATCTGTGACAAACATATTTTTAGTTTTCATTTTTTATGTTACGCTGCAGTGAATGATGTCACGGGAACCAATATCAGCGGGAACGTCAGCAGTGGGCCAGGAGTGGGGATGCAGCACCGACCAAAAGGAAGTACATATACAGTACATCGATCAGCTTTCTTTTCTGGCTCCCATTCTGAATCTGAGACCGTAAGTACATGCATCACACCACATTTTACACATGCCACATGTGTCACATGTGTCACATGTGACATGGGTCACATCTAATTTTTTTGTTTGTTTTTAACATAAAAACAGCACTCAGTCAAACCTAAGTGAGAGGGAGACAGCCTCTGACTCATAGGCCCCTGTCGATCCAGTTGGGGAAGGTGAAGAGGTGGTTGGCCCATCTACTGCATCTTCCAGCTGCATCCACCCACCACCACCACCAACACCGGCACTGGCAACAGCACAACAGGAGGAAAAACCAGAGGAGCAGCAGGGACACAGCAGCAGCCCAACCGTGCCTCTGGAGACCTCACCTCAGTCTGCCATCATCCCACACCGTGTCCGATGCAGGTAAGAGATTACAGCCTCTGATACCAGGAGGCTTGTTATTACCGGGGTCTTAAACTATTCAGCAACAGCTGCCCAGGATGATGGTGAGGAAGCCTATGCCCACAGCCTGGCTCGGTACCTCCGGCCAATACCCCGGGAGTTCAGGCTGCGTTCCCGAGGAGGCATTCAGATATTGATTGATGCCTGCACATCCCCCAATACCCCATCCATGGTTTTGGAATTTTTTAAACGGTGGCAGCTGTCGAACAATAATCAGCTTTCAATGGCAGCAAGAACACAAGTGCAATCACAATCAGTATCTGAGCCACCTCCTCCACGGGTGACAACACCACAGCCAAATCCCACCCCAACCCAACGTTTGCCTACACATGGTCAAATTTCAGCCCAATATGGCCACTTGATCAGACCCACTGTTGGAGGCTAGTCCCAACATGAGTATGGTCGACATGGCCATATTGGGGGTTATGAACCACATGGGTATCCAAATACACAGGAGTATCCATTACAGTATCCCTCATCCCATTTCTTCCCTCCACCACAGGATTCAGGTCAGATCTACCATCTTCGGGCTGAATATGTAAATCCACAGGGTGAGGAACAAGTTGGCATCAAACGCAGAAAACAGCTGAAGCAGCCCTCCCGCCATCACAACTCCCAACCTATCATAACATAATTTTTTTCGTTTGCTTTTTATAAGAAAAATTGTTGTATTTTTTATGTTTATTATGCTAATTTTTTACTTGACGCCCTGTTGTATTGGCAAAAAATGCCATATGATAATAATATGGTTGTGGTTTTTGAAAAAAAATATTTGGGGATTAAAACAAGTTACAACAATATGAGTTATGTTTGATGTAATGACGATATTGGTCAATTTATGATTTACACAGTTTGCTCATTATTATGAGGGAAACACAACACACACTACCAACTTAACCATGATTTTAACGAAAACTTGTCACCCCCCAGGGCGTTTTAAGTAAAAGAGCCACCTTTAGCAGCACTAAGGCTGCATTCTGTGAAGGTGGCTCTTATGTTTCCTATCCCTAGTGTTAGGGTACCGTCACACTATACGATTTACCTACGATCACGACCAGCGATATGACCTGGCCGTGATCGTAGGTAAATCGTAGTGTGGTCACTGGGGAGCTGTCACACAGACAGCTCTCCAGCGACCAACGATGCCGAGGTACCCGGGTAACCAGGGTAAACATCGGGTTACTAAGCACAGGACCGCGCTTAGTAACCCGATGTTTACCCTGGTTACCAGCGTAAAAAAAAACAAACAGCACATACTTACATTGTGGTGTCCGTCAGGTCCCTTGCCGTCTGCTTCCCGCACTCACTGACTGCCGGCCGTAAAGTGAAAGTGAAAGCACGTCACCGCTGTGCTCTGCTTTCACTTTACGGCCGGCAGTCACTGAGTGCGGGAAGCAGACGGCAAGGGACCTGACGGACACCAGAATGTAAGTATGTACTGTTTTTTTTTCTTTTAGTTTTACGCTTGTAACCAGGGTAAACATTGGGTTACTAAGCGCGGTCCTGCGCTTAGTAACCCGATGTTTACCCTGGTTAAAAGCGAACGCATCGCTTGATCGCATCGCTAGATCGCTAAATCGGTGTCACACACACCAATCTAGCGATGCCAGCGGGAGATCCAGTGACAAAAGAAAGTTCTAAACGATCTGCTACGACGTACGATTCTCAGCAGGATCCTTGATCGCTGCTGCGTGTCAGACACAGCGATATCGTAATGATATCGCTGGAACGTCACGAATCGTACCGTCGTAGCGATCGAAATGGCAGTGTGTGACGGTACCCTTTGAGAATGGATTTCTAACCTAGTCATGTGTTGTCTGTCTTAGATACCCAAGCGATGAAGCAAAAATTCAGAGAGACACACGCTCGTCTTTCCAAATAGTCTCTGGTCTTTATTTTCAGGGCTGATCTTTTGAAAGCCCGAGATCAAAGGAAATATAGAGTTACATAATAAATTGGCAGAAATATAGGTTATAGAATGGCTTGTCAAACACTGAAATATTGACTATTATAAATTTTGCGCCCCATACCTGTATTGAGTCCCAGAGGTATGGCGTCTCCCTCTGTTTCAGCCTCCTCCCAGCCATCCATCATCCCCCTTCGATGTCTATGCGCTGCCGCCTGTGTTGCGGTTACATGCCCCGGCGCCTGCGATGTGCCAACAGTTCTCGGGCATGCACAGTGCACGCTTTATGATCAACAATTTTCCGTGCTCTATTCAGCGTCCAGTGTAGATAATTTCCATGTTTTAATTTTCCAGACACCATGTCAATTTCATTTTTTAAGACATCACCATTACTGCAATTGCATTTGACTCTGGTGAACTCACCAACGGGAATGGATTGAATGGTGTGCCTTGGGTGACCACTGCTGGCGTGTAAAATTGTATTACTGCTAAGTGATTTATGATGAGTGTTAGTTTCAATAATTTGATCAACAACGCCACTCAAATTTAAATCTAAAAAATTAATTTGACTTCTGTCATATCTGTGCGTAAATCGAATGTTATATTCATTAGAGTTTAAGTAATCAACAAATTCTGATATGACAGACACATCGGCGGCCCAAATAATAAGTAGGTCATTGATGTATCTGCCATACCACTTGACACAGGACAAAAAAGGATTAGAGACAGAAAAGAAGTAATTATGTTCCCAAAATGCCATGACAAGATTAACCAACGAAGGTGAAAATTTGGCACCCATGGCCACACCGGATCTCTGCAAATAATAAGGACAAACATAAAAAAATTATGTGTAATGAGAAAGAAGGTGACCTGCAAAATATAATGTCTCAAATCGATTGAATAATCACTAAATGTGTCCAAATGAAACTGAAGAGCCTGCATCGCTACATCATGTGGAATGCATGCATATAGCGAGATAACATCACAACAAAGCCAAGTACATTCAGCTGACCACTTTTTGTTTGAAAAGACTTCCAACACTTCTTTTGAATCTTTGATACACCCTGGAATTCTGCCTACAAGAGGCTGTAGCAGGGAATCAATCCATTCGCACAAATTTTCATTGGCTGAGCCTATCCCAAAGACTATTGGTCCCCGGTGCCTGCGATGTGCCAACAGTTCTCAGGCATGCACAGTGCACGCTGCCCAGGAACTGACATCAGGCTATGGCGCCTGTGTGTTCCAGAGGACCCAGATCCTGCCCCACAGTGTGTTATGGTGTATTCACACTGCGGAGCTGGGAATCTGGTGCCTGCGCAGTGGAGCGGGTCACCGTGCTCCATTCAAGATAGTGCCGAAGTCTCGCGAGACTTCACAAATCTCGCAAGACTTCGGCACTATCTTGAATGGAGCACGGTGACCCGCTCCACTGCGCAGGCACCAGATTCCTAGCCCCGCAGTGTGAATACTGTTGTGAATTCTGTGGCCAAGCTCCCTCCTGTGGTCGAGAGTGGTACTTCGGCTGGTTCTGTCTACGAGCTTCCTTTGGTGGATGAGAGTGGTATCGCGGCTTCTGAGTTTCCTTCCTCAGGTGAGGAGGTTAAGTCGTTAGGTGATGCTCTATTTAACTCCACCTGAGGCTTTGATCCTGGCCTCCAGTCAATGTTCTAGTATTGGTCTTGCTTCCTCCTGGATCGTTCCTGTGGCCTGTCTATCCTGCATAAGCTAAGTTTTGCTTGTGTTATTTTTGCTTGCTATTTTTTCTGTCCAGCTTGCTTTATTGGTTTTTCTTGCTTGCTGGAAGCTCTGAGACGCAGAGGGAGCACCTCCGTACCGTTAGTCGGTGCGGAGGGTCTTTTTGCCCCTCTGTGTGGTTGTTTGTAGGTTTTTGTGTTGACCGCAAAGCTACCTTTCCTATCCTCGGTCTATTCAGTAAGTCGGGCCTCACTTTGCTAAATCTATTTAATCTCTGTGTTTGTATTTTCAACTTACTCACAGTCATTATATGTGGGGGGCTGCCTTTTCCTTTGGGGAATTTCTCTGAGGCAAGGTAGGCTTATTTTTCTATCTTCAGGGCTAGTTAGTTTCTCAGGCTGTGCCGAGTTGCATAGAGAGCGTTAGGCGCAATCCACGGCTACCTCTAGTGTGGTGTGTTAGGATTAGGGATTGCGGTCAGCAGAGTTCCCACGTCTCAGAGCTCGTCCTTTGTTTTTGGTAATTGTCAGGTCACTTTGTGTGCTCTGAACTTCAATGTCCATTGTGGTTCTGAATTACCTGTTCATAACAGTACTGGAGGCCCAAAGTACTAATGCTTCTCAATAGAGGGAAAAGAGAAGTTCTGAGACCATTTTTTTTTTCTTTGCACTGTGTTCTGTCTTTCTTTTCCCCCTTACATCAGGGTGGTTCAGAACACAGGTGTGGACATGGACATTCAAGGTCTGTTCTCTTTTATGGATAATCTCGCTATAAATGTACAGAATATTCAAGATTTAGTGGTTCAGAATCCTATGTTAGAACCTAAGATTCCTATTCCTGAGTTATTTTCTGGAGACAGAGCAAAGTTTTTGAATTTTAAAAATAATTGTAAACTATTTCTGGCTTGGAAACCCCGCTCCTCTGGTGACCCAGTACAACAAGTTAAGATCATTATTTCTTTATTACGTGGCGACCCTCAAGACTGGGCATTTTCCCTTGCGCCAGTAGATCCTGCATTATGTAATATTGATGCGTTTTTTCTGGCGCTCGGATTGCTGTACGACGAACCTAATTCAGTGGATCAGGCAGAGAAAAATTTGCTGGCTCTGTGTCAGGGTCAGGATGAGATAGAGATTTATTGTCAGAAGTTTAGAAAGTGGTCCGTGCTCACTCAATGGAATGAATGTGCGCTGGCAGCTATTTTCAGAAAGGGTCTCTCTGAAGCCCTTAAGGATGTCATGGTGGGATTTCCTATGCCTGCTGGTCTGAATGAGTCTATGTCTTTGGCCATTCAGATAGGTCGACACTTGCGTGAGCGTAAATCTGTGCACCATTTGGCGGTATTATCTGAGCATGAACCTGAGCCTATGCAGTGCGATAGGACTTTGACCAGAGCTGAAAGGCAAAAACACAGACGTCAGAATGGGCTGTGTTTCTACTGTGGTGATTCCACTTATGCTATCTCCGATTATCCTAAGCGCACTAAGCGGTTCGCTAGGTCTGCCACCATTGGTACAGTACAGTCGAAATTTCTTTTGTCCGTTACTTTGATCTGCTCTTTGTCTTCCTATTCTGTCATGGCATTTGTGGATTCAGGCGCTGCCCTGAATTTGATGGACTTGGAGTTTGCTAGGCGCTGTGGGTTTGTCTTGGAGCCCTTGCAGTGTCCTATTCCATTGAGAGGAATTGATGCTACGCCTTTGGCCAAGAATAAGCCTCAGTATTGGACCCAGCTGACCATGTGCATGGATCCTGCACACCAGGAGGATATTCGCTTTCTGGTGTTGCATAATCTGCATGATGTGGTCGTGTTGGGGTTGCCATGGCTACAAGTCCATAACCCAGTATTAGATTGGAAATCAATGTCTGTGTCTAGCTGGGGTTGTCAGGGGGTACATGGTGATGTTCCATCTCTGTGTATCTCATCATCCACCCCTTCTGAGGTCCCAGAGTTCTTGTCTGATTACCGGGATGTATTCGATGAGCCCAAGTCCAATGCCCTACCTCCGCATAGGGATTGTGATTGTGCTATCGATTTGATTGCTGGTAGTAAGTTTCCTAAGGGTCGACTGTTTAATTTATCTGTACCTGAGCACGCCGCTATGCGGAGTTACGTGAAGGAGTCTTTGGAGAAGGGTCATATTCGCCCGTCATCGTCGCCATTAGGAGCAGGGTTCTTTTTTGTGGCCAAGAAGGATGGTTCGCTGAGACCTTGTATTGATTACCACCTTCTAAATAAAATTACGGTCAAATTTCAGTACCCCTTGCCGCTGCTGTCTGATTTATTTGCTCGGATTAAGGGGGCTAGTTGGTTCACCAAGATAGATCTTCGTGGTGCGTATAATCTTGTGCATATTAAACGGGGCGATGAATGGAAAACAGCATTTAATACGCCCGAAGGCCATTTTGAGTACCTGGTTATGCCATTCGGACTTTCTAATGCTCCATCAGTGTTTCAGTCCTTTATGCATGACATCTTCCGAGAGTACCTGGATAAATTCCTGATTGTATACTTGGATGATATTTTGGTCTTCTCGGATGATTGGGAGTCTCACGTGAAGCAGGTCAGAATGGTGTTCCAGGTCCTGCGTGCTAATTCTTTGTTTGTGAAGGGGTCAAAGTGTCTCTTTGGTGTTCAGAAGATTTCATTTTTGGGGTTCATTTATTCTCCTTCTACAATCGAGATGGACCCTGTTAAAGTTCAGGCCATTTATGATTGGAATCAGCCAACATCTCTGAAGAGTCTGCAGAAGTTCCTGGGCTTTGCTAATTTTTATCGTCGCTTCATCGCTAATTTTTCTAGCATTGCTAAACCGTTGACTGATTTAACCAAGAAGGGTGCTGATGTGGTCAATTGGTCTTCTGCTGCTGTGGAAGCTTTTCAGGAGTTGAAGCGTCGTTTTTCTTCTGCCCCTGTGTTGTGCCAACCAGATGTTTCGCTTCCGTTCCAGGTCGAGGTTGATGCTTCCGAAATTGGAGCAGGGGCTGTTTTGTCGCAGAGAGGTTCTGATTGCTCGGTGATGAAGCCATGCGCCTTCTTTTCCAGGAAATTTTCGCCTGCTGAGCAAAATTATGATGTTGGCAATCGAGAGTTGCTGGCCATGAAGTGGGCATTCGATGAGTGGCGTCATTGGCTTGAAGGAGCTAAGCATCGCGTGGTGGTCTTGACTGATCACAAAAACTTGACTTATCTCGAGTCTGCCAAACGGTTGAATCCTAGACAGGCTCGTTGGTCGCTGTTTTTCTCCCATTTTGACTTTGTGCTTTCGTACCTTCCGGGCTCTAAAAATGTGAAGGCGGATGCCCTGTCTAGGAGTTTTGTGCCCGATTCTCCGGGTTTGTCTGAGCCGGCGGGTATTCTCAAAGAGGGGGTAATTTTGTCTGCCATCTCCCCTGATTTGCGGCGGGTGCTGCAAAAATTTCAGGCTAATAGACCTGACCGTTGCCCAGTGGAGAAACTGTTTGTCCCTGATAGGTGGACGAATAAAGTTATCTCTGAGGTTCATTGTTCGGTGTTGGCTGGTCATCCTGGAATCTTTGGTACTAGAGATTTGGTGGCTAGATCCTTTTGGTGGCCGTCTCTGTCGCGGGATGTGCGTTCTTTTGTGCAGTCCTGTGGGATTTGTGCTCGGGCTAAGCCCTGCTGTTCTCGTGCCAGTGGGTTGCTTTTGCCCTTGCCGGTCCCGAAGAGGCCTTGGACACATATCTCTATGGATTTTATTTCGGATCTCCCCGTCTCTCAAAGAATGTCGGTCATTTGGGTGGTTTGTGATCGCTTCTCTAAGATGGTCCATTTGGTGCCCTTGTCTAAATTGCCTTCCTCCTCTGATTTGGTGCAGTTGTTTTTCCAGCATGTGGTTCGTTTACATGGCATTCCAGAGAACATCGTTTCTGACAGAGGTTCCCAGTTTGTTTCGAGGTTTTGGCGAGCCTTTTGTGCTAGGATGGGCATTGATTTGTCTTTTTCCTCGGCTTTCCATCCTCAGACAAATGGCCAGACTGAACAAACCAATCAGACCTTGGAAACATATCTGAGATGTTTTGTTTCTGCTGATCAGGATGATTGGGTGACCTTTTTGCCTTTGGCTGAGTTCGCCCTTAATAATCGGGCCAGCTCGGCTACTTTGGTTTCGCCGTTTTTCTGCAATTCTGGGTTCCACCCTCGTTTCTCTTCAGGGCAGGTTGAGTCTTCGGACTGTCCTGGTGTGGATACTGTGGTGGATAGGTTGCAGCAGATTTGGAGTCATGTAGTGGACAATCTGACCTTGTCCCAGGAGAAGGCTCAACGTTTCGCTAACCGCAGGCGCTGTGTGGGTCCCCGACTTCGTGTTGGGGATTTGGTTTGGTTGTCATCTCGTTATATTCCTATGAAGGTTTCCTCTCCTAAATTTAAGCCTCGTTTCATTGGTCCATATAGGATTTCTGAGGTTCTTAATCCTGTGTCTTTTCGTTTGACTCTTCCAGCTTCTTTTTCCATCCATAACGTGTTCCATAGGTCATTGTTGCGGAGATACGTGGCACCTGTGGTTCCATCTATTGATCCTCCTGCTCCGGTTTTGGTTGAAGGGGAATTGGAGTATATAGTGGAGAAGATTTTGGATTCTCGTGTTTCGAGACGGAAACTCCAGTATCTGGTTAAGTGGAAAGGTTATGGTCAGGAAGATAATTCCTGGGTCTTTGCCTCTGATGTCCATGCTGCCGATCTGGTTTGTGCCTTTCATGTGGCACATCCTGGTTGGCCTGGGGGCTCTGGTGAGGGTTCGGTGACCCCTCCTCAAGGGGGGGGTACTGTTGTGAATTCTGTGGCCAAGCTCCCTCCTGTGGTCGAGAGTGGTACTTCAGCTGGTTCTGTCTATGAGCTTCCTTTGGTGGATGAGAGTGGTACTGCGGCTTCTGAGTTTCCTTCCTCAGGTGATGAGGTTAAGTCGTTAGGTGCTGCTCTATTTAACTCCACCTGGTGCTTTGATCCTGGCCTCCAGTCAATGTTCTAGTATTGGTCTTGCTTCCTCCTGGATCGTTCCTGTGGCCTGTCTATCCTGCATAAGCTAAGTTTTGCTTGTGTTATTTTTGCTTGCTATTTTTTCTGTCCAGCTTGCTTTATTGGTTTTTCTAGCTTGCTGGAAGCTCTGAGACGCAGAGGGAGCACCTCCGTACCGTTAGTCGGTGCGGAGGGTCTTTTTGCCCTTCTGCGTGGTTGTTTGTAGGTTTTTGTGTTGACCACAAAGCTACCTTTCCTATTCTCGGTCTATTCAGTAAGTCGGGCCTCACTTTGCTAAATCTATTTCATCTCTGTGTTTGTATTTTCATCTTACTCACAGTCATTATATGTGGGGGGCTGCCTTTTCCTTTGGGGAATTTCTCTGAGGCAAGGTAGGCTTATTTTTCTATCTTCAGGGCTAGTTAGTTTCTCAGGCTGTGCCGAGTTGCATAGGGAGCGTTAGGCGCAATCCACGGCTACCTCTAGTGTGGTGTGTTAGGATTAGGGATTGCGGTCAGCAGAGTTCCCACGTCTCAGAGCTCGTCCTTTGTTTTTGGTAATTGTCAGGTCACTTTGTGTGCTCTGAACTTCAATGTCCATTGTAGTTCTGAATTACCTGTTCATAACAGAATACATCTTAACACACTGTGGGCGGGAGCTGAATGTCTGACTGAGGACATGCCAATTGGCACAAAGAATGCCAAAGGTGCACTCCACCTGTCGGCGTGCGCATGATAGGCGCAAGATAAAGATTCTGCGCCATTGGTCCAGGTTTCTGCGGGGATTGGGCCTCATGACATGACAGGTTAATTTAAAGGCCTCATCTGAAACAAGGACAAAAGGCACAGGTTCGAGACTGGAGCCTGGAAGCTAACGTGGTGGTGGTAGGTCCAAATGATTATTGCGCAGTTGCTGACCCATAATGGATGAATTGAAGACTCTGGAGTCTCCAGTTCATTCATAGGCCCCAATATCTACAATTATAAACCTGTAGTGACTGTCGACCAGGGCCAACAACACTACCGAAAAATATCTAATATATAATTGCCTAGAATACTACTTCCTGCAATTTGTGCCAACTTCCGTGGCTTTGTCCGGAGCTAATGTCCGGAGCTAATGTCCGGAGCTAATGTCCGGAGATAAGTGACGTCAACAGTGTCCAGTGTCTGATTGGTTGCCGCCTGCTGCAAGCGACCAATCAGAAACGTGCCGTACTGTGACACACTCCGCCCGCCATTTTGGTGTGATTTTTGAATTTTTACCTCAGAGCAAGTTTCTACTGCGTGGAGGCGGGCCCAGTGACGTTGCTCTTCAAGCTCCTGCCGAATTTCGTCAAAAAAATGATAATACCATTTACCAAAACTATATATATTTAGTTGTGAAGTGGTTCAGTGACATTTTCACACCAATTTTGAACTTTTGTTTGGTGTTTTCTCCATATACTGCCTATTATTTACTGACTGTTATACTGAGAGACTGCCGTTTATTAACCTCTTCTTTGCCACATTGGGTATATTGCTCTATTATTTGCCACATAAGGACATTGTCCATTATTGCCCAGCAATTTCTCTGCAATATAAACTGCCTATTTATTAATATCTGCATTCCTGCAAAGAACTATTGCCTAGTATTAACTGGCTATTTTCCTACTACCTGACACTGCCTCTTATTAACCTGTTGCTTGCCACCACCACGCTTAAAGCTGTTTAGCTTAGCCAACATGAGCTCTAATAGTAAGGATACTAATGACACAGAGCCCAAAGCTGCTGATGGCGCACGTAAGATTAGGTCTGATAGAAAGTATACTAATAATGCAGAGCAAAAAGACGCCGATGCCGCACGTAAGCGCAAACAGCGTGCTAACAAGAGTACAGAGGATAGATGCAAGCGCATGGACACTGTTAAGTATACTAATGACACAGAGTCCAAAGCTTAAGATGGCGCACGTAAGATCAGGTCTGATATAAAGTATGGTAATGATGCAGAGCGAAAAGCCGCCGATGCCGGACGTAAGCGCAAACAGCGTGTTAACAAGAGTACAGAGGATAGATGCAAGTGCCTGGATACTGTTAAGTATACTAATGACACAGAGCCCAAAGCTGCTGATGGCGCACGTAAGATCAGGTCTGATATAAAGTATGGTAATGATGCAGAGCGAAAAGCCGTCGATGCCGCACGTAAGCGCAAACAGCGTGTTAACAAGAGTACAGAGGATAGATGCAAGCGCCTGGATACTGTTAAGTATACTAATGACACAGAGTCCAAAGCTGCTGATGGCGCACGTAAGATCAGGTCTGATATAAAGTATGGTAATGATGCAGAGCGAAAAGCCGCCGATGCCGCACGTAAGCGCAAACAGCGTGCTAACAAGAGTACAGAGGAGAGATGCAAGCGCCTGGACACTGTTAAGTATACTAATGACACAGAGCCCAAAGCTGCTGATGGCGCACGTAACATCAGGTCTGATAATAAGTATACCAATGACGCTGAGCGAAAAGCCGCCGATGCCGCACGTAAGCACAAACAGCGTGCTAACGAGACTACAGAGGACAGACATAAGCGCCCGGACACTGTTAATGCTGCTTGCAATAAAAGCATTACTAATGAGTCTTTTGAGGACAAAACTAATCGATTAAGTAATAAAGCTGCTGCTGCACGCTCTCAACGTTGCAAACATAATATTTCCACGTCCTCAGTCATAGATTCTGCCCACAATACAGCTTCTTTGTCTCCATTCATAGAATGTGTGCAGCTTGAAGCTCCTTTAACCGTTGGTAAATCTGCACGTAAGCGCAAACACTGTCCTACTTACACTCCAAATGATAAACGCCGTCGCCTGCACACTGTTAAGTCTGCTTATAAGACATGCTTCACACCTGACTCTTCTAAGGCAACAAACAAACCATTACCAAATGCAGCTGGTGCACGCCGTGAATGGCGCAAAAAAAACGCTTGCACCTCCATATTAATAAACTCTGACCACGATACACCTTCCAACTCCTCAGTGACCGTCTGATGTCTTTCATCCCTCCCCTCATAAGCATGTCCATGGATCCTGTGTAACTGTACCTTAAATAACAAGAATTGTCAAGAGCTGGTGAGTGCAGCCATTTTTTGTTCTTTCTTACTATTATTTATTAATTGTATTATTCTTACATTTGAATAAATAAAGTATATATGGATTCTAGACTCCCGATTCTTTAGAATCGGGCTGCCATCTAGTTGTTTATAATTATAGAATTGGGACCCTGAGTTCGGCGGCTTACGCACTCAGATGTGTTTCCCATACAGGGCTCCAATACCAGTATTCCATTTTCGGCTCAGGCATGACGACTTGATGAAGTCGTGTCCAAATTTTGGAACAGGTAGAGCGGACTATGCCTGGCATTGTTGATTTTCATATTAAAAATTCATGATGCAGTTCTGCATATGAAAGACCAGTTGTGACGAAGCTAAAAGTAAAATGAAAAATAAAAAAGTAGATTCCATTTTACATCTAAAAATAATTTAACATCTAAGTTTGCGTCTGTTTCTAACAAGCCCTGCCATAACAAAATTAAAATATTTACAATGGCTATGTGATTATTAAACGAGCAAACATTATGAATACTGAAAGATTTTTTTTGTTTAAAGGAAAACAATAATCTAATATATAATTGCCTAGAATACTACTTCCTGCAATTTGTGCCAACTTCCGTGGCTTTGTCCGGAGCTAATGTCCGGAGCTAATGTCCGGAGCTAATGTCCGGAGCTAATGTCCGGAGATAAGTGACGTCAACAGTGTCCAGTGTCTGATTGGTTGCCGCCTGCTGCGAGCGACCAATCAGAAACGTGCCGTACTGTGACACACTCCGCCCGCCATTTTGGTGTGATTTTTGAATTTTTACCTCACAGCAAGTTTCTACTGCGTGGAGGCGGGCCCAGTGACGTTGCTCTTCAAGCTCCTGCCGAATTTTGTCAAAAAAATTATAATACCATTTACCAAAACTATATATATTTAGTTGTGAAGTGGTTCAGTGACATTTTCACACCAATTTTGAACTTTTGTTTGGTGTTTTCTCCATATACTGCCTATTATTTTTGTTCTTTCTTACTATTATTTATTAATTGTATTATTCTTACATTTGAATAAATAAAGTATATATGGATTCTAGACTCCCGATTCTTTAGAATCGGGCTGCCATCTAGTAAATATATAAACATCATCATCATCAATGATCATCATAGAGGAGGAGAATCACATTCCGTAGCGTAAGGATAAGGTGCTCCTCGGTAGAAATATTCCTGCGCATTCTGGTGTCCTTAAAGGTTATCCCAGGGAGCACTTTCTCCAACACAACATCACATGTGGCAAGGCTCATGCGACAATATTGGTAAAACTTGTTAGGATGTGTCCGCAGAAATGCATAGAAATGGTGGAAATGGCCTTTAGTGAGGCGTTGTCTAAAAGCGGATGGACCCACATTCGTCTCCTCCTCCTCGGAACCACGATCACTGGGTATGGCTGCCCTAAGCGTCGTGATAAAAATCCAGTTGTAAAGCACCGGCTGAGTTGAGGTGAAATGAAGTCTGTCTGACTTTTTTCCCACTAATAAGAAATCCACAAACCAAACCACGGCCAGAAAATGCCCAGCTTGGAGTGTGACACCTGTTGTAGAGCCAATAAATAGGGTTGCTGATTACAGCATGTTTTAAATTATTTTCAGGCCTAAAAACCGTTGAATGTCCATTTTGCAAGGGTATGAGGAAAAAACGCTATACGGATGACATATGGATGACACAAGGATACTTTTTGGAGAAAAAAAATCACATCATCGCATTGAATACGGATGACATACGGATCACTGTTCATGAACATTTCTTTGTATCTCGGCTGAAAAAATGGACCGTATTGTTGTATGTTAGGTCTGACGCACACAGGTTTACTGCAACAGAGAGGAGCCAGAAGACCGCAGCATCTGATTTCTCATACTCCTGCACTGATTAGAAGCACTTCACCTTCATATTACATGGTGTAAGTTTTTTTTTTTCAGTGTGGGGGTAATTATTATTATTATTATTTATTTATAAATAATCTCCTTAGTTGAGAGCTCCTAGGAGTTTTCCTGTGTTAAGGATCTCAGCTGTGCATTGTTAGCCACTCCCTATCTACTATATAATTGTCTAAGGGTCACTTCTGTCTGTCCTTCTGTCTGTCATGGTTATTCATTCGCTGATTGGTCTCACCAGCTGCCTGTCATGGCTGCCGCGACCAATCAGTGACAGGCACAGTCCAGAAGAAAATGGCCGCTCCTTACTATGCGGCATCAATAGTAAAAAAAGTAATGTTAAAAATATTTAAAAAAAACAAAAAACCTGCTATACACACCGTCCGTTGTCCGCTGAGCCGCTCACGCCTGCCGCCATCTTCCTTTCCCAGCGATGCATTGCGAAATTACCGCTAAGTCATCTGGGTAATTTTGCAATGCATCCTGGGAACGCAAGATGGCGGCAGCCGCTCGCCCATCGGCACAGCGCCGTTGGATCCCAGGAGGCAGAGAGACAGGACGCTGAGGAGCAGTGTCGAGAATGGTGAGTATGTTTAGAACTACAAGGGGCCCTCGGATCGTTTGGTGAGTATGTTTATTTTTTATTTTTTAACCTGTGACATACGTGGCTGGGCAAAATACTACGTGACTCTGTGCTGTATACTACGTCGCTGTGCAATATACTACGTGGCTCTGTGCTGTATACTACGTCACTGGGCAATATACTACGTGGCTGGGCAATATACTACGTCACTGGGCAATATACTACGTCGCTGGGCAATATACTACGTGGCTTGGCAATATACTATGTGGCTGGGCAATATACTATGTGGCTCTGTGCAATATACTACGTCAATGGGCAATATACTATGTAACTGGGCAATATACTACGTGGCTGGGCAATATACTATGTGGCTGGGCAATATACTACGTGGCTGGGCAATATACTATGTGGCTGGGCAATATACTACGTGGCTGGGCAATATACTATGTGGTTAGGCAATATACTACGTGGACATGCATATATTCTAGAATACCCGATGCGTTAGAATCTGGCCACCATCTAGTCCTATATAATCTCGGCCGTGGCTAGCACTCGTCAGAACAAGTTTATGCTGCATGGCTGTAGGTTGTTGTTGGCTGTTGTTGTTGGTGGTTGTCATTGGAGTAGGCATTTGGTAGATTTATCTGTGGCTGTTGCTTTGTTTTGAGTGGGTGAGAATTTCCCTTTCTTCTCCTACTTTGGTTTAACCCCATCCTCCACTCCCCGATGCATACCTCTGTTGTCTGAGTATATTTGTATGTTTGGTATTTTTCATTATCCCTGTTCGTATTACCTTGTTAGCTTGGTTGGTGTATTATGGTACACTGCTACTCCCCCCAATTCCCTGGGTGGGGAAGGGTACAGACTGAGTGAGGATTGAGGAGCTAAGGCAGGGTACATGGCCCTGGCATTTTCACCATTGGAAATAATCTGGGGAACAGGCTAAACTAGGGCGCCCCACTGTTGGGTACAGGGAATGATCCTCTGCTCCTGGGACACCCGAAAGCAGAGTCTTGATAACTACGTGTTTTCTATGGGCGACAGAGTTGGCAGAATCATTTGAGATTCCCAAGGGAGTGACCAGAGGAATATCAGAGCCAAAAGGAAGCTGGCACAACAGTGGAGGTGATAGAAGATTGTAGTCAAGAACAGTCTGCATTCCCAGAACCACCAAGGCCCAAACCAAGGCCACAGCCTTCACAGCTAGGGTGCTTGAATACTGCGGATGGGAGAGCCAGAATCCTGGAGCTGGTAAATATACCATAATGCATAGGCTGGTCAGAAGAGACAAGGAGGCGAGCCATGACTAGGTCTGGAATTATGGTAGTGGGCCCTCAAGCCGCAAGATAAACACAGTTGGCATCCTGTGGCAAGGTGGGAAGGGGGGAGGAGAGTGCTACCTATGACCATAAGCAGAGATGGGGGTCCATCAAAGAGTTTGGGACCCATCATCACATCTCATTCAACCAGCAGGCGGTAGAGATGGAACACTTGCCTTGAAGGCTACAAAAGATGACAGCTGAAACCAGGGTTACGTTCCAAAAGGTGAAGAGTCAACATCGCTTTTTTGGTGGGTGTGATGTGAGAAGGAACCCTTCCTGAGGAATTAATGGGCCTGGGAGAGGCAATTGTGCAGGTGACACAGGGGCTGTGGCCCATTTCTACAAGTCGGAGGCTCCAACACTACCCAAAGCTGGGTCAATTACTGTCAATACACCTGGGAATTGGGCTCCAAGAAGCAGATAGAAGCAGTCCCCCATCCTCCCGAGGAAGGAGAAGAAGCGGGCACCTGAAGAGGATTACTGTGTTACTGTTTTCCCTCTACCTAATGCACCAGTTTCTGCATCCCCTCCTGCTCCTCTATTGGAGATAAAGGATATCTCAAAGCACGTCATCCACATCTGCTGGAAACTCTAAAGCACTGCCTCAGCGAAGCAGCAACAGGCTTTGCTGAAGATAATTTGTCTAGGAGACGAAGCGCACATGGCAGCAGAGTTATTAAAATAAATAACAGACCAGACAGATCTCTGACTCTCACCACTGAACCTACAACCAGGAATGGTCGTGTGTGATAATTGGTATAACATGGTGGTGGCTGTGAAGCTTGGCAAGCTCACACATGTATTATACTTGTCCCATTTGCTCAACTTGGTATTTCAGCAGTTTCTAAAAACCTATCCACATTTGCTAGAGCCTCTGGTTAAGGTACACTGCATCAGCACCCATTTCCACATGTCAGCTTCAGCTACCACCGCTCTGGCAGTGCTGCACCAGCGCATATAAGTGCCTTCTTACTGATGCTGTGTGACATGACCATGCGCTGGATCTCCATACTGCACATGCTGGCAAGGCGTTGTTAGCAGCAGAAGCCAGTTGTGGAATATCATCTCCAACACGCCCATCTGTTTTCTGGAAAACCTCCACACATAACAACTGAACAGGGAGCATGGATGTCTAACATTTGTGTGGTTCTCCAAGACATTGAGGAGTTCCCAAAGATGATTAGTAGTGATGATGCCATCAACGCAACAATCTTTCTTCTGAGCTTTCTTAAACAGTCACTTCAGACAATTAAACATAGAGCTTTTCATGCGAACCAGGTAGAGATGGAGGAAGACATGAGACAGGAAAATACTACCCAGTCTCATCTCATCTGCTCAGCACAGATAAGGTAGCAATGAGGAGGTGGAAGCTGAAGAAGAAGATGAACAGGAGCTGGCTGATAGCACAAAAGAAACTAGTACCCACAAAGGCTTCATCCCATCTCTCCTACCTGGATGTGCTGATGATGGGAATGAGGAGGAAGAGATGGAGGATGAGAAGGAAATGGAGAGAAGTCATCATGGTGGATACAGATAAGTATTACCTATATGGAGCTTGGCATATACTGCCGACTTTATGTACCGCTGCCTTTCTCATGATCCTCCCATTACATTCACCTTGGCAAAAAAAGGACTGGTTGTTCACCCTGCTAAATGAATACTACAGGTAGAACTTTGCCTCTCTTCTTCCAGACGCAGAGATGTCTTTTAAAATAGTGCAATACCAAAAATTCATTGTGGAAGATATGTTGAAAAAACATAGCAGCAGCAGGGGGCAATAAGAAGAGGCGAAGGAGACACACACTGGGAACAGCAGAGACAGGGGTACACTGTTAGGCTACGTTCACATTAGCGTTCCGCTAATGTGCGTCGCTGTTGCGTCGGCAACGCAGCAGCGACGCAGCGGCGACGCGCCCCTATGTTTAACATGGGGGACGCGTGCGTTTTTTTTGTTGCGTTTTCCGACACGTGTGTCGTTTTCGACGCTAGCGTCGGACGCAAGAAAATGCAACAAGTTGCATTTTTCGTGCGTCCGATTTTCGTCAAAAAACGACGCACGCGTCGCAAAACGCAGCGTTTTTGCGTGCGTTTGCGCGCGTTTTTTGTGCGTCGTGCGTTGCGTCGCCGACGCACCGGCGCGCAACGCTAATGTGAACGTAGCCTTAAAGAACTGGCCAATTTCATGACACTCTTCCAGCGTCCATACCCTGATGAGTGGCTATTTTTGACAAGGAGGGAAAAGCAATACCTGACCGACAAAACCAGAGTACTGGGAATAAAAAATGGGTAAAATATAACTTTTAATTAGTTAAGCAATAAAAAGGTCACCTAATCACCTATTAAAAAGTAATAAACACTCAATCACACTGGTGCTCACCACAAGGTAAGTCGGTAAAAAAGGAATTAATGTAAAGAAAGACGAACCGCCCTTAGCTGCTGGGATCAAAAGCAGGACATGTACCTATCTTGTAAGTGCGTAAAATAACTACCACAATAAGTGATGCCGCGCTTGAGGTTCGGTTGTCAGTGTATTTACCCACTTTCCTGCTTTAAATGCTCTGCAGAAAGTAAGGGATCGGGGAGCGTGCCACAGCTGTGCGATACCCCGGTGCATCAGCCGAAGGCGTCCCTGGTTACAGCTGGAGGAAATGGCTGCCGGTATCTGCTAGCGCATGCCTGAATGTGACGTCACACAGCCACGGAGCGGTGCTAGGCCCAATAGAAGAGCATAACCAACGCATTTCGAAGGTGAATGAACTTCTTCATCAGGGTTGATGACCCTGATGAAGAAGGTCGTTCACCATCGAAACGCGTAACCAGGGACACCTTCGGCCGAGGCTCCCGTGGTATCGCACAGCTGTGGCGCGCTCCCTGCTCCCTTAATAGCAAACAGCAAGCAGCAAATATTACACGGCCCCCCCACATGTTCAGCGTTGACCAGCCAGACTAATCTTCGGTGATCCTGGCATAAGGCCGTACTCTCACGGCAACCTAGGGTAAGCCCTGATCATTGCAATCACCCATAGAGCTTAGAAAACATCAAGGGATACAGTTTAATGCTATGTCTTCGGTGCATATCTATCATTGTTACACCCACATGGAATGAGGCTTTTCGCAGAGCATTTAAAATTGGAAAGTGGGTAAATACACTGACAACCGAACCCCAAGCGCGGTATCATTTATTGGGGTACCTATTAAAAAGTGCTTACGTGCGAGGGAATATTGTGCAAAATGGACTCAGACTGATAGCATAAATCAAGGTGTTTTTTCCCAAAATATCAGAGGTTCAATTTATAATGTAGTGCAGTAGGGCTTACTAGCAATGTCCCATTGGGTCCACATAAAAAAGACCCACACTGTTGGTACAGTGGAAGCCTAGTAATTCTCTGACACACAAAGATTCACATTGATGGTTGCACTGTTTCTCCTGTTAAAAGTATTGACCTATTGTCAGCATAGACATAAACAATTTCAGATCATGCCACTGAAGGTCCACACTGAGGGTGTAGTGATAAATAAACACACATTAAAGCGATACAGTCCTCATACCACAGGAGACCTCAAATACATCAACATAGGGTATCCAGGAAGATAAATAAACTGGTGTCCCTTCATCAATAGATAAATGCAGCAGAATGAAATGCATAAAACTACAAAAAATTACCAATAATTCTTGCAGTCAAAATAGTAGTTAAAGTAACGTTCTCACTTGGAGTAAGGGGGTTTGCTCTACCACAATGTTCCATATTCAGTATCCGGGGGAAGGCCTAGCCATAGCATCCCGATGCGTTTCGTCATCTAGGACTCATCAGGGGAGCCACATCCATTATATATGGGGGTGCATTATACTATGAGAGGCAGTGACAGGTGTTACATGTAGGAGTCACTGTGTGTTCCCCCAGGATGCGCACTGAGGCGCATTGAGACCATGGGAGTGCATCGCAGTCACGGGCGTAGCTGTGATTGCAATGCAGAATAAAAGTAAGTGTTAGTCTTGGACAAGCGATTTGTCCAAGGCAGATTTAAGAAAACCTGCTGGGGTTTTATTTTTTAAATGGACTGCAGGTTGGTAGTCCATTTCATTCCTGACTGGATTCTCCATGTGGCCGGAGGCCACAGATTTCTTGTAAAAACCCCTGAAGGAGAGGGTTGGGTGTGTCAGGTTCAGTGTCAGTGTCAGTCTTGTGTTTGCAGGAGTAAAGAGCAAGAGGCTCTGCAGAGCTCATCCTGTGTGAGGCAACAGCCAAGTGGAGCTAAGCAGCCAAGGGAGCTGAAGGGCCTGTCATCCACAGTGTACATGGCGGTGCAGTCGTCCACAGCAACTGGTCTCGGAGGTTGACTGGCATGTTTATTGACTGCAGAGTCTATGGATGACTGGATGTCCCTGTTTATATTTTTTCTGGACTTTGCACTTTGTGCACAGCCTTTATGAGTATAGGAATAACACAACTGAACTTTGTTCACAATATTTGAGTGAGGCAGTCCAGTTGCAAGCCTCCCAGGTAAGATAAAGAAACTATGCACCTAGATAGGAATCCCTGGACCCAATTGGCAGCAAAGCTTTATTGTCAGCTAATGTCTAGACTCTCGACAGTTGTTACAAGAATCTAGCTTTTGTTGCTTAACCCTTTGTTGTTGATATGACTGCATTATGTTATTCTGAATGTACTCCTCAGTAGTAGGTAAATAAGACTTACAGTGTGTACGGAAAGTATTCAGACTCCTTTAAATTTTTCACTCTTTGTTTCACTGCAGCTTTCCCTGCACTGTGTCAGCGCTGGCCGTAAAGCAGCAGTGACGTCACCGCTGTGCTTTGCTTTACGGCCGGCCGGCGCTGACACAGTGACCGCTGCAAAGTATATACCTTGCGCAGGCGTGTACTACGGAGGACCTAGAATGAACTTCAATCCAATATTGCGGCCAGCATGCAGCCAGCGGGTAAGGAAAGGGTGAATCAAACCCCTGAAAACTCCGCCCATATGACCGAAAACCGGTCCTGCCAAATTCAGGTGACAGGTTCCCTTTAAGTGGTTAAAACATATCAAATGTTTAGAAATTCTACTGTGCCTAATAGTTTGGAACAGTGCATTTTGCAATGTTATCATTGGGAGGTTTCTTCAATAAAATTCGATGTATACGCTAACAGGTGATGACTTTTATTAGACTGACTCTCATTTGCACCGACCATTTAGGAAAATCCAAGAAAAATGTAATTTGCATAATAATTTGGAACATGGTTTATTTAGCGTTGCTGGATTCGTAGCATCTGACAGGTGTCATCTGATGCATTCAAGTGGCCATTAGTTAATCCCACATACTGTTTTTTCCATGCTATACAGTCTATTAAATATACGACCTCTGTTGCGTTGCAACTGATGAAAGTATATATGGGAAATTGTTGTCCTGTTGCAAAAGACATATAGTTTTTACATTTGTATGCATATCTGCAGTATATGCATTGTGTGTGTCCCTTCAAAAGAAAGCCATATTTGATTGCATTTGGTCTTGAAAAAAGCTCAGTGACAAGATTGTGCCTAATGTAGGTGCTTTTTTTGCACTTGCATTTTTTATTATTCCAGAAAGTACTATCCTGATTTAGAACTGGCAAGTATTTTTTATTGATCGTATTAAATTTCTTAATATTGAGGACTGTATTGTGTTAAAAATGCAACAACATTTTTCTTTATTCCTATTTTTTTGCTGTTTGTTATGATTCGTTGTTATTGATATAGACAGAAAAAAATTACTATCGCATAAGGATCCAGTTGGAATATTCTCTATTTCTGAACCTGGTGAGTACTTTTTTGGATTCTTCCATATAACAGCTATGTTCCGACCAATTTTTTTTCCCTACTGGGATGTTTTTGATCATGTGAGATAGGTGGCACGAATATTGAGTTGCTATCAGTAGGTTTTCTATGCGGGGGCATACCAAATATTATTCATTTCTATATTTCCCATTATAAATATATCAAGATAATGTTATTATTATCCAAAAAATGTGTGAATTTTAAGTTAAAAATATTGTTGTTTATGTGACATGCAGAAGTAATGGTGACTGCTGTTGCTTCAAAAGCATCCTGCAACTAGAGGGGTTAGCACAGTCACATGAGACAAGGAGTGGTTAGCAGAGCCCCAGGGAGATTGTGGAAAACTTGTTTACTATTCTGGCAGCAGCTGAAAGGATGAGTGGTGTGTGTCTGATCTCTCTCACAAAAGTTCAGGCAAGTGAACCATAGGGACACATGATTACATTGCAGAGTGGAGCTGGGCTAACCCCTGTACTGCTAGTTGAGAAAGTCTATCAGGAGCAGGAAGAAAAATATTAGAAGGAATTGTGTCACAGGGATCACCTCCCTCAGCAATCCTTCCCCATCCTCCATCTCACTGTGCTAGAAGGAATGCTGTATACTACTGTGCCTTTGTAAAGAGTCTTAATCTGTGCTGAACTGTGCTGTCAAGAGACTATTAGTCAGTCAATGTACCTCCAAGAAGCAGCTGTACAGTTTATGAATGTGCTGTGATATTAAACTACACTGTTCATCTGTTCATAAGGACTCTATCAATTGTATCTGTGTGAGGAAGTACATCCATCTTGTGCCTGAGGAAGCTACAGTGCATGGTCACCCTGAGTAACGGTTCCCCCAGAGTTCGAAAAAATTAATGAGACCTGTCCCGCCCCTATCTGAACCTATCGGCATGCACGTAACATTTATATATGATGCAAAGTTTTTTGCTCCTGGCTCTGTACCCTTCCAAAATAATGATGACACCTCTATACCGACAATAAAATGTCATTTTATTTTGAAATGGATTATTTTCATTAACAAGGAATTGTTGTTACCATACCTCTACTACTAGACTTGCTAGAGATGGTCAAAATGTTCTTCCCATACTGACTCCATATTTCTGTAAATAAATTGCTTTATCAAATGTTAAATAATTACGAGTCAGAAAAAAAGGGAACCAATGTAATTAAGTAATCAATTAGATTGAGCATATGTACTATATTTGTTCAAAAAATAGGCAAGACTATTGATAGAAACATCAAATGGTATAGATGGATATAGGCCAACTAAATCGCAGCTTAGCCAGTTATAGGTAGGAAGTTAAAGATGATACAGCCTTTAGTATGCGCATTTGCAGGCTATAAGTGTGGATCAATCCATGCTATCAATTTTTCACCTAAACCCCCTATTCCTGAAATAATAGGTGTAAGCGGGGTGGGAATATCCTTTTGTGAATTTTGGGTAATGCATGATAAATTGGAATGATGGGAAGTTCCATATGTAAATACTCTCTTAATTTACTATCTTTAAAACTCAAAACACTCCTTTCTCCAGTAGCTCAGATAATTATTTTTTGTATTTCAATTTTGAATAACTCATGATTTTCATATACAGTTCATTATCTTCCAACGCCTGTATATTAAGTTTGTGGTACAATTCTGAATTTAGAACCACAACGCCACCCCAGTTGTCTGCAGTTTTTATTAATAAGTCTTTGTTATTTTTGAGTTTTTCAAAGTGGTGGTCGTTTAGTTCGATGTAAATCGTTTATTTCCACATTTTGACATTGCTCTAAATCCTTAAGCACTTTCTCTATTAGTTCTTGGAAATGGTCCAATCATACTCAAAGAATGGTAATAAATGGTTGCACATCCAACTGATAGAGTGACTCAAGTGGGGTACAACAAGGATCTGTTTTGACCCCAGTGTTGTTCAACATTTTTAAAAATGAGTTAGATATGGGAACTTAAGGTAAACTGATCAATGTTGCCGACGATGCAAAGCTAGGAGGGATAGTTAACACTAGAGAAGACAGAGAAAGGGCTCAGAAGGATCTTGATATGCTTGTACAAATCGGCAGAGACTAATAGAATTGTATTTCACTGCACTTTTTAATTTTTTTCCAGTACACAATATGCTAAAACCAATGGTGTTGTTCAAAACTACAACTCGTCCTGCAAAAAAACAAAATCTCACATGACCATATTGATGTAAAAAAAAAAAAGTTATGGCTCTGGGAAGAAGGGGGAGCAAAAAACGAAAACTCAAAAGTGGAAAAACCCAAAAGGTCGTTAAATAATATTCTCAGAGGTGTTGTTGGCCGGTCGAGCAAGTGGCTGTGAATGGTCACAATGATACCAAGAGGTTAGGATCTCAGGGAGTTTGTGAATGCTGGGAGTTTAAGAAGGGCTATCGCTGTCCCATTGGCCACAGCAGAGAGCAGATTAATCCTACTGGATTGCACGCACAGCTCTTTTGCAAGTCTAAGTGACACTATAGGTTCCAGCTACATTTGCATCTTTGGCTGGACAGAATCTGTGCTGAAGAGAGCTTCTAGGCAAGATGTCTCCTCCATGATGAATGTCGCCTACAGAAGGGCCTGGGTGATAGAAGCAGAAGTAGCAGGTCGAGGTGGGAAAGTTACACCAAGCAAATAGGTGCTTTACACTGATAGCCCATTGATTTCCATATGCTCTATGTAATGCTTAATTTCTCCTATGGTGGTACTCAGGTTTTTGAGGGCCCCAGGCAAAAGAGTCTCAGTGCCCCCCCCTTAACACGTACCACGATTCATGACGCACAGATACAGCAGAGAAATATAGGTAAAGTACAATGCCAAATTCTACAATACCATACAGCAGAGGGGCTTTATGAAAATTAACCCCTTATATGCCAATTTTTGGGACCTACTCCCTCTTCCTCAGTTACCAGTAGGCATTTTTTATTGTTAGCTAAACTTGCTGCAAAGAAAAAACTGCATACATTGAATATGACAAATTTTTAATGGAAAATTTTTTAAAGTAAACATTAGAAAGTATTAACATAGAACATTTGTAAAAGTGCAAAATGGGTAGCACATAGCACAGCCACGTAGCATATAGCACAGCCACATAGTATATAGCACAGCCACATAGTATATAGCACAGCCACGTAGTATATAACACAGCCCACGTAGTATATAACACAGCCCTTGTAGTATATATCACAGCCACGTAGCATATAGAACAGCCACGTAGCATATAGCACAGCCCACATAGTTTATAACACGGCCCACATAGCATATAGCACAGCCATGTAGCATATAACACAGCCTACGTAGTATATAACACAGCCCATGTAGTATATAACACAGCCCACGTAGTATATAACACAGCTCACGTAGCATATAGCACAGCCAAGTATGTAAGATGTATGTAAGTATGTAAGATGCATAGGCAGCATCAATAGTAAAAAGTTGGTCACACTTGTCAAAATGACCCCCCCCTCCATCTCGATAGGGCCCAGGCACTTGCCCAGAGGCACCGGGTGCTGACACCAGACCTGGTGGTGCTGCAAGAAAATGATAACTTGCTTTCAGTACAGCTCAACACTAATTGTTTTATTTCACTGCAGGACAACATGTGCTCAAGTTATCATCGGCAGCCTTTCCTAACAAAAAAAACATGTCCAAAGTTGATCAAATCTTTGTCAGAAATGTTTAACCGTGAATACAAAGTTAATATTCCATATAGCAAAGTGCTCTCTGTGGCATATTCAGCTGTAATCAACTATTACATTTTCCCCTTGTTAACTTGTCGGGTCATCCCTTTGTTTACATGTAAAGTTTTAATATGAAATACTGAATGACCAAATGGAAAAGCTTTTTTCCCCATTTTTTTATAAATGCAATCTAGAGGCATAAGGAGGACATGACACAATTAACAAAAGGGGACATTGATAAAATAGGAGACCGTTCACTCAAAATAAAGGAGATGTAAAAATTGCCAAAAGTTCAAACACAATGTATCAAGTGTCATTTGCCTTATCCCAAGCATGCTTATCAACAGATCTGGAAGCAGTTTGTCCTCTTTTATTATGTGCTTTTCAATTTAACAGTCAAGTACAAAAGTCAGGGAAAGGGATACTCAAGAAACTACAGAGTGGCTTACTGAATATAAGACTTGGATTTATTCCTGGCACCCTCTAGCAAGCAAAATTAGATAGAAAAAGATTAGCTTGTCCACAGGAAATAGCAATTTAAGCACCAACTTACGATCTTATCTTTGGGGATTCCAATTGGCTGAACCCCTTGAGCCCCATTAGCTTTCAATTCTGTTACTTTTACGAATACCCACCCATTGCTGATTCTATTGAAAGAGCCGATTCTCCTATAAAATATTGCATAAAAGTTTACTAATTTACTATACAATTCTGCTTCATTTTCACATGTACTAAGATAGATTGCTCTTGCTAATTTCCCTCCCGTTAACTGTCTTCTATTACAGCAGAAGAGACTTGTATTTCCTAACCAATGTTTTGGCCTGGAGACGCTACTGGGTAGTTAGCAGTCTTCACTTCATTTCAAATTCAATAAAATGTCTACAAATTTATAAAATGGTAAGCCTCTTGCTAAATTATTGTTGCTGACCCTAGGAAGGGGGGTGGTTGCAGCAGGGCCACATACAGGGTATAGGGTCCACTCCAAGTGACGACCACTTAAATGTATTGGCAGGTATAGCCTTACTAATCTGTAGTGTGTAAGTTGCTTTAGGCCTAAAGGTACCGTCACACATAACGATATCGTTAACGATATCGTTGCTTTTTGTGATGTAGCAACGATGTCGTTAAGGAAATCGTTATGTGTGACAGCGACCAACGATCAGGCCCCTGCTGGGAGATCGTTGGTCGCTGAACAAAGTCCAGAACTTTATTTCGTCGCTGGATCTCCCATGGACATAGCTGGATCGGCGTGTGTGACGCCGATCCGGCGATGTCTTCACTGGTAACCAGGGTAAACATCGGGTAACTAAGCGCAGGGCCGCGCTTAGTAACCCGATGTTTACCCTGGTTACCAGCGTAAAAGTAAAAAAAAAAAAACACTACATACTTACCTATCGCTGTCTGTCCCCAGCGCTGTGCTCTGCACTCCTCCTGTACTGGCTGTGAGCGTCGGTCAGCCGGAAAGCAGAGCGGTGACGTCACCGCTCTGCTTTCCGGCCACTGTGCTCACAGCCAGTACAGGAGGAGTGCAGAGAAGCAGAGCGCCGGGGACAGACAGCGGTAGGTAAGTATGTAGTGGTTTTTTTTTTTTACTTTTACGCTGGTAACCAGGGTAAACATCGGGATACTAAGCGCGGCCCTGCGCTTAGTAACCCGATGTTTACCCTGGTTACCGGCATCGTTGGTCGCTGGAGAGCTGTCTGTGTGACAGCTCTCCAGCGACCAAACAGCGACGCTGCAGCGATCCGGATCGTTGTCGGTATCGCTGCAGCGTCGCTAAATGTGAAGGGGCCTTAAGGCTAACAAAACAGCAAAGGTATGTACAAGATATCAGAGGCTCTGCATAGGTGGCGCCACGCTAGGGGGTTAAGGGAGAACAAGTATGTAACATTTTTTTATTTTTTGTCATACTCTTTTGGGGTTGAACTCAGGCAACATTGTTAGCATGTGTAGGGGATACATAGGACATTATTGCTGTATGTTTGTGGGACTACTAATATTGTATGTGGGGTGCACTCAGTAGACATTATTACTATATATGTGGGAAGGGTGACTTTAGAGACATTAAAACTGTGCAATAGCTCAAAGCAATTAATACTCTACATGTGGGGGACTCATGGGATATTTTTGGTATACATAGTGGGACTTAAAGACTATAGAAGTATTTTCAGGAACTTGGTACATTGTTGCAGTGTGTGGATGGGCTCAACGGGCATTATTGCTATATGTCGAAAGACTCAGGGTTCATATTTACTATACATTGAGACTCAGGAGAATTATTACTGTACATGGGAAATTTAGGGGCATTATTATTTTTGCTGAAGCACTTAGCGCATTTTTAATTGCTAAGGGTACATTCGGGACATTTTTATTGTTTAGGAGGACTCATGGGACATGTTTAGTGGTATTACTACCAAATTGTTGCACTCAGGATCTTGAAACTATCAAAGGGGGTCAAAATATTGGCAGATTACATTCAAGGGAATTCACAGGGGACATTCATAATTTCTAGGGAACAAATTTACCACCTAGAGGGCACAAAGGGAGCATTTTACTATGCAAGGTGCATAATGGTAGGCATTACTACTATGTGAGAAACTAAGGAGTACCGTTACCATGCCATAAATCAGGTCCAGGAATGGGTTGAGATGAGCGAACTTGTTCGGAAAGCATTCTCCAAAGTCAACATTACACATTCGGATTCGTGTTCAGATTCCCGAGCATTTTCTGCAAAATTCAGTAAATGACCAAGCTTTCAATAAGGGTTTGATTTTACGGGTGTTTCTGATCATGGTAAGATTGTTACAGTTGGTCAGAGAACTGGGGGGACACCCTGTCAGATGTCAAGGTGACCCCGAAGCTCAGACTGTGAACGGCCACACTGTAAATCATTAACGCCTTTCAGAGAGCCGCTGTTCCCATGCTGTTAAATGACCATGTGAGCCCGCAGCAGTGATCGGAGGTTAAACGTTTACCTCCGGTCACTGGCGTCAGCTAATGAAACTATTACTCCCATCAGCCGATGCATGCTGCTGCTAATAACAGTGAGAGAAGGCAGCTGCTGATGACAGTATTCATCACGTCAGGCGCTGCCTGTGCTCTAAATAAATAAATGATA
Organism: Ranitomeya imitator; assembly: GCF_032444005.1. Taxonomy (NCBI): domain Eukaryota; kingdom Metazoa; phylum Chordata; class Amphibia; order Anura; family Dendrobatidae; genus Ranitomeya; species Ranitomeya imitator. The sequence goes on from NC_091286.1 coordinate 240,115,099, forward strand.
AAAAAAAATTAAAAATCGTGGATTCCCCTGTATTTTTGATAACCAGCCAGGCAAAACTGACAGCTGCTGACTGCAATCCTATTTACATCATTTAAAAAAAAACAGCGTGGGGTCCAGCTCATTCATCAGTGGTTCTTAGTCTGGACGGTTGCATCATGGCACCTGTAGTGCAGCGGGGTTGGTGCAATGTGACAGACAGGCAGTGACCCAGGAAAGTTCAAAAGCAAAGTCTTTTAATGATTAGCGTACTCACAAACAGAAAAGTAAATAGGATCCTTTGGATCGCAGCCGGGAAAAAAGATATTCTGTAACCGGGCCTTGTCGTTATGTACACTGAGGGTGCCAGGGCTCTTGGCTCCACTCAGGCTCTGTGTTCCTTCACACAGGTGGAGCTCTGCAGAGCCTTCCGCTCTGGATGCTTACAAAACCAAACTGACACACCCAAACCCTCTGCTGTAGGGTTTGTATAAGGAATCCGTGAGGCCACATGGAAAACTCGGCCAAGGAGGAAATGGACTGCCCCACTACCTTCCTGTAGTCCATTTAAAAAATAAAAGGCCATGGCAGGTTTTTCCTAAATCTGTCTCGGACAAATAGCTTGTCCAAGAGCAACACTCACTTTTATTCTGCATTGCAATCACAGCTATGTCTGTAACTGCAATGCACTCCCATGGCCTCAATACGCTTCTGTGCGCATCCTGGGGGACACATAGTGACCCTCGAATATGACCCCGGTCATTTCCTCACACACCGTCCAGGTTGAAAACTGTTTATACCCCAGACATAGATTGCGTGGTGGGGCAGAATGATGGACAGGTGAGGAATATGGTTGTTTTTTTATTTTCTATTCATTACAGGAGACAAGGGCTTCAATGAAATGGATGGCGCTAGGTGAGTATAACTGTGCTTGTTATTTTTAAATAAAAATGGAAAAGTGTGATTTGCTTTATTTCTAATAAAGGATTTTATATGTGTTATATGTTTATTTACAATACAACTGTAGGATTAATAATGGATACATATCTTATAGACGCCTCTCCATTACTAAGCTATGGGCTTGATGTCAGAGGACAATACGAAAGGTGACATCAACCCCACAAATATGAACCCCACTTGTAACCACTACAAGGCAAGTGGGAAAAAGTGCCTTTTCAGGGCAGCTGTGTACTGCTATTTTTAGGCTGGGGGGGTGCAACACCCATGGCCCTTTACCTGCCTGAGATTACCAACCTCCAGCTGTCTGCATTAGCTTGGCTGGTTGTCAAAAATAGGGTGACCCCACTCCGTTTTTTTTTTTACCTTAAGTAACCACCAAACTGATGCACGATCAACTCTACCCTTACCTACTGTATCGAAATCCATCCTTTGTAGATTGTGAGCCCTCGTGGGCAGGGTCCTTTTTCCTCCTCTACCAGTCATGACTTCTATTGTTTAAGATTATTGTACTTGTTTGATATTATGTATACCCCTTTTCACATGTAAAGCGCCATGGAATAAATGGAAAAAATAAATACTGCATTTTTTAAAATGAATTATTTATTTATTTATAGCACATGAGCCGGCTGATGAATACTCCCATCAAATGCTGCACTTTCTCACGGTTATATTAGCGGCAGCAGACGATGCCAGTGACTGGAGGTAAACTTTCAGGTTTGGGTACTGTTCTGACACACAAACTGAACTTTTTTTTTTTTAACTGGTCGCTGAACCCTCCGAACCGGTACATCCAGGAGTCTGCTCATCTCTAGTAATAGGGACAAATACATCAGCAATAGGCTCAACATTGGGCCCTTCAGCAGTAGAGAAAGTTTATGCATGTCAGCAATAGAGCTTTAAATGTGAGAAGTCAAATGGGTTTATGGTTTAAACGAATAGCGGCTTGGGAGAAGTTGACAAAAAAATTGCTTTTCTGGGCCACATAGAACGGATATGAAAAGTGAGTGAGCCCATCAGAAAGAATGTCAGTTGTAAGACATGATCTACAGTATTACTCTACTGTAAATTATTCATATTGTTCTGTAGAACTGGTATCTACCACTGCCTGATGGTAATATCAGTCCTGGTCTTTGTATAGGTTTTTTTCCCCCAGTAACAGTGTAGTAATCTGTCGCGGTTCCCCTTTACCCATCTTGATTAGCAGGACATTAATAGGCAAGTACATGCCAGTTATTCTATTACTAGCTATTGAACCCGTTCTACGCCCAGGTGGCGAGCATTTATATTGGTATATGGTCTCCATCCTGGTATGTGCTGCGCCATCCTGTGTCCCCATCATGTCATGTGCTGCACCCATCCTGCGCCCCCATCCTGTCATGTGCTGCACCCATCCTGCGTCCCCATCCTGGTATGTGCTGCACCCATCCTGCGTCCCCATCCTGCGTCCCCATCCTGTCATGTGCTGCACCCATCCTGCGTCCCCATCCTGTCATGTGCTGCACCCATCCTGCGTCCCCATCCTGTCATGTGCTGCACCCATCCTGCGTCCCCATCCTGGTATGTGCTGCACCCATCCTGTGTTCCCATCCTGCGTCCTCATCCTGTCATGTGCTGCCCCCATCCTGCGTCCCCATCCTGGTATGTGCTGCACCCATCCTGCGTCCCCATCCTGTCATGTGCTGCACCCATCCTGTGTCCCCATCCTGTCATGTGCTGCACCCATCCTGCGTCCCCATCCTGTCATGTGCTGCACCCATCCTGCGCCCCCATCCTGTCATGTGCTGCACCCATCCTGCGTCCCCATCCTGTCATGTGCTGCCCCCATCCTGCGTCCCCATCCTGGTATGTGCTGCACCCATCCTGCGTCCCCATCCTGCGTCCCCATCCTGTCATGTGCTGCACCCATCCTGCGTCCCCATCCTGGTATGTGCTGCACCCATCCTGCGTTGCCATCCTGCGTCCCCATCCTGTCATGTGCTGCACCCATCCTGCGTCCCCATACTGGTATGTGCTGCACCCATCCTGCGTCCCCATCCTGTCATGTGCTGCACCCATCCTGCGTCCCCATCCTGTCATGTGCTGCACCCATCCTGCGCCCCCATCCTGTCATGTGCTGCACCCATCCTGCATCCCCATCCTGGTATGTGCTGCACCCATCCTGCGTCCCCATCCTGTCATGTGCTGCACCCATCCTGCGTCCCCATCCTGGTATGTGCTGCACCCATCCTGCGTCCCCATCCTGCGTCCCCATCCTGTCATGTGCTGCACCCATCCTGCGTCCCCATCCTGTCATTTGCTGCACCCATCCTGCGTCCCCATCCTGTCATGTGCTGCACCCATCTGGGGGCCTGAGCAGGCAGAGACACCGGCGCGTTGTGGGGGTCAGGTGCCGGTATCGCCGCCAGCTCTGGCCCCCCAGCACTTACTATATTCACCTGTCCTCCGTTCCACCGCTGGGCGCCGCCATCTTCCCGGTCTCCTGGCTGTGACTGTTCAGTCAGAGGGTGGCGCCGGCGTGCATTAAGCGTGTCATCGCACCCTCTGAACTGAAGGTCACAGGCCGAAGACCGGGAAGATGGCGGCGCTCAGCGGTGGAACGGAGGACAGGTAAATATGGCTGATACTCACCCTCCTGGCGGTCCCTGCTTCTCTGTTGGAGATCGCGGTGTGCGTTCAGTGTGAACGCATACCGCGATCTCCCAGGAGCGTCACTCTGTGAGGCCCAGACTGCACCGGCACTTGCGCCTGCGCAGTCTATAAAGGCTTCGGACAGAGTGACGCTCCCAGCGTTATATTATAGATGCCATTAGAAGATGGCAGTTCCTTTTTAAAGCTCCAAAAGCTTCATAATATGCTCTGTTCCAGACTTAGAACTTGTTGCTCTATCTCACTTTAAATCACAAAAGTTTTCAGCAATAAATGTTAAAGGGAACCTATCACCCCGTTTTTTCAGTACGAGATAAAAATACTGTTAAATAGGGCCTGAGCTGTGCGTTACTATAGTGTATTTTGTGTACCCTGATTCCCCACCTATGCTGCAGAAATAACTTACCAAAGTCGCCGTTTTTCGCCTGTCAATCAGGCTGGTCAGGTCATATGGGCATGGCGACATCGCTGTTTCTTCCCCCAGATTTTCCTGAAGCCGCGCGTGCGCATATGGAGTCCTCTGCTGCCTGGGGCTTCAGGAAAATGGCTGCAGGATGCCGCGCATGCGCAGATGGAGATCGCGGCGGCCATTTTCCTGAAGCCAAGATGTGAACTCGGCTTCAGGAAAATGGCCGCCGCGATCTCCATCTGCGCACGCGCGGCATCCCGCGGCCATTTTCCTGAAGCCCCGGGCAGCAGAGGACTCCATATGCGCACGCGCGGCTTCAGGAAGATGGCCGCCCCCACAGATCACCAGGGAAATAGCGCCGATCGCGCGTTTTTTCTTCTCCTGCCCAGTGGATTCAGAAGATGGGCATGAGCAAACCACTACGCCACCAACGGAAATATATGCAAGATCTGGGGGAAGAAACAGCGATGTCGCCACGCCCATATGACCTGACCAGCCTGATTGACAGGCGAAAACGGCGACTTTGGTAAGTTATTTCGGCAGCATAGGTGGGGAATCAGGGTACACAAAATCCACTATAGTAACGCACAGCTCAGGCCCTATTTAACAGTATTTTTATCTCGTACTGAAAAAACGGGGTGACAGGTTCCCTTTAATCTAATATATAAAGCTGAATGTGTGTGTGTGTGTGTGTGTGTGTATGTCCAGGATTGCCATCTGCCCGTCGCAGCTACAGCCACAAAATTTTGCACAGTCACACGTCTGGACCCCGAGAGCATCATAGGCTATATTGTGAGGTGAAATTTTAACCCCGCACTTTCCAATTCACCAAACAATTTTGCCCCTATCTATATAATGGGGAAAAAGTGAAAGGAAAAGTGTTGGATGCAAATTGACAACTGCCAGATGTGAACAAGGGGGACTTACAGAAAGTAGTGATGGCGCCAAAGAGTATATGCCATACAGTTGCTAAGGTGGGGCCCTGGCGTGGGATACTCACCACACATGGGGATATGAACACACACACACAAAATACGCAACACACTACCACGTGCTTGAACGCATATACCACCCTCAGCACACATTTCACCACACATACACCAACCTCGCCACATAAAAGTGGAAACACAAAAGTCACCGCTCAAAACTCACCTCGCGCAATATTCGCCACTTGCAAAACTCGGCTCACGCAAAACTCGCCACACGTGCAAAACTCACCTCATGGAAAACTCGCCACAGGCAAAACCTGCACACGTGGAAAAATTGACACATGCACAAAAGTTGCAACACATGCAAAAGTTGCCTCACACAAAACTTGCACATACTCAAAACGCACCACATAAATCTCGCCATGCGCAAAGCTCGCCATGCGCAAAACTTGCTGAACACAACTTGCTACACTAACCTGTCACATGCAACTTGACACAAAAAAGTTGCTACACGCATGTCGCCACACAAAACTCATCTCAAAAAAGTCGCTACATGCATGTCGCCACACACAACTCAACACACACAACTTGACACATGAAACTCGCCCTAAAAAACACACAAGTCTGGTATTATCCTTCAAAAATAAAAATCTGATTAATAAGCAGACAAACTACAAGATCGACAAATGTACCATATAGGAAATACGGCAGCTGTCAGTCACATGACCTGTCTATTATGTGTATGTGTGAGCTAATATATACTGCCAGGGGGGAGGGCTTCCTGTTGGCTGGGGATTTATCAGGCTACCAATTTAGCTTACAAATACTGAGGTAAAAATACTGACCAAATAACGTGTGAACGAGGTTTAATACAGGAGGAGATGACATACAGGTACATACTATATACAGGGGAGATGACACACAGGTATATACTATATACAGGAGCAGAAGACACACAGATATATACTATATACAGGAGGAGATAACTTACAAGTATATACAGGAGGAGATGACATACAGGTATATACTATATATAGGAGGAGATGACATACAGGTATATACTAAATACAGGAGGAGATGACACACATATATACTATATACATGAGGAGATGACATACAGGTATATACTATATAAAAGAGGAGATGACACATAGGTATATAGAGGAGGAGATGACATACAGCAGGTATATACTATATACAGGGTGTTAGGTGTCGAGTTCCCGCCTCTGCACAGGGGAAATGTCGAACCATCTCTGCTGCGGTCTCCCATTCTTCTCCAGCCGCAGTGGAGTCTGCTCAGCGGAGACGTCGTTCCCAGCGTCTTGCTCAATCTCACTCTGTGCATAGGATTACTGCTGCTTCTGCCATTGAAGCCAGTGCTGGGCAGCGGCGAGCAGACGCTTTTGGGATCTAAGTCCTGCTTTTTGCCTTCTGAGCATGCCCAGGGTGAGATCTCCCATTGGAGATCGAGGATCACATGCTCAGATGCTGCAGCGGTTCCCATTGGTCCTTTATTGGAAGGTCCTGAACGTGCTGCAGCTATATAAGCTGCACATGACCGCACGGCCATGCGCTAGTGTACATTTGTAAACGTGTGTGTGTTGTGAGTGAAAGTCGTTCATTAAAATCCCCTCCCTATTGGATGACTGTTCGCGGAAGGTGGGTGATTGCTATCTAGTGCCCGACTTAGCTACCAGCACGTTACACACCATACAGCGTCTAATTGCTGTGACTGCCAGTGCGGCGCCGTGGGCTTTCACAGCACTTTCCTGACCCAAGCCTGGGTGGTTAGTGGCGTCTGCCAGTGCGGCACCGCATGCACTCTCGTGCATCTGTTATTATTACTTTGGTTATGCTGACAACCCCTTAGCGGTGTCGAGCGCAAGTAGTCTAGTCGGACTCGGATCCCAAGTTTTGGGACTGAGCTTGGTGACTCCTTGCTTGCGCTCTTGTGTGCGGTACCGTGGCCCTGTGACTTAACAGGGTTCGTTTCCTTCACACAGGGTGAAGTTAACCCATGTGTGTATTCACATTGTACCGCCATATAGTCCGTCATTACTTGGCAGCAGGTTCCATCTCTGCACGGTGGACCACGGGCTGCGAACGCACCTTAATCTATCTTATTATTTGGTGCGTTCCACTAGCCCTAACACAGGGGAGATGACATACAGGTATATATTATATACAGAAGAGATGACATACAGGTATATACTATATATAGGAGGAGATGACATACAGGTATATACTATATACAGAAGAGATGACATACAGGTATATACTATATACAGGAGGAGATGACATACATGTATATACTATATACAGACGAGATGACATACAGGTATATACTATATATAGGAGGAGATGACATACAGGTATATATTATATACAGAAGAGATGACATACAGGTATATACTATATACAGGAGGAGATGACATACAGCAGGTATATACTATTTACAGGAGAGATGACATACAGGTATATACTATGTACAGGGGAGATGACATACAGGTATATACTATATACAGAAGAGATGACATACAGGTATATACTATATATAGGAGGAGATGACATACAGGTATATATTATATACAGAAGAGATGACATACATGTATATACTATATACAGGAGGAGATGACATACAGCAGGTATATACTATTTACAGGAGAGATGACATACAGGTATATACTATATATAAGGGAGATGACAAACATGTATATATGGAGGGGAAAATGAGAGGTGTGAATGCAAAATGAGAAGAGTGAGGGAAAATAGTGGAGTGATCGGAAAATGACAGATGTGAGGTCAAAATGACAAGTGTTAGGGGGGGAATGGGAGGAGTGAGGGGAAAAATTAGAGGTGTGAGGGAGAAAATGAGAGATGTGAGGGGGAAAATGAGAGGCGCGATGGGAAAAAAAGTGAAGTAAGGTGGTATAACTAACCACAGATATTTACTATGCCCAGGCAACGCAAGGCTATTCAGATAGTGTTACAATAAATCAGAATATCCAACACATGTATGCAAATATAGCACAATCTAATAGCTGAAGCCATATTTGGGAGTATAAGTATGTAATATTATTCCTATAGCCATTATTAGAGATGATCAGATCAATCCATGAATAGATTTGTTGCGAGGCACACTGGGTTGCATGCCATTTGTCAGACACCTTGGTATACAACTGTAGGGAATATAAATACGTAAGCATGCACAATACATGCTTTTTTCCCCCTGTTGATTAATGTCTTAGTGCCAGCATATGAGTCTTAGACCCAAGGTGGCAAAATGTATGATTCCATATGCCAAGTAACCAAGGCATGCGCTTTGGTGACAGATTGATAGAAAAATGTTGACAGCAAAAGTACTGTCAATATTATCTCACAGAGGCAGAAATGACCTGATAAACTAATGTGTAAGGCAGGAGACTAGTTCGTAAACAAGTCAATGTCAGAATCAAGGATATTCACTAAGAAGAGGAGCTGAGACACATAAGAGCTAGTTAGGTGATAAGCATTGGAGATGGATTCTCATGGGTTTAAAGAGCTAACAACCCCACACAGGGCTTATAGGAAGAAAGTCATACCAGCTAGGATTTGACCCCAATGCTTGTAGACTGGCCAGGTAGTAAAATAGGGCAACTAAATAGTCACCAACAATTGAAACAGAGTTAACAGGACAGGCATAAATGTCATGGAAAATCATGCAGACTATGAATTGATCAATTGTTGTTAATCTTCACACACTGCAAACAGGGAGGGCAGTTTAATAACCATTTGGCCTAGTTTTGCCACACAGCTTGTGCACTACAAAATGTGTCCTTCATGCATTGTGAGATGGACAACCCATATATTTTCTTTTCTTTTTAAGACAAAAAAATGAACATGAATATCTCAGTAAAACAAAACTTTAAACACAACCATCTGCCTCACAAAGTGGTCATATTGTAAAGAAAATATTTTTTTCACATTTTTGTACAAGTCATCTGAATAGTGTTCGAGAAGAAGCATCACCCTGGAAGAAGCAATCATTTGTAGTAGCCCTACAAATGATTGCTTCTTCCAGGGTGATGCTTCTTCAATATGACCACTTTGTGAAGTAGATGGTTACCTAGTGTCAGGCTGCACACTAGGCATATGCCACAAGCTGGATTGCTCAATACATTTGTTTTTGTGACATTTAGTACTGTTTTTTAACAACTTTTGCGAGTATAATGAATACAATTGTTACTGTTTATTCAGTTTAGTGGATCCATACTATATTCCGTTCTTATTGGCGTAGGTACCTTGTCACTCGGATTTATCCCTTCTATTCCATCTAAACTGTGATGTTCATTTCAACTCTACATAATGTTGTAGTGCAGTGCTTAATTACCATTTCGCTTGTCTATTTTATTGGCTTGAAGGACGGATAACTGAAACAGCTGTAGCTTCGTTGGGAATCCTGTCCAGAGTGGGACAATAGGACAATTTTCTTGCTTCCATCCAAATACCACAAATGGTTACCACTGGTTTTCGCTAGCCAGGTGGGCTCACATCAATTGAACATTAATAAGGAGAATTAAAGAGTTAAAAATTGACTTAATACAGTCTTAAGAGACTTCCAAGTGCTGTATACCTATTTAAATTTATTCTCTGTAAATTTAATTTCTTAGGAACAAAGTCAAGCTAGCAAGCTGAAATTTTAGGCAATCTGCTCATCTCTAGACATTAGTCCATATTGAAATATTTCACCTATGCTGTACCTGAAATTATGCCATTGCTATATAATTACTGAAGCTAACAGAATATAAAAAAACTCAGCTCTGGCAACTAGTACTGTATAAAGTCAATGTGCATTGCCCCTATCTTGCTAAACTGAGCTTCTGCATAGCACTGTGAAGCCATTCCGTACAAAAAAAGACAAAGCCTTCATTAATTATGTATAATGTCTTGTGCCCATGTCAGCTCCTAATTAATAATTAAAATTAATCTCATTATGAGAGATTTCATTACAGGATAATTTAATTAAATGATGCACTGGCTTCCAGATGCCATCTTTTAAATAATGCTGATGATGACACAGGGATTTGAAGGGGTTTTAACCCAGACTGTCGAAGGTGCATTATTTAGCAGATTCTTTAAAATTCTCAACAAGGACAGCAATTATTTGGTGAGGTCAGTCACGATGATAAATGACACTACAGCTGCAAAGTGCAGGAACTTAGCTTAAACACATTACATGATAATACTGCCATAGGAAAGATATTACTTACAACCATGATATTAAAAAAAAGAGCTTATAAAAGTTTTCTGGGAACTATCAAAATTGGCCTAAGAGCAGTATGTGTAAAAGAAAATAATAAAGAATTATTACTCACCTTCTCAATCTGCCAATGCTTCAGTAATCTACATGTGGCCACTGTAACCAATCAGTAGCATTGGCAGTTATGATCTATACTTACAAAAATCACTTTTGCGGTCACTGATTGGCTGCAGCTTCATTTCTGGAGGTCATGGATATGCTGCAGCGGTCACGTAGATTAAGTGTTCGTGACAATACAGCTACAGAACTCCAAAGAACCTTTAAAGCTGGAGTGTTTACGCAATGAGGAATTAAATGATTAAAGAAATATGGATTATTTCCATATTTTTCATCATTTGATGCCCTTAGCCCATTTTTCCCATTTTAGTTTAGATGCTGAACAACATTCTGTTAAACTCTCTTAAAGGGTGTGTTGTGGAAAAGATTGCAAAACCATTATATATAAATCTTTCAGATTTAGAGTTTGAAAGTTGGAAAATCTGTGTATATCTACTTGCCATCAATATAACTTAATATAGTACAAAAGTATTAGGTGACATAGGAATAATTCGTTCAAAAACAAGCATTGTTTATATTTTTTTAATTAACAAAATACCAATTAAAATGTAAGTGAAATCAATATTTGGTGTGACCACCCTTTGCTTCAAAATAGCATCAATTCTAAAAGAAGTAATTGCACAAAGGCAGGGTTTTATAGTGTAGCATTACAGTGAAGGTAGTGAGTATAGCATTATAGTGAGGTAAATGAGTAACTAATTATAAAACTGATCACCAGTTTGATATATGTATTTTGAAACAGTGTAAGGGATCACTCACTCTGGCAGCAGTTAAGGTAGGTATAGGCTCAAGGTAGCTTGGTGCCAACATGAAGTTTTATTAAGGTCCATAAACTTACAGCAAAAAATAAACTAAAACATCCTTTCTACAGCATGAAGATAGAAATAAACAAAATGGTCCTAACAGCAGTATGGCCTCACTCGTTTGGATAAATACACAGTTTCTTAGTTCCAGGCCAAGACTGACCACATGCAAGTCTTTTCACCTCTCCACATGCAGACCCTTGTGGAGCAACTCAGCTGCCCTTTTATCTCAGCTGTATGTCCGAGATTGAAGGATGGCAACAACCAGCCCGACCAAGCTCTTCCAGTTGATCCTAAAACCCGTAACCCAAATCCCGGCACAGTAAAACCCCTCTCAGCACTATCAGTGCTGAAGCCTTCTTACTGGGTATTAAATCACCAAGGTAGCCACCTCTTTGATACACATCTCCTATCCAGTATCTTGCCAGCAGCTTCCTTCCAACAGTCATTGACTCAAACAGAAACAGCTGTGCATGAGGATTAACACTAAGTAAAGAACAGCCAAATTATTACAAAATGTGAGGTTTTAGATGACAGTTTAATGTCACAAGTCGAACACCATGGCAAGATTTAGCTCAGCAACAAGAAAAAAAAAAAGATATTAAACTGCTTCCGCAAGGTACTTCTCAGGCAAAGATTTCAAAAGTGACTGGAGTTTCAAGATGTGCTGATCAAGCTCTTTTGAAGAATCACCAAAACATGGGCAACATTGAAGACCAAAACCTTAATGCTCGGCAAAGGAAACCATTATATGAAAAAACACAATGCTTTCTTTCCTTCAAAATCATATGTCCAGCAGTGCCATCAGGTCAGAACTGTCAGCAACCAGTAATAAGATACACCAGTCTACAGTTTGGAGAATAATAGTCAGAAGTGGTCTTCATGGAAGAATCTGACCAAAAAGCCAAAGTTCGACATGGAGACAAGGCCAAGTGACAATGAGTAATCACTTAAAATTATGTATTAAATTCAGGAAACTATTAATGACAACAAGGCAGCTGATCTACTTCAATCAGCATGACAGTGATAAGAGCAGAGTGATTGCTTGAAATCATTGTCTTCTTCTGTTAACAGTGCTTACCACCTAGAAACAGATGCAGTCTTCATTGTTTTGCATCCAAAGGGCTTTACAAGCCAGGCCTCTGCTGCTTGTAAGATTGCTCCTAAATCAACTATTTATCAGATTTTCAAGAATTTCAATAAGAGAGGTTCAGCTGCAGTATAGAAAGCTTCAAGGTTCCCAAGGAAGTCCAGCAAGTGCCAGGAATGTCTGCTAAAGAGGATTTAGCATCAGGGCAAATGTGCGTATGAAAGGTAATCTCTCTGCTGAACTGCCATTCAGACAAATTTGGGACATGTTGAAGAATGTCTGGAGAAGAGAGGATGACCACTACAAAGAGTCCTATGTCATGTCAACAGTAAAACATCCTGAGAACTGAGAATCCTGAGTTTTGGAGTTTTGCATTTGTCAGTAAAAGTTTAAAAATGTAAATGCATATAATTGTATTCAAGTATACTGTATGATCTAACCAAATAACTAAAAGATCTACAAATGCTGAAGTAGCTAACTTTGTGAAAGATAAAATTTGGTTCAGTCTGATAGCATTTGGTCCCAACTATTTGCTACCCAACGTGATCCTGCTGCATGCACAATGGGTATAGGCTTTGGTACCCAAATGACACCCATCTGTAACTGTCCCAATCTATGGTCATCCCAGAGCCCTCTCTCCAAGTGATTGCAGGTTTAATGAAGTAGAAGAATAGAGTTGAGCGACCTTGACCTTTTTAGAGTCGAGCCGGGTTTCGCGAAACCCGACTATCTCAAAAGTCGGGTCGAGTGAAATCGCCCGATTATGGCGAAAAGTCGGGATCGACCGAAACACGAAACCCAATGCAAGTCAATGGGGCAGCATAGTCGGCAGTGAGTGGGGGCCAGGAAAACACCTAGAGTGCCCATTTTAATGTCAAAACCATCCATTCTTCTTAATGAAGCTTGTCAAGCGTAATTTACCTTATAATAATTGGAAGGCATTTGAAATTGGGGGTCATTTGGCTAAAGTTGTGTGGGGTAGGGCTGGTTCAAGTAATTAGTGGGCCCAGGAAATCTGGACCACGTCACGGCAGTGGAGCAGGGAGAGGTAAGTATTTCAACTTTGCAAGTGCTGTGAACCTGAGCAAGCAGGGGGGGCCCACTTGTTGGCATTGGCACTGGCACAGGGCCCCTCAAAGTACAGCGGTGTTTGCACGGCGGGGGCGCCTCCCACCGGCAGCAACACTTTTGCGTACTATGAGAGGCCCTGTGCCAGTGACGTCGCCAACTTGTATTCCTCCCCCCACCTGATGAAGGAACCTGCACTTTCATCTGCACCTTCCTCTTTGTCCCCGTGTAAGGTGGTATGGTATGCGGGAAGAGAAACCTGACTTTCAGCAGGGTCACAATGTTGTTGTGTAGCATGCATGGGGAATGTTGCGTTATGGGTCAATGTACCAGCAGACTCATCTATCACTGGCTGGGCAATGGGCACGATGAAGTGGAAACACAGATATAGGCCCAAAGAATAAAGTGGGCTAAATGCAGTTCAAAATTGGTAACACAGGAATAACCAGGGGGCATTGCAGTGGAGGACAACTGGAATGAGAGGCTGACACAGAGAGTAGGGCCAAATCAGTAAGTAGTCGAAATGCAGTTCAAAATTGGCAACCGTAGTAAACAGGCGGCACAGCTTTGTTCAGTGGAGGAGAACAGCAAGGAGTGGCAGACACCGATAGTAGGCCCCAACCCAACTAGTAGGCCAAATGCAGTCTAACATTAACAACTACTTAACGAGAGCCTGAAAATGGAATTTCAGGACAGGAAACCAGGAGAACAGCAAGGAGTGGCAGACACCGATAGTAGGCCCCAAACCAACTAGTACGCCAAATGCAGTTGTTCCATTTAACCACAATTTAATGAGAGCCTGAAGATAGAAGCTCAGGAAAGGCAACCTGGGGAACACCTTGGAGTGTAACACACCATCTCTCTCCACCCCATACCCATTTTGTAGGCCTAATGCAGTGTACTTTTCTACAACTACTAAACGAGAGTCGGAAGACCGAAGCAATGGCAAGGAAACCTGGGGAACACCTTGGAGTGTAACACACCATCTCTCTCCACCCCATACCCAATTTGTAGGCCTAATGCAGTGTAGTTTCCAAGAACTACTAAACGAGAGCCGGAAGATCGAAGCTCAGGAAAGGCAACCTGGGGAACACCTTGGAGTGTAACACACCCTCTCTCTACACCCCATACCCAATTTGAAGGCCTAATGCAGTGTAGTTTCCAAGAACTACTAAACGAGAGCCGGAAGATCGAAGCTCAGGAAAGGCAACCTGGTGAAAACCTTGGAGTGTAACACACCCTCTCTCTACACCCCATACCCAATTTGTAGGCCTAATGCAGCGTAGTTTCCGACAACTACTAAACGAGAGCATGAAGATCTAAGCTCAGGAAAGGCAACCTGGGGAACACCTTGGAGTGTAACAAACCCTCTCTCTACACCCCATACCCAATTTGAAGGCCTAATGCAGCGTAGTTTCCAACAACTACTAAACGAGAGCCGGAAGATCGAAGCTCAGGAAAGGCAACCTGGGGAACACCTTGGAGTGTAACAAACCCTCTCTCTACACCCCATACCCAATTTGTAGGCCTAATGCAGCGTAGTTTCCGACAACTACTAAACGAGAGCATGAAGATCGAAGCTCAGGAAAGGCAACCTGGGGAACACCTTGGAGTGTAACACACCCTCTCTCTACACCCCATACCCAATTTGAAGGCCTAATGCAGCGTAGTTTCCAACAACTACTAAACGAGAGCCGGAAGATCGAAGCTCAGGAAAGGCAACCTGGGGAACACCTTGGAGTGTAACAAACCCTCTCTGTACACCCCATACCCTATTTGTAGGCCTAATGCAGTGTAGTTTCCAAGAACTACTAAATGAGAGCCGGAAGATCGAAGCTCAGGAAAGGCAACCTGGGGAACACCTTGGAGTGTAACACAACGTCTCTCTACACCACGGAAGGGCTGATTCTTAGGAAGGAAGGCTGTTGGAAATAAGCATTGCGCGTCCGAGGGTGATTATATTCTTATTAGGTATATACTCACCCTCGGACGCGCCCTGCTTCTTTATTTGGAATGAATGTTTATTTGCAATGTGGTGTTGACTTTCTCTATTATTTTGGTAATTAATGATTTTATTATTTTCATTGTTTTGCATCTTCTCGGCAATAATATAAAGAAGACGCGACAGGACAACACTCGGTGGATGCCATATCTGTGTTTTCAATTTAAAAAACCTTTCAGTTAACTACTTGCAGGAGAAAGTAATTGTAGCTGGTGGCCATTTTTAGTACTGTACCAGATTTTAGTTGTGTGTTTGTTTTTAATGTTAAAATGTCTGCATTTGATATCTCACCAGTATTTTCTTTTTTAAAAGCAAAATACTTTTTATTTTATTTTATGATGTTGGTTCAAGGGGTACACGGGCAGCAGTAGACAGGTCAGTGGAGGCCTAGTGGAAGGAGGGACCGCAGACAGGCTTCGAAGCCCTAACATAATAAATTGGGCTGCCTGTAGGCAGTTTAAAATTGGTTCCAGGGGAACACGGGCAGCAGTAGACAGGTCAGTGGAGGCCTAGTGGAAGGAGGGACCGCAGACAGGCTTCGAAGCCCTAACATAATAAATTGGGCTGCCTGTAGGCAATTTAAAATTGGTTCCAGGGGAACACGGGCAGCAGTAGACAGGTAAGTGGAGGCCTAGTGGAAGGAGGGACCGCAGACAGGCTTCGAAGGCCTAACATAATAAAATGGGCTGGCTGTAGGCAATTTAAAATTGGTTCCAGGGGAACACGGGCAGCAGTAGACAGGTCAGTGGAGGCCTAGTGGAAGGAGGGACCGCAGACAGGCTTCAAAGGCCTAACATAATAAAATGGGCTGGCTGTAGGCAATTTAAAATTGGTTCCAGGGGAACACGGGCAGCAGTAGACAGGTAAGTGGAGGCCTAGTGGAAGGAGGGACCGCAGACAGGCTTCGAAGGCCTAACATAATAAATTGGGCTGCCTGTAGGCAATTTAAAATTGGTTCCAGGGGAACACGGGCAGCAGTAGACAGGTAAGTGGAGGCCTAGTGGAAGGAGGGACCGCAGACAGGCTTCGAAGGCCTAACGTAATAAAATGGGCTGGCTGTAGGCAATTTACAATTGGTTCCATGGGAACACGGGCAGCAGTAGACAGGTCAGTGGAGGCCTAGTGGAAGGAGTGACGGCAGACAGGCATCAAAGGCCTAACATCATAACATTGGGCTGTTGGCAATTTAAAATTGGTTCCAGGGGTACACGGGCAACAGTGGTCTGGTCAGTGGAAGTCTAGTGGAAGGAGTGACGGCAGACAGGCATCAAAGGCCTAACATAATAACATTTGGCTGTTGGCAATTTAAAATTGGTTCCAGGGGTACACGGGCAACAGTGGTCTGGTCAGTGGAAGTCTAGTGGAAAGAGTGACGGCAGACAGGCTAAGAAGGCCTAACATAACAAAATTGGGCTGGCTGTAGGCAAGTTTAAATTGGTTCCAGGGGAACACGGCCAGCAGTGGCCTGGTCAGTGTAGTAGTTGTAGAAAGAACGGACCGCAGACAGGCTTCGAAGGCCTAACATAACAAAAATGTCAAAACAATGGTATTGTCAGTGCCAGGCATTGAAGGATGTCAGCGCATAGACTAAACATTGGTGAAGCTGTGAGAGATAATTTTGCTAGTGGTAGAGCACTGTTTGAGCTGGGGGGGGAACTGTCTTGTGGCCGGCGGTACAGGCCCAGGGCCCCTCATATTACAATGGTGTGTCTGACGTTGGGTGCGCACCACCACCGCCAGAGACACGTTATTGTACTATGAGGGACCCAGTGGCAGTGCCGTCGACCAAAAGCGGGCACACCCACCTCTTCAGACAAACAGCACTCTCACGGGTGCTGGCGCAAAGTGGCGATACCACGGCCCCGTGTGGGGAGTTTGGCCATTTTGTTAGGAGTAAACATGTCGTATGCTGGACAATCAGGTGCAGAAAATTACGAGATTGGAAAAGTCATTCAGAAGAGTCCACAGGCAAGACCTTTTCATAGGAAAGTTAGGTGTCAGCCGGGCAAGGTGGGGCAAAAGATTTCGAAATCCAGTTGTGGTTCATTTTAATGAAGGTTAGATCATCTACATATTGGGTAGCCAGACGAGTCCTTTTTTCAGTTAGTATTGAACCTGCAGCACTGAATACTCTTTCTGATAGGGCACTAGCTGCCGGGCAAGCAAGCTCCTGCAATGAATATTCTGCCAATTCTGGCCAGGTGTCTAATTTGGATGCCCAGTAATCAAATGGGAATGACGGTTGAGGGAGAACGTCGATAAGGGATGAAAAATAGTTTGTAACCATACTGGACAAATGTTGTCTCCTGTCACTTTGAATTGATGCTGCAGTACCTGTCCTGTCTGCGGTCATAGCAAAATCACTCCACAACCTGGTCAGAAAACCCCTCTGGCCAACGCCACTTCTGATTTCTGCCCCTCTAACACCTCTGGTCTGCTGGCCCCTGGAGCTCGTGTGAGAACGATCACAGGCGCTGTGTGCAGGGAATGCCAGAAGCAAACGGTCAACAAGAGTTGATTGTTTTGTTGCTAATATTAGTTCCAAGTTCTCATGTGGCATAATATTTTGCAATTTGCCTTTATAGCGAGGATCAAGGAGGCAGGCCAACCAGTAATCGTCATCGTTCATCATTTTTGTAATGCGTGTGTCCCTTTTGAGGATACGCAAGGCATAATCCGCCATGTGGGCCTAAGTTCCAGTTGTCAAATCTGCGGTTGTGCTTGGTTGAGGGGCAGTTGCAGGCAAATCTACGTCACTTGTGTCCCTCAAAAAACCAGAACCCGCCCTTGCCACGCCACCAATTTCCAATGACCCCGGGAAAGCTTCCTCATTAAAAATATACTCATCCCCATCATCCTCCTCATTCTCCACCTCCTCTTCGCCCGCTACCTCGTCCTGTACACTGCCCTGACCAGACAATGGCTGACTGTCATCAAGGCTTTCCTCTTCCTCTGGTGCAGACGCCTGATCCTTTATGTGCGTCAAACTTTGCATCAGCAGACACATTAGGGGGATGCTCATGCTTATTATGGCGTTGTCTGCACTAACCAGCCGTGTGCATTCCTCAAAACACTGAAGGACTTGACACATGTCTTGAATCTTCGACCACTGCACACCTGACAACTCCATGTCTGCCATCCTACTGCCTGCCCGTGTATGTGTATCCTCCCACAAAAACATAACAGCCCGCCTCTGTTCGCACAGTCTCTGAAGCATGTGCAGTGTTGAGTTCCACCTTGTAACAACGTCTATGATTAGGCGATGCTGGGGAAGGTTCAAAGAACGCTGATAGGTCTGCATACGGCTGGAGTGTACAGGCGAACGGCGGATATGTGCGCAAAGTCCACGCACTTTGAGGAGCAGGTCGGATAACCCCGGATAACTTTTCAGGAAGCACTGCACCACCAGGTTTAAGGTGTGAGCCAGGCAAGGAATGTGTTTCAGTTGGGAAAGGGAGATGGCAGCCATGAAATTCCTTCCGTTATCACTCACTACCTTGCCTGCCTCAAGATCTACAGTGCCCAGCCACGACTGCGTTTCTTGCTGCAAGAACTCGGACAGAACTTCCGCGGTGTGTCTGTTGTCGCCCAAACACTTCATAGCCAATACAGCCTGCTGACGTTTGCCAGTAGCTGCCCCATAATGGGAGACCTGGTGTGCAACAGTGGCAGCTGCGGATGGAGTGGTTGTGCGACTGCGGTCTGTGGACGAGCTCTCGCTTCTGCAGGAGGACGAGGAGGAGGAGGAGGAGGAGGGGGTGCGAACGGCTACAGCCAACTGTTTCCTAGACCGTGGGCTAGGAAGAACTGTCCCAAACTTGCTGTCCCCTGTGGACCCTGAATCCACCACATTTACCCAGTGTGCCGTGATGGACACGTAACGTCCCTGGCCATGCCTACTGGTCCATGCATCTGTTGTCAGGTGCACCTTTGTGCTCACAGATTGCCTGAGTGCATGGACGATGCGCTCTTTAACATGCTGGTGGAGAGCTGGGATGGCTTTTCTGGAAAAAAAGTGTCGACTGGGTAGCTCGTAGCGTGGTACAGCGTAGTCCATCAGGTCTTTGAAAGCTTCGCTTTCAACTAACCGGTAGGGCATCATCTCTAACGAGATTAGTCTAGCTATGTGGGCGTTCAAACCCTGTGTACGCGGATGCGAGGCTAAGTACTTCCTTTTTCTAACCATAGTCTCATGTAGAGTGAGCTGGACTGGAGAGCTGGAGATCGTGGAACTAGCGGGGGTGCCGGTGGACATGGCAGACTGAGAGACGGTGGGAGATGGTATTGTTGCCGCCGGTGCCCTAGATGCAGTGTTTCCTACTACGAAACTGGAGATTCCCTGACCCTGACTGCTTTGGCCTGGCAAAGAAACCTGCACAGATACTGCAGGTGGTGCAGAAAATGGTGGCCCTACACTGCCGGAAGGGATGTTGCGTTGATGAGTAGCTTCATTGGCCGAGGGTGCTACAACCTTAAGGGACGTTTGGTAGTTAGTCCAAGCTTGCAAATGCATGGTGGTTAAATGTCTATGCATGCAACTTGTATTGAGACTTTTCAGATTCTGCCCTCTGCTTAAGGTAGTTGAACATTTTTGACAGATTACTTTGTGCTGATCAATTGGATGTTGTTTAAAAAAATGCCAGACTGCACTCTTTCTAGCATCGGATACCTTTTCAGGCATTGCAGACTGAGCTTTAACCGGATGGCCACGCTGTCCTCCAACAGGTTTTGACTTTGCCACGCGTTTTGGCCAAGATACGGGCCCGGCAGATGGAACCTGTTGCGATGTTGATGCCTGCTGCGGCCCCTCCTCCTCCGCTTCAGAACTGCTGCCGCCTGCACCCTGTTCCCCCAATGGCTGCCAATCGGGGTCAAGAACTGGGTCATCTATTACCTCTTCTTGTAGCTCGTGTGCAACTTCGTCTGTGTCACCGTGTCGGTCGGTGGTATAGCGTTCGTGATGGGGCAACATAGTCTCCTCAGGGTCTGATTCTTGATCAGCACCCTGCGAGGGCAATGTTGTGGTCTGAGTCAAAGGACCAGCATAGTAGTCTGGCTGTGGCTGTGCATCAGTGCACTCCATGTCAGATTCAACTTGTAATGGGCATGGACTGTTAACTGCTTCACTTTCTAAGCCAGGGACGGTATGTGTAAAGAGCTCCATGGAGTAACCCGTTGTGTCGCCTGCTGCATTCTTCTCTGTTGTTTTTGCTGAAGAGGACAAGGAAGCGACTTGTCCCTGACCGTGAACATCCACTAACGACGCGCTGCTTTGACATTTACCAGTTTCACGAGAGGAGGCAAAAGAGCTAGAGGCTGAGTCAGCAAGATAAGCCAAAACTTGCTCTTGATGCTCCGGCTTTAAAAGCGGTTTTCCTACTCCCAGAAAAGGGAGGGTTCGAGGCCTTGTGTAGCCAGACGACGAA
Organism: Ranitomeya imitator; assembly: GCF_032444005.1. Taxonomy (NCBI): domain Eukaryota; kingdom Metazoa; phylum Chordata; class Amphibia; order Anura; family Dendrobatidae; genus Ranitomeya; species Ranitomeya imitator. Next base: position 240,135,764 of record NC_091286.1, read on the forward strand.
CCTGGCTCCACAGCTCCAGACTTAGGTGCAATATTTTTTTTCCCACGACCACCTGATGCTCCACCACTACCACTACCCTCATTACCAGCTGACAATGAACGCCCCCGGCCACGACCTCTTCCACCAGACTTCCTCATTGTTTTAAAAACGTTACCAAACGAACGGTATTTGTTGCTGTCACACAACTTACACGGTGAGCTATAACTTCAGTATGATTTAGCTACCCCTTTACAGGTGGGTGAGACCACAACGAAAATCAGCCACAATGTTACACACTCTGTTGTTGTTGGCAACAAATGAGATGGCACACACGCAGGACTGTCACTGAAGCGCAAATGTAAATATTTATCTCCCACTGATTTGTGTTTGTTTTTTTTAAAAGGGAGACTTCAGAAAAAAAAAATTAAAAAAAATTTATTTTTTACAGAAGAATTTATAAAACAAATAAAATGAAATGATTGTTTCAGGGAGAATTTAGGAAAAAAAAAAAAAAAAAAAGGCTTTGTAGGGCCCACTGAGTGAGAGAGGACGCACACAGGAGTCAGGAGTGGCACACAAGCCCAGAGGCCAATATTAATCTCCCACCGATTGATTTAGTTATTTTTTTTGGTAGATTTTGGAACCCAAATCAAGCAAAAAAATTAATAGGCTTTCTATGGCCCACAATTGGGGAGAGAGAGAGAGATGGCACACCCAGGAGTCAAGACTGGCACACAAGCAGAAGGGGCAATATGAATCTCCCACAGATTTTTTTTTTTTTTTTTTTTCAGGGAGACTTGAGAGAAAAAAAAATACAAAAAAAATGATTTTTTTCAGGAATAATTTAGAAACCAAAGAAAATAAAATGATTGTTTCAAGGAGAATTTAGAAAACAAATAAAACAAAAAATAGGCTTTCTAGGGCCCACTGAGTGACAGATGACGCACACAGGAGTCAGGAGTGGCACACAAGCCCAGAGGCCAATATTAATCTCCCACTGATTGATTTAGTGATTTTTTTTGGTAGATTTTGGAACCCAAATCAAGCAAAAAAATTATTAGGCTTTCTATGGCCCACAATTGGGGAGAGAGAGAGAGAGATGGCACACCCAGGAGTCAAGACTGGCACACAAGCAGAAGGGGCAATATGAATCTCCCACAGATTTTTTTTTTTTTTTTTTTTTTTCAGGGAGATTTGAGAGAAAAAAAAATACAAAAAAAATGATTTTTTTCAGGAATAATTTAGAAACCAAAGAAAATAAAATGATTGTTTCAGGGAGAATTTAGAAAACAAATAAAACAAAAAATAGGCTTTCTAGGGCCCACTGAGTGACAGATGACGCACACAGGAGTCAGGAGTGGCACACAAGCCCAGAGGCCAATATTAATCTCCCACTGATTGATTTAGTTATTTTTTTTGGTAGATTTTGGAACCCAAATCAAGCAAAAAAATTAATAGGCTTTCTATGGCCCACAATTGGGGAGAGAGAGAGAGATGGCACACCCAGGAGTCAAGACTGGCACACAAGCAGAAGGGGCAATATGAATCTCCCACAGATTTTTTTTTTTTTTTTTTTTCAGGGAGACTTTAGAGAAAAAAAAATACAAAAAAAATGATTTTTTTCAGGAATAATTTAGAAACCAAAGAAAATAAAATGATTTTTTCAGGGAGAATTTAGAAAACAAATAAAACAAAAAATAGGCTTTCTAGGGCCCACTGAGTGACAGATGACACACACAGGAGTCAGGAGTGGCAGACAAGCCCAGAGGCCAGATTTAGTGATTATTTTTGGTAGATTTTGGAACCCAAATCAAGCAAAAAAATTAATAGGCTTTCTATGGCCCACTATTTGTGAGAGAGATGGCACGCTCAGGACTGGCACACAAGCCCAGAGGCCAATATTAATCTCCCATTTTTTTTTTTTTCCAGGGAAAATTTATAAACCCAATAAAAAAAATAATAATAATAAATAGGCTTTCTATGGCCCACTATCTGAGAGAGAGAGATGGCACGCTTAGGACTGGCACACAAGCCCAAAGGCCAATATTAATCTCCCACTGATTGATTGATTGATTTTTTCAGGTAGAATTATGAACCCAAATCAACCAAAAAAATAAATAGGCTTTCTATGGCCCACTATTTGTGAGAGAGATGGCACGCTCAGGACTGGCACACAAGCCCAGAGGCCAATATTAATCTCCCACTTTTTTTTTTTCCAGGGAAAATTTATAAACCCAATAAAATAATAAAAAAATAGGCTTTCTATGGCCCACTATCTGAGAGAGAGAGAGATGGCACGCTTAGGACTGGCACACAAGCCCAAAGGCCAATATTAATCTCCCACTGATTGATTTAATGATTTTTTCAGGTAGAATTTAGAACCCAAATCAAGCAAAAAAATCAATAGGCTTTCTATGGCCCACTGAGTGAGAGATGGCACACACAGGAGTAAGGAGTGGCACACAAGCCCTGAGGCCAATATTTTTCTCCCACTGATTGATTGATTGATTTTTTCAGGTAGAATTATGAACCCAAATCAACCAAAAAAATAAATAGGCTTTCTATGGCCCACTATTTGTGAGAGAGATGGCACGCTCAGGACTGGCACACAAGCCCAGAGGTCAATATTAATCTCCCATTTTTTTTTTTTTCCAGGGAAAATTTATAAACCCAATAAAAAAAATAATAATAAATAGGCTTTCTATGGCCCACTATCTGAGAGAGAGAGATGGCACGCTTAGGACTGGCACACAAGCCCAAAGGCCAATATTAATCTCCCACTGATTGATTGATTGATTTTTTCAGGTAGAATTATGAACCCAAATCAACCAAAAAAATAAATAGGCTTTCTATGGCCCACTATTTGTGAGAGAGATGGCACGCTCAGGACTGGCACACAAGCCCAGAGGCCAATATTAATCTCCCACTTTTTTTTTTTTTCCAGGGAAAATTTATAAACCCAATAAAATAATAAAAAAATAGGCTTTCTATGGCCCACTATCTGAGAGAGAGAGAGATGGCACGCTTAGGACTGGCACACAAGCCCAAAGGCCAATATTAATCTCCCACTGATTGATTTATTGATTTTTTCAGGTAGAATTTAGAACCCAAATCAAGCAAAAAAATTAATAGGCTTTCTATGGCCCACTGAGTGAGAGATGGCACACACAGGAGTAAGGAGTGGCACACAAGCCCTGAGGCCAATATTTTTCTCCCACTGATTGATGTTGTGATTTTTTCTGGTAGATTTTGGAACCCAAATCAAGCAAAAAAATAAATAGGCTTTCTATGGCCCACTGAGTGAGAGATGACACAGACAGGGATGGCACTCTAGCAGAAATGTCAATCTTAATCTCCCACAAAAAAAAAAAAAAAAAAAGGAACTGTCCTTCAATTACTATCTCCCTGCAGTAATCTCAGCCAGGTATGGCAGGCAGCAATAAGGAGTGGACTGATGCACAAATTAAATAAAAAGTGTGGACAAACAAACAAGATAGCTGTGCAGAAAGGAAGGAACAAGAGGATTTGTGCTTTGAAAAAAGCAGTTGGTTTGCACAGCGGCGTACACACAGCAATGCAGCTATCAGGGAGCCTTCTAGGGCAGCCCAATGAGCTACAGCGCTGAGGAAAAAAAAAAAAAAAGGAGCTTCCACTGTCCCTGCACACCGAAGGTGGTGTTGGGCAGTGGAAATCGCTACAGCACAAGCGGTTTTGTGGTTAATGGACCCTGCCTAACGCTATCCCTGCTTCTGACGAAGCGGCAGCAACCTCTCCCTAAGCTCAGATCAGCAGCAGTAAGATGGCGGTCGGCGGGAACGCCCCTTTATAGCCCCTGTGACGCCGCAGACAGCAAGCCAATCACTGCAATGCCCTTCTCTAAGATGGTGGGGACCAGGACCTATGTCATCACGCTGCCCACACTCTGCGTTTACCTTCATTGGCTGAGAAATGGCGCTTTTCGCGTCATTGAAACGCGACTTTGGCGCGAAAGTCGCGTACCGCATGTCCGACCACGCACAGGGGTCGGATCGGGTTTCATGAAACTCGACTTCGCCAAAAGTCGGCGACTTTTGAAAATGTTCGACCCGTTTCGCTCAACCCTATAGAAGAATGTTAAATAGTTTCTGAAAATCTTAAAAGTATAAGAAAACAACTAAAAAATTAAGACAACTATTCCTTAACCCCTTCACTCTCAGGCAATTTTCCGTCTTTTTCTACCCTTTCTTCCAAGAGTCATAACTTTAATTTTTACAGCCACATAGAAATAGGAGGGCTTGTTTTTAAGGCGTGAGTTGTACTTTTGAATAACAAATTTAACTGTTGGAAAATAATTAAAAAGAAAAAAAAGAAAAAAAAACACTTTTGTCATCATTTTACTAGAACCGTAACATTTTCATTTTACAGGATATGGCTACCCCCGAATTGATGTTTTTACGGATAACATTTTGGGGTAGACATTATGCTTATATTGCCTTTTAATGAAAAGTTAAAAAAAACAAAACAAAATTTAATTCTGGCGCTTTGATTTATTTCTTGTTACGCAGTTTACCGATCAGATTAGAAATATCTAATGTGTATTCTCTCTTTTATTTGAATTTTTTTTTTTTACTGTATTTAACCCCTTTCTGACATCAGACGTACTATCCTGTCGAGGTGGGGTGGGCCCCTATGACCACCGATGGGGTAGTACGTCATACGCGATCGGCCGCGCTCACGGGGTGAGCGCGGCCGATCGCGGCCGGGTGTCAGCTGCCTATCGCAGTTGACATCCGGCACTATGTGCCAGGAGCGGTCATGGACCGCTCCCCGCACATTAACCCTCAGCACACCGCGATCAAACATGATCGCGATGTGCCGGCGGTACAGGGAAGCATCGCGCAGGGAGGGGGCTCCCTGCGGGCTTCCCTGAGCGCCCCGCAGCAACGCGATGTGATCGCGTTGCTGCGAGGGTCTCCGTACCTCCCTCTCTGCTCCAGGCCCGGATCCAAGATGGCCGCGGCATCCGGGTCCTGCAGGGAGGGAGGTGGCTTCACAGAGCCTGCTCAGAGCAGGCACTGTGAAGCCTGCAGTGCTGTAAGTCAGATCGGTGATCTGACAGAGTGCTGTGCAAACTGTCAGATCACCGATCTGTGATGTCCCCTCCTGTGACAAAGTAAAAAAGTTAAAAAAAAATTTCCAAATGTGTAAAAAAAAATAAAAAAAATATTCCTAAATAATGAAAAATATATATATATTATTCCCATAAATACATTTCTTTATCTAAATAAAAAAAAACAAATAATAAAAGTACACATATTTAGTATCGCCGCGTCCGTACCGGCCCGACCTATAAAACTGGCCCTCTAGTTAACCCCTTCAGTAAACACCGTAAGAAAAAAAAAAAAAGCGAGGCAAAAAACAACGCTTTACTATCATACCACCGAACAAAAAGTGGAATAACACGCGATCAAAAAGACAGATATAAATAACCATGGTACCGCTGAAAGCGTCATCTTGTCCCGCAAAAAACAAGCTGCCAAACAGCATCATCGTATAAAAAGCAGGGTGTGATTCTAGATTAAAAATTAACTTTTAATAAACTCGTTAAAAAATTGTAGACCCAAATAATCAAAACACATAAAGGACTCACAGTACGTCACATTTCAAAAGAAGAAATGCCAATATCACAAATAAATCGAACTGCCTCAGACCTCAATATCCCAAGATCCCTATGAATAAATCTATCATGGAAACATAAAGGTCCGTTATCAGCTGGCAGTGCGGAAAAATATCAAATTTCACATCACCTGGTCATTTGGCAGATCAGACCACACATACTCTCTATATATGCATCTATTATTAGCAATGACCGCTCAAGTTGGTGTGTGAAAAAAAGTGAACAGTTTCACCCTATTGTTACATATAACGAATAAATGACCGTTTTTAACTGGTGCAAAGACTGGGGAGACGGCACATCATTATCCATACAAATACCCCATCATAGAATATAACCAGTTATTATAGTGACCCCCAATGCAAAGTAGCGAAAAGGTATACTTCCCTATGCGTTTCGTTTTTCTCTACTCATCAGGGGAAGATTCCTGTAATTCTCCATTGAGATAGGAGGTTTATTCAGCAAGACGGGGTGCTGTGACGGTCAGCATGGATAATGATGTGCCGTCTCCCCAGTCTTTGCACCAGTTAAAAACGGTCATTTATTCGTTATATGTAACAATAGGGTGAAACTGTTCACTTTTTTCACACACCAACTTGAGCAGTCATTGCTAATAATAGATGCATATATAGAGAGTATGTGTGGTCTGATCTGCCAAATGACCAGGTGATGTGAAATTTGATATCTTTCCGCACTGCCAGCTGATAACGGACCTTTATGTTTCCATGATAGATTTATTCATAGGGATCTTGGGATATTGAGGTCTGAGGCAGTTCGATTTATTTGTGATATTGGCATTTCTTCTTTTGAAATGTGACGTACTGTGAGTCCTTTATGTGTTTTGATTATTTGGGTCTACAATTTTTTAACGAGTTTATTAAAAGTTAATTTTTAATCTAGACTCACACCCTGCTTTTTATACTATGTTATTGATTGGTGGTCACAGCTTTTTCACAAACAGCATCATCAGCAAAAAAATAAAAAAGTTATAGTCCTGAGAATAAAGCGATGCAAAAATAATTATTTTTTCTATAAAATAGTTTTTATCGTATAAAAGCGCCAAAACATTTAAAAAAATGATATAAATGAGGTATCGCTGTAATCGTACTGACCGGAAGAATAAAACTGCTTTATCAATTTTACCAAACGCGGAACGGTATAAACGCCTCCCCCAAAAGAAATTCATGAATAGCTGGTTTTTAGTCATTCTGCCTCACAAAAATCGGAATAAAAAGCGATCAAAAAATGTCACGTGCCCGAAAATGTTACCAATAAAAACATCAACTCGTCCCGCAAAAAACAAGACCTCACATGACTCTGTGGACCAAAATGTGGAAAAATTATAGCTCTCAAAATGTGGTAATGCAAAAAATATTTTTTGCAATAAAAAGCGTCTTTCAGTGTGTGACAGCTGCCAATAATAAAAATCCACTAAAAAACCCGCTATAAAAGTAAATCAAACCCCCCTTCATCACCCCCTTAGTTAGGGAAAAATTAAAAAAATGTATTTATTTCAATTTTCCCATTAGGGCTAGGGTTAGGGCTAGGGTTAGGGCTAGGGTTAGGGTTAGGGTTAAGGCTAGGGCTAGGGTTAGGGATAGGGTTAGGGCTAGGGTTAAGGTTAGGGCTAGGGTTAGGGCTAGGGTTAGGGTTAGGGCTAGGGTTAGGGTTAGGGCTAGGGCTAGGGTTAGGGCTAGGGTTAGGGCTAGGGCTAGGGTTAGGGCTACAGTTAGGGTTGGGGCTAAAGTTAGGGTTAGGGTTGGGGCTAAAGTTACGGTTAGGATTTAGATTACATTTACAGTTGGGAATAGGGTTGGGATTAGGGGTGTGTCTGGGTTAGAGGTGTGGTTACGGTTACTGTTGGGATTAGGGTTAGGGGTGTGTTTGGATTAGGGTTTCAGTTATAATTGGGGGGTTTCCACTGTTTAGGCACATCAGGGGCTCTCCAAATGCGACATGGCATCCGATCTCAATTCCAGCCAATTCTGCGTTGAAAAAGTAAAACAGTGCTCCTTCCCTTCCGAGCTCTCCCGTGCGCCCAAACAGGGGTTTACCCCAACATATGCAGTATCAACATACTCAGGACAAATAGGACAGCAACTTTTGGGGTTGAATTTCTCCTCTTACCCCCGGGAAAATACATAACTGGGGGCTAAAATATAATTTTGGGGGGAAAGTTTTATTTTTTTTATTTTCATGGCTCTGCGTTACAAACTGTAGTGAAACACTTGAGCGTTCAAAGCTCTCACAACACATCTAGATAAGTTCCTTAGGGGGTCTAGTTTCCAAAATGGTGTCACTTGTGGGGGTTTCTACTGTTTAGGTACATTAGGGGCTCTGCAAACGCAATGTGACACCTGCAGACCATTCCATCTAAGTCTGCATTCCAAATGGAGCTCCTTCCCTTCCGAGCCCTCCCATGCACCCAAACGGTGGTTCCCCCCCACATATGGGGTATCAGCGCACTCAGGACAAATTCGACAACAAATTTTGGGGTCCAATTTCTCCTGTTACCCTCGGGAAAATACAAAACTGGGGGCTAAAAAATAATATTTGTGGGAAAAAAATTTAGTTTTATTTTTACGGCTCTGCATTATAAACTTCTGTGAAGCCCTTGTTGGGTCAAAGTGCTCACCACACATCTAGATAAGTTCCTTAGGGGGTCTACTTTCCAAAATGGTGTCACTTGTGGGGGGTTTCTACTGTTTAGGTACATTAGGGGCTCTGCAAATGCAATGTGACACCTGCAGACCATTCCATCTAAGTCTGCATTCCAAATGGCGCTCCATCCCTTCCGAGCCCTCCCATGCGCCCAAACAGTCGTTCTCCCCACATATGGTGTATCATCGCACTCAGGACAAATTGGACAACAAATTTTGGGGTCCAATTTCTCCTGTTACCCTCGGGAAAATGCTAAACTGGGGGCTAAAAAAATAATTTTTGTGGGAAAAAATTTTTGTTTTATTTTTACGGCTCTGCATTCTAAACTTCTGTGAAGCCCTTGGTGGGTCAAAGCGCTCAAAACACATCTAGATAAGTTCCTTAGGGGCTCTACTTTCCAAAATGGTGTCACTTGTGGGGGGTTTCAATGTTTAGGCACATCAGTGGCTCTCCAAACGCAACATAGCTTCCCATCTCAATTCCTGTCAATTTTGCATTGAAAAGTCCAAAGGCGCTCCTTCCCTTCCGAGCTCTCCCATGCGCCCAAACAGTGGTTTACCCCCACATATGGGGTATCAGCGTATTCAGGACAAATTGTACAACAGCTTTTGGGGTCCAATTTCTTCTCTTACCCTTGGGAAAATAAAAAATTGGGGGCGAAAATATAATTTTTGTGAAAAAATATGATTTTTTATTTTTACGGTTCTGCATTATAAACTTCTGTGAAGCACTTGGAGGGTCAAAGTGCTCACCACATCTCTAGAGAAGTTCCTTAGGGGGTCTACTTTCCAAAATGGTGTCACTTGTGGGAGGTTTCAATGTTTAGGCACATCATAGTAACATAGTAACATACATAGTAACATAGTTAGTAAGGCCGAAAAAAGACATTTGTCCATCCAGTTCAGCCTATATTCCATCATAATAAATCCCCAGATCTACGTCCTTCTACAGAACCTAATAATTGTATGATACAATATTGTTCTGCTCCAGGAAGACATCCAGGCCTCTCTTGAACCCCTCGACTGAGTTCGCCATCACCACCTCCTCAGGCAAGCAATTTCAGATTCTCACTGCCCTAACAGTAAAGAATCCTCTTCTATGTTGGTGGAAAAACCTTCTCTCCTCCAGACGCAAAGAATGCCCCCTTGTGCCCGTCACCTTCCTTGGTATAAACAGATCCTCAGCGAGATATTTGTATTGTCTCCTTATATACTTATACATGGTTATTAGATCGCCCCTCAGTCATCTTTTTTCTAGACTAAATAATCCTAATTTCGCTAATCTATCTGGGTATTGTAGTTCTCCCATCCCCTTTATTAATTTTGTTGCCCTCCTTTCTACTCTCTCTAGTTCCATTATATCCTTCCTGAGCACCGGTGCCCAAAACTGGACACAGTACTCCATGTGTGGTCTAACTAGGGATTTGTACAGAGGCAGTATAATGCTCTCATCATGTGTATCCAGACCTCTTTTAATGCACCCCATGATCCTGTTTGCCTTGGCAGCTGCTGCCTGGCACTGGCTGCTCCAGGTAAGTTTATCATTAACTAGGATCCCCAAGTCCTTCTCCCTGTCAGATTTACCCAGTGGTTTCCCATTCAGTGTGTAATGGTGATATTGATTCCTTCTTCCCATGTGTATAACCTTACATTTATCATTGTTAAACCTCATCTGCCACCTTTCAGCCCAAGTTTCCAACTTATCCAGATCCATCTGTAGCAGAATACTATCTTCTCTTGTATTAACTGCTTTACATAGTTTTGTATCATCTGCAAATATCGATATTTTACTGTGTAAACCTTCTACCAGATCATTAATGAATATGAAGAGAACAGGTCCCAATACTGACCCCTGCGGTACCCCACTGGTCACAGCGACCCAGTTAGAGACTATACCATTTATAACCACCCTCTGCTTTCTATCACTAAGCCAGTTACTAACCCATTTACACACATTTTCCCCCAGACCAAGCATTCTCATTTTGTGTACCAACCTCTTGTGCGGCACGGTATCAAACGCTTTGGAAAAATCGAGATATACCACGTCCAATGACTCACAGTGGTCCAGCCTATAGCTTACCTCTTCATAAAAACTGATTAGATTGGTTTGACAGGAGCGATTTCTCATAAACCCATGCTGATATGGAGTTAAACAGTTATTCTCATTGAGATAATCCAGAATAACATCCCTCAGAAACCCATCAAATATTTTACCAACAATAGAGGTTAGACTTACTGGCCTATAATTTCCAGGTTCACTTTTAGAGCCCTTTTTGAATATTGGCACCACATTTGCTATGCGCCAGTCCTGCGGAACAGACCCTGTCGCTATAGAGTCCCTAAAAATAAGAAATAATGGTTTATCTATTACATTACTTAGTTCTCTTAGTACTCGTGGGTGTATGCCATCCGGACCCGGAGATTTATCTATTTTAATCTTATTTAGCCGGTTTCGCACCTCTTCTTGGGTTAGATTGGTGACCCTTAATATAGGGTTTTCATTGTTTCTTGGGATTTCACCTAGCATTTCATTTTCCACCATGAATACCGTGGAGAAGAAGGTGTTTAATATGTTAGTTTTTTCCTCGTCATCTACAACCATTCTTTCCTCACTATTTTTTAAGGGGCCTACATTTTCAGTTTTTATTCTTTTACTATTGATATAGTTGAAGAACAGTTTGGGATTAGTTTTACTCTCCTTGGCAATGTGCTTCTCTGTTTCCTTTTTGGCAGCTTTAATTAGTTTTTTAGATAAAGTATTTTTCTCCCTATAGTTTTTTAGAGCTTCAATGGTGCCATCAGGGGCTCTCCAAACGCAACATGGTGTCCCATCTCGATTCCAGTCAATTTTGCATTGAAAAGTCAAATGGCGCTCCTTTGCTTTCGAGCTCTGTCATGTGCCCAAACAGTGGTTTACCCCCACATATGGGGTATCGGTGTACTCAGGACAAATTGCACAACAACGTTTGAGGTCCATTTTCTCCTGTTACCCTTGGTAAAATAAAAAAAAATTGGAGCTGAAATAACTTTTTTGGGAAAAAAAGTTAAATGTTCATTTTTATTTAAACATTCCAAATATTCCTGTGAAGCACTAGAAGGGTTAATAAACTTCTTGAATATGGTTTTGAGCAACTTGAGGGGTGCAGTTTTTAGAATGGTGTCACACTTGGGTATTTTCTATCATATAGACCCCTCAAAATGACTTCAAATGAGATGTGGTCCCTAAAAAAAATGGTGTTGTAAAAACGAGAAATTGCTGGTCAAATTTAACCCTTATAACTCCCTAACAAAAAAAATTTAGGTTCCAAAATTGTGCTGATGTAAAGTATACATGTGGGAAATGTTACTTATTAAGTATTTTGTGTGACATATCTCTGTGATTTAATTGCATAAAAATTCAAAGTTGGAAAATTGCGAAATTTTCATAATTTTCGCCAAATTTCCGTTTTTTTCACAAATAAACGCAGGTACTATCAAAGAATTTTTACCATTATCATGAAGTACAATATGTCTCGAGAAAACAATATCAGAATCACTGGGATCCGTTGAAGCGTTCCAGAGTTATAACCTCATAAAGGGACAGTGGTCAGAATTGTAAAAATTGGCCCGGTCATTAACGTGCAAACCACCCTTGGGGGTAAAGGGGTTAATAGTCCCCTCAGAAGCTGTGATTGTCTGATCGCCTGTGCTACACATAGTAGTGCTTCGACACTGCTTTGTATAGCAATCCTAAGAAAGCCGGACATGAGCCACCCGTGCCTGTTAGAGGCACTTGATAGCTTATTTAGGCTGGTTTCACATTGGCGTTTTTTGGGGTGCGTTTTTGCGGTAAAAAACGCAAAAAAAGCATGGTGAAAAAACGCATGTAAACGCGTGTAAACACTGCATTTTTTTGACGCATGCGTTTTTGCATGTGGTGAAAAAAACGCGGCGTTTTGACGCGTTTACATGCGTTTTTACATGCGTTTGCGTTTTTTATATGCATGCTGAGAAATGTGTGACAGCTGCCAATCATCAAAAAAAAGTAAAAAACCCACTATAAACAGAAACAGTTAGGGTTAGGGTTAGGGGTAGGGGTAGGGATCATAACCCTAACCCTAACCCTAAAGGGATCCTACCCCTAACCCTAACCCTATCCCTAACCCTAAGGGATCCTAACCCTAACCCTACCCCTAACCCTAACCCTAAGGGATCCTAACCCTAACCCTACCTTTAACCCTACCCCTAACCCTAACCCTAAGGGATCCTAACCCTACCCCTAACCCTAACCCTACCCCTAACCCTAAGGGATCCTAACCCTAACCCTACCCCTAACCCTAACCCTACCCCTAACCCTAACCATAAAGGGATTAGGGTTAGGGTTAGGGTAAGGATCCCTTAGGGTTAGGGTTAGGGGTAGGGTTAGGGGTAGGGGTAGGGGTAGGGTTAGGTTCCCTTTATCACCTTTATGTTGGGGGGTGGCATATCAGTGTGTTTTCTGGTTTTTTAATAAAAATGCACCAAAAACGCATGCGTCCCCATTGACTGCAATGTATTTTTTGATCCAAAAAAAACGCATGAAAACACATGCGTTTTTTTTTGTCCAAAAAACGCTTCTAAAAATACTACAAGTAGCATTTCAGAAAATGAACGCATGCAGTAAAAAAACGCATGCGTCAAAAAACGCGACCAAACGCGTACACAAAAAAACGCATGCGTTTTCAATGTTAAAGATAGGAAGAAAAAACGCATGCGTTTTTTTGAAAAAAAACGCTGCAGACAAAAACGCAAGTGTGAAACCACCCTAATTCAGCCATACAAAAAGTCTATACACCCCGGTTAAAATGCCAGGATTTTGTCAAGGAAAAACAAATCCCAAACACATGCGAAGAAAAATCATTTCAAAACTTTTTCCACCTTTAATGGCGCCCAGAAAAATGAAAATAAAGAAAAAACAATAATTACATAAATATGTACCATTATTAAACTAATACTTTGTTAAATTACCCTTCAGATTTGTGATGGCATTCAGTCTTTTTGGGAAGGAATCTATCATGTCACATCTAGAATTGACAATCTTTGCCCATTCTTTCTTGCAGTAGCGCTCCAAATCTCTTATTGTGTGCATCTCCTGTGTACAGCCCTCTTCAGGGTAACCCACAGATTTTTAGTTAACCCTTAAGGATCAGGGGTACTTCCATTTTTGCGGTCTCCGTTTTTTGCTCCCCTTCTTCCCAGAGCTATAACCTTTTCATTTTTATGTCAATATAGCCATGTGAGGACTGTTTTTTTGCAGGAAGAGTTGCACTTTTGATTGACATGATTGGTTTTACCAAGTGGTGTACTAGAAAATAGGAAAAATTTCAAAATGCGGTAAAATTGCAAAAAACAATTTATTTTAGTTTTCTTTTGCCATGTTCACTAAATGTTTAAACTGACCTGCTGTTATGATTCTCCAGGTCACTACGAGTACACAGATATCAAACATGTATAGGTTCTTTCTTATTTAAGTGGTAAAAAAAATCCAAAATTTGTCAAAACAAAAAAAAGTTGCCATTTTCCGAGACCCGTTTTGATGCCAATATTCATGATCTGGGGCTGGGTGAGTGCTTATTTTTTGTGCGCTGAGCCGACGTTTTTATTGATACCATTTTGGTTTAGATGCAATCTTTTGATCGCCCGTTATTGCATTTTAATACAATGTTGTGGCGAACAAAAAACATAATTCTGGAGTTTTGACTTTTTTTCGCATTATGCAGTTTACTGATTGGACTAATTCTTTTTAAACATTGATAGTTCATGTGATCCTGAATGTGGCGATACCAAATATGTGCATTTTTCATTTTTATTTTACTGTTTAATTTTGAATGGGACGAATGGGGGGTGATTTAAACTTTTATATTTTTAAAATATTTTTAAAAACATTTTTTCTTTCACTTTTTGCTTGCTTCAGTAGTCTCCACAGAAGACAAGAAACTGATATCATGCAATCACTTGTGCTACACAGAACAGGGCTGCAGCCCTCCTCTGTGTAGCGGAAACGCTGAATTGCTATGAGCACCAACCGCTGGGCTGCGCTCATAGCAATCCAGCTATGACAACAACAAGGGTCTGCTGCAGACCCCGGATTGTCATGCCAACCCAATGGCGACTCATGGTCATGCGACAGGGGCGTGATTTGCGATGCCCTTCCGGCGTGTGCATGTTAAATACTGCTGTCAGAGATTGCCAGCAGCATTTACGTGCTAACAGTCGCTGGTGGATTGCGATTCCACCCGTGGCAGTTAGGGGCACATGACCGCTGATCAGATCAGCGGTCATGTGCCGGAAAAAGTGCAGGCTCATCACTGGAGTCCGCACCAAACAGGGAGAAGCACCCATTGATGGACTTTGCATGCCATTGGGTATTAAGGTGTTAAAATCAGGTCTGGGCTCTGCTTTGGCCAATCCAAAACATTGCTCAGCCATTAGCAATGCCAGTCTTTTATTTATTTGGAGATATTCTTACCGCCCATTGTCATGTTCAAAGGTGAAGTTTCTTTTCATCTATTTAGCAGAGGCCTGAAGGTTTTGATTCAAAATTGATATTTGGAGGAATTTATAATTCCTTGCACCTTGTCCAAAACCCCAATTACACCTTCAGAAAAACAGTCCCAAAAAGGATAATTCCTTCACAATCTTCACTGTGTGTATAGTGTTCTTTTGGTGATGCGCAGTGTTGGCTTTGTGCCAAAATACCTTTTGGAATGGTGACCAAAAAGGATCAACCTTTGTCTCAGACCATAAACACATTTTCCTACATGCTTTTGGCAGATTTGTTATAGATTTTGGCAAAGTATAGTAGGCTTGGATATTTTTCTTTATAAGAAAAGTCTTCCACCTTACCACCCTACCCATAAGAAAATATGATGAATATAGGATATTGTTGTCACATGCAGTACTTGTCAGAAATACATGGAGATCCTTTAATGTTGTTACAGGCTTCTTGGCAGCCTCCCTGACTAATTTTACATTAATTCTTAATTATTATTAAGTATTCAGTGTTCAGTATATCTAATGCCCTTGAAATGGTTGAACTCTTCTCCTCCTGACTGAACTTTTAGCAATGAGATCCCTTTGCTTTGTTGTAAGCTGTTTATGGACCAATGGCTCTTATGGTAAAATGCAACTAAGAAGGTCACGAAAATCTAAATTTTATATGGGGTTAATCAGAACTCTTTTTTTAATAACCGCTTCAAAATTATTTTTACTTTGGTTCCCCATTGAATTTGTACAGATTAAGGGTGAAAGTTCTGAAATGATTCTTATTGGCATATTTTTTTATATATTTGTCAGCACCCTGGCATTTTAACCCCTTTCCAACATCAGGTGTAATAGTACGCTGATGTTGGACACCCTACATTTGATGTGGGCTCCAGAATTGAGCCCACATCTTTTCTGGCACATGTAATCTGTTTTGAACAGCTGACATGTGCCTCTAGCAGCCATGTTAGAATCACGATCCACCCGTGGCTGTTAACCCATTAAATGCTGCTGTCAAACTCTGACAGCGGCATTTAACATGCGCTTCCGGCAAGCGTGCCGGAAATCCTGCCCATCAGCACCCGTGTCACATGACTTTGGGTCACCAATGGGTTTCCATGACAGCCAGAGGTCTCCAGCACACCTCTATGTTGTCACTGCCAGATTGCTATGAGTGCTGCCCTGTATGTAATTCTGCTGCATACAAGTGATCTGATCATCGCCTGTATGTAGCAAAGGCGATCGGGTTATGGCAGCTACTAGTCTCCCATGGAGACTATGAAGGTACAGATGAATGACCTCAGGGAGACCAAAAAAAACCAAAACAGCTGTCTGTGGATGGATACCATGCTTGGCATAGGTGGTTTTCCTTTATTCGATGTTTTCCTTTATTGGATGCTGCCCTTCCCGTGGTTGTTCCTTCACGGGGAAAGGCCTGGCTATTCATTGCTTGCGTTGAGAAACACGTGATGGTGTCTCCGCAGCTTACTTTACATGCATTTGCATATTTCCCATAAGGGATGGGGGCAGTGTTCTGGATCACTGCATTGAGAAACACGTGATGGTGTCTCCGCGTTGTTGGATGTTTTGGTCTCCCCGAGGTAATTGATCTGTACCTTCACAGCCTTTTACTAGGCACTGCTCCTAATAGCCAGTTTCCTACTCCACACTGATGAGGGGCAAAAACCCCGAAACAGCTGTCTGTGGATGGATACCATGCTTGGCATAGGTGGTTTTCCTTTATTGGATGTTTTCCTTTATTGGATGCTGCCCTTCCCGTGGTTGTTCCTTCCCGGGGAAAGGCCTGGCTATTTATTGCTTGCGTTGAGAAACACGTGATGGTGTCTCCGCAGCTTACTTTACATCCCATGGAGACTATTGAAGCATGCCAAAAGTAAAAAAATAAAAATAGTTTTTAAAAAATATTAAAAAAATAAAAAGATGTAAAAGTTCAAATCACCCCCCCTTTAGCCCCATTCAAAATAAAGCACATATTTGGCATCGCTGGGTTCAAAATCGCCCAATCAATTAAAAAAAAAGAATTAAACCAATTGCTAAATGGCATAACAAGAAAAAAAAAATTAAAAGCTAGAATTAAGTTTTTGGGTAGCCACAACATTGCATTAAAATACAATAACAGGTGATGAAAAGATTGTATCTGCACCAATGTGGTATCTTTAAAAACATCAGCTTGGCGCACAAAAAATGAGCCCCCACCCAACCCAAGATCAAAAAAAAATAGAGATGCTATGGGTATCGGAAAATGGCACAATTTCTATTTATTTATTTTTTTATAAATTTTGGCATTTAGTGCACACAGAAAAAAAGCTAAACAAAAAAACAATTGTGGAATTGCATTTTTTTTGCTAATTCACCACAATTGGAATTTTGTTTCCTGGTTTCCAGTACATGATATGTTAAAACTAATGGTGTCGTTCAAAACTTCAACTCGTCTCACAAAAAAAAAACAAGCCCTCACATGGCCATATTGTTAGGTCTCGAGTTCCCGCTTCTGCACAGGGGGAATCTCGAGCCGTCTCCGCTGCGGTCCCCCATTCCTATCCAGCCGCAGTGGAGCCTGCTCAGCAGGGACGTCGGTCCCAGCGTCTTGCTCGGTCTCACTCTGTTCAGAGAGTTACTGCTGCTTCTTCATCTCCTGCCATTAAAGTCAGTGCTGGTCAGCAGCGAGTGGACTTCTCTGGGACTAAGTCCTTGTCTGCGCACACTGAGCATGCCCAGGGCAAGATCTCCCGTTGGAGATCGAGGGTCATGTGCTCAGACTCTGCAGCGCATTCTATTGGTCCTCTTGGCAGGTCTTGCAAGGGCAAAGTTTCTGTGGCCACTTCCTGTCCTGCAACTATATAAACTGCGCATGACCGCACGGCCATGCGCTAGTGTACAATTGAATACGTGTGTTTGTTGTGAGTGCAAGTCGTTCATTAAATACCCCTACCCTATTGTATGACTGTTCGCGTATGGTGTATGGCTGCTATCTAGCGCCCGACTAATCACTCAACGTGTCACACACGTATCAGCGTCTATTGCTGTGACCGCCAGTGCGGTGCCACGCGCCAGTGTGCGCTTCCTGACCCACGTCTGGGTCCTTAGTGGTACCTGCCAGCACGGCACAGTTCGCATTTCGGTGCTATAATTATATATTTCCTTACACACCCAGTAGCGGTGTAGTGCCAGCAAGGATCTAATTGGACTACAATCCCTGTTGGGGTTAAGTTCGCTGACCACTTGCTCGCGCTCTATGTGCGGTACCGCGGTCCTGTGACGCAACAGGATCGCTTTCTTCACGCTGGGTGAGGTTTAACCCACGCGTGTATACTTTTGGATACCGCCATATAGTCTGTCATTTCCTAGCAGCAGGTTTCACCTGCACGGTGGACCTCGGACTGCGAACGCATCTATATCTTCTCTCTTGGTGCGTTCCGCCAGTCCTAACATTACACTAGCGCCAGGGTCTGGCTAGTGATGACAGACAAACAGCAATCTCTGCGGTATATCCAGCAGCTGGAGGGTAGGTTGGCGGCTCTCGAGAGCGTGACTTCAGCTGTGGATGTTACTGCAGTAGCTGTACAGGCTGCCAGCGTGGCTGCAGCTACTATGTCCATTGCCACCCGTGTTCCGACATTATCTCGCCTCCCGCTGCCAGAAAAATTTTCTGGTGATAGCAAGATTTGTAGGGGATTTGTGAGTCAGTGCTCTATTCACCTCGAGCTCCTGGCTGCACGTTTTCCCACAGAGCGGGCTAAGGTGGGATTTATTCTGTCTCTATTGTCGGACAGGGCGTTGGAATGGGCTACGCCGCTGTGGGAGCGTGGCGATCATGTGGTGCAGAGTGCTCCGCTGTTTCTGAGCGCTCTGAAACAGGTCTTTTTAGGACCTCAAGTCACCCATGATACTGCGCTCCAATTGCTGGCATTAACTCAGGGTGAGTCCTTGGTCAGTCATTTTGCCGTCCAATTCCGCACCTTAGCATCTGAGCTGGATTGGTCGGATAAAGCTCTTATCCCCATATTTTGGAGGGGCTTGGCTGACCACGTAAAGGACGCTCTGGCCACTAGGGAGATTCCTGCCACACTGGAGGAGTTAATAACTGTCTCCACTCGAATTGACCTCCGTTTTAACGAGCGGAGCTTAGAGCGAGCCCAGTGTAGGCAGAGGTTTCGGCTGGCTCCTACTTTCGCCAAACCTCTGGAATCTCCGGTCCTGGCTCTTGAGCCACATGAGGCCAGGGAAGTGTCACAAGCAGGATCTAAGTCCCGGACCGCTTGTGCACTCAGGGTCTGTCATGTTTGCCTGCAGTCAGGACATCTAGCCACCAGATGTCCTCAGCGGTCGAGGAAACGTCAGCGTCTAGTGGTAGTAGGTGGAGGTACACTAGACACGGCGACGTTTGCCTCTAAGTTGTCCTTTAAGGGGACAATTACTATTGGCTCATTCTCCCACTCGGTAGAACTCTGCGTGAATTCTGGGGCGGAGGGCAATTTTATGTCTTCTGCCTTCGCCCAACGTCACGCAATACCCCTGGTAATGCTTGCTCAACCAGTAACGGTGCGAGTGGTGAATGGGTCGACATTGCCCTCACAGATAACACACCAGACCATCCCTTTTACTCTGTCATGTCGCCATCTCATCAGGAGATAATTTCTCTGCTCGTCATTCCGGAAGGAATTGATGAGGTCCTGTTGGGAATACCTTGGCTACGGTACCACTCTCCTCATATCGAGTGGTCCTCAGGCAGAATTCTGGGTTGGGGTGAATCTTGTAGGGGTAGGTGTCAGAGGGAGTGCGTTCAGGTTGCTACTACTGAGGTACCCGCAGATCTATCCTCTCTCCCCAAGCAGTATTGGTCTTATGCAGACGTGTTCTCCAAAAAGGCGGCGGAGGTCCTTCCGCCTCATCGCCCCTATGACTGTCCTATTGATCTCTTGCCTGGTGCTGAGCCTCCCCGGGGTCGAGTTTATCCGCTATCTCTCCCGGAGACGGAGGCAATGTCACAGTACATCCAGGAAAATCTGGCAAGAGGATTCATTAGGAAGTCAGTGTCACCTGCTGGGGCAGGGTTCTTCTTCGTGCAGAAGAAGAATGGGGAATTGCGCCCATGCATAGACTACAGGGGTCTTAACGCCATCACCGTTAAGAATAAGTATCCTTTGCCCTTGATATCTGAGTTATTCGATAGACTTCGGGGAGCAAGGGTATTTACTAAATTAGATCTGCGGGGTGCTTACAACCTGATTCGCATCCGTGAGGGGGACGAATGGAAGATGGCCTTTAACACCAGGGATGGGCACTATGAATATCTGGTGATGCCCTTCGGGCTCTGTAATGCCCCAGCCGTTTTCCAAGACTTTGTGAACGATATCTTCCGGGATATGCTTTCCACCTCGGTCGTAGTCTATCTGGATTATATTCTCATCTACTCTCCAGATATTGACTCCCACCGGAGAGATTTTTGCAAAGTCTTCGACCTCCTACGGGCAAACTCCCTCTATGCCAAGTTGGAGAAGTGTATGTTTGAGCAGGAGTCTTTACCTTTCCTGGGCTACATCATCTCGGCCCAGGGATTGGCTATGGATCCTGCCAAACTACAGGCAGTGATGGACTGGCAGGAACCCCATTCTCTGAAAGCGGTGCAGCGCTTTATGGGGTTCATAAATTACTATCGTCAGTTCATCCCCCACTTCTCAACCCTGGTAGCTCCCTTGGTATCCCTCACCAAGAAGGGAGCGAATCCTAAATTGTGGTCCGAAGAGGTCTCCAAGGCCTTCACTTCTATTAAGTCCCACTTTGCTAGCGCTCCCATCTTACATCGTCCCGATGTGGATAAGCCATTCCTAATGGAGGCGTATGCTTCATCCGTTGGTGCAGGAGCAGTCCTCTATCAAAAGGATGCTCAAGGTCGGAAGCACCCATGCTTCTTCTTCTCAAAGACCTTCTCACCAGCGGAGAGAAATTACTCCATCGGGGATAGGGAGCTGCTGGCAATGAAGTTGGCCTTTTCGGAATGGAGACATCTCTTGGAGGGTGCTCAGTTCCCATTCCAAGTCTTCACGGACCACAAGAATTTGGTCTATTTACAGACAGCCCAGCGGCTGAATTCTCGTCAGGCCAGATGGTCCTTGTTTTTCTCCCGGTTCCACTTCACTCTACATTATCTCGCCGGGGAGAAGAACATTCGTGCTGACGCTCTCTCTCGCTCCCTGGTGTCAACTGTGGAGGAGGAGGACGAGCCTCGGCTCATTGTCCCTTCAGAGAGTCTGAGAACCGTAGCTCCGGTTTCGCTTGAGTCTGTGCCTCCGGGCAAGACTTTTGTTCCCATCAATTTGCGTCCGGAGGTTCTTTCGTGGGCTCATTCGTCCAGAGTGGGTGGACACTTTGGGGCAAAGAGGACATCTGAGTTGTTGGCGAGAATGTATTGGTGGCCACATATGGTTCGTGACGTAGGAGACTACGTTCGGGCATGTGTCTCTTGTGCCAAAAATAAGTCTCTCCGTCAACGGCCAGCTGGGTTGTTATACCCTCTGCCTGTGGCAGACAGGCCCTGGGAGATGGTCGGGATGGACTTTGTGGTGGGTTTGAAGACACAAAAGAGAATGGTAAAACCAAAAACACTCAGTTTGAAAAAATGTTTGCAGTAATCCGCAAGTGCTAGTAAAAGATGTAAATAACAGGGTATTTGGTTGATACGTTTTTTGCAAAAAATGTATACTAAGCTGCTCTACCAATCTTCACGGTATACCCATATCAGAGCAGTCCTAACTAATGTATGCAATCCCTATCTGATGTATTTAAAAACCTGATCATCTGTATATTACCTGTGTGAACAGGGTTCAGAGAGGAAAAATCCATGTGTGCATACAGGACAGAACAGCTTTTGTGCAGCTAGCCCAAGAGGAGTGGTGGAACTCCCCAGTCTTGTAGACACAAGAGAACAATCATGGAAACAGGAACACATGGGCTACTTGCACAGTGAACAAGTCTGTAAGAACATGTTCACACACCACCAAGAAACCTGAAGACACAAAAGAGAATGGTAAAACCAAAAACACTCAGTTTGAAAAAATGTTTGCAGTAATCCGCAAGTGCTAGTAAAAGATGTAAATAACAGGGTATTTGGTTGATACGTTTTTTGCAAAAAATGTATACTAAGCTGCTCTACCAATCTTCACGGTATACCCATATCAGAGCAGTCCTAACTAATGTATGCAATCCCTATCTGATGTATTTAAAAACCTGATCATCTGTATATTACCTGTGTGAACAGGGTTCAGAGAGGAAAAATCCATGTGTGCATACAGGACAGAACAGCTTTTGTGCAGGTAGCCCAAGAGGAGTGGTGGAGTGGCGGATTACTGCAAACATTTTTTCAAACTGAGTGTTTTTGGTTTTACCATTCTCTTTTGTGTCTTCAGGTTTCTTGGTGGTGTGTGAACATGTTCTTACAGACTTGTTCACTGTGCAAGTAGCCCATGTGTTCCTGTTTTTGTGGTGGGTTTGCCCAAGTCACATGGCTGTACTGTCATTTGGGTTATCACCGACCATTTTTCTAAAATGGTGCATTTGGTGCCGCTTCCTCGGCTACCTTCTGCACGGGCCTTGGCAGCATTGTTTGTTAAACACATCTTCCGTCTTCACGGTATGCCAGACAAAATTGTCAGTGACCGGGGTCCCCAGTTTGCGTCTCGGTTCTGGAGAGAGCTTTGTCGCCTTCTCAGTATCGAGTTGAATCTCTCTTCGGCATATCATCCCGAGACGAATGGGTTGGTGGAGAGAGCCAACCAGACCTTGGTCACATATCTGCGACATTTTGTCTCTGCTAAGCAAGATGACTGGGCATCTTTGCTACCGTGGGCGGAGTTTGCTCTTAACAATGCTGTAGCTGACTCCACTGGACAGACTTCATTCCTCCTTAACTATGGTCAGCATCCGCGGGTACCTGTGCCCATGCCCGTGTCTTCCGCCGATTCCAGGGTGGCAGACTGGGCTGTGGAGGCACGGGACATTTGGGATCGCACTCAGGATGCCATTCGGGCTTCCAAGGAGAGAATGAGGTCCTCCGCCGATGTTCATCGGCGCCCCGCTCCGACCTTTGCTCCTGGCGACTTGGTGTGGCTCTCCGCCCGTAACATCAGGCTGCGAGTTGAGTCCACTAAGTTTGCTCCTTGCTACTTGGGTCCCTTCAAGGTTCTCGAACAGGTTAATCCTGTGGTCTACCGCCTGGCTCTTCCTCCACGCTTGGGTATCACCGACACCTTTCATGTGTCCCTCTTGAAACCCGTATACATGTCCCAGTTTTCCGAGTCATCTGCCGGGACATCGGGTTCGTCTACGGACGATTACGAGGTGAACGCTATTTTGGGGTGTAAGGTGGTACACGGCAAAAAGTTCTATCTGGTGGATTGGAAGGGTTATGGTCCAGAGAACAGGTCATGGGAGCCTGCTGAAAACATTCGGGCCCCACAGCTCATTGCTGACATCGAGCGTAGCGAGGCCCAAGGAAGGGGGGGCCCTAGGAGGGGGGGTAATGTTAGGTCTCGAGTTCCCGCTTCTGCACAGGGGGAATCTCGAGTTGTCTCCGCTGCGGTCCCCCATTCCTATCCAGCCGCAGTGGAGCCTGCTCAGCAGGGACGTCGGTCCCAGCGTCTTGCTCGGTCTCACTCTGTTCAGAGAGTTACTGCTGCTTCTTCAGCTCCTGCCATTAAAGTCAGTGCTGGTCAGCAGCGAGTGGACTTCTCTGGGACTAAGTCCTTGTCTGCGCACACTGAGCATGCCCAGGGCAAGATCTCCCGTTGGAGATCGAGGGTCATGTGCTCAGACTCTGCAGCGCATTCTATTGGTCCTCTTGGCAGGTCTTGCAAGGGCAAAGTATCTGTGGCCACTTCCTGTCCTGCAACTATATAAACTGCGCATGACCGCACGGCCATGCGCTAGTGTACAATTGAATACGTGTGTTTGTTGTGAGTGCAAGTCGTTCATTAAATACCCCTACCCTATTGTATGACTGTTCGCGTATGGTGTATGGCTGCTATCTAGCGCCCGACTAATCACTCAACGTGTCACACACGTATCAGCGTCTATTGCTGTGACCGCCAGTGCGGTGCCACGCGCCAGTGTGCGCTTCCTGACCCACGTCTGGGTCCTTAGTGGTACCTGCCAGCACGGCACAGTTCGCACTTCGGTGCTATAATTATATATTTCCTTACACACCCAGTAGCGGTGTAGTGCCAGCAAGGGTCTAATCGGACTACAATCCCTGTTGGGGTTAAGTTCGCTGACCACTTGCTCGCGCTCTATGTGCGGTACCGCGGTCCTGTGACGCAACAGGATCGCTTTCTTCACGCTGGGTGAGGTTTAACCCACGCGTGTATACTTTTGGATACCGCCATATAGTCTGTCATTTCCTAGCAGCAGGTTTCACCTGCACGGTGGACCCCGGACTGCGAACGCATCTATATCATCTCTCTTGGTGCGTTCCGCCAGTCCTAACACATATTGACTGAAAAGTAAAAACGTTATGGCTCTGGGAAAAAAGGGAGCAAAAAAATGAAAACGCAAAAGGCGAAAATACCTCCAGGAGTTAAGGGGTTAAACAGGGATGTTTAGAATTTTTATGCCCACAGTAAGTGTACAATCTACTGCTCTAACTTTCTTTGTGTGATAAAGCCAAAAAATACAAATGAAAAAAAATAAACATTTCAAAATCTAACACTTTGTAGCCTTAAATATCAAAATATTTTAGAGAAATTTAAATGGAATTGTTGAATTAAGTTGATAGGTAAGATGCAGTATTTCTGGGATGTCCAATCACTAGAAGATAATGACACCTGCATTTTAATAGTTACCCCATGGGTGTAGTGCATAGTCAGAAATGCATATCCCATTTCACCTGAAAGGACATGGACCACAATTACCACTAAGACTAAAACATGGGCTATCACATGTCGAGGTGAAACAAAGAAGTTTGAATCATCGCTGAACTTAACAATTCCCAGCACCACAACATGACAGGATGCAGAGAAGAGTCTTTACATTGAATAAGTCATGAACTTAAAATTCACACTCTATTGTTGCAAGATATATAACTATAGATAATATATTAGTGATGTATACATAGTAATAGAGGAAAAGCTTCACATACAGATCCAGCATTGGGTTCATAAAATAGGCTTTCATTAGAATTAAACAAATATATTCCAAGATTTAACTTCATATTTCAAAGGAGATGACTAGAAGCAAGATATTAATCACCAACCTTAGGATAGGCCACCAATATCCGGTCAGTGGGAGTTCACCACCGCCCACCCCTAGCAAACAACCTTCAAAGGGACACTGTCACCTGAATTTGGAGGGAACAATCTTCAGCCATGGAGGTGGGGTTTTCGGGTGTTTGATTCACCCTTTCCTTACCCACTGGCTGCATGCTGGCTGCAATATTGGATTGAAGTTCATTCTCTGTCCTCCATAGTACACACCTGCGCAAGGCAAGATTGCCTTGTGCAGGCGTGTACTACGGAGGACAGAAAATGAACTTCAATCCAATATTGCAGCCAGCGTGCAGCCAGCGGGTAAGGAAAGGGTGAATCAAACACCCAGAAACCCCGCCTCCATGGCTGAAGATTGTTCCCTCCAAATTCAGGTGACAGTGTCCCTTTAACAGATTCTGTGGCAGCCAGTGGTAGTGTACAGAGCCTTAAAATCACATCTCCATTGACTTTGTAGGAGCTGGGTAGCGTTCGGAAGATGAGACCAGTCAATAGACGGTGTGCAGAGCCGCTGGGTTTTAGTTCCATACACTCTGTAATTACTGCTCCTGTGGGAGCTTATAGCTGTTGTATTGCTAAGTTTAGGACCCCCAACATGTCATCTTATTCTAAGGAAAATTAAACCCTTTCATGACCTTTCCAATTTTCGTTTTGGGTTTTCGCTTTTGTTTTTCCTCCACTGATTCCTAGAGCCATTTTTCTGTCCCCATGGCTATATGTGAGCTTGTTTTTTTTGCATGAAGACATGTACTTTTGAATGATCATATTACTTTTATCATGTGATCCCCTAGAAAGTGGGGGGGAAAATCCAAATTCATTTAAATGGCAAAAAAAAGTGCAAATTGTTTTTTGGGGATGGGGTTTATTCACCATATTCACTATATGGAAAAACTGACCTGACAATATGATTCTCCTGGTCAGTAGGACAACTCAATTTTTTTTTATTTAAGTGGTGAAAAAATATTTGCAACTTTTCAAGGAAAAACTTTTTTTGTGCTTATGTCACTATTTTCCCAAAATCGTAACGCTTTCATTTTTTAAGATATGGGGCTGTGATAGGGCTTTCTTTTTGCACCATGAATTGACTTTTTTATTGATACCATTTTGAGGTACATACAATAATTTCATCACCTCTTATTTCCATGCGGCGGTGGTGGCAAAAAAAAAAAAAGAATTTTGGACTTTTGTTTTTTTTTTCCTCTCTATTGGTATGCCGCCGCACTATGTCCCAGAACACAGCTAAATACTTTCGGGACATAGTGCGGTGGTGCATGCACACTAATTCTTTTTGGTTTTGCCCGCAGTTGGGCAAAGCATACTGCACGTACGTAGGAAACCAACTCACATTCAAGAAAATAGTGCTGCCAGCGGGAAAGGAAGGAGTCAATGAAACAACAGAAAACATCGCCCATCGCACTGAACACAGGAGCTTTTAACCCCTTGAAGTTTCCAAAGAAACACAGCAAATAGAAGTGGCCCTGCCATTCTTTGAGCGGCTTCCACTTTGAAGCCACACTAGTTTATTGAAGAGGATTTAAAAAAAAAAGGATTGAAGCATCTTTCACCGAAAAACCCTGCAGTGTTAACAGACAACTAGAAGACAATTGTGTGCACATATCCTACAAATGCCCATAACATTTTTAAGAGTAATTGAGGCCCATTATAAAACCTTGCTAATATCTGCAGGTTCGGCCAATATTCCAATATGTAAGAGTGCCTATGACTGATTGTCAGGGGGCGGAGGGATAAGTATCCAGGATTAGAGATGTGTGAATTTGATAGGGTCAGGGCTTATTTGGCAAGCTAGAGTGCTTACTGAATAAGATACAGGGGGAACCCAGCTTTCTGGATCGCTCTGACTGATCAGCTGTTTGGCTCCACAGCGGCATGTGTTGTGGCTGTGAGAAAGCCACATGCATGGTGAGCTCAACAAACAGGCTCACCATGCATATGTTGTGACTGTCACACAGCTGCGACACATGCAGCTGTGGAGCCGAACAGCTGATCAGCCGGAGTGATTCAGGAAGCCGGGTTTCCTCTGCAGCTTATTCGGTAAACACTATAGCTTGCCGAATAAGCCCTAACCAGATCAAATTCGCTCATCTCTATCCAGGATATCTAATTTCATGCTGCAGAATAATGTTTTTTTCTTAGTGATATTAATGGCCGCAAGTGATGTCTAGAAGTTTTTTTCTCACAGAGAACACAGAAGTGCTTGGCCGAGTGAGTGGTCCGGTGTATGGGAGAGTTGGGTAATATAGCACCCATCCAAATAATTGGACAGCTGCTTACAGTGTTTGGGGCTTTAAATCACATACTTATTGTTAGGGTTGGTGGAACGCAACAAATAAAATATAATAGTAAGGTGCGTTCGCAACTCAGGGTCCACCGTGCAGAGATGGAACCTGCTGCTAAGCAATGGCGGAGCAAGATGGCAAGTGAGCACCGAAAATGCACAGGTTAACTGTCTCCCGGTGTGAACAGCGGTGAACTCTGTTACACCAAAGAGCCGAAGCAACAACATAAAAGGATGCAGTTTCCTGTTAACTGACACAGGGCACAGCAGATTTGGTGTGAGTGAAGTCTCTAGGCTCAGCCCCAAGAACGCTGGGGTTAGAGCCTGACCGGACTCACAATGCGCACAGCATAGCACAAGCGATGCCACTACTTGGCAATAACTCTAACTCATGTCTCACTAGACCACATGCACAACCAGAGGGAAGGGAATCATTAGGATCTTTCACCAGAGTCATTCATACATGCACACACATCACATGTCATGGTCTATACTAGCGCATGGCCATGTGGCCGTGAGATCCTTTTATAAATCCCAGTCTGCCAGGACCTTGCTAGTAGAGCAATCCAGACTCACTTGAGGACCTGAGCACCTTATTACTGACCACCAATGAGTGGTCATCTCACGAGCATGCTCAGAAGGGCAAATCCTGGACTACTCGCAGCTGTCTAATGCTGGTTACTGTAGCTGAATCTGGAGAGGCAGCAGCAACCAAATGCACAGCTTGAGTCTGAGCAAGATGCAGAGACCAATGTCTCTGCTGAGCTGGATCCACTGTGGCCGAGACGAATGGGAGACCGCAGGAGAAGACATGGCTTGGGATTCCTCCTGTGCAGAGGGGAAATCCCAATGCCAAACATTACCCCCCCTCTTAGCGCCCCCCTCCTTGGGCCTTGCCACGCTGGAAAGCCGCAATAAGCTGAGGGGCCTGAATGTGATCAATATGCTCCCAGGTCCTGTCGTCAAGCCCATGACCCTTCCAGTCCACCAAATAACATTTTTTGCTGCACACCACCTTAGAGCCGACAATGGCGTTCACCTCAAAATTGTCCGCGAATGTGCCCGACGTCCCGGCAGATGACTCTGAAAAAAGGACATGTGAACGAATTTCAAAAGGGAAACATGGAAGGTGTCGGTGATACCCAGGCGCGGAGGAAGGGACAGGTGATACACCACAGGATTTACCTGCTCTAGGACTTTGAAAGGACCTAGGTAGCGGGGAGCAAACTTAGTGGACTCAACATGCAGCCTGATGTTACGGGCAGAGAGCCACACTAAGCTGCCAGGAGCAAAGGTCAGAGCGGAACGCTGATGCACATCAGCAGAGACACTCATTCTCTCCTTAGAGGCCCGGATGGTACCCTGCATGCGGTCCCAAATGTGATGGGCCTCCACCACCCAGTCTGCTACCCTAGAGTCGGTGGACGACATAGGCACCGGAACACGCGGATCCTAGCCGTGATTGAGGAGCAAAGGAGTCTGCCCTGTGGAATCAACAATGGCATTGTTAAGCTCAAATTCCGCCCATGGTAGTAAGGATGCCCAGTCATCCTGCCTGGGGGAGAAAAAGGTCACAGATACGTGACCAGGGTCTGGTTGGCCCTCTCTACCAACCCGTTCGTCTCAGGATGATAAGCTGAAGAGAGATTTAACTCAATACTGAGCAGACGACAAAGTTCTCTCCAGAAGTGAACTGCGGACCCCGGTCACTAACAATTTTGTCAGGCATACCGTGCAGGCGAAAGATGTGCTTAATAAAAAGCACCACCAAAGCCCATGCTGATGGTACCCTCGGAAAAGGCACCAAGTGCACCATTTTGGAGAAATGGTCGGTGACTACCCAAATAACTGTATTGTTACGGGATTTGGGTAAACCCACAACAAAATCCATCCTGACCATCTCCCAGGGCCTATCTGCCACTGGCAGGGTATACAATAAGGTCGCAGGCCTCTGCTGGGGAGACTAATTTTTGGCGCAGGAGACACACGCCTGAATGTAGTCCCTAACGTAATGCACCATATCCGGCCACCGATATGACCTCACCAGGAGCTCAGATGTGCTTTTGGTCCTGAAATGTCTACCCACCCTAGACGAATGAGCCCAGGAGAGAACCTCCGGTCGCAGATTAGGTGGAACTAAATTCTTGCCCGGAGGCACAGACTCCAGCGAAACTAGGGCTATGGATCTCAAGCTCTCCGGCGCCTAACACTTATTAAGCTGCGTATATGGACTCATTTAGACAGCTGTATTTTCAGTCTTTGTGTTGTCCATGCGTGCAATGGACTGCACACTGTCCCAATAAAGATGTAGTATCAACTCAATTAAGTTAAAGATTACTACATTAATACATCACCAAAACTACAATCAATACACAGATATATTACAAGAACCACCATCAGTATATTACCCCATCACTAGAAACATCAGTAGTACATGTCTACAGCACCACACCCATCAGTATATATCAAAATCACCAGAGCCTTCAATAAGACATTGATTCACTAACAGAATTATCATCGGCACAAGACTACGGCACCAGAACCATCATGAGTATTTGAATACAAATCCATACATAGTATAACGATCAATTGCAATGTCAGGTCAGCACTCGGAATGTACAATTTATCACGTGAAACTGCAACTCCCAGTAAGTTCTTACAGAGGTTGTCAGCACAGAACGACTGTTCAAATCAAGCACAGGCACTACTCTTTGCTTCACGACAGAGCCAATCATTGAAATACACGTTCCTAACTGCTTGGTTTCCATTCATCTCAACCCTTCTCTGCCTCTATGAAGCCAGAAACGTCAATCAAATAGAGGGGGATGTAGAGATAGAGTGGAAACAAGCAGGTGGGAAGGTGTGTTTAAGTGATTGGCCAGGTTGTGAAGAACCGATTGATGAGACTAAAGGTACCATCACACTTTAGCGACGCTGCAGCGATACCGACAGCGATCCGGATCGCTGCAGCGTCGCTGTTTGGTCGCTGAAGAGCTGTCACACAGACCGCTCTCCAGCGACCAACGATCCCGAGGTCCCCGGTAACCAGGGTAAACATCGGGTTACTAAGCACAGGGCCGCGCTTAGTAACCCGATGTTTACCCTGGTTACCATAGTTAAAGTAAAAAAAACAAACGCTACATACTTACCTACCGCTGTCTGTCCCCGGCGCTGGGCTTCTCTGCTCTGGCTGTGAGCGCCGGGCAGCCGGAAAGCAGAGCACAGCGGTGACGTCACCGCTCTGCTTTCCGGCCGCTGTGCTCACAGCCAGAGCAGAGAAGCCCAGCGCCGGGGACAGACAGCGGTAGGTAAGTATGTAGCGTTTGTTTTTTTCACTTTAACGATGGTAACCAGGGTAAACATCGGGTTACTAAGCGCGGCCCTGCGCTTAGTAACCTGATGTTTACCCTGGTTACCAGCGAAGACATCGCTGAATCGGCGTCACACACGCCGATTCAGCGATGTCAGCGGGACCTCAACGATCAAAAAATGGCCCAGGCCATTCCGACACGACCAGCGATCTCACAGCAGGGGCCTGGTCGCTGGTACGTGTCACACATAGCGAGATCGCTACTGAGATCGCTGTTGCGTCACAAAACTTGTGACTCAGCAGCGATCTCGCTAGCGATCTCGCTGTGTGTGACGGGGCCTTAAACAGTCATCTCATCTTGTGCCGATATAATCCCTTTAACAATGTTAAGAAGATTATGGGAGTAGGTGATAGAAATGGGATTGCAGGGTGCCATTGGGTTGTCTTCTGCTGAAGACTCCTGTGCCTGTCATGTGTGTACTCGTGTAAAAGCTGACGGTCATAGGAAGCTGTGAAAAAGTGCTTTTTTATGTTCATCACCATAACACCAAAAAAAAAAAAAAATGTAATAAGAGATTGAAACATTGTATCTACTCAAATTTTCAAAAAAGGAAAAACCAGTGGAATGCTTTTTGCACACTTATTTTTCCCCCATATCACATTATAAAATGGATGGTCCCATTCAAAAGTACAACTAGTCTTGTACAAACAAACCAACCCTTTACATAGATGAGTCAAAGGGTAAAATAAAAGTTATAGCTATTGGAATGGAATAATGGGAGAAAAAAAAACACCTAGTCAGGAAGGAGTTTTAAAACGAGCAGCAAATATTTTACCTCACAAATAAGAATCAGCTGTGCTCCCATGCTGTCCTGTCTGTATACACTTTAGCTTCCTCCCCTGCCCAGGAGCTGTGGTATGATCAGACCATGTCCCTGTACGGTCAGACACGGCCATTACACAGTACACAGCAGGGGCACATTTATAAGATTATCTCAGCACAGGAACATTTTTTTTCCTTTAAAAACATCCTATTGTGGAGATTATTTTTATTCAATGATCTGTTGATTAAATTGTTCTTTGTTTGTGGGAAAACCTCTTTAACTTTTGGAACATATGGTATGTCCATTGATACTAAGAATACAGGCACAAGTTTCGGACCTGAAAAAAAATCCCCCAATGGTTCAAAACACCTCTCAGAAGTGCACAGCTCAGGATCCAGCACTATGTCTTTCTAATTCATCCGCTCTGCACCGTGTGTACGCTCTCCTAAGCTGCTTATTCTAAGGCCATGTTCACACGTTCCTGATTTCCCTGCTGTTTTTTCTGCACTAAAAACCGCAGCTCTTGGCAGAAAATGCAGGTACGTTTTTTGGTGTGTTTTTGGTGCGTTTTTTGATGCGTTTTTTGATGCGTTTTTTGATGTGGTTTTTAGTGCGGCTTTTTATGCAGTTTTCTCTGCAGAGTCTGTGTGTTTTCTAGGAAGTTTTTTTAGGGTTAAAAGGCTGAAAATACCCTAACCCTACCCCTAACCCTAACCCTAACCCTACCCCTAACCCTACCCCTAACCCTACCCCTACCCCTACCCCTAACCCTACCCCTAAACCTACCTCTAACCCTACCCCTAACCCTAACCCTAACCCTATCCCTAACCCTAGTTCTAACTGTAGTGGGGGAAAAAAATAAAATAAATTCTTTATTTTATTATTGTTACTACCTATGGGGGTGATAAAGGGGGGGGGGGTCATTTACCCTTTTTTTTATTTTGATCACTGTGAGGTTATCGCAGTGATCAAAATGTGCCTGGAACGAATCTGCCGGCCGGCAGATTCGGCGGGCGCACTGCGTATGCGCCCGCCATTTTGGAAGATGGCGGCGCCCAGGGAGAAGACAGCCGGACGGACACCGGGAGGCCCGGAAAGTATAAGGGGGGGAGATGAGGGCACGGGGGGGCGTCAGAGCATGGGGGGGTGGCATCGGAGCATGGGGGGGTGGGATTGGGGCACGGGGGGGCAGCCACACTCCGCCCACGCACTTCCTGCTGCAGCAGTTCTGCACCACAAACCGCAGAAAACCCGCAGACATTTTTTTCGTCTGCGGGTTTTACTGCGGGTTTGACCTCACAATGGAGGTCAATGGGTGCAGAACCGCTGCAGTTCCGCAAAAAGAAGTGACATGGTACTTCTTTTTTACCGCAGCTATTCAGCGCGGCTTTTTTAGTTAATTTCCGCATCATGTGCACAGCGGTTCCTGTTTTCCATAGGGTACATTGTACTGTACCCTGCATGGAAAACAGCTGCGGACCCGCAGCGGCAAAATCGCGGCGGTTCCGCAGTTAAAAACACACTGTGTGAACATGGCCTAAGAGGTATTTTGAATGGATGCTTGAGGTCTGCAAAGAATTAATGGTCCTAAAAGATTATCATTTTATCAAAACAGTCTGTCAATTACCTGATGAACGAGCAAAATATTTGTCAGGTGCGATGATTTTTAAACTTACTTCTTGTGAGTCTAGTTATTATAAAAACACCCACATACTAAGCAATTATAATTAAATAAAGTTAAAGTGTAACTACAGAAAAAAAGAGCCATTTACCACACATCCAATTATCATACATTAATATATTGAAGGTAAACAAGAATTTACAAAACTAAACATGCGTTTCTTAGTTTGACACTCTGATCTGACTGTATGAAGCTCACTGCTACGTCACAGCGAACATCTCAGTGGTTCCTTGAAATAACAAGTGTGACAACAAGCGCCAACCACCACCAAAGCACCAGCAGGAGAGATGTGGTGAGGACGGCACATCATCACAGTAAGGTCGGGGTCACACTTGAGAGTGCAATGCGAGAAACTCGCCTCAATACCTGGCACTGCCGCTGGCACTCAGGACCGGAGTGCGAGGCTGCATGTATTTCTATGCAGCTGAACACTCCTGTCCTGATTGTCAGGTATTGAGGTGCAAGTTCTTGCATTGCACTCGCAAGAGTGACCCTAGCCCAACACCAAGTATTGGAGACTAAAAAAAAATACCTCACCTTCCACATGTTCTCAGCCTATGAGCTGAAAGCAAAAATAGGTGGCACCCCTTAATGCAGTTTCCTGCTATTTAAAAGCACCTGGATCAGATGCGAGGAGTGCTGGTCTAAGTAAAACAATAAAGAGAGGGGACAGCATACAATAAGCTGTAACTGTAGAAAAAACACACAGGCCACACATTCAAAAATCTCACAATGATCTATTCCCACTAAGCAAAAATGTTCAAAAATGAACATGAGGTTCTTAGTTCAACATTCTGATCAGACGTCCACTCACCTTCCATATGTTCTCTGACTGTGAATTGAGAGGAAAGCAAAAGATAAAAAAAGAAGGAACAGTATGAAATATGCCATAATTGTAGAAAAAAAGACAATAGCTTTCTGCATACTGTACCTTTTCCTTTTTTTTTGCTTTGTTTAGGCCAGCTTTCCTACTGTCTGACCAATGTTTTTTATCAGAAAAAAATTGTAAAATTATTTTAAAAAAATCACAAATTAAAGAATGAAAAAAAATATTATGCATACAAATGTATATGTATGTAAAAGCAAAAATAAAAAGTACACGTATATTTGGTATCACCACATACAGAACGACCAGATCTATAAACCTATCACACTAGATAAGCCCTTCAGTGAACACCATAATTGAAAATTCATTAAAAATGAGGGAAAAACTATGCTTTATCATCACACAGCTAAAAAAGTGGAATAAAACAAGGTCAAAAAGTCAGATGTAAAAAAAAAAAAATTATGACTGAAAACACAATCTTGTCCCACAAAATACAAGCCCCCACTCAGCATAGTCAGTGGAGAAATAAATGAGCAATTCCTCTCAGAATATAGGCAAAGGTCCCCTGACGAAGGCTGAGTGCCAAAATGCGCGTTGGGGAGGACACCATTGTGGTGCCCAGGATTCTCATTATCACTGAAAGTCATTTTCAATGTGACTATCATACTCTCACTATTATTTTTGTGTGTCTCTACATGCTCTTTCCTATTGGCCACAATAGATATCTGGTTTACACATATCATATATACATATTCTTGGTCACAGTTTGTGCTCTACACTTTTTGGTACATTTTCCTATTGTTATTATTATTTCTGTGTACCTACACTTTTTAATCTCCGGTTTTTCAATGCACAAGTTTTTTATTGCACAAGTATTTTTTTACTTATTTATTTACTTATATTGTGCAGTAGTGTGGTCTACAATTTTTATTGCCTTGTTTCATTACCCTGTCAATCTTGTTACCCAGCTACACTAGTTTCTACGCTTCTTGGTTTGCGTCTTTGTTCATATATAATTTTACTTCCTTTTATCACTGATATTTTTCTGTTTTTGTACCTGCTTTACATAATAAATTTGTATATTCTTATTATAATATACTGGACTTTATGGTCGGCCCTCCTTTCCTGCGTCTTTTGGTTTATACAAAAAAGTCAGCACAGTTTGTTATTTAAAAGACTGTTTGTTGCCATCATCTACCATCTGCTGACCCATTGCCAGGTCATTTGGACACTAGTGAAGGTCTAATGCAGTTGTAGAATACCTCACAGTGTTTCACATGTTTTTATGAGCAATTGGAGAATTGCAAGGTTTGTAGTTTGGTTATCTCTTTTGCCTTGTGACATGGTGCTCCCCATTATGCCAAAAAAAGAATTGCTCAATACCAAGTTGCTCCTGGATAATTTGTAGAAATTACTCTCAGAGGATTTTAGATACTGTTCTGTATTCATGGCAGTATTCTTGGTCAACATTGTGAGTAAGCCCAATTCATTTGATAAAAATCAACACCTCACATTAATTCTTTCATGATGCTTTACTGTTGACTTGACACAGGGCTCATGGCAGTGCTCACCTTTTGCTATCCAAACAATCATTCTTCCTGATGCCCCAAACAGTCTGAATGGGGCTTTAGTGGAGGAAATAACTATACCCCAGCCCCATCCAGTCCAATCCTTGTGCTTTCTGCAGAATATCAGTCTGTCTTTGAAGTTTTTCATGGAGAGGTGTTGCATTTTTGCTGCCATTCCTGGCACCAGGCCAGCCTGCAAAAATATTTGCCTCATTGTGTCTGCAGATGCACTGAATCCTGCCTGCTGCCACTCCTATGCAAGCTCTGCATTGGTGAGGAATTGATATCATAGCTGAATCCTCCTCAAAACTTTTGGTTATGACAGCAGAGTGAGCGGGACCGATACATATTAAATGAATGAGTAGGCCATAGAAGTGTGAAAGGTTGGCACAAGGGGTAACATTTCTCCTCGCAGAGTGAAATGTGAAGCCAACATGCTGAGGTGAGGATACTTTTAAGCCGCAATGCTACTGTGAGAAATATGGAAATTTTCTGTTCAGAGAGGAAGAGGACTAAAGGCCCCTTCACATTGAGCGACGCTGCAGCGATACCGACAACGATCCGGATCGCTGCAGCGTCGCTGTTTGGTCGCTGGAGAGCTGTCACACAGACCGCTCTCCAGCGACCAACGATGCCGGTAACCAGGGTAAACATCGGGTAACTAAGCGCAGGGCCGCGCTTAGTAACCCGATGTTTACCCTGGTTACCATGCTAAAAGTAAAAAAAAACAAACACTAGATACTTACCTACAGCCGTCTGTCCTCCAGCGCTGCGCTCTGCTTCTCTGCACTCCTCCTGTACTGTCTGGGAGCCGGAAAGCAGAGCGGTGACGTCACCGCTCTGCTTTCCGGCTCACAGCCAGTACAGGAGGAGTGCAGAGCACAGCGCTGGAGGACAGACAGCTGTAGGTAAGTATCTAGTGTTTGTTTTTTTTTACTTTTAGCATGGTAACCAGGGTAAACATCGGGTTACTAAGCGCGGCCCTGCGCTTAGTTACCCGATGTTTACCCTGGTTACCAGTGAAGACATCGCTGGATCGGTGTCACACACGCCGATCCAGCGATGTCTTCAGGGAGTCCAGCGACGAAATAAAGTTCTGGACTTTATTCAGCGACCAACGATCTCCCAGCAGGGGCCTGATCGTTGGTCGCTGTCACACATAACGATTTCATTAACGATATCGTTGCTACGTCACAAATAGCAACGATATCGTTAACAATATCGTTATGTGTGAAGGTACCTTAAGACTCTAATGCCACCTATAGGAAGTAGCAATCCTAACAGTCAATATTGACTCTCTAGCAAGCCTTTTCACCTGACTTAGGATAAAAGTCAAAACTTTAATTTGCAGACACTGTGTTTCAGGGTAATGCCCCTCATCAGTGTAAGTGTGAGATCTGGTTTGGCTGGGTGAGAGACGTCTGATCAGGATCCAAAGGGTAATGTTTCTCTTTGCTGAGAGTGACATGTTAAGCTTGACATGCTGAGGTGATGAGACTTTTAAGCTTTAATGCTCCTCTGGAAAATATGCAAATTGTCTCTTCAGACAGGAAGAGGACTAGAACTCTAGTGCCACTTATAGAAAGTAGAAAACCTAAAAGTCAATATTGACTCTCTAACAAGCCTTGTCATATGACTTAGTCACAATTTGCACTGACGAGGGGCAGTACCCCAAAATACAGTGTCTGCAAATTGAGATTTTAGTTTTGTCTTTTATACTTAGTCCAAATGATCTGTGGTCTGTGAGTTGGAAGGATGTGAATGGAGTGGAATGCCAGCTGTTTTAAACAGCAGACATATGTCCTTACCTTATGCACCTGGAGTTGGCTCTGATCACAGCAGTTTAACTTCTTAGATTCTGTAGTGAAGAGTGACAAAGCTGTCTAAGTGGTTAGATGGGAAGGCAGCCTCTTGGAGAATGTTTTTTACTGGACCTCTAAGTTTGTATATACCTATCTGCCCCTGAGAGAATCTGCAGTCATGAAATTCTCACTGACTTTTTCTGAGTAAAGCACGTTCTGAACTGTCATATGTGTATTTCTGCATTCCTTCCATCATCCCTGAATGGGGAAGCCACACTATCAGTAAGGGCAATTGTATCCTACATTCTTAAAAAGGCACACCATCACCAAACAATCTCTTTCATGTGTGACATCTGGGACCTTTGCCCAATTGCAATATAAGCTTTATGTAACATTTTCTACCAAACTGCTGCTCAAATTTTGCTGCTTAGTTGGATATTTGATATTACTTTAGCAGCCATTACCCATAGTTACTATAAAGAGCCCTGATACATTACAGCCCAACCAGGTTGATAGATATCACTATTTAGATCCACTTTTAACGTATTAATATTTAATATTTTAATGTAATTTGATCGGATTTAGAAATGAAAACAAAAAATGCTCCAAATTGTTAGTTCTTTGTAAAACTGCTGAAATCAACAAATACAGTACAACCATACAAATTTGCTCACAAAGGAAGCCTCAACAATAATGTTGTGTATTGCTTAACCCCTTTCTGACATCGGATGTACTATCCCGTCAAGGTGGTATGGGCCTGTATGACCACCGACGGGATAGTACGTCATTACCGATCAGCCGCGCTCACGGGGGAGCGTGGCCGATCAGGGCCGGGTGTCAGCTGACTATCGCAGCTGACATCCGGCACTATGTGCCAGGAGTGGTCACGGACCGCTCCTGGCACATTAACCCCTGGCACACTGCGATCAAAGATGATCGCAGTGTTCCAGCGGTATAGGGAAGCATCGCGCAGTGAGGGGGCTCCCTGCGTGCTTCCCTGAGACCCTCGGAGCAACGTGATGTCATCACGAGGCTCCGAGGGTCTTTTACCTCCTCCCTGCAGGCCCAGATCCAAAATGGCCACGGGGGCCTTCTGGGTCTTGCAGGGCGGTGGCTTCCAAGCGCCTGCTCAGTGCAGGCACTGGGAAGCCTCCCTGCTGTGCCTGTCAGATCGCTGATCTGACACAGTGCATTGCAAAGTGTCAGATCAGCGATCTGACCCTATATAGTCATGTCCCCCCCTGGGACAACGTATAAAAGTAAAAAAAAATTTTTTAAAGTGTAAAAAAAAAATTCCCAAATAAAGAAAAAAAAAATATATATATATATATTGTTCCAATAAATTTATTTCTTTATCTAAATAAAAACAAAACAAAACAATAAAAGTACACATATTTAGCATCACCGCTTCTGTAACGACCCAACCTATAAAAACTGTCCCCTAGTTAACCCCTTCAGTGATCACCGTAAAAAAACAATAAAAAACAACGCTTTATTATACCACCAAACAAAAAGTGGAATAACACGCGATCAAAAAGATGGATATAAATAACCATGGTACCACTGAAAACGTCACCTTGTCCCGCAAAAAATGAGCTGCCATACAGTGTCATCAACGAAAAAATAAAAAAGTTAGAGTCCTCAGAATAAAGTGATGCAAAAATAATATTTTACATATAAAATAGTTTTTATCGTATAAAGCCCCAACACATAAAAAATGATATAAATGAGGTATCGTTGTAATCATGCTTTATCAGTTTTACCAAACTTGGAAAGGTATAATCGCCCCCCCAAATGAAATTCTTGAATAGCTGGTATTTGTTAATTCAACGTCACAAAAATCGGAATAAAAAGCGATCAAAAAATGTCACATGCCAGAAAATGGTACCAATAAAAACATCAACTCGTCACGCAAAAAACAAGACCTCACAAGACTCTGTGGACCAAAATATGGAAAAATTATAGCTCTCACAATGTGGAGACGCAAAAACTATTTTATGCAATAAAATGCGTCTTTTAGTGTGTGACGGCTGCCAATCATAAAAATCCGCCAAAAAAAAACCCGCTATAAAAGTAAATCAAACCCCCCTTCATCACCTCCTTAGTTAGCGAAAAATAATAAAATTTAAAAAAATGTATTTATTTCCATTTTCCCATTAGGGTTAGGGTTGGGGCTAAAGTTAGGGTTAGGATTGGGGCAAAAGTTAGGGTTAGGGTTGGGGCTAAAGTTAGGGTTAGGGTTGGGGCTAAAGTAAGGGTTGGGGGTAGGGTTGGGGCTAAAGTTAGGGTTGGAGCTAAAGTTAGGGTTAGGGTTGGGGCTAGGGTTAGCATTAGGGTTGGGGCTAAAGATAAGGTTAGGGTTGGGGCTAAAGTTAGGGTTAGGGTTGGGGCTAAAGTTAGGGTTTGGATAACATTTATGGTGGGGATTAGGGTTAGGGGTGTGGTTAGGGTTAGGGTTGGGATTAGGGTTAGGGGTGTGTTTGGGTTATGGTTTCAGTTAGAATTGGGAGGTTTCCACTGTTTAGGCACATCAGGGGCTCCCCAAACGCGACATGGTGTCCGATCTCAATTCCAGCCAATGCTGCGTTGAAAAGGTAAAACAGTGCTCCTTCCCTTCTGAGCTTTCCCGTGCACACAAACAGGGGTTTACCCCAACATATGGGGTTTCAGCATACTCAGGACGAATTGGCAACAACTTTTAGGGTCCAATTTCTCCTGTTACCTTTGGGAAAATACAAAACCGGGGGCTGAAAAATAATTTTTGTGGAAAAATTTTTTTTTTATTTTCACGGCTCTGTGTTATAAACTGTAGTGAAACACTTGGGGGTTCAAAGTTTTCACAACGCATCTAGATAAGTTCCTTGGGGGTCTAGTTTCCAATATGGGGTCACTTGTGGGGTTTTTTACTATTTAGGTACATCAGGGGCTCTGCAAATGCAACGTGACGCCTGCAGACCAATCCATCTAAGTCTGCATTCCAAACGGCACGCCTTCCCTTCCGAGCTCTGCCATGCACACAAATGGTGGTTCCCCCATATATGGGGTATCGGCATACTCAGGACAAATTGAACAGCAACTTTTGGGGTCCAATTTCTCCTGTTACCCTTGAGAAAATACAAAACTGGGGGCTAAAAAATAATTTTTGTGGAAAAAAAAAGAATTTTTATTTTCACAGCTCTGCGTTATAAACTGTAGTGTAACACTTGGGGGTTAAAAGTTTTCATAACACATCTAGATAAGTTCCTTAGGGGGTCTTCTTTCCAAAATGGTGTCACTTGTGGGGGGTTTCAATGGTTAGGCACATCAGGGGCTCACCGAACGCGACATGGTGTCCCATCTCAATTCCAGTCAATTTTGCATTGAAAAGTCAAATGGCGCTCCTTCCCTTCCGAGCTCTGCCATGCGCCCAAACAGTGGTTTATCCCCACATATGGGTTATCAGGGTACTTAGGACAAATTGTACAACAACTTTTAGGGTCCAGTTTCTTCTGTTACTCTTAGGAAAATAAAAAATTGGGGGAGAAAAAAATTTTTGTGAAAAAAATATGATTTCTTTGTTTTTACGGCTCTACATTATTAACTTCTGTAAAGCACTTGGTGGGTCAAAGTGCTCACCACACATCTAGATAAGTTACTTACAGGGTCTCCTTTCCAAAATGGTGCCTCTTGTGGGGGTTTCAATGTTTAGGCACATCAGGGGCTCTCCAAACGCGACATGGCATTCCATCTCAATTGCAGTCAATTTTGCATTGAAAAGTCAAATGGCGCTCCTTCCCTTCCGAGCTCTGCCATGCACCCAAACAGTGGTTTACCCCCACATATAGGCTATCAGCATACCAAGGACAAATTGGGCAACAACTTTTGGAGTCCAACTTCTCCCGTTACCCTTGGTAAAATAAAACAAATTGGAGCTGAATTGAATTTTTTGTGAAAAAAATTGAAATGTTCATTTTTTTTTAAACATTCCAAATATTCCTGTGAAACACCTGAAGGGTTAATAAACTTCTTGAATGTGATTTTGAGTACCTTGAGATGTGCAATTTTTACAATGGTATCACACTTGGGTATTTTCTATCATATAGACCCCTCAAAGTGACTTCAAATGTGATGTGGTCCCTAAAAAAAATGGTATTGTAAAAATTAGAAATTGCTGGTCAAATTTTAACCCTTATAATTCCCTAACCCAAAAAAAGTTTGGTTCCAAAATTGTGCTGATGTAAAGTAGACATGTGGAAAATGTTACTTATTAAACATTTTGTGTGACATATCTCTGTGATTTAAGGGCATACAAACTCAAAGATGGAAAATTGCAAAATTTTCTAAATTTTTGCCAAATTTCCATTTTTTTTTGACAAGTAAACACAGGTAATATCAAAGAAATTTTACCACTGTTATGAAGTACAATATATAAAGGCACGGATGATTGACCTCGTGGAGACCAAAACATCCAACACCACGGAGACACCGCCATGTCTCCGCGGTGTTGGATGTTTTGGTCTCCACGAGGTCAATCATCCGTACCTATATAGACTTTCTACTAGGCACTGCTCCTGATAGCCAGTTTCCTACTCCACACTGATGAGGGGCAAAAACCCCGAAACAGCTGTCAGGAGTGAGGTTTTCTGGAGGAATCCAGACTCTTTTGCAGAGAATTCTGTTTTTTTTCTGTGGTAGTTTATACCGACAGCTTTGAAGATGAGTTATGTGAAGAACACCATCCGAGTGACGTTGGAGCCATCTATCCGGGCAAGGAACAGCGTGGTCTTTATCGTTCATGACCTTATTGAGGAAAAGGCTGGAGGAAAATGGGAGAACATCTATAGTATCAATGAGTTCCCTAATCAAGGTAACTACGATGTTACTTTTATGTCGGAGCATTATTGCCTGAATGTCTATGAGTGGTTTCGGAATCATGCCGGAGATCCCTGTTTTAAGGGAGTCAAATGTGAACCACTGTTTGGTCTTCAGGAAAGGCAGGTGACTATCACTGTCTATAACCCCTTTACTGAACCTGCATTGTTGGAGAGCTTTCTCTCACAGTACTGTGACTTTGTTTCAAAGGGAGAGAAGCAAGTGAACTGCTTAGGAATTTTCAATTGTCGATACAAGTATCGTGTAAGGTTCAGAAGAGATCCTGGCAGTGTGGGTGGGTTCAGACACCCTCCGGCGAACTTCTCTGTGGCAGGGCATAGGGGTTTCCTCACGTACCCTGGGCAGCCTCTGTTTTGC
This sequence comes from Ranitomeya imitator, assembly GCF_032444005.1. Classification (NCBI taxonomy): domain Eukaryota; kingdom Metazoa; phylum Chordata; class Amphibia; order Anura; family Dendrobatidae; genus Ranitomeya; species Ranitomeya imitator. Next base: position 240,178,370 of record NC_091286.1, read on the forward strand.
AGGAGATGTTTCTCTTTTGGACATGTCCAGGCAGACTGCCAGAAGGGGCAGTGTTGCCGAAACTGCAAGAAGGAGGGGCATATGGCTGGTGATTGCCCGATGGCTAAGACCTGTGACGTGTGTGGTAGTAGTGACCACATGTATAAGGATTGTCCACGGAGGGCGCCTAGACGCTCAGAGAGTGAATGGAGAGAGGAGGAGGAGAGAAGGAGGAGGTTGGCGATTATCAGAAAGGAATCTGAAAGAATGGAGAGAGAGGAAAGGAGGGAGAGGGAGAGGGAAAGACGCTCTGTGACTCCAGATGACATTGTGCTAGCACCCCGTGGTGCTATGAGTGATGCACAGAAGGAAGATAAGGAGTTTTGGTCGGCGGCAAAAAAAGTAGAGAAGGGGTTTAATAAGGAAGAAGATCAGGAAGAAGATGAGGAAGAAGATGATGACTCTACTGTGCCTGAGATGTTTTCTCTTGAGGAAGCAATGGATGCAACGGAGGAAAACGTGCGCATTTCTGAAGCTGAGAGCCCTGTGCACCCCTCAGATCCTCAGAATATTGGAGGGCTTTCTTCAGATGAGGACAGGGGTGGGAATGAGTGTCAGAGGGAGGAGGATGGGGAAAGTGATGAGGCATGCAGTAGTATGCCTAAGAGGAAAATTGGGCCAGCTAAAAAAAATGGAGTGAGCATGAAGGGGTTAGTGGTTCAGAGACTTGCTGTTCAGTCCGAATGGCAGAGGAGGACAATGGTGATACTGGGTAAAATGAAAGCTCAGTGGATCTGTTGTTTTTTTTTTTTTTCTCTCCTTTCTGTGAGTCTTGACCTTTGTCAAGGGCTTTTTGTGTAATGTGTGTAATTTTGTGGTAAGTTTTGCATTGTATTTTTGTTTTTGCAGTATGGGTTTTTCTATAGTTTCTCAAAATGTGAGAGTTTTTAAGAAAGCGAGGAGGAGAGCAGCAATTTTGGATTTTTTAGCTATGCAGAGTGCATCTATTTTTTGTTTGCAAGAATGTGGGATTGTGGATGGTGTGAAAGGGGATGAGTGGTCTTATGGTGCGTCTGTATGGTCTGGTAGTGCAAATAATAGAAATGATGGTGTGGGTATTTTACTTAAGGGGCAGGAGGTTGTTTTGAATAATTATTTGGTGGTGGAGGTGGGGAGGTGTATCTTAGCAAATTTTGAATATAAAAATTTTAAGTTTTGTGTTAGCAATATTTATGCACCAGTAGAAAAAAATGAGCGTAAGTTATTATTTGAAAAAGTGAAGCTTTTTGTTCCAGGAAGAGTGCTTGTGGTGATTGTGGGTGATATGAATTGTGATGTGGGGGGAGTGAATGTGGATGTGTCTGGAAAAGTTTTGCTGGAGTTAGTTACTGACTTTGATTTGAGTGATATGCAGCGTGTGTGTAAGGTTAACCCTTTGCTAGATACCTTTTTTTCTGATAGTGGAAGAGCACAGTCCAGGTTGGATTATTGTTTTATTTCTAAAAATATTATTCCTGTTGGATATAAGCAGGATGGGGTTGTTTTTTCGGACCATGTTTGTGTGTTGTGCCAGTTAGGTATTAATGTTAGTGGTGTGTTTGGAAAGGGTTTGTGGAAATTAAATGTGAAATTGTTGGAAAATGAAGCTGTGAGGAAGGAGTATGTGAGAAAGTATGAACAGTGGTGTAAAAGTAAGGAAAGTTTTGGGAATGTTTGTGAGTGGTGGGATTGGGTTAAGAGGCAGACAAAAAAGTTTTTTAAAAGTGTGGGGTATGAATTTGCAGCAATTAAGAGGGGAAAGTTTGTTAAGTTGAATGCCCGTTTATGTTTATTGTATAAATTGAGGGAAGGAGGAATGGAGGTGGAGGAGGGGATAAAAAAGGTTAAAAAAGAAATTAAAGAGTTTTTGGAGGAGAAAGGGAAGAGTATTATTTTTAGGGCAAAAATTTATAGAATGGAGCAAGATGAAAGGTGTTCGAGGTTTTTCTTTAAAAAGGTTTTTGGGAAAAAGCAGAGTATGGGTGATTTGAATGCAGTGGATGGAAGAGAGGTAAGTGGAGAGGATATGTGTGAACATGTGGTTAAGTTTTATGAGGAGCTGTATGCAGTGAAGTGGAGGGATGAGGCTTTGGAGGAGGATGTACTAAGTGTATTAGAAAATAAATTGAGTGAGATGGAGAGAGAGAGAGTGATGGGTGAGGTGCCAGGTGATGAGGTATGGAAGGTAATGAATAGCATGGCGTAAAATAAGACTCCAGGAGAGGATGGTCTTCCTATAGAGTTTCATAGGGTGATGTGGCATGTGATTGGTAAGGATTTTGTGGATGTGTGTGAGTATATGTGGTCTAGTATGGAGGTGGCTGAGAGTATGCGTGCAGGGATGGTTGTGTTAATACCTAAAAAAGGAGATTTGAAGAGTTTAAAAAATTGGAGACCGATAACGTTGTTGAATTGCGATTATAAGATCTATGCGAAAGTAATGGCGAATAGGATGCGTGATGTGATAGAGAGTGTGATTGGGGATGAACAGTGTTGTGCAGTGCCTGGGAGACGTATACATGAGTGTGTGTGTATGTTGAGAGATTATTTGTGGGACTGTATGAGTCGGAAGAAGAGTGTATTTGTTTTGAGTTTGGACTTTGAAAAGGTGTATGATCGGTTATCACATAGTTTTTTGTTCCGGGTATTATTGAGAATGGGGTTTCTGCCTGATTTTGTTCGGAGGGTCAGGAGCTTATATAAAGACATTTATAGTTGTGTTTTGATGAATGGTTCTGTGGGTAGAAGAGTGAATGTTTTTTCAGGTGTGCGACAAGGTTGTCCTTTGTCTCCTGTGGTTTTTATTTGTGCGATTGAACCGTTGCTTTGTATGTTGAGGAAAGATAAAGTGATTAGAGCTGTACAAGTGCCAGGAGGTGGAGGGAGGGAATGGAAGGTTAGTGTTTATATGGATGACGTGTGTGTGTTGTGTGATTCAGAGTATTCTGTGAGGCGGGTGAAGTTATTAGCGTCTATTTTTTGTGGTGCGTCAGCATTTAAGGTGAATTGGGAGAAGAGTGAGTGTAAGGTTTTTCGGGGAGGGGTTTGTTGTGAATTCTGTGGCAGAGCTCCCTCCTGTGGTCACAAGTGGTACTTCGGCTGATTCTCTCTGTGAGCTTCTGTTGGTGGAGGGAAGTGGTACTGCGGCTTCTGAGTTTCCTCCCTCAGGTGATCTGGTGAGATCGTTAGGTGCTTCTCTACTTAACTCCACCTAATGCTTTGATCCTGGCTTCCTGTCACTGTTCCAGTGTTGGACTTGATTTTCCCTGGATCATTCCTGTGGCCTGCTGCTCTGCATAGCTAAGTTCTTCTTTGCTATTTGTTTGCTATTTTTTCTGTCCAGCTTGTCTAATTTGTTGCTGGAAGCTCTGGGACGCAAAGGGTGTACTTCCGTGCCGTTAGTTCGGTACGGAGGGTCTTTTTGCCCCCTTTGCGTGGTTTTCTTTAGGGTTTTGTGTAGACCGCAAAGTTACCTTTTCTATCCTCGATCTGTTAAGAAAGTCGGGCCTCACTTTGCTGAATCTATTTCATCTCTACGTTTGTCTTTTCATCTTAACTCACAGTCATTATATGTGGGGGGCTGCCTTTTCCTTTGGGGTATTTCTCTGAGGCAAGGTAGGCTTATTTTCTATCTTCAGGCTAGTTAGTTTCTCAGGCTGTGCCGAGTTGCATAGGCAGAGTTAGGCGCAATCCACGGCTGCCTCTAGTGTTGTTTGGAGAGGATTAGGGATTGCGGTCTGCAGAGTTCCCACGTCTCAGAGCTCGTTCTATGATTTTGGGTTATTGTCAGATCACTGTATGTGCTCTGACCGCTATGTCCATTGTGGTACTGAATTGCCTTTCATAACAGGGGTTTTAAGCAAGGATGTAGGAGTGAATGAGGTGACAGGGTCTATTAAGGTTTTGGGTGTGAAATTTTCAGAGAGTTTGGATGGGAAAGAAAGTTGGGATGATGCGAAAGGAAAGGTTGAGCGGAAGTTATGTTTTTGGAAGATGAGAAGTCTTTCGTTTTTTGTAAAAATCTTAGTTATTAAAAGTGTGATTTTGCCTATTTTCTTATATATTGCAGTGGTCTTTCCGCCGGGGTATATGTGTATGAGAGGGTTAAATAGGATTCTGTTTGTGTTTTTTGTGGAATTCTAGAATGGAGAGGGCTAGGAGGGAGGTTTTGGTGAAACGCTTAGAAAAAGGTGGGATGGGTTTTCCAAACCTTGAGGTGTTTTTTGGTGTAAATATTGTGATTTTTGTGTTGAGGGTGATTAGGATGGATGGGAAGTTTTCTTGTCTGTGTAGGTTTTTGTTTGGGGCGTATTTATTTAGTTTGAGGTGGCGAGAGAGGGATCTGAGGTATCCGGTTGCTTTTGACGTGCCTAGATGGTATGTGTGGGTTTATAAATTTTTGGTGAAGTATGAGTTGTGTGATGTGGATGTTAGGTTGTTGAGTAATAAGAAGGCTGTGTATAGGATGATTGAATGTAGAGAGACAGAGTGTGGAATAAACATGGTTAGAGGGAATGATATAGAAAAAGTATGGAAGAAAGTGCAGTTGGATGGTATGACGAATAGGCAGAGTGAGATTGTGTGGCAGTCTTTGCATGGAGTGTAACCAGTTAGAGAATTTCAGAACAATCGTGGGTTGGGGAGAAGTGATATGTGTCCGAGAGGTGGATGTGGTGGAAGGGAAAGTGTAATACATGTGTTTTGGAATTGTCATTATGCTAGGGAGGTGATTGGAAGAATGGGACCGTTGTGTAATGAATTGTGTGGTGTGAGCTTGTTATCATTCGAGTTGTTCATGTTTGGCTTGGGAATGTGTGATGGAGTGAAGGAGAGAGTGTTGTGGTTAATAGTTGCATGTATAAAGGAAGTATTATGGGATGTGAGGAATGTGTATGTTTTTAAGAGAAAGGAAATTGTAGTAAAGAATAGTCTAAAAGTGATTTTGGGGAAGATGTATGTGTGTTTTCTATGGGATAAAAGAAGAAGGGGGGAGGTGGATGCCGAAGGGATTTGGAAGTTGAAGAAGTGGAGATACCTTGTAAATATGTCTTGACTTGTTTTTTCTGATGTTGTAGTAAACTGAAATTTTCCGATGATGATGGGAACAGCTTTTGTGTTTTGGATTTGACGCAGCTGTTTGGGATTTTTCTTTGGTCTTGGATTTCTGGACCGTGGATTTTCCCATCTGAGGGGAAAAACAAAAAAAGAAACAGCTGTCTGTGGATGGATACCATGCTTGGCATAGGTGGTTTTCCTTTATTGGATGTTTTCCTTTATTGGATGCTGCCCTTCCCTTGGTTGTTCCTTCCCGGGGAAAGGCCTGGCTATTCACTGTCTGCGTTGAGAAACACGTGGTGGTGTCTCCGCAGCTCCTCTACATGCATTTGCATATTTGGGGGCAGTATTCTGGATCACTGTGTTGAGAAACACGTGATGGTGTCTCCGCGGTGTTGGATGTTTTGGTCTCCACGAAGTCAATCATCCATGCCTTTTTAGACTTTCTACTAGGCACTGCTCCTGATAGCCAGTTTCCTACTCCACACTGATGGGGGGCAAAACCCCCGAAACAGCTGTCTGTGGATGGATACCATGCTTGGCATAGGTGGTTTTCCTTTACTGGATGTTTTCCTTTATTGGATGCTGCCCTTCCCTTGGTTGTTCCTTCCCGGGGAAAGGCCTGGCTATTCACTGCCTGCGTTGAGAAACACGTGATGGTGTCTCCGCAGCTCCTCTACATGAAGTACAATATGTCACGAGAAAAAAATGTCAGAATCATCAGGATCCGTTGAAGCGTTCCAGAGTTATAACCTCATAAAGGGACAGTGGTCAGAATTGTAAAAATTGGCCCGGTCATTAACGTACAAACTACCCTTGGGGGTAAAGGGGTTAAAAACAGTATCGTAGATTGTGATTGTGGGATCAGGATTGTTTGTAAAATGTTTAATAAATAATCCCCAACAAAGTAAAATATCTATATAAAAGATATATCAATGTGTTCTCCTGGGGCTATTGCGTGCTTTATATATTATAGAGGTAATATTTCCTTTCATGATGCATATGTTGATGCAGCAAGATACAGAAAATAATACCACCTAAGTTGACACATAACTTGACATGTTCGAGAGATTTTCCCATGTTAAGTGTCCAGTTACAGTTTTCTGCATTGTGATCTCTTTCTGTGACATAGTATACTGTACTTACCCTGTTTTATTTTAACCCCTTAGCGACCGCCGATACGCCTTTTAACGGCGGCCGCTAAGGGTACTTAAACCACAGCGCCGTTAATTAACGGCGCTGTGGAAAAAGTCAATAGCGCCCCCCAGAGGCCGATTTTCTCCGGGGTCTCGGCTGCCGGGGGTAGCCGAGACCCGAGAGAACATGATTCGGGGGGTTTTTAACCCACCCCGCATTTGCGATCGCCGGTAATTAACCGTTTACCGGCGATCGCAAAAAAAAAAAAAAAACACGATCTCTTTTTAATTTCTCTGTCCTCCGATGTGATCGCACATCGGAGGACAGAGAAAAGGGGTCCCAGGTGGCCCCCCAATACTCACCTAGCTCCCCCGATGCTCCTCGTGTCTCCCGGAGGGCGCCGCCATCTTCAAAATAGCGGGCGCATGCGCAGTGCGCCCGCCGGCCGGCACCGGGAGAATCTTTGGGGTCTCGGCTGCCGGGGGTAGCCGAGACCCCAAAGAGCATGATCGGGGTCGGTATTACCGACCCCTGTTTTGCGATCGCCGGTAATTAACTGTTTACCGGCGACCGCAAAAAAAAAAAAAAAAGTAAAGTGTAATTCTCTGTCCTCTGATGTGATCGCACGTCAGAGGACAGAGAAATAGGGGGATTCGGGGACCCTAGCATACTCACCTAGGTCCCTGGATCCTCTTGCTGCTCCTCCTGGCCGCCGGCAGAAGAAAATGGCGGGCGCATGCCCAGTGCGCTCGCCATCTGTCTTCATCTGCCGGCCGGCAGGAGAACAGCAGTTGGGGCTAAAATTAGGGGTAGGGTTAGTGTTAGGAGTAGGGTTAGGGTTAGGGTTAGGGGTAGGGTTAGGGTTAGGGTTAGGGGTAGGGTTAGGGGTAGGGTTAGGGTTACGGGTAGGGGTAGGGGTAGGGTTAGGGGTAGGGTTAGGGGTAGGGTTATTGGTACGGTTAGGGGTAGGGGTAGGGTTAGGGGTAGGGGTAGGGTTAGGGCTAGGGTTAGGGCTAGGGTTGGGGCTAAATTTAGGGTTAGGGTTGGGGCTAAATTTAGGGTTAGGGTTGGGGCTAAATTTAGGGTTAGGCTTCTTTCACACTTACGTCGGTACGGGGCCGTCGCAATGCGTCGGCCCGACATACCGACGCACGTTGTGAAAATTGTGCACAACGTGGGCAGCAGCTGTAGTTTTTCAACGCATCCGGTGCCCAATCTATGTCCTGGGGAGGAGGGGGCGGAGTTACGGCCACGCATGCGCGGTCAGAAATGGCGGATGCGACGTACAAAAAAACGTTTCATTGAACGTTTTTTGTGCCGACGCTCCGCCAAAACACAACTGATCCAGTGCACGACGGACGTGACGTGTGGCCATCCGTCACGATCCGTGGGCAATACAAGTCTATGGGCAAAAAACGCATCCTGCGGGCACATTTGCAGGATCCGTTTCTTGTCAAAAACGACGGATTGCTACGGAATGCCAAACGACGCAAGTGTGAAAGTAGCCTTAGGGCTAGGGTTAGGGTTGGGGCTAAAGTTAGGGCTAGGGTTGGGGCTAAAGTTAGGGTTAGAGCTGGGATTAGGGTTAGGGTTTGGATTAGGGTTGGTATTAGTGTTAGGGTTGGCATTAGGGTTACGCTTGGGATTAGGGTTAGGTTTGGGATTAGGGTTAAGGTTAGGGTTGTGATTAGGGGTGTATTGGGATTAGGGTTAGGTTTGAGGTTAGGGTTGAGATTAGGATTAGGGGTGTGTTGGATTTAGGGTTTTGATTAGGGTTATGGTTAGGGTTGACATTAGGGTTGTTTTGGGGTAAGGGTTGTGATTATGGTTAGGGTTAGTGATTAGGATTATGGATCAGGTTGGGATTAGGGTTAGGGGTGTGTTGGGGTTAGGGTTGGAGCTAGACTTGGGGGGTTTCCACTGTTTAGGTACATCGGGGGTCTCCAAACACGACAGCCAATTTTGCGCTCAAAAAGTCAAATGGTGCTCCCTCCCTTCTGAGCTCTGCCGTGCGCCCAAACAGTGGGTTACCCCCACATATGGGGCATCAGCGTACTCGGGATAAATTGGACAACAACATCTGGGGTCCAATTTCCCTTGTTACCCTTGTGAAAATAAAAACTTGGGGGCTACAATATCTTTTTTGTGAAAAAAAAAATATTTTTTATTTTCACGACTCTGCATTCTAAACTTCTGTGAAGCACTTGGGCATTCAAAGTTCTCACCACACATCTAGGTAAGTTCCTTGGGGGGTCTAGTTTCCAAAATGGGGTCACTTGTGGGGGGTTACTACAGTTTAGGTACATCAGGGGCTCTGCAATCGCAACATAATGCCCACAGACCATTCTATCAAAGTCTGCATTCCAAAAAGGCGCTCCTTCCCTTCCGAGCTCTGCCGTGCGCCCAAACAGTGGTTTACCCACACATATGGCGCATCAGCGTACTCGGGATAAATTGGACAACAACTATTGCAGTCCAATTTCTTCTGTTACCCTTCTGAAAATAAAAACTTGGGGGCTACAATATCTTTTTTGTGGAAAAAAAAATATTTTTTATTTTCACGACTCTGCATTTTAAACTTCTGTGAAGCACTTGGGCATTCAAAGTTCTCACCACACATCTAGATAAGTTCCTTGGGGGGTCTAGTTTCCAAAATGGGGTCACTTGTGGAGGGTTTCTACTGGTTAGGTACATCAGGGGCTCTGCAAACGCAACATAATACCCGCAGACCATTCTTTCAAAGTCTGCATTCCAAAACGGCGCTCCTTCCTTCCGAGCTCTGCCGTGCGCCCAAACAGTGGTTTACCCCCACATATGGGGTACCGGCATACTCAGGACAAATTGGACAACAACTTTTGGGGTCCAATTTCTCTTGTTACCCTTGTGAAAATAAAAACTTGGGGGCTAAAAAATCTTTTTTGTGGAAAAAAAAAATATTTTTTATTTTCACGGCTCTACATTATAAACTTCTGTGAAGCACATGGGGGTTCAAAGTGCTCACCACACATCTAGATATGTTCCTTAAGGGGTCTAGTTTCCAAAATGGGGTCACTTGTGGGGGGTTTCCACTGTTTAGGCACATCAGAGGCTCTCCAAACGCGACATGGCGTCCAATCTCAATTCCAGCCAATTCTGCATTGAAAAAGTAAAACGGCGCTCCTTCACTTCCAAGCTTTGCGGTGCGCCCAAACAGTGGTTTACCCTCACATATGGGGTATCAACGTATTCAGGAGAAATCGCACAACAACCTTTGTGGTCTAATTTCTCCTGTTACCCTTGTGAAAATAAGAATTTGTGGGCGAAAAGATCATTTTTGTGTAAACAAAAGCGATTTTTTATTTTCACGGCTCTACGTTATAAACTTCTGTGAAGCACTTGGGGGTTCAAAGTGCTCACCACACATCTAGATAAGTTCCTTAAGGGGTCTAGTTTCCAAAATGGTTTCACTTGTGGGGAGTTTCCACTGTTTAGGCACATCAGGGGCTCTCTAAACGTGACATGGCGTCCGATCTCAATTCCAGCCAATTCTGCATTGAAAAAGTCAAACGGCGCTCCTTCACTTCTAAGTTCTGCGGTGCGCCCTAACAGTGGTTTACCCCCACATATGGGGTATTGGCGTATTCAGGAGAAATTGCATAACAAAATTTATGGTTACATTTCTGTTTTTACACTTGTGAAAATAAAAAAAATGGTTCTGAATTAAGATGTTTGCAAAAAAAAGTTAAATGTTCATTTTTTCCTTCCACATTGTTTCAGTTCCTGTGAAGCACGTAAAGGGTTAATAAACTTCTTGAATGTGGTTTTAAGAACCTTGAGGGGTGTAGTTTTTAGAATGGTGTCACACTTCATTATTTTCTATCATATAGACCCCTCAAAATGACTTCAAATGTGATGTGGTCCCTAAAAAAAAATGGTGTTGTAAAATTGAGAAATTGCTGGTCAACTTTTAACCCTTATAACTCCCTAACAAAAAAAAATTTTGTTTCCAAAATTGTGCTGATGTAAAGTAGACATGTGGGAAATGTTATTTATTAACTATTTTTTGTGACATATCTCTCTGATTTAAGGGCATAAAAATACAAAATTTGAAAATTGCAAAATTTTAAAAATTTTCGCCATATTTCCATTTTTTTCATAAATAATCGCAAGTAATATCAAAGAAATGTTACCACTATCATGAAGTACAATATGTCATGAAAAAACAATCTCAGAATCAGCGGGATCCGTTGAAGCGTTCCAGAGTTACAGTGGGGCAAAAAAGTATTTAGTCAGTCAGCAATAGTGCATGTTCCACCACTTAAAAAGATGAGAGGCGTCTGTAATTTACATCATAGGTAGACCTCAACTATGGGAGACAAACTGAGAAAAAAAATCCAGAAAATCACATTGACTGTTTTTTTATCATTTTATTTGCATATTATGGTGGAAAATAAGTATTTGGTCAGAAACAAAATTTCATCTCAATACTTTGTAATATATCCTTTGTTGGCAATGACAAAGGTCAAACGTTTTCTGTAAGTCTTCACAAGGTTGCCACACACTGTTGTTGATATGTTGGCCCATTCCTCCATGCAGATCTCCTCTAGAGCAGTGATGTTTTTGGCTTTTCGCTTGGCAACACAGACTTTCAACTCCCTCCAAAGGTTTTCTATAGGGTTGAGATCTGGAGACTGGCTAGGCCACTCCAGGACCTTGAAATGCTTCTTACGAAGCCACTCCTTCGTTGCCCTGGCGGTGTGCTTTGGATCATTGTCATGTTGAAAGACCCAGCCACGTTTCATCTTCAATGCCCTTGCTGATGGAAGGAGGTTTGCACTCAAAATCTCACGATACATGGCCCCATTCATTCTTTCATGTACCCGGATCAGTCGTCCTGGCCCTTTTGCAGAGAAACAGCCCCAAAGCATGATGTTTCCACCACCATGCTTTACAGTAGGTATGGTGTTTGATGGATGCAACTCAGTATTCTTTTTCCTCCAAGCACGACAAGTTGTGTTTCTACCAAACAGTTACAGTTTGGTTTCATCAGACCATAGCACATTCTCCCAAAACTCCTCTGGATCATCCAAATGCTTTCTAGCAAACTTCAGACAGGCCCGGACATGTACTGGCTTAAGCAGTGGGATACGTCTGGCACTGCAGGATCTGAGTCCATGGTGGCATAGTGTGTTACTTATGGTAGGCCTTGTTACATTGGTCCCAGCTCTCTGCAGTTCATTCACTAGGTCCCCCCGCGTGGTTTTGGGATTTTTGCTCACCGTTCTTGTGATCATTCTGACCCCACGGGGTGGGATTTTGCGTGGAGCCCCAGATCGAGGGAGATTATCAGTGGTCTTGTATGTCTTCCATTTTCTAATTATTGCTCCCACTGTTGATTTCTTCACTCCAAGCTGGTTGGCTATTGCAGATTCAGTCTTCCCAGCCTGGTGTAGGGCTACAATTTTGTTTCTGGTGTCCTTTGACAGCTCTTTGGTCTTCACCATAGTGGAGTTTGGAGTCAGACTGTTTGAGGGTGTGCACAGGTGTCTTTTTATACTGATAACAAGTTTAAACAGGTGCCATTACTACAGGTAATGAGTGGAGGAAAGAGGAGACTCTTAAAGAAGAAGTTACAGGTCTGTGAGAGCCAGAAATCTTGATTGTTTGTTTCTGACCAAATACTTATTTTCCACCATAATATGCAAATAAAATGATAAAAAAACAGACAATGTGATTTTCTGGATTTTTTTTCTCAGTTTGTCTCCCATAGTTGAGGTCTACCTATGATGTAAATTACAGACGCCTCTCATCTTTTTAAGTGGTGGAACTTGCACTATTGCTGACTGACTAAATACTTTTTTGCCCCACTGTATAACCTCATAAAGTGACAGTGGTCAGAATTGCAAAAATTGGCCTGGTCATTAAGTACCAAATTGGCTCTGTCACTAAGGGGTTAAGTTAAATATTTCTACATCTTTATATTATGTGTAATATTACAAATTTTAGACCATTGGCCTTAAGATACACAAAAGAAAAAATGTAATCTATCTTCTACTTTCCATACAGTTTAACAATTTTGTTCACAGTGTTCTGTTTTACATTTATTTTTTGTTCCATCATAGGAATAAAAAGTAGGAGCTCCTACAGTGAGGAAAATGAGTATTTGATGTACTGCCGATTTTGCAAGTCTTCCCACCTACAAAGAATGGAGAAGTCTGTAATATTAATCATAGGTGTACTTTAACTTTGAGAGATAGAATCTTTAAAAAAATCCAGAAAATCACATTGCATGATTTTTGCATAATTAGTATTTCATCACAAGAAGAAAAGTATTTAATTCAATAGAAAAACAGAACTTAATATTTGGAACAGAAACCTTTGTTTGCAATTACAAGGGTTAGATGTTTCCTGTAGATCTTGACCAAGTTTGCACATACTGCAGCAGGAATTTTGGCACACTCCTCCATACAGATTTTCTCCAGATCTTTCAGGTTTCAGGGCTATCACCAGGCAACATTGATTTTCAGCTCCCTCCAAAGATTTTCTATAGGGTTCAGGTCTGGAAACTGGCTAGGCTACTACAGGACTTTGAAATGATTCTAATAGAGCCACTCCTTTGATGACCTGGCCGTGTGTCTCGGATCATTTTCATGCTGGAAGACTCAGCCACAACCCATCTTTAATGCTCTAACTGAGGAAAGGGGGTTGTTGATCAAATCTTGCGATACATGACACCATCAATCCTTCGTTCAATACCATGCAGTCATCCTGTCCACTTTGCTGTAAAGAACCATAAAAGTATGATGTTTCTCCCACCATTCTTCATGTTTGTGACAGTGTTCTTGGGGTTGTATTTATCCTTCTTCTTCCTTCAAACACAGCAAGTGGAGTTGACACCAAAAAGTTCTATTTTGGTCTCATCTAACCACATGACCTTTTCCTATGCCTTCTATGGATCACCCAGTTGGTCATTGCTGAACTTCAAAGAAGCCCGGAATTTGCTTGCGTGAACAGGGATACCTTGGATGCCCTGAAGGATTTTAATCCATGACAGCATAGTGTGTTATTAATGGTAATGTTTAAGACTGGGGTCCCAGCTCTTTTCAGGTCTTTGGCCAGGTCCTCCCATCTTGTGTTTCTTCAACTTTCAAATAATTGTGCCAACAGATGTTGCCTGCTCACCAAGGTCTACAATTTTGTCCTTGGTGTTGTTAGACTGCTATTTGTTCTTGGCCATGGTGGAGAAGTTGGAGTGTGATTGATTGTGTCAACAGGTGTAATTTCTACAGATTTTATACAGGTAACGAGTTCAAACAGGTGCAATTAATACTGGTAAGTGCAGAGAAGGAGGGCTTCTTAAAGAAAAACTAACAGGTCTGTGAAAGCCATAATTCTTGCTGGTTGATAGATGATCAAATGCATACTTCATACAAAAAAAGCTAGTTATTTTTTAAAAAATCATACAACGTGATTCTGTGATTTTCTGTTTTATTTTTAGATTTTGTCCCTCACAGTTGAAATGTACCTACAATAAAATATACAGACCTCTCTATTCTTTGTATGTAGGAAAACTTATTTTCCCCACTGTCTATAAGGCTTTTCTGACCTATGATGGACATGAATAGTACCAGACTATATCATTTACATCATGTTATAAATCCAAATGATCCTAAAAAATAGGGAGAAAAAAGGGGAACACGATCTAAGTGTAGTAAAAGCTGTTTCTAAATTGCATGTTATAATAGTTGCATTCACCAGAAACAGGCGAAATGAGGCATAAACAGGATCCCACAGGAATCCCGAGGAGGTGGACTGCAGCTCGACCAGCTGGGCTCATGGAAGGCTATATATAAAGAACATGTGGTATACTCTTATATACAGTATGATATATATTTTTTAATAACTTTAAGAAGACTTTGGGATGTTGGAGTTGAAACGCATTGTCTTACCCTGAACTCCTAAATAAATGATTAAATTTGACATCTTGAGAATCTTGTGACGGAAGTGCTGACAACTATCTGGCTGTTTTTCTGTCTATTGATTTACATCATGTTGTGCTTTTTCTTCTTTTAGTATAGGGAGAAACTTGCAAAGTTCGATGCAAATGGAGGCTTATATGCAAATGTGAACCAAAAGAGAGAGTAAGCTCTGCTACTTATACTTGTAACTAGTGACGGACAAATCAGAACAGTAAAGATTGGGGTCTGTATCAAACACCTAATGTCCGTGCATGGACCCAGATCATGGACTTCTCCAGGAAGTTACTGTTTGGGTTTGGCCCCCGAACACCAGCATCTCTAATTGGCAGTAAGATCGTTACCATCTGCAGAGAGCTGTGGTTCCCACTGCTGTGGTGAGCCAGCACTGTGACTGGCAGTGAAAATGTTACCACTGGTTACAGGCGTGGGCTGATGATAGTACTCCTGCTGTCACAGATAGCAGTGAGAGCAAGCGAGGCTGCTGAGAGTTTTCATCAGCCGGCGCCTGTACAATAAATATAACAAAATGATGTGGGGTCTCATCTATTTTTGATATCATGGCTAGTTATCAACAATAGAGGGTTCCAACACCATTATTTTAAATTATTTGAATAATCAACCAGCCAAGCTAAAGCAGACAGCTGTGGATTGGTATTCTCAGACTGGGAATGGGCCATGGATATTTGCCCTCTCCAGCCTAAAAATAGCAGCCTGCAGCTGTACCAGAAAAGGTGCATCTACAAAATCAATAAAATCCATGTAACAAACATTACAGGCAGCCTGAGCCTCCCCATCTTCCTCCAAATCCTGCGTAACCAGTAGTAATTATCACTTATTCCTGGAGCAGCAGATAGCAGTGGACCCTTCATTCTATATCTCATGTGAATGCTATAAAAATGCCAGAATTGTGTTTTTTTTAAATATCTCCCCCAAAAAGTAAAATAAAACTTATATGTACCCCAAAATGGTATCAATAAAGCTACAGTTTGCACTCTACAAATAAACCTTATATAAGTCAACACAGGTTTTTAATACACTAAATTTTATAATAAATTTTGCCATTAAGTTATGTGGATGGTAAGAAAGGAATACATAAAAAAATGCATGCCTATTATGAAACATGGCTAAAAGGAAAAGAAAACTTAATTTTAAACACCACATTAGATTAATATCCGAAAGGGCCTAGGGAGGTGGTAGAATAAAAAAATATAACCCATACTCACCTATCTGACTGGTGCCAATCCTCCAAATGCCATACCATGCTCATTGATAGTCTTTTGACTTCCTGTTTTGGCAGGAGGTATCAAGTGTATGCTGCAGTCTGCGGTCACTGATTGGATGTGGGATGTCATCTGGTATCTCCACCAGAAGAGGGAACCAGAAGATTGTTGGGGGGCACATTGACTACAATGAAGGGGTACTAGTCTGAAATGTGTGTACATGATATTTTTTATATTGCCATTAACTTGGGCCCTTTAACACATTCATCACATGCAGTAGACTGTTCCTTTAATATAGTTCTCTCTCTTTGTTCTTAAGGGCTTGAGATCAGGATGGAGAGCTATGGAAAATATTCCCATTTATACTATGCTACCTTGTGAACAGTTCCTGAAAGGTGGCTTGTGAGAATAGTTTACATAAAGTAATGTATTCTGGTTGGGAACTCTTTGTAAGCAAAAAATATATTTTAGCACTATTCATATCACATTGGGCAGACAGGTCCCATGTCATACAATCCCTAATTTGTGGGAAAGTCATAAGTCAAGATGTAACCGAGATGTGTGGCCCTCGCTCCATTCACTTTCTGCTTACATGCTATTTATTTTGTGCATGAATATTATTTTCTTTACAAATTCCATACATTAAAACAAATGATACTGAATAAGTATTATAACATACAATGTTCACTTTACCCTTCCTGTCCTGTGCTTTGATGGATCAGTTGTAATAAGTTTACCGTTAGAAGAAAATTGAGGTTACAATCACTTCGTTAAACGTGTACTGTTATGGGTGAAGTATACCTCCAGCCAAAATTTAACATTTGACTGTGCTCCTAATTCTTTATGTGCAGTAATCCTGTCCAGGTTTTCATTTCTAATATCATTGGTTTGTTTCACAGAATTTTCTTTCTTTCGGTTACCGACTTGAAACTAGTTTCTGTAGGCTATATTAGAGTGTAATATTTTTGTCTGAAAGTCAATGGCAACTAAAATCTGTGAGGCAATACTACTAATCCCACTCACTTTCTGGAAAAATCTGACGTCAATTAATCAAGACCGACATTTGTCTCGTTGGTCTTGATGAAGAGGTGGAGTTTAGTGCGAGGCTCCTGATTCATTTAGAGGTGTACGCCTCTTAATTCATCAGATGAGGCACGAAGTGGCATGTGCCTCTGTGTTCTCCTGGCCACAAATCTTACCACATCTGGTCACACGACCCTTCCCGCCCCAGCTATGCTCACTCTATTGGAGCTGGGTGAAAATTATGTGAAAATGTCAAAAGTCCTTAAATGTTTGCATAACTTCAAATTGTGTAAAAATGCTGCAACTTTTCAAATCTATTTATGTCAGTATTCTACGTTAATGAATGAGAGCCTATATCGGTAGGTTAAAAAGCTCCTGTAAATTATATACATGTAAGCTTCTCCTTAAAAGTTGACTTTACTCTTCTTTGATTTAAACAGGAGGATTTCAGAACATATACCACTAAAAGAATGCTAGCAATGCTGTTGCACTCCTGTTCCTGATCTGGGCTTTGCTCCCTTCCCTCCGGTCTGCTGAACTATGTTGTGTTCCATATGGGCTTTTCAGGTTGCCCTGTGTGTGACATCACCTCCATAGACGTCCTTAAGGCCCAATAGGACATACACCTATATATTTATATTGTTGTTCGAGACTTTAGTTTGTTTCTCTCCTGGTCCTGTGCCCACTGTGCTTTTTGCTGCTACTCCTGTTACCCTGCAGACTCCTGAGCGTGCCTTGTCCTCTCTCTCCTCGTGTGCCAACCTGCCAGCTGCACTGATTCCTGTGGACAGTTTACCCACCTGAACCTAAGCTTGGTGGGTCCACCTCATCAGGTTAATCTAATACTTGTATGACAAAGTACAGGCAAACAGTGTCATAAGTTATTTAACTGTAAAGAAAATATGTGCTTGTTTTGGGTTTTGTACTTTATGCACATGCATGGAATAGCTGTGCAAATGTGTACTCATTCAGTAAATGCACAAATGCTATTCATATTGTTTTTTGTAAATCAACAACTCCCTATAGTTATGTTTGGAAAATAAATGCACCAATGATGGGCTGACTGGCAGCTGAGACACACCATGATGATATATATTATTTCCAAGAGAAAAAATAACAATAATGTGTTATTTTGGAATACTTAGCTTTAGTAAAAAGAAAAAAAATTATTGCAATCTATCTGATTCTAAACAAATTGCTATTTAATGCTGAGCAAGAAAGCTCCAAAGGTCCTGCTTCCATTTTGAAATGATTATTCAAGTAAGTCGAAATAATGACATTTTTGTATTGTTCATTTGCAGCACCGTGGCACAGCCACAGGAAGCTTTGAGATACACGTGTGCATCATAAAGTGCTATACTGGCACATTAAACAAGAATTGAAAACAGTGACCGGTTATATGGCGCGTCCAATGTTCATCACAGTCAGTTACTTAAAGCCATCTCTGCAATCCATATGGGATGCATAAAAAGGTACTAATTATGTTTCAATAATTTGTGGCAGGGTGCACAAGTGTTAAGCATCATTTGGATCCTACACTTAACCCTTTTCCCAAATGAACCAAAACATTTTATAACAGTGACTTATTATTGCATTAAATGAATATGAAACCGCCACTTATCCACTCCATTCAGATGTGTGGCTTATTCTGCGCTGTATTGTAAAATTTGCTTCCAACATCTGGCGTACCGAAAGTGGAAAGCTGAATAGAGGACAAATTCCTGTTCCAACAAGTATATCTGAGGAACTTGGGAGACGGCAGGAAAGGAAGGAAACAGACTTTGGGAAATAAATAATTAAACAATAAAAGGAAAACCTTAGGGGCTAATTAAATATAAGGCATAATCAAATTGGATATGGAAATATCGACACAGCTGACAATGTATGAGTAAACCTATGTTGATAAATAGTTTTTTCTAATTACACGTTTGCTCTCATAACTAAAGTCTAGATTTTCTGGGCTGCAAGCCAAATCTGTCACAGTCTAGACATGGAGGTCTGCTTCTCAGCTATTCCTTCCGATATACAACCTTCTAGAAATGACATGCAATATACCTAAGCAATACACTAACAAAGACATGGGTATTTATCATTGTTAGCATATTAAACCAGCAAAAGAGTGAATAATTCACGGCATGACATTTTCATACTACATGTTCTTCATTTCGATTTGAAATAATCAACAAGATTTCTGCCTCTTTTAGAATCCAAACTATGATCCTAGTATAATCGATTACTGGCCAATAGACATATAGGGATCTCTTGAAATTAAAATTTGAAAGCTTCACTTATTTTTACCCCCCAAAATCAAGGTAAATCTCAATATTGCATGGTTTCCAATTGCCTGGAAAACACATGTGTAACACTCTGGTAATGTGTTAAACCCATTTGAACTCTTTAATACATGCACAAAATTAGGACAGAGGGGTATTGAACTGCCCTCCTTGTGTGCAGTGTTTCAACAAAGAAAAAAATATTGTCGTAAAGGGGCTGTATATCACGGATCAATCAATTCACAGTCATGCTGACTCTGCAGGTCCAGCACCTCCCTGTCACTTGAATCTTTAAATTTGTATTCACAGAATTAGACTACCATTCCCATTTTCCATATTTTTCAGCATTTCACCCTCACCACGCACCATTTTGGCAGAGCTGTGAAACGTGCGTGAAGACGCCAAAAGTTGCAACATTTTGGTACAACTTCAAGATGAGCCTAAATTTTCTGACTTTCTAAAGTTTTTGCGATAGATTTCTAGCACAACGCTTTGATAAATCGGGCCATGAAGTCATATACACCACTTGGATCTCCTCAAGGAGAACCTGAAACCACCCATACTTAAGGATAAAAGTTTTTATTGACTAAATAGGTGTAAAACCAAAATAGAATAAAAAAAGGTCACGCCATCGAAAATTTTCTTCTGGTTACAAATAAAACTAATAATAAATCATGAATATCACGTTAATATAATAACTTTCAAGCGACATTCAGTGTGATCATTCTTGTAGTAGGGGTTAAATCGTAATTGCAGTACCACCAGTAAAGTGGGTTAAAAGTTCTAGCATTATTCAATGAAGGAGTAAATAATCCCTGTTTGGATGAGGTATATAATAATATTTTAATGCCATCTGTTTAGTCCATTGTTTAATGCTTTCTTAACACATAACAAACAAAAAAACACAGCTCTAAGTACAAGAGATTCACAGGATGAAATTACAGCAGGAAACTACAACAACCTGTCAAGCCATCACGGACTAAACGTGGGGATTTATCAAATCTTAATCTTGTTTTACAATAGAACAAAACTTAGCGGTGCAATGTTCAGGTAATAGAAATACAATTGATATACAGAAAATACGATCCGCAGAAATTGCTCCTGGTTAATCCCAAGAAAACAAACAACGGGGAAAAAAAAAAAGGCTGAAACTCATCCAATAAAATATAGCAGGTTAGTATACCTAATCACTTTCACAATCTTGCTATAAAGACAAATAAAAGAAATACAAAAATGTAAATTTATGATGCAACTGGTACAAATAGAATCACATTTTGCACAGTGTAGCAGCAGCAATGTTGCATATCGGTTATGATAGTAGTTCTAATCAACCACTAAGTAGATGTTCCTAGTACAGCTTCTAGAAACAACAACAAAGAACCTTATGTGACATATTTCATTTTGTCTCCTTAAAAGAAATGCAAATTAATTTCAGGACTGCAGCAGTACTTATACGTTATACGTTGTTCTCATTTTTGGAAGCTTGCAAACCCTAAAAATTCATGCGATATTGTAGAAAAATCAGCAAAATACAAAGTATGACCTTCACATGAGGTTGTTAAATGTAGACAGCTGTTTTTCACTTTGTAGCAAAATGGATCTTGGGGCTCTTAGAATTTGGAATTTGGGAATCCATGTATTAAAATGCTTTCTGTGGGAAAACCTTAATGTCCTTGCTATGGCAGGAACCATGGCAAGATGGAAAAGTAAAATCAATATTTGGCTAACCAGACCGTTCATATGCTGCTACTTAATACTAGTACATACTTTATTTTTAATGAAGGAGGCAGGATGGGGACCAACATGGTAATACTTAATGATTTTAGATACAACAAATAATTCAATATTGTCTTCCCATTAATTATTTATGTACATAATGCAAAATAATGGCACAAGTTAATTTAGAGTTTTGCTGAAAAATATTTCTTAATGTCACATTTCTAAATAGAAAAAGCTTCAAATGCTAATCCTAAGATATTTTAGAAATACAGGGCAAATTAATAGAACAAGGCATGGGCATATTATGTTCCCTATAGGATAGGATATTATTTGGTTTTTATTATGTCTACGTATTCTGGAGTATCATACTGCTTCTCCAGGACAAAAACATGCTTTTGTCCTGAAGAAGTATGGTACTTCGAAATGCATGGATTTTTCACTTTTTTCCTCTCTGCATAATAGGAATTACCAATGAACAGCACTGAAACTGTAGCATTTGTAGTTGAGTACTTACTGATTGCTCATTCAAGTCTTGAGCGTCGTCCATTAAGGTTTATCTAGAAGGTCCAAATTTTTAAGTGATCTCACCTTGTAAACACAGTATTATTCCTGAAATGAGACAGGACAAGAAAATACGTTTTACTCAGTGGTTGTTCAAAGAACAGAGAAGCCTAAATTCACAGGGTCACCAATAATGAATAACTGTTATTTCTGTCTTGTTTAGTAAGCAGCCATGCTTTGTTTCATGATAGCATTTTTTAAAGAATTCTGGAGTAAATTGCTTTAAAAAGTCACTAAATGTTTGCCCAATGTAAGTAAGTGGAATCTCGATCCAACCACAGCTGTTAACTAGTTAAATGCCACTTTAAATCTTTGACAGCAGCATTTAACTCGCGCTTACAGGAAGCGCATCACTGGCTCCGCCCAATGTTGACCCTGTCACATGATCGCGGGTCACCGATGGGTCGGCATGACAAGCAGAGGTTGTCATTATCAGATTGCTATGAGTGCTGCCCCGTGATCGGTGCTCATAGCAGGTGAGCATTTCTGTTACCCACAGACGATCTGATGTGTAACAAAGGCAATCAAAGTACTGCAGCCTCTAGTCTGCCAAATAGACTACTGAAGCATGCAAAAAGTAAAAAAAAATGTTTTAGAAAACAATAAAATAATAAAAAAGATATAAAAGTTCAAATCACCTCCCTTTGGCCCCATTCAAAATAAAACAATAAAAAAATAAAATATACACATATTTAGTATTGTCGCATTCAGAATTGCCCGATCTATCAATATAGAAAATAATTAACCCTATCGCTAAACATCATAATGAGAAAAAAATTAAAAACGCCAGAATTACGTTTTTATCGTAGCCTCTATGTTGCAATAAAATGCAATAATGGGCGATCAAGTAATTGTTTCTACACCAAAATTGTATCAATAAAAATGTCAGCTCAGCACATAAAATAGGCCCTCACCAAGCTCCAGATCACGAAAAATGGAAATGCTACAGGTCTCGGAAAATGGCTGCATTTTCTTTTTTTTACAAATTTTTAATCTTTTTTTTTTCACCATTTAAATAAAAAAGAACCTCGACATATTTGGTGTCTGTGAACTCGTTTTGACCTGGAGAAAAATAATGGCAGGTCAGTTTTAGAAAT
Organism: Ranitomeya imitator; assembly: GCF_032444005.1. Lineage (NCBI taxonomy): Eukaryota > Metazoa > Chordata > Amphibia > Anura > Dendrobatidae > Ranitomeya > Ranitomeya imitator. The sequence continues at coordinate 240,200,431 of NC_091286.1, forward strand.
TTAGTGAACATAGCAAACAAAATAAATGAATAAAAAAAAAACAGCAGTGGGATTGTATTTTTTTTTAAATTTCACCGCACTTTCATGCACATGGTCCTATTAGTAGCAGGCACAAAAAAAGATTACTTTTACAAAGAGATTAAGAAGCAGAAATGTAGCAAAATATGATGCATACAACACTATCAATTTTGTTCTGGAAATATTTAAGCATTTTGTGCCCAAAACTACAGAGGGAGCTTATCTTGTAAAGGGTCTTATATGAAAATGTAACCCCAGATGCATGCACAAAAAAAAATAAAAAATTATGAAGCAGAGACTATAAAAAATGTGATGCTTGGAATATGATTAATTTTGTTTTACAAGTTTACAAAAAAGGTTGTATTTTGTGTCCAGAACTGCACACGGATGGGTTTTTATCAATAAATAATGGTGGCTATGTATCTTCCATTATGGCTGAATGCATGCATTTCCTTAGTACTGTTTAGTTTCATTACAAATAATAGACTGAATGGATGTTTCTTGAGCACAGAAAAGGAGACCTGACAGCACAATAAAAAGAGAGGAGTAAGAGTACGTAAAATAATACATGAGTACGGTGATAGGGCTAATAACTTTGACAAGGCACTACTTGTGAGTCTCAACTGGTTACCAGAAAATTGATCATGAGAAGAAGGAGGACTGCTGGAGCTTTGCTCAATTTGCTAGTCAGTTTATTTTCCCCATGTGAGCTGGTGATGCCATTTCATCTAATGAGAGAGAGAGACAGTTCCTTGTCGGTGTGTGCCAGAAAGTTCTCAGCCTATATTATCACTGCAAAGCCTGCATAGTTCAATAGATTTGTCCTCTGGCAAAGAAGAAAATCCTTTTCACACCAGAGTTTCTCACGCATTGGACTCTCCCCCATGATGACCACTAACAGAGCGTTCATGAACAATTGAGCCTCTTTGACCAACATCAGTTGTCACATCATCTACTTCCAAAATTACTACAGAAAAAAAAGAAAATCTTCCCTCAGAAGATCTGCTTGCAGGACACATACTCTGCTCTTATATGCCAACTTTACCACCTTCTCTTTCTGATGACATTACCTCCTCAGCACCCTGATCTAGTTCTCAACTATTAGGAGCATTGGTCATGACTGGGCTAACACTTGTTTCAGTATAGATCATTTATGCATTCCGTGCGCCCAAATCTGTTTCCGATATCTAGATTTGCTTAATTCAGGTTGCCACTACCAATGTCAGCACACCTCCAACCACAGCTTGTAGAGCCAACATCACAGTCAACATGATATCCAAGTTCAATTCCTGACTTTCCATTTCAGCCAGTAAATCAGCTGAAATAAGTTGTTCTTGCTAAATATTATCCTTAGTCTATGGAGTACTGTTGGTTAGTGGTCAAGAAATTAAATTAATTGAGTCGTGATTAACAGAATTTATAGTCTTCTGTTTCAAAGTTTTTGTTTCCTAGTGGTGGAAGATATTGACTGTACAGCACACTAACTCAAACTGATTATGTCACTGTCAGAGGTAACATAGTACTATTCTGATTAAATGACTTATGTTCTTTTTCTGTCATGCTGCCAAGTCCGTTGCCTGTTGCACTTTTTCCTTTAACATACACTTTTGACCCAATTATAATGTTTATAATATTTTTGCCACACTTATCCAATAGTAGAAAAGTATGGAATCAATGAGAAATGCTAGGTAGGGTTACTTGTGATAGCCAAAGAGGCCAACGCAACAAAAACTAACCTTAATATTATTGTGTTGTGTCTGAAATTTGACAACTTAAACAAGTATGCAAAAACAGACCTGCACAGTTAAATGTCTTAATTTAGAGTAATACATTATTTTAAAAAAATTGTAAGCAGATTAATCCTTTCTGCCCCAAAAGAATGACATAACAACAAATGGCTGAAGTTAGGAACATGGCATAAAAATAACGCAACTGCCCACAGTATAGTCGTGGGGTGTAAAGTTGCCAGATTGAAATATTGAAACAGGAATGCAAAAAGTAAAAGTTATATATCTATTTAAAAAAAAAAACATTATTACCACCATCTTACTCTCTCCTGAAAAAAAGTGTAACCATGAAGGTTTTGTCGGTTGGTAGGTACATGCACGAAAAGGAAGTTGCATCAACTGCCAACAGTATTGTTGTTTCTCTTACACTTGTGAAATTGTAATTTGTAATACATTTATGCAAAAATGTAACCTTTTTCTATTTCTTATATCTATTTTTTGGTTTCAAGACTCCCCCACCCCTTTAACATAAATTCTGCACCCTAAATAATTACTTTACTAGGCATGCACATGCACAGAAAGGAAGCTGCAGCAACAGCCAGCTGCATTGCTCCTCATGGGTATGTTAAATTGGGCTATTAGCCCCTAAAGGACCAAGCCACTTTTCAGGTTAATGACCAGGCCTTAATTTTGAAATCTGACCACTGTCATTTTATGTGGTTATAACTCTGGAACACTTCAACGGATCCCACTAATTCTGAGAATGTTTTCTCATTACATATTGTACTTTATGACAGTGGTAAAACTTTTTCAAAATTTCTTGTGTTTATCTGTGAAAAAAATTACATTTAGCATAAATTTTGAAAATATCACAATTTTCAAACTTTTAATGTTTATGCCCCTAAATCAGAGCGTTATATGACGCAAAAGTTAATGAATATAATTTCCCACATGTCTACTTTACATCAGCACAATTTTTGAAACTTTTTTTTTTAGGAAGTTATAAGGGTTAAAAGTTGACCAGCAATTTCTCATTTCCCAACAAAATTTACATAACCATTTTTTTTAGGGACCACCTCAAATTTGAAGTGACTTTGGGACTTTGGGGGTAATATGACAGAAAATACCCAAAAGTGACAACACTCTAAAAACTTCAACCCTCAAGGTGTTCAAAACCACATTCAAGAAGTTTATTAACCCTTTGGGTGCTTCTGAAGAATTGAAGCAATGTGGAAGGAAAAAATGAACATTTAAGTTTTTTCGCAAAAAATTTATTTCAGACACAATTTTTATTTTTCTAAAGGGTATCAGGAGAAAATGAACCACAACAGTTGTTGTGAAATTTCTCCTGGGAACACCGATACCACATGTGTGGGAGAAGACCACTCTTTAGGCGCATGGCAGGGCTCGGAAAGGAAGGAGCATGGTTTCAGGATTTGAATGCAAAATGGCTGGAAAAGAGAGCGGATGCCATGTTGCATTTGTAGAGCCCCTAATGTGCCTAAACAGTGGAAATCCCCCACAAGTGACCCCATTTTGGAAACTAGACTTTTCCAGGGGCTTATTTAGATGTTTGTTGAGCACTTTCAACCCCCAGGTGCTTCACATACGTTTATAACGTAAGGCAGTGAAAATTGAAAGTCAAATTTTTCCACAAAAATCATCTTTTAGAACCCAATTTTTTATTTTAACAAAGCAAAATAAAATGGACCCCAAAAATTGTTGCACAATTTCTCCTGAGTACGCCGATACCCCATGTGTGGAGAAAGACCAATGTTTTGGTGCACAGCAGGACCCAGAAGAGAAGGAGCAAGGTTTAATTTTTTGAACACAAAATTCCCTGGAATCGAGAGCTGATGCCATGTCATTTTTGGAGGACCCCTGATGTGCCTAAACAGTGGAAATCCCCAACAAGTGATCCCATTTTGGAAGCTAGACCCCTCAAGGAACTTATCTAGATGTGTGGTGAGCATCTTGAGCCACCAGGTGCTTTACAGAAGTTTATAACACAACTAAGAAAATTAAAAAAAACACATTTTTATTGCAAAATTTTTCTTTTAGCCCAAAATTCTTTATTTTTTTCAAGGGTAACAGGAGAAAATGTACCCCAGAATTTGTGTGCAATTTCTCCTTAGTGTGCCAATACCCCATGTGTGGGTGAAAGCTACTTTTGAGGCACAGTGCAAAGCTCAAAAGGGAAGGAGCACCATAATAGATTTTACTATTATGGTTTGAGGGTGCCATGACCCACTGGGAGAGCCTCCTGAGGTGCCCGAACAGCAGGACTCCCCATAAGTGACCCCATTTTACAAACTGCACCTCTCAGTGAATGAATCTATAGTGTTAATGCCAGACCAATGCCCTAACCCCATAACTTCCCTCTCCAAATTCACTGAAAGACAGACAGCTTGCTCATCTTCTCTCTAAATCACACCTCACCACTTGTGCACTTGACCCCATCCCATCCCACCTCCTCCCCAACCTCACCACTACACTTTTCCCATCCCTAACCCATCTCTTCAATCTATCACTAACTTCTGGTACCTTCCCCTCTGCTTTCAAACATGCCACAATCACACCTACTCTCAAAAAGCCTTCCCTTGAGCCGAGCACTATGTCCAGCTACCGCCCCATATCTTTGCTCCCATTTGCTTCCAAACTACTTGAGCAGCAAGTCCATGCTGAACGTTCCTCTCACCTTGCATCTAACTCTCTCTTCGACAACCTACACTCTGGCTTCTGTCCCCACCATTTCACTGAGACTACCCTGACCAAACTTTCAAACGACTTACTTACAGCCAAAGCTAACAGACAATTCTCTATACTCCTCCTTCTAGACCTGTCCTCTGCCTTCGACACAGTTGACCACTGCCTCCTACTACAGATCCTCTCTTCCTTTGGTATCAAAGACCTCACCCGATTCTGGATCTCCTCATACTTTGCCAACTGCATATTTAGCATTTCCTACTCCCATACTACCTCTTCATCTCGCCCCCTCTCTGTTGGTGTCCCTCAAGGCTCTGTCCTAGGACCTCTTCTCTTCTCAATCTATACCCTTGGCCTGGGACAACTCATAAAGTCCTATGGCTTCCAGTACCATCTATATGCCGATGACACTCAGATCTACTTCTTTGGCCCAGATGTCACCTCTCTGCTCTCCAGAATCCCAGAGTGTCTATCAGCCATATCCTCCTTCTTCTCCTCTCATTTCCTCAAACTCAATGTGAACAAAACAGAACTAATTATCTTTCCTCCATCTCGCACACCTTCCCTACCTGATCACAATAAATTAATTCACACTTTCCCCCGTCCCGGTAATCCACTGCCTCGGAGAAACCCTTGACTCTGCCTTGATAAATATAAAAAATATTTATTATTAATATGCTAATATTAACATGGAGCAGAATTAATTTCGGCGTACTGGTTTGGCCTCCTCAACATTCATCTAAATTATTCTCTCATCCTTACTCTATTTTATATAGCATTGTGTTATGTAAAATGCTGTACATAAAGGAAACATTTGTGTGGCATGGCAAATCACCTGATCACATGATCTATCAAAGGAGATCACGTGACATGTCAAAAGATACATTAGGTTCCTGGGGGGCACGCCTTCTAAACTGCCAGTTGAACTGGCAACTCTTAATCAACCCCTGGTCTCTATGACTCTATGATAGTCCCTCCTGATTGGCTGTGCTGGAACTTGTGATGTGATAACAGGCAAAGCATTATGATTTAACCATCACTGCCATAACTAATGTTATGAACATGTTCTCTGGCTGATACAATCTTCAGCAATGTGAGAATTGGTTCTCGAACCATTTTTTGTAAAGTTTTTTGCAAATTTTCCAACTTTACTTAGTCAATTCTCAGCATATTGATCCATTTATTTCTAGTGTACAGTATAGTACAGTAGTACAGTATAGTCCAGAAGACTCTGTAATCATCTAAAGAATTCATCGAATAAGGCACTATCTGTGTGTCACAACATTTTTTAATTATTTATCATCTTTCCATGTATTTTATAAAAGGATTACACAGAAAAATAAATTCTGGGTCGTCTATTGAGTTCCTCAAACGTTCCTCTTTTATCGAGATTTTTTATGACCCAGCTAATTGAGTTTACCTTTGGAACTGTGTTTCAATATGTGGCAGATGTGCAATACTTGGCTACGGCAACTATACAGTTGATGGAGCTGTTCAGCACTGTAATTGACCAGTTCTTGCCAATATCGACACAGGATATAGCTAATCACGGGGGTACCGGATGTTGCACCCTCACCAATCAGACATTGATGACCAATCCAAGGGAAAGGTCATCAATGATAAAGTTCCAGACAATCTCTCTAAAAGCATTAGTCTTCTTCTATAGGCCAAAAGGATAGGTTATTATCCCTCTGTAGACTTTAGGCCCAAGATGCAACTGCAACCCCTTGACCCCTTATAGCTATGCCCTGAGCATTTGTTGGCCAGAAGTAAATGGATCATAACAAAATTTGCATATTATTGTCTGTTCTATAAATAAAATGTCTTTCATGCTGCATTTTATTAGAATATTTATTGGCAAACTTCTTTCATTTGGTCAGAACTTTGTTCATCTCCAGTATATACATCATTGTACTGTACATATTATGCAATGTATCATAGTATATTTAAACAGACCAGTTGAAGTGTTCTTTTATACCTTGTTTTAACAAACTTAAATTTTTGCTATAAGTACATTCCACTTATAAATCTTAAATTTGTTCCTTCCCATGGAAGTAATTTGTTTAATAAAAACATTCTGCTCTTTGGAAAGTTCAATTTTTAAGTGGGCCTCCAAAGCTGTTTTTATAAGAGCAATCCTTTAAAACAACAAGCAATGCTATTAGAGTTTTACAATAATTCACAGTGTTCTAATAATTGTGCAATGTAGTGCACCTCTCTGCAGGAAAATATTTCTCACTGGAAATTAAATAAACTCTCCTCATTTTTTCCCCCAATAATTCACCACAATTTCTTGTTAATTTCTATATTATATTTCTTAACGTTTTGATTTTCTTAAAACCAAAGTATAGGTATAAATTTTAAGGGACATATTTCTCTCAAAGCTGTCTTTTTTATAGGTAGATTATGAACAATTTATTTCGGTTCATCAAGTCGGCGACATAAATAATGAATGTTATATATAAATGTGCTGTATATTCCGAGCCTTGACCCAGGTGTACAATGGAAGTCAAAGCATATTGTCCTTTATTTCTATTTATAAAGGTATGCATTATATCTAGTGGCATTTACTGCCAAATACAGCATATAATATACTATTGAAATAAAAAAAGAACATTCCTTAGAATGCCATATCCTGATATAATGGCAAACACTGATGTGTGCAAAAGTTTTAGGGAGGAGTTGAAAAAGTCCTGCAAATTGAAAATGCTTTAACAAATAAAAGTAGAAGAGTAGTATTTTTCTTTTTTATTAATCACTTAACAAAATGCATAGTGGAAATAATGTTTAAACTCCCACGCTATAGCTCCTGATAGTAGCACAAGTTCTATATAGCAGAGTTAAAGCATCCTAGAAGTGCAGTACAGTGAGAATCAATGTAAAGTAAAGCCAATGTAAAGTAAGATCTCTCTATAATATAGTAGGGTACCTGCTTGTACATAGACACAGTCAAGTAGGACCTAGCAAGTTAGAATAGACCAACCAAGAGACTCACTCCGGTAAGGCCTCTTTCACACTTCCATTTTTTACAATCAGTCACAATCCGTCAAAATGTTGAAAAGACGGATTCTTTGCTGATTGTCAAAAACGGATGCACTGGATCTGTTTTTTTTATGGATCCGTCAAAGCAGGTGCTGCCTCAATTTAAAGGAACAAAATTCTGGAGAGAGATAGAGAGAGAGAGAGAATATTTTCCTCTGAATGGAAAATTTCAAAAACAGAGTCCGTCACTGGATTCCTGCTTTTGACGGTCAGCGACGGATCCTGCATCCATAGGCTTCCATTTTAGCCAACGACGGACAGTGCAGAATCCGTCGCTTGGCAATTTTCCGACGTACACAAAAAATATTTCTATGTGCGTTATCTACACCCGACGTACAGGGATATTATGACAGATCCAGTGCACGACGGATTAAATGGAAAGCCATCCGTCACAATCTGTCGCTAATACAAGTCTATGAGAAAAAAACAGATCCAGCAGAAACATTTGCTGGATCCGTTTTTTTCACAAAACGACGGAAATTGACGGGAACAAAAAGACGGAAGTGTGAAAGAGGCCTTACTGGTAGTAAGTAGTGCCTGCAAGTGAATATATGCAGGTGTAAGTGTTTAACATAGGTAAATAGTAAGACCGGTTTCACACATCAGTGCCTCCGGTACTTGTAGTGACAGTTTTCTTACGTACCGGAGACACTGACAAATGTAGATCCATTCAAAGGAATGGGTCTACGGAGATGTCAGCGTGTCTTGACGGATCATGTGTCCTTGTGCAAAACAAGCAGACATGTCTGTTTTTACCTGGACAAACGGGCAGCCAATCGTCCCACACACATGCACACGGAGGACAGTGTACACTGTCCTCCATGTTCACGGATGGCCGCGGGGGAAGCAACGCTACTATAAGCCGCTGTTTCCCTGTTTGCGGTGCTTAGCACAGCTTTCATTCATTGTCCCCTTGCTCTGCCGGCGAGCAGCGTGAGCAGTGGACATTGAATGTAAGAAAAAACACTATGTGGGGCCCCCCTATATTTTATTTTCATTCATTCCCCAGTAGTTTACAGCCAGGAGCGGTCGCATAAGCAGCGCTCCCGGTTGTAAACGGTACATTCCCCAGATATGGATTACTGCATGGGACTGACTGTATGCTGGACAGGTGTGGGTATATTGTTGGTTTATTATGTTGACATTTTTTACAGGAGATCGAGGGTTTCGCTTGGAATGGCAGACTAATAAAGATGGAAAAATTGTGTATATTGTTTTGTTTTCATTATAAGACTTTTTTCTTACTGCGTGGTCTTTGAGTAACACTTTTACAACTATAGGATTAGTAATGGAGAGATGTCTTATTGACACCTCTCCATTACTAAGCCAGCTTAATGTCATCTGTTGTGAATTCTGTGGCAGGGCTCCCTCCTGTGGTCACAAGTGGTACTTCGGCTGATTCTCTCTGTGAGCTTCCGTTGGTGGAGGGAAGTGGTACTGCGGCTTCTGAGTTTCCTCCCTCAGGTGATGTGGTGAGGTCGTTAGGTGCTGCTCTACTTAACTCCACCTAGTGCTTTGATCCTGGCTTCCTGTCAATGTTCCAGTATTGGACTTGTTTTCCTCCTGGATCGTTCCTGTGGCCTGCTGCTCTGCATAGCTAAGTTTTCCTTTGCTATTTTGTTTGCTTTTCTTCTGTCCAGCTTATCTATTTGTTTGCTGGAAGCTCTGGGACGCAGAGGGTGTACCTCCGTGCCGTTAGTTCGGTACGGAGGGTCTTTTTGCCCCCTTTTCGTGGTTTTTAGGGTTTTGTGTTGACCGCAAAGTTATCTTTCCTATCCTCGCTCTGTTCAGAAAGTCGGGCCTCACTTTGCTAAATCTATTTCATCTCTACGTTTGTCTTTTCATCTTAACTCACAGTCATTATATGTGGGGGGCTGCCTTTTCCTTTGGGGTATTTCTCTGAGGGAAGGTAGGCTTATTTTCTATCTTCAGGCTAGCTAGTTTCTCAGGCTGTGCCGAGTTGCATAGGTAGCGTTAGGCGCAATCCACGGCTGCCTCTAGTGTTGTTGGAGAGGATTAGGGATTGCGGTCAACAGAGTTCCCACGTCTCAGAGCTCGTTCTATGTTTTTGGATTATTGTCAGATCACTGTGTGTGCTCTGACCTCTATGTTCACTGTGGTACTGAATTGCCTAATCATAACAGTACAGGAAGCCAAAAGTACTAATGATTCTCAATAGAGGGAAAAAAGAAGTTCTGAGACCATTTTTTTTTCTCTGCACTGTGTTTTGCCTTTTTTTTCCCCTAGACATTTGGGTGGTTCAGGACACAGGTGTAGCAATGGACATTAGAAGTCTGTCTTCATGTGTGGATCAGCTCTCGGCAAGAGTACAAAAGATTCAAGACACTATTGATCAGAAATCTATGTTAGAACCAAGAATTCCTATTCCTGATTTGTTTTTTGGTGATAGAACTAAGTTTCTGAGTTTCAAAAATAATTGTAAACTATTTCTGGCCTTGAAACTTCGCTCCTCTGGTGATCCAGTTCAAGAGGTTTTGATCATTATTTCTTTTTTGCGTGGCGACCCTCAGGACTGGGCATTTTCTCTTGCGCCAGGAGATCCTGCATTAAGTAATATTGATGCGTTTTTCCTGGCGCTCGGATTGCTGTACGATGAACCTAATTCAGTGGATCAGGCAGAAAAAAATTTGCTGGCTCTTTGTCAGGGTCAGGATGAGATAGAGTTATATTGTCAGAAATTTAGAAAGTGGTCCGTGCTCACTCTATGGAATGAATCTGCGCTGGCAGCTATGTTCAGAAAGGGTCTCTCTGAAGCCCTTAAGGATGTCATGGTGGGATTTCTTATGCCTGCTGGTTTGAATGAGTCTATGTCTTTGGCCATTCAGATTGGTCGACGCTTGCGTGAGCGTAAATCTGTGCACCATTTGGCGGTATTACCTGAGCTTAAACCTGAGCCTATGCAGTGCGATAGGACTTTGACCAGAGTTGAACGGCAAGAACACAGACGTCTGAATGGGCTGTGTTTCTACTGTGGTGATTCCACTCATGCTATCTCTGATTGTCCTAAGCGCACTAAGCGGTTCGCTAGGTTTGCCACCATTGGTACAGTACAGTCAAAATTTCTTCTGTCCGTTACCTTGATCTGCTCTTTGTCATCGTATTCTGTCATGGCATTTGTGGATTTAGGCGCTGCCCTGAATTTGATGGACTTGGAGTATGCTAAGCGTTGTGGGTTTTTCTTGGAGCCCTTGCAGTGTCCTATTCCATTGAGAGGAATTGATGCTACGCCTTTGGCCAAGAATAAGCCTCAGTACTGGACCCAGCTGACCATGTGCATGGCTCCTGCACATCAGGAGGTTATTCGCTTTCTGGTGTTGCATAATCTGCATGATGTGGTCGTGTTGGGGTTGCCATGGCTACAAGCCCATAATCCAGTATTAGATTGGAAATCCATGTCTGTGTCCAGCTGGGGTTGTCAGGGGGTACATGGTGATGTTCCATTTCTGTCAATTTCGTCATCCACCCCTTCTGAGGTTCCAGAGTTCTTGTCTGATTACCGGGATGTATTTGATGAGCCCAAGTCCGATGCCCTACCTCCGCATAGGGATTGTGATTGTCCTATCAATTTGATTCCTGGTAGTAAGTTCCCAAAAGGCCGATTGTTTAATTTATCTGTGCCTGAGCACACCGCTATGCGCAGTTATGTGAAGGAGTCCCTGGAGAAGGGGCATATTCGCCCGTCATCGTCGCCATTAGGAGCAGGGTTCTTTTTTGTAGCCAAGAAGGATGGTTCGCCGAGACCTTGTATAGATTACCGCCTTCTAAATAAGATCACGGTTAAATTTCAGTACCCCTTGCCGTTGTTATCTGATTTGTTTGCTCGGATTAAGGGGGCTAGTTGGTTCACCAAGATAGATCTTTGTGGTGCGTATAATCTTGTGCGAATTAAGCGAGGCGATGAATGGAAAACTGCATTTAATACGCCCGAGGGTCATTTTGAGTATCTAATAATGCCATTCGGACTTGCCAATGCTCCATCAGTGTTTCAGTCCTTTATGCATGACATCTTCCGAGAGTACCTGGATAAATTCCTGATTGTGTACTTGGATGACATTTTGATCTTCTCGGATGATTGGGAGTCTCATGTGAAGCAGGTCAGAACGGTGTTTCAGGTCCTGCGTGCTAATTCTTTGTTTGTGAAGGGATCAAAGTGTCTCTTTGGTGTGCAGAAGGTTTCATTTTTGGGGTTCATCTTTTCCCCTTCTACTATTGAGATGGATCCTGTTAAGGTCCAAGCCATCCATGATTGGACTCAGCCGACATCTCTGAAAAGTCTGCAAAAGTTCCTGGGCTTTGCTAATTTTTATCGTCGCTTCATCTGCAATTTTTCTAGTATTGCTAAACCATTGACTGATTTGACCAAGAAGGGTGCTGATGTGGTCAATTGGTCTTCTGCTGCTGTGGAAGCTTTTCAAGAGTTGAAGCGTCGTTTTTCTTCTGCCCCTGTGTTGTGTAAACCAGATGTTTCGCTTCCGTTCCAGGTCGAGGTTGATGCTTCTGAGATTGGAGCAGGGGCTGTTCTGTCGCAGAGAGGTTCTGATTGCTCAGTGATGAAACCGTGCGCCTTCTTTTCCAGGAAGTTTTCGCCTGCTGAGCGAAATTATGATGTGGGCAACTGAGAGTTGCTGGCCATGAAGTGGGCATTCGAGGAGTGGCGTCATTGGCTTGAAGGAGCTAAGCATCGCGTGGTGGTATTGACTGATCATAAGAACTTGACTTATCTCGAGTCTGCCAAGCGGTTGAATCCTAGACAGGCTCGTTGGTCGCTGTTTTTTGCCCGTTTTGACTTTGTGATTTCGTACCTTCCGGGCTCTAAAAATGTGAAGGCGGATGCTCTGTCTAGGAGTTTTGTGCCCGACTCTCCGGGTTTGTCTGAGCCGGCGGGTATCCTCAAGGAAGGAGTAATTGTGTCTGCCATCTCCCCTGATTTGCGGCGAGTGCTGCAAAAATTTCAGGCTAATAAACCTGATCGTTGTCCAGCGGAGAAACTGTTTGTCCCTGATAGGTGGACGAATAAAGTTATCTCTGAGGTTCATTGTTCGGTGTTGGCTGGTCATCCTGGAATCTTTGGTACCAGAGAGTTAGTGGCTAGATCCTTTTGGTGGCCATCTCTGTCGTGGGATGTGCGTACTTTTGTGCAGTCCTGTGGGATTTGTGCTCGGGCTAAGCCCTGCTGTTCTCGTGCCAGTGGGTTGCTTTTGCCCTTGCCAGTCCCGAAGAGGCCTTGGACACATATCTCTATGGATTTTATTTCAGATCTTCCCGTTTCTCAAAAGATGTCAGTCATTTGGGTGGTCTGTGATCGCTTTTCTAAGATGGTCCATTTGGTACCCTTGTCTAAATTGCCTTCCTCCCCTGATTTGGTGCCATTGTTCTTCCAGCATGTGGTTCGGTTACATGGCATTCCAGAGAATATCGTTTCTGACAGAGGTTCCCAGTTTGTTTCGAGGTTTTGGCGAGCTTTTTGTGGTAGGATGGGCATTGACTTGTCTTTTTCCTCGGCTTTCCATCCTCAGACTAATGGCCAGACCGAACGAACCAATCAGACCTTGGAAACATATCTGAGATGTTTTGTTTCTGCTGATCAGGATAACTGGGTGTCCTTTTTGCCTTTGGCTGAGTTCGCCCTTAATAATCGGGCCAGCTCGGCTACCTTGGTTTCGCCATTTTTCTGCAACTCTGGGTTCCATCCTCGTTTCTCGTCAGGACAGGTTGAGTCTTCGGACTGTCCTGGTGTGGATAATGTGGTGGACAGGTTGCAGCAGATTTGGACTCAGGTAGTGGACAATTTGACCTTGTCCCAGGAGAAGGCTCAACGTTTTGCTAATCGCAGACGCTGTGTGGGTCCCCGACTTCGTGTTGGGGATCTGGTTTGGTTATCTTCTCGTCATATTCCTATGAAGGTTTCCTCTCCTAAGTTTAAACCTCGTTTCATTGGTCCGTATAGGATTTCTGAGGTTCTTAATCCTGTGTCTTTTCGTCTGACCCTTCCAGATTCTTTTTCCATACATAACGTATTCCATAGGTCATTGTTGCGGAGATACGTGGCACCTATGGTTCCATCTGTTGACCCTCCTGCCCCGGTTTTGGTGGAGGGGGAGTTGGAGTATATTGTGGAGAAGATTTTGGATTCTCGTGTTTCAAGACGGAAACTCCAGTATCTGGTTAAGTGGAAGGGTTATGCTCAGGAAGATAATTCCTGGGTCTTTGCCTCTGATGTCCATGCCCCCGATCTTGTTCGTGCCTTTCATGTGGCTCATCCTGGTCGGCCTGGGGGCTCTGGTGAGGGTTCGGTGACCCCTCCTCAAGGGGGTGGTACTGTTGTGAATTCTGTGGCAGGGCTCCCTCCTGTGGTCACAAGTGGTACTTCGGCTGATTCTCTCTGTGAGCTTCCGTTGGTGGAGGGAAGTGGTACTGCGGCTTCTGAGTTTCCTCCCTCAGGTGATGTGGTGAGGTCGTTAGGTGCTGCTCTACTTAACTCCACCTAGTGCTTTGATCCTGGCTTCCTGTCAATGTTCCAGTATTGGACTTGTTTTCCTCCTGGATCGTTCCTGTGGCCTGCTGCTCTGCATAGCTAAGTTTTCCTTTGCTATTTTGTTTGCTTTTCTTCTGTCCAGCTTATCTATTTGTTTGCTGGAAGCTCTGGGACGCAGAGGGTGTACCTCCGTGCCGTTAGTTCGGTACGGAGGGTCTTTTTGCCCCCTTTGCGTGGTTTTTAGTGTTTTGTGTTAACCGCAAAGTTATCTTTCCTATCCTCGCTCTGTTCAGAAAGTCGGGCCTCACTTTGCTAAATCTATTTCATCTCTACGTTTGTCTTTTCATCTTAACTCACAGTCATTATATGTGGGGGGCTGCCTTTTCCTTTGGGGTATTTCTCTGAGGCAAGGTAGGCTTATTTTCTATCTTCAGGCTAGCTAGTTTCTCAGGCTGTGCCGAGTTGCATAGGTAGCTTTAGGCGCAATCCACGGCTGCCTCTAGTGTTGTTGGAGAGGATTAGGGATTGCGGTCAACAGAGTTCCCACGTCTCAGAGCTCGTTCTATGTTTTTGGATTATTGTCAGATCACTGTGTGTGCTCTGACCTCTATGTTCACTGTGGTACTGAATTGCCTAATCATAACAGTCATCTTACAATATGAAGGTGACATTAACCCCTCCTTACCCCACTTGCCACCACTACTGGGCAAGTGGGAAGAACTGGGCAAAGATCCAGAATTGGCGCATCTAATAGATGCACTTTTTCTGGGCAGCTGCGGGCTGCTGATTTTAGGCTTGGGGGCCATATCCATGGTCCCTTACCAGCCTGAGAATAGCAGCCCACATCTGTGAGTTTTGCCGGGTTGGTTTTAAAATATAGGGGGGACCCCACTTTGTTTTTTCTTTCATTCATTGTCCCTGCTTACACTACTGCCAGCAGAGCAGGGGACAATGGATGAAAGCCGCGTTCAGCACCACATGCAGGGGAACAGCGCTTATTGTAGCCCTGCTTCCCAGCGGTCGTTGGTGTGGTAGTGATGCGGCACACGGGCGGCACACGGTTGCCACACGTGTGCCTTACGGATGTGTCACATGGTCACACGGACACAGATATATCCAGTACCGTGTTTACCGGTACCACAAATATCAGGACATGTGAAACTGGCCTGAAGTAGAGTCACTTACTGTGTCAGACCAGTTGCAGCTTCCATCCTCACTGTGCACACTGGGGAGGTTCAGCTCCAGTGAGCGGTGTGTAGCAGTAGAAAAATGAAAAAAGAATGAACCATCTCAGCCACTGCAGCATACAGCTTGCTGAAGGACGGAACTCGTGCGGTCACACGTATAGTTCTGATGAGAAAAAGGAGATGTGTTCCAGCTTCTTTGAATCCAAAAATTTATTGGAAAATGCAAAGTTCACATGGCAAGATATAGTTACGCGTTTCAAACGCTCGAGGTTGATGAAGGACGCCTCAAGCGTTTGAAACGTGTAGCTATATCTTGCCATGTGAACTTTGACATTGCCATGGTTTTTTAAGAAGCATTTTCTATTACATTTTTGAATTCAAAGAAGCTGAAACACATCTCCTTTTTCTCACATGTAGCGGGAGCGTCTTGCAGTTCACGTGGTTACCCACGGCTTGCCAAGGTACCGAGATGTGTCACGCGTCTATCCCTGATGAAGAAGGAACTCGTCACCTTTGTAATGATCTGGGGTTTTTGGCCCCTCAATGAGCTTGTAGCTCTGCAATTATGACATCACCTTTGTGGCATGCCCACTGCTCATCTTGCCAGTCAGCGTCGCCACTTCGGGACGGAGCGCACCATGTCTCGGTAGATTGGCAAGCCGTGGGTAACCATGTGAATGGGAGGATGCTCCCGCTACACAAAGCTCATTGGAGCTGAACCTCACCAGCGTGAACAGTGAGGATGGAAGCTGCAACTGATCTGACACAGTAAGTGACTACACTTTACTATTCACCTATGTTAAACACTTACACCTGCATATATTCACTTGCAGGCACTACTCACCAGTAACAGGTGTGAGTATCTTGGTTGGTCTATTCTCACATGCTAAGTCCTACTTGACTGTGTCTATATACATGCAATCACCTTTCAATGTTATAAGGAGATCTTTATACAGTGCTATTCTTTACATTGATTCTCGCTGTACTGGCCTTCTAGGATGTTTTTGCTCTGATATATAGAACTTTTGCTACTATTAAGAGCTATAGTGCGGGAGTTTAAACATTATTTCCGTACTTTCAATACTCTGAAACATGGCACATGGAACCTACCTAACTCCCAGCTGCTTTTGGTAACAAATATTTGTGATCGTCATTGTGTCAATTTGTTTTTGTCTTTTATCCAAAATGCAAAGTAAGTAAACACAAGAGGATTGTAAGTCAAATCATTATTTAGTGTGAATGCCTTTTGCCTTCAAAATAGCATCAAAGCATCAGTTTTTCTCGGAACATTTGCACAAAGTTTTTGAAGGAACTTGGCAGAGAGGTTGTCACAAACATCTTGGAGAATTAATCACAAATGTTTAGTGGATGTAAGCTTGTGGAAAAACGTGTAATTACAGACAGACTCGACGTTGAGATCAGTCGTCTATATTGGTCATATCATCACTAGAGAATGGTGAACCTGTGGATGTTTGGGTCTGGTAGGTTGGGCCAAACATTTAAAAAAAGTTTGGTTCAGGTACCAGAACAGTACCCAAACTCGAACCCAAACCCTGACCCAGTTCAAGTGAAGGGGAAGCCGGAACATCAAGTGTTTCCCTCACTGTCATCTGCGTGACACCGCAATAAACACCAGTTCTTATTGGCGGCAAGTTTGTTGATGCTGTCAGAGTGCTGCGGTTCCCACGTTATCATAGTGATGAGCCAGCAGCTGTGACAGGCGGTAAACAAGTTACCAAAGATTAAAGGCATCTACTGATGAAACTGCCACTCTCATCATCCTACACCTAGTTTTGCTGATATTAGCAAGAGCAGGCATATGATGATGGGAGTATTCACCAGCTGGTGATGTGCAATAAATAAATAAATTTAAAAAATTACATGCAGTCCCCTCTATTTTTGACTACCAGTGCAGGCAAAACCAACCTAGTTGCTGCCTAATTTTAGATTATATCACTGCCTGATATCGTTGAAGGGAAATAATGGTGAGTCAATTATCTGCTGTACAAAGTTTCTGTTGCCAAACACTGCAGCTACGATGTTAAAAAAAAATTGCTCTTTTCTTGGTGTCCTGAATGCTGATGCTTATCCGTCATGCAATAATAAAGGTACCTTCACACTAAACGACGCTGCAGCGATCCAGACAATGATCCGGATCACTGCAGCGTCGCTGTTTGGTTGCTGGAGAGCTGTCACACAGACCGCTCTCCAGCGACCAACGATGCCGGTAACCAGGGTAAACATCGGGTTACTAAGCGCAGGGCCGCGCTTAGTAACCCGATGTTTACCCTGGATACCATCCTAAAAGTAAAAAAAACCAAACGCTTCATACTTACCTTGCGCTGTCTGTCCTCGGCGCTGTGCTTCTCTGTACTGGCTGTGAGCACAGCGGCCGGAAAGCAGAGCGGTGACGTCACCGCTCTGCTTTCCGGCCGCTGTGCTCACAGTGAGTGCAGGAAAGCAGAGCGCCGGGGACAGACAGCTGAAGGTAAATATGAAGCGTTTGTTTTTTTTTACTTTTAGGATGGTATCCAGGGTAAACATCGGGTTACTAAGCGTGGCCCTGCGCTTAGTAACCCGATGTTTACCCTGGTTACCAGCGAAGACATCGCTGAATCGGTGTCACACACACCGATTCAGCGATGTCAGCGGGAGAGCCAGCGACCAAAGAAAGTGCTGGCCCTCTAGCCCCGACCAACGACATCACAGCAGGATTCTGAGCGCTGCTGTGTGTCAAACTGAACGATATCGCTAGCGAGGACGCTGCAATGTCACGGATCACTAGCGATATCGTTTAGTGTGAAGGTACCTTAACATGAAGGAGGCATCTAATTGGCTCCACCTTTATTCCACAACAGGACAATGACCTCAAAAACACAGTCAATGTCTTAAAAAGCTATCTTCAGTGTAAAGAAGAACAAGAACCTTTGAAAGTGGTGATATGTCTCCCACAGAACACCAATGTGAACTTCATTAAGTTTGTTGTAATCACATGAACAAACAGAAAGATTTCCACAAGCCTATGTCCACAGATGATCTGTGTTTAGTTCTCCAAGATGTTTGGAACAACTTTGATACTTTGATCTTGTTTTAAAAGCAAATGCTGGTCTTAATGTAAAGGCCCCTTCACATTTAGCGACGCTGCAGCGATACCGACAACGATCCGAATCGCTGCAGCGTCGCTGTTTGGTCGCTGGAGAGCTGTCACACAGACAGCTCTCCAGCGACCAACGATGCCGGTAACCAGGGTAAACATCGGGTAACTAAGCGCAGGGCCGCGCTTAGTAACCCGATGTTTACCCTGGTTACCATGCTAAAAGTAAAAAAAAACAAACACTACATACTTACCTACCGCTGTCTGTCCTCCAGCGCTGCGCTCTGCTTCTCTGCTCTCCTCCTGTACTGTCTGGGAGCCGGAAAGCAGAGCGGTGACGTCACCGCTCTGCTTTCCGGCTCACAGACAGTACAGGAGGAGAGCAGAGCGCAGCGCTGGAGGACAGACAGCGGTAGGTAAGTATGTAGTGTTTGTTTTTTTTTACTTTTAGCATGGTAACCAGGGTAAACATCGGGTTACTAAGCGCGGCCCTGCGCTTAGTTACCCGATGTTTACCCTGGTTACCAGTGAAGACATCGCTGGATCGGTGTCACACACGCCGATCCAGCGATGTCTCCAGGGAGTCCAGCGACGAAATAAAGTTCTGGACTTTCTTCAGCGACCAACGATCTCCCAGCAGGGGCCTGATCGTTGGTCGCTGTCACACATAACGATTTCATTAACGATATCGTTGCTACGTCACAAATAGCAACGATATCGTTAACAATATCGTTATGTGTGAAGGTACCTTAAGACTTGATTTAAATTTCTCTTTTTGTTAAATTGCTATTTTAGTAACACTTCTATTTTCAAAAGCATTCCTGAGTTGCAGCACTTTTTCCACACCTGCCTAAAACGTTTGCGCAGTTCTGTGTATACATAACAGACTTATAAATAGACATCGAAAAATTAAATTAAAAACCAAATTATCAAATACCCTGCAGTATAGATAAGAACAAATAAATAAATAGCATAAATAGTTTATGCAAGTAAAATAGATTTCTTGGTTAACATAATTTTGATTAAAAAAAGTAAAAGCCATCCCACCATGTCACGGTGACCCTATTCGGGACATGTCTAGTTATAAACCTGTTTTCCCCTGATTTAAAAATTCCAATTTACCAAAATAAACATCTATTTATTCTATATGAGTACATAATTATATTGTGTACAGTAGAGTGGCAAATTGTATAGTACAAAAAAATAATTACTATTTTCTGAGTTCTTCTGTTTTTTTGTTTTTTTTTAAATCTCCTGTAAAAAGTATTGTTTGTTCTTCTTTTATTCCTGTCATTGAAGTAACTGTGACCTTGTGGAAGTAAACTTGTGCCTCGAGTATCTAAAATACATTATCACTGTGATCTCGGAAGCTGCAGCTGTGTAAAACTGTGCAGTCTGCACATAATTCAATCAATATATGAAATATGAAATGCAGTCTGTCAGCAGATTTTTCACTGAACCAATAACAGTGTTAGAAGATTAAAAGGGATAATCCAAGAAAACTCTAGTTACAAAATGTCCGGTTTAATAAATTGGACCATGGTATTTAAAAGCAGTTTCTATTATTTATTTTAGGCCATTGGGACACAGGCTTGATAATGAACCCGAAATTGATACTGTATATAAACTATTAGGCTTTGCCTTCATTTGCTACCCTGAAATCTTGTGGCAGTATTACGCAGTCCATTGGTAGTACATGTGCAATACTGTGGCAATTTCTCGAAATTGAGAAAGTCACTGCTAATGAACTTCCTCCAAAATGTTGAGTCAGTGCCACGACACATGCTGGACCAACAAAAGAAGAGGCATAGAGCCAGAGCTCTTCCCTTGCTTGCAAACAACCATTTGATACTTGCAAGCTCGTATGAAAAATACATAAAAACTAGTATCTCCTCAATTTTAAGTGTGTTTTATGTTTTTTATTGTTATTATTAGGCTCTATTATTGGATTAATAGAGAACAATCCGCAGAGACACCCTTTTTTAACCCCTTCATGACCGGGGGATTTTTCGTTTTTCCGTGTTCGTTTTTCGCTCCCCTCCTTCCCAGAGCCATAACTTTTTTATTTTTCCGTCAATTTGGCCATGTGAGGGCTTATTTTTTGCGGGACGAGTTGTACTTTTGAACGACATCATTGGTTTTAGCATGTCGTGTAATAGAAAACGGGAAAAAAATTCCAAGTGCGGTGAAATTGCAAAAAAAGTGCAATCCCACATTGGTTTTTTGTTTGGCTTTTTTGCTAGGTTCACTAAATGCTAAAACTGACCTGCCATTATGATTCTCCAGGTCAGTACGAGTTCATAGACACCAAACATGACTAGGTTATTTTTTATCTAAGTGGTGAAAAAAAATTCCAAACTTTGCTAAAAAAAAAAAAAATTGCGCCATTTTCTGATACTCGTAGCGTCTCCATTTTTCATCATCTGGGGTCGGTTGAGGGCTTATTTTTTGCGTGCCGAGATGACGTTTTTAATGATAGCATTTCAGTGCAGATACGTTCTTTTGATCGCCCGTTATTGCATTTTAATGCAATGTCGCGGCGACCAAAAAAACGTAATTCTGGCGTTTCGAGTTTTTTTCCCACTACGCTGTTTAGCGATCAGGTTAATACTTTTTTTTAATTGATAGATCAGGCGATTCTGAGCGCGGCGATACCAAATATGCGTAGATTTGATATTTTTTTTATTGATTTATTTTGATTGGGGCGAAAGGGGGGTGATTTAAACTTTTATGTTTTTTTTTATTTTTTTCACATTTTTTTAAAACTTTTTTTTTTAACTTTTGCCATGCATCAATAGCCTCCATGAGAGGCTAGAAGCAGGCATAGCACGATCAGCTCTGCTACATAGCAGCGATCTGCTGATCGCTGCTATGTAGCAGAATTGCACGTGTGCTGTGAGCGCCGACCACAGGGTGGCGCTCACAGCAACGGGCAATCCCTAACCATAGAGGTCTCAAGGACCTCTATGGTTACCATTCACAAGCATCGCCGACCCCCGATCATGTGACGGGGGTCGGCGATGACGTCATTTCCGGCCGCCCGGCCGGAAGCGGTAGTTAAATGCCGCTGTCTGCGTTTGACAGCGGCATTTAACTAGTTAATAGGTGCGGGCAGATCGCGATTCTGCCCGCGCCTATTACGGGCACATGTCAGCTGTTCAAAACAGCTGACATGTCCCGGCTTTGGTGCGGGCTCACCGCGGAGCCCTGCATCAAAGCAGGGGAGCCGGCATCGGACAGTATAGTACGTCCGATGCCGGTAAGGGGTTAAGGTAAGGTTCTTACTTTAACCTTTTTTTTTAGCAATCTTATCGGTATTTTCATTCGGTGAGTGATATTTTATTAAATGATAAATAGTGACAAGCGGACATGTGAAAATTCGGATGCTTGTAACTGACCGAAACTTTATTCCAAAGTTCAGTTCTGGTACCAAAACATCAACCTGAACCGTATTGAAAATGGGGACCCAAATTTTTGAGCTGGGAAAAAAACCCCTCTCTCTCTGCAATGGACTTCCTCCATTGCAACGGATTTCTGGGATAAGTCTGTGTTCAAAATTTAGCACCAGACACTAACTGTGCGGTATGAACTCTGAACTTTTAAGTTCAGGTTCGCTCTTCTATAATGATAAATATAATTAAGCCACCTCACAACTAACACCGCATATTAAACACTTTAAACACTTGGGTTACAGTTTTATCACTCATTAATCTTCCCTCCATACTACCTCTAGCATTACATTTTGAAATATCAGCTTGATTGAGTCATTCCAACTATAAACTGTTGTCCTGCAACCTTTCGTCTTTTCTACCCAATGTGTCCACTTGTTGATTTAAAAAAGATAGGTAGCTGAATTCTCTTTGTAAGAGACCCCATAATAAAATGTACATATTTTTTTCAGGTGATTTTACAGAATAAGCTACCAAGTGTTTCCATTTGATTAATGACCATATTTAAGATCATTATATGACTTGCATCTTGCATTTCATACCAGTTTTGTCTTCTGCAGCCTCTATCTCAATTTTTTTGTTTTCTGAGCTAGTGGGGGATTACTAGTTGCTATGATGTCTCACATACACAGTAGAGTCTAGAAAGGTCCCTGTTTCTCTTCCTCTAAATAATGTGTGTTTAGAAGTAACAGCAGCATACAGGGCACCGTACTGGAGCGTGGTGGGACAGTACTGAGCAGAGTAGCTTTGAGTCCAACTCTGGGGTGAGAAAAACCTCTTCATCACAATTTTTCTGCCTTTCTCTCACACTGCTCTTCCCTCCACCACCTTATCCCTGTCAACAGACTTCAACAGGCAGGTGTCATCTTATCCCTTAAGGTACCTTCACACATAACGATTTCGTTAACGATATCGTTGCTTTTTGTGACGTAGCAACGATATCATTAACAAAATCGTTATGCATGACAGTGACCAACGATCAGGCCCCTGCTGGGAGATCATTGGTCGCTGGGAATGATCAGGACCTTTTTTTTGGTCGCTGATCACCCGCCGACATCGCTGAATCGGCATGTGTGACGTCACCGCTGTGCTCTGCTTTACGGCCGGCCGGCGCTGACACAGTGGAGGGAAGCTGACGCCGGGGGACAGACACCGGAATGTAAGTATGTACTGTTTGTTTTTTTAACTTTTACAATGGCAACCAGGGTAAACATCGTGTTACTAAGCGCGGCCCTGCGCTTAGTAACCCGATGTTTACCCTGGTTACCCGGGGACTTCGGCATCGTTGGTCGCTGGAGAGCTGTCTGTGTGACAGCTCTCCAGCGACCACACAACGACCTAAACAGCGATGCTCTAGCGATCGGCATAGTTGTCCATATTGCTGCAGCGTCACTAAATGTAACGGTACCTTAAGTGAGCTGGCAATTCATCTTGTCTTTAGCAAGACAGATTTTAGTTGTATTTCAGTGAATGAGCAGTCAAAGGGGAGTAGAGAAAGAATATTTATCTGTTAAGATACAAATTGTTAAAACCAACTAAATTAAAATATTTAGTATATATTTATACTAAACTAAATATAGGCTTCAAAATACTTTATACAAGAACATGAAGAACTGATAGTCTACTTGTATCCCTGAAAAATCTGTGCCAGAGCCGTCGAGTACGGTAGAACCCATCATTTAATGTCTTACTCATATGAGAAGTTACCATTTTTTCTTTACACACATGCTAGCCACCTTAGGGAGAGACCCAAGTTGGGCTAAATGTAGCGGGACGAAAGAGACCGAAAAGCCCTCTACTTAAAGGAAATACATAGTGGATGCTTTCCTGAAACGGAAAGTACTTGCAAGCAGCATAATACAAAGAATAGCAGGTTTACCCAGAATCCCTTGCAGTAGGCGGAGCTATGCAAATCATCTCTTTCCACCCCAGTCTAATCCACAGCGCTTGGAACCGCCAAGCGTGCAATGCTGCGGATTAGTTTCTAAATTTACACAGCCAACCAATTCGTACCTGTGGACACGTGTTTCGGGCTTTAGGCCCTCATCAGCACAGGGCTGGAATTGGTTGGCTGTATGGAGTGGGGCTCGGTGAGCAAGCGATACACACATGCTAGCCACCTTAGGGAGAGACCCAAGTTGGGCTAAATGTAGCGGGACGAAAGAGACCGAAAAGCCCTCTACTTAAAGGAAATACATAGTGGATGCTTTCCTGAAACGGAAAGTACTTGTAAGCAGCATAATACAAAGAATAGCAGGTTTACCCAGAATCCCTTTGCAGTAGGCGGAGCTATGCAAATCATCTCTTTCCACCCCAGTCTAATCCACAGCGCTTGGAACCGCCAAGCGTGCAATGCTGCGGATTAGTTTCTAAATTTACACAGCCAACCAATTCCTACCTGTGGACACGTGTTTCGGGCTTTAGGCCCTCATCAGCACAGGGCTGGAATTGGTTGGCTGTATGGAGTGGGGCTCGGTGAGCAAGCAATACACACATGCTAGCCACCTTAGGGAGAGACCCAAGTTGGGCTAAATGTAGCGGGACGAAAGAGACCGAAAAGCCCTCTACTTAAAGTAAATACATAGTGGATGCTTTTCTGAAACGGAAAGTACTTGCAAGCAGCATAATACAAAGAATAGCAGGTTTACCCAGAATCCCTTGCAGTAGGCGGAGCTATGCAAATCATCTCTTTCCACCCCAGTCTAATCCACAGCGCTTGGAGCCACCAAGCGTGCAATGCTGCGGATTAGTTTCTAAATTTACACAGCCACGTGTCCACAGGTAGGAATTGGTTGGCTGTGTAAATTTAGAAACTAATCCGCAGCATTGCACGCTTGGCGGTTCCAAGCGCTGTGGATTAGACTGGGGTGGAAAGAGATGATTTGCATAGCTCCGCCTACTGCAAGGGATTCTGGGTAAACCTGCTATCCCATGGCAGACAAAATGACTAGGGATAAAAATTCCCAATTAAATGTCACCTGCTTAACCCCACAGGAAGTGCGGCGGCGTCTAAACATCACTAAAATTGACAAATCTCCGGACCCGGATGGGATACACCCTCGAATACTGCAGGAATTAAGTACAGTCATTCATAGACCATTATTTTTAATCTTTAAAGACTCCATAATAACAGGGTCTGTACCACAGGACTGGCGTATAGCAAATGTGGTGCCAATATTCAAAAAGGGGACAAAAACTGAACTCGGAAATTATAGGCCAGTAAGCTTAACCTCTACTGTGGGTAAAATCCTGGAGGGCATTCTAAGGGATGCTATACTGGAGTATCTGAAGAGGAATAACCTCATGACCCAGTATCAGCACGGGTTTACTAGGGACCGTTCATGTCAGACTAATTTGATCAGTTTCTATGAAGAGGTAAGTTCCGGATTGGACCAAGGGAACCCAGTGGATGTAGTGTATATGGACTTTTCAGAAGCTTTTGATACGGTGCCACACAAAAGGTTGATACATAAAATGAGAATAATGGGGATAGGGGAAAATATGTGCAAGTGGGTTGAGAGCTGGCTCAGGGATAGGAAACAAAGGGTGGGTATTAATGGAGCACACTCGGACTGGGTAGCAGTTAGCAGTGGGGTACCACAGGGGTCAGTATTGGGCCCTCTTCTTTTTAACATATTTATTAATGACCTTGTAGGGGGCATTCAGAGTAGAATTTCAATATTTGCAGATGACACTAAACTCTGCAGGGTAATCAATACAGAAGAGGACAATTTTATATTACAGGATGATTTATGTAAACTAGAAGCTTGGGCTGATAAATGGCAAATGAGCTTTAATGGGGATAAATGTAAGGTCATGCACTTGGGTAGAAGTAATAAGTAGTGTTGAGCGATACCGTCCGATACTTGAAAGTATCGGTATCGGATAGTATCGGCCGATACCCGAAAAATATCGGATATCGCCGATACCGATATCCGATACCAATACAAGTCAATGGGACATCAAGTATCGGAAGGTATTCTCATGGTTCCCAGGGTCTGAAGGAGAGGAAACTCTCCTTCAGGCCCTGGGATCCATAGGGAGGTGTAAAATAAAGAATAAAAATAAAAAATATTGATATATTTACCTCTCCGGCGGCCCCTGAACTCAGCGCGGGTAACCGGCAGGCTTCTTTGTTCAAAATCAGCGCTTTTAGGACCTGAGAAACACGTCCCGGCTTCTGATTGGTCGCGGGCCGCCCATGTGACCGCCATGCGACCAATCACAAGCCGCGACGTCACCGCAAGCTATTAGCGCGCTCATTTTTAAAAATGAGCGCGTTAATGGCTTTCAAAGACGTAGCGGGTTGTGATTGGTCGCGGCCGCGACCAATCACAAGCCGCGACGTCACCGCAAGCTATTGACGCGCTCATTTTTAAAAATGAGCGCGTTAATGGCTTTGAAAGACATAGCGGCTTGTGATTGGTCGCGTGGCCGCGACCAATCACAAGCCGCGACGTCACCGCAAGCTATTGACGCGCTCATTTTTAAAAATGAGCGCGTTAATGGCTTTGAAAGACATAGCGGCTTGTGATTGGTCGCGTGGCCGCGACCAATCACAAGCCGCGACGTCACCGCAAGCTATTGACGCGCTCATTTTTAAAAATGAGCGCGTTAATGGCTTTGAAAGACATAGCGGCTTGTGATTGGTCGCGTGGCCGCGACCAATCACAAGCCGCGACGTCACCGCAAGCTATTAGCGCGCTCATTTTTGAAAAATGAGCGCGTTAATGACTTTCAAAGACGTAGCGGCTTGTGATTGGTCGCGGCCACGCGACCAATCACAAGCCGCTATGTCTTTCAAAGCCATTAACGCGCTCATTTTTAAAAATGAGCGCGTCAATAGCTTGCGGTGACGTCGCGGCTTGTGATTGGTCGCGGCCACGCGACCAATCACAAGCCGCTATGTCTTTCAAAGCCATTAACGCGCTCATTTTTAAAAATGAGCGCGTCAATAGCTTGCGGTGACGTCGCGGCTTGTGATTGGTCGCGGCCACGCGACCAATCACAAGCCGCTATGTCTTTCAAAGCCATTAACGCGCTCATTTTTAAAAATGAGCGCGTCAATAGCTTGCGGTGACGTCGCGGCTTGTGATTGGTCGTGGCCACGCGACCAATCACAAGCCGCTATGTCTTTCAAAGCCATTAACGCGCTCATTTTTAAAAATGAGCGCGTCAATAGCTTGCGGTGACGTCGCGGCTTGTGATTGGTCGCGGCCGCGACCAATCACAACCCGCTACGTCTTTGAAAGCCATTAACGCGCTCATTTTTAAAAATGAGCGCGTTAATAGCTTGCGGTGACGTCGCGGCTTGTGATTGGTCGCGTGGCCGCGACCAATCACAAGCCGCAACGTCTTTGAAAGTCATTAACGCGCTCATTTTTCAAAAATGAGCGCGCTAATAGCTTGCGGTGACGTCGCGGCTTGTGATTGGTCGCGTGGCGGTCACATGGGCGGCCCGCGACCAATCAGAAGCCGGGACGTGTTTCTCAGGTCCTAAAAGCACTGATTTTGAACAACGAAGCCTGCCGGTTACCCGCGGACTCACCAGGGGCCGCCGGAGAGGTAAATATATCAATATTTTTTATTTTAATTCTTTATTTTACACATCTCTATGTATCCGATACCGATACCCGATACCACAAAAGTATCGGATCTCGGTATCGGAATTCCGATACCGCAAGTATCGGCCGATACCCGATACTTGCGGTATCGGAATGCTCAACACTAGTAATAAGATGTATAATTATGTGCTTAATTCTAAAACTCTGGGCAAAACCGTCAATGAAAAAGACCTGGGTGTATGGGTGGATGACAAACTCATATTCAGTGGCCAGTGTCAGGCAGCTGCTACAAAGTCAAATAAAATAATGGGATGCATTAAAAGAGGCATAGATGCTCATGAGGAGAACATAATTTTACCTCTATACAAGTCACTAGTTCGACCACACTTAGAATACTGTGCACAGTTCTGGTCTCCGGTGTATAAGAAAGACATAGCAGACTAGAGCGGGTGCAGAGAAGAGCGACCAAGGTTATTAGAGGACTGGGGGGTCTGCAATACCAAGATAGGTTATTACACTTGGGGCTATTTAGTTTGGAAAAACGAAGACTAAGGGGTGATCTTATGTTAATGTATAAATATATGAGGGGACAGTACAAAGACCTTTCTGATGATCTTTTTAATCATAGACCTGAAACCAGGACAAGGGGGCATCCTCTGCGTTTGGAGGAAAAAAGGTTTAAGCATAATAACAGATGCGGATTCTTTACTCTAAGAGCAGTGAGACTATGGAACTCTCTGCTGTATGATGTTGTAATGAGTGATTCATTACTTAAATTTAAGAGGGGACTGGATACCTTTCTGGAAAAGTATAATGTTACAGGGTATATACACTAGATTCCTTGATAGGGCGTTGATCCAGGGAACTAGTCTGATTGCCGTATGTGGAGTCGGGAAGGAATTTTTTTCCCCAATGTGGAGCTTACTCTTTGCCACATGGTTATTTTTTGCCTTCCTCTGGATCAATATGTTAGGGCATGTTAGGTTAGGCTACGGGTTGAACTAGATGGACTTATAGTCTTCCTTCAACCTTAATAACTATGTAACTATGTAACTATGTAAGTTAAATAATTATAAAGATGAGTCAATATATTTGCCCCAGACAACCAATTAAAATTTATTTCAAATCAAAACTTCATATTGTAGGGTACTGAGAGGGTGTTACTTCAATACAGGAGAGCATGTGGCCCAATATTTTCAATTTAGCTATTGGCTTACCACAATATTCACCCTACAGCTATTATTCCTGTCTCCCTCATACATATGTATGCTTGCCTCAGTGTGCATGCACTTTCAATAGAGAATAGAGAATAGGTCACTGCTATTTGTGATAACAAAAAGTTACTCACGCTCAAAACACCAAAGTCACAGGTTTACCATGACAGAGAGGAGCCAGAAGACCACAGCATCTGATTTTTCCTACTCATGCATGGATTATAAGAGCTTCAACTTCACATTAAATAGTCCAGGTTTCCTTTAATAGTGCAGGGGTTAATCTGCTCTGTTGAGATCTCTTGGAAGTTGTCCTGCATTAAGGCTCTCAGCTGCTCACTGCTAGCCACTCCCACCTCCCGTATATTCTGGGCCCTGTAAAGCACTCATTGCCATGAGCAAGCTTCAAACTGCGTGATTAGGAGATGGTGGTTGGAAGTTGTTGTTTGAGAAGGCATTTGGTGGATTTATCTGAGATTGTTGCTAGGTTTTGGTGTGTGGTAATTCTACTCTTTCTCCTACTTTGGTTTGACCCCATGCTCCGCTCCCCGATGTTTACCTCTGTTGTTTGTGTGAGTATATTTGTATGATTGCCATTTTACTTGATCTGCTCAACTCTAGTAAATATATTCACTTGTGAATATTTGCCTCTTCCAATTCAGCTCTGATGACACAGAGCTTTAAAAAGCTTGAGAATCTGGATACAGCAGCTTACTTGCCTTGTTTTCTGTGGTTCACATAAAAATGAAATAAAGTAAGAAAATGGTATGATCAGACATATGCATATTTACATAAGCAGTCCATACAGTGCAAAGTTGAATCTTTGCTCTGCTTTTTCAATTCGTACCTCCTGGTCAATGCAATAACAGTGGATATAATGTCATTTTAATTAATTGGTTGCATACTTTTATCCTGAATGATTTCAATGTCTTTATAAGTGACTCAAGCTAAGCATACTCTCCTGTGAAATGCTAGCATTTGATTTGATGGCTATTAGATTTTCTTACATCTTCTACTGACATCTTAAAAGCATAATTAAAAGCCAGCCTTTTATTGAGACTTCTTTTGTACATGGAAGCATACATTAGCCCTCTGCAGATACTTGTCTAATACTATGCAGTGGGTCATATACAATACATTTACATCTCACGTAGACAATTTAATCAGATTTCTTGTCTAGCCATATATAAAAAAACAGCTTTGTCTGCTGTATACATATATCAACAGGTTTAGGAACAACATCTCATCAAGTTAAACCAAATTTGGCACTATGCTGACTCCTGGGTCTTTATTTAATATGGTGTGAAGTAGTATAGTGCTCAAATAATGCATTAGCGGTTTCTCATCATAGAACGAGGTTAGAAGAGAAACTTTCCAGCTGACATCTGTGTGTATCTGTGTCTCAGTAATGTATAAGACTGTTGTTGTATTTGTAAAGTCTAAATATTATATTATAAGAATACGTGATGGGTATTAGGGCACAATATACAAAACAAACAGATTAACATGTCCATGGACAATAAATGTGCCTACATTAATGCTATATTAAAGTAACTTGTATTATGTACAAACATTACAATTCAGATTTAGTTTTTAACGGCTAACATTAAAGGAAATCAGTCAGAATGTTTTCACTATGTAATCTTAAAACACCATAATGTAGCAGATGAGTCACAGATTTCAGGGATGTGGCCCTTATTAGGCTGTGTGATGTTGTTTACTTAGAATGAAGGTTTTATCACCAGGTGATTGCCTTGCCTGGACAACAGTGCGCACAAGCCCGAGTCTGACTTCGCCCCTCTTATGATATGCAGCTCAATATCAATTGACTATGTACATACAGAGCCTGGTGTCGGCGGGGTTAACTTTCTCAGCTACATCTAAAAACAACTCTGAGTCATAACCGAGGCACCCAGTAAACTAGCTGATACATTGTTGGAATTAGAGTATCTTCCTATCTTATACTGCTGTCACATGATGTAGCAAGATTAAGAAATTCCCTTTATTAAAGATTAGTCATGGATATGCTCTTTTATTTATTCAGCTCTCCATCATTTTGCCAATCACAGTCATACCTTACCAAATATGTTAACACAAAGCATCCTAGAGACTAATATGTTGTTTCATTCCTAGAAGTTATGTTGGCCATTTGAACTGCTCAAGAGATTTAATTTTGAGAAATTCTAATACTTTTTGGAATGGAGTAAAATATTTTATTTGCATATATTCCACAAAGGTGAAAAGGTCTAGGCATACACATATATAACTGAAGCCTTGAAGAAACATATGTCACTTCATTAATAAATATTTACAAATATTATATATTGTTTCATAATTTTTAACCCCTTAAGCCCCGAGGGTGGTTTGCACGTTAATGACCGGGCCAAATTGTACAATTCTGACCACTGTCCCTTTATGAGGTTATAACTCTGGGACGCTTCAACAGATCCCAGTGATTCTGACAATGTTTTCTCGGGACATATTGCACTTCATGATAGTGGTAAACATTCTTTGATAGTATCTGCGTTTGTTTGTGAAAAAAACGGAAATTTGGCAAAAATTATGAAAATTTTGCAATTTTCCAACTTTGAATTTTTATGCAATTAAATCACAGAGATATTTCACACAAAATACTTAATAAGTAACATTTCCCACATGTTTTCTTTACATCAGCACAATTTTGGAACCAAATTTTTTTTTGTTAGGGAGTTATAAGGGTTAAAAGTTGACCAGCAATTTCTCATTTTTACAACACCATTTTTTTTTTTAGGGACCACATCTCATTTGAAATCATTTTGATAGGTCTATATGATACAAAATACCCAAGTGTGACACCATTCTAAAAACTACACCCCTCAAGGTGCTCAAAACCATATTCAAGAAGTTTATTAACCCTTCTGGTGCTTCACAGGAATTTTTGGAATGTTTAAATAAAAATGAACATTTAACTTTTTTTCACAAAAAATTTACTTCAGCTCCAATTTGTTTTATTTTACCAAGGGTAACAGGAGAAAATGGACCCCAACAGTTGTTGTACAATTTGTCCTGAGTACAACGATACCCCATATGTGGGGGTAAACCACTGTTTGGGCGCATGACAGAGCTCGGAAGCAAAGGAGCGCCATTTGACTTTTCAATGCAAAATTGACTGGAATCGAGATGGGACACCATATTGCGTTTGGAGAGCCCCTGATGTGCCTAAACATTGAAACCCCCCACAATTGACACCATTTTGGAAAGTAGACCCCCTAAGGAACTTATCTAGAGGTGTGGTGAGCACTTTGACCCACCAAGTGCTTCACAGAAGTTTATAATGCAGAACTGTAAAAATAAAAAATCATATTTTTTCACAAAATTATCTTTTCGCCCCCAATTTTTTATTTTCCCAAGGGTATGAGAAGAAATTGGACCCCAAAAGTTGTTGTACAATTTGTACTGAGTATGCTGATACCCCATATGTGGGGGTAAACCACTGTTTGGGCGAATGGGAGAGCTCGGAAGGGAAGGAGCGCCGTTTGACTTTTCAATGCAAAATTGACAGGAATTGAGATGGGCCGCCATGTTGCTTTTGGAGAGCCACTGATGTGCCTAAACATTGAAACCCCCCACAAGTGACACCATTTTGGAAAGTAGACCCCCTAAGGAATTTATTTAGATGTGTTTTGAGCGCCTTGACCCACCAAGGGCTTCATAGAAGTTTATAATGCAGAGCCATAAAAATAAAACAAAAAATTTTTCCCACAAAAATTATTTTTTAGCCCCCAGTTTTGTATTTTCCCGAGGGTAAGAAGAGAAATTCGACGCCAAACGTTGTTGTCCAATTTGTCCTGAGTGCGCTGATACCCCATATGTGGGGGGAACCACCGTTTGGCCGCATGGGAGGGCTCGGAAGGGAAGGAGCGCCATTTGGAATGCAGACTTAGATGGAATGGTCTGCTGGTATCACATTGCGTTTGCAGAGCCCCTAATGTACCTAAACAGTAGAAACCCCCCACAAGTGACACCATTTTGGAAAGTAGACCCCCTAAGGAACTCATCTAGATGTGTTTCACTAGAGTTTGTAACGCAGAGCCGTGAAAATAAAAAAAAAAAATTTCCCTTAAAAAATATTTTTTAGCCCCCAGTTTTGTATTTTCCCAAGGGTAACAGGAGAAATTGGACCCCAAAAGTTGTTGTCCTATTTATCCTGAGTACGCTGATACCCCATATGTTGGGGTAAACCCTTGTTTGGGCACACAGGAGAGCTTGGAAGGGAAGGAGCACTGTTTTACTTTTTCAACGCAGAATTGGCTGGAATTGAGATCGGACGCCATGTCGCGTTTGGAGAGCTCCTGATGTGCCTAAACAGTGGAAACCCCTCAATTATAACTGAAACCCTAATCCAAACACACCCCTAACCCTAATCCCAACAGTAACCCTAACCACACCTCTAACCCTGACACAACTCTAACCCTAATCCCAACCCTATTCCCAACTGTAAATGTAATCTAAACCCTAACCGTAACTTTAGCCCCGACCCTAACCCTAACTTTAGCCCCAACCCTATTTGTGGCCCTAACCCTAGCCCTAACCCTAACCCTAACCCTAACCCTGGCCCTAACCCTAGCCCTAATCCTAGCCCTAACCCTAGCCCTAACCCTAACCCTAACCCTAGCCCTAATCCTAGCCCTAACCCTAGCCCTAACCCTAGCCCTAACCCTAACCCTAGCCCTAACACTAGCCCTAACCCTAACCCTAGCCCTAACTCTAACCCTAATGGGAAAATGGAAATAAATACTTTTTTTTAATTTTTCCCTAACTAGGGGGGTGATGAAGGGGGGTTTGATTTACTTTTATAGCGGGTTTTTTAGCGGATTTTTATGATTGGCAGCCGTTACACACTGAAAGACGCTTTTTATTGCAAAAAATATTTTTTGCGTTACCACATTTTGAGAGCTATAATTTTTCCATATTTTGGTCCACAGAGTCATGTGAGGTCTTGTTTTTTGCGGGATGAGTTGACGTTTTTATTGGTAACATTTTCGGGCACGTGACATTTCTAGATCGCTTTTTATTACGATTTTTGTGAGGCAGAATGACCAAAAACCAGCTATTCATGAATTTCTTTTGGGGGAGGCGTTTATACCGTTCCGCGTTTGGTAAAATGGATAAAGCAGTTTTATTCTTCGGGTCAGTACGATTACAGCGATACCTCATTTAAATCTTTTTTTTATGTTTTGGCGCTTTTATACGATATAAACTATTTTATAGAAAAAATCATTATTTTTGCATCGCTTTATTCTCAGGACTATAACTTTTTAATTTTTTCGCTAATGATGCTGTATGGTGGCTCTTTTTTTGCGGGACAAGATGATGCTTTCAGCGGTATCATGGTTATTTATAGCTGTCTTTTTGATCGCGTGTTATTCCACTTTTTGTTCGGCGGTATGATAATAAAGCGTTGTTTTTTGCCTCGTTTTTTTTTTTCTTACGGTGTTTACTGAAGGGGTTAACTAGTGGGCCAGTTTTATAGGTCGGGTCGTTACGGATGCGGCGATACTAAATATGTGTACTTTTATTGTTTTTTTTATTATTTAGATAAAGAAATGTATTTATGGGAATAATATTTTTTTTTTTTCATTATTCAGGAATATTTTTTTTTATTTTTTTTACACATTTGGAAATCTTTTTTTTACTTTTTTACTTTGTCCCAGGGGGGGACAATACAGATCGGTGATCTGCCAGTTTGCACAGCACTCTGACAGATCACCGATCTGTCTGAGAGCAGTGCAGCGTTACCAAGTGCCTGCTCTGAGCAGGCACTTGGTAAGCCACCTCCCTCCCTGCAGGACCCGGATGCCGCGGCCATCTTGGATCCGGGTCCAGCAAGGAGGAAGGAGGTAGGAGACCCTCGCAGCAACGCGATCGCATCGCATTGCTGCGGGGGGCCCCCTCCCTGCGCGATGCTTCCCTATACCGCCGGCAAATCGCGATCATGTTTGATCGCGGTGTGCCGGGGGTTAATGTGCCGGGGGTGGTCCGTGACCGCTCCTGGCACATAGTGCCGGATGTCAGCTGCGATAGGCAGCTGACACCTGGCCGCGATCAGCTGCGCTCCCCCCGTGAGCGCGGCCGATCGCCTATGACGTACTATCCCGTCGGTGGGAATTAAAGCCCACCCCACCTCGACGGGATAGTTCGTCATATGGGATTAAGGGGTTAGTAATCAACATAAATGTTTCAAATTAGTCAAAAATCCAATTTGGGCCAATCATATTGAGCAGTAGGTTCTTGATTCATACTCTTCTCTTAAAACATAAGTAATTGCGTATATTTTACATTATTTTCAGATACTCTATTCTGTAAAGTAATGTTGTGCTGATACAAACTCTACTGAAAAACATGTATAAAATATGTAAAGTAACTTTTTGTATGTGCCTGTCTTTACTGTCTGTTTCAGTCTTCATGGTTACCAAGTTCAATAATATTTTTTAAAAATATTTTAGTTAATACAAATCAAGCACATTTATAATTTACTAACGTCTATGAATAAGCCTAAAATGTTCATTTAAACATAGAATTATGTTAAAATATTGAGTTGAATGCTGACCCTACTACATTCCACGGCTACTTGTAGTTGCGGTGTTAAGATCAGGATTTGCAGTCAGTATAGTTACCACCTACTCCAGTGAAAGTTTTCATGCTGCTCCAAGGTCACCTGATCATAACAGTGCAACTAGAAGTAGCCGTGGGGTGTGCCTAACAAATCCTAGACACCTCGACACAGCCAGAGGACTAAATACCCCTATAGATGGAAATAGGAATTCTACCTTGCCTCAGAGCAGAACCCCAAAGGATAGGCAGCCCCCCACAAATATTGACTGTGAGTAGTAGAGAAAAAGACACACGCAGGCAGGAAACAGGATTTAGCAAAAGAGGCCACTCTAGCTAAAATAGGAAAGGATAGGACAGGATACTAAGCGGTCAGTATTAAAATCCTTCCAAAATATCCACAGCAGAAAATACAAAAACTCCACCATCTAACTAAAGATGTGGAGCGTATATCTGCAACTCCAGAGAATCCAAAAAGACTGAGAAAACACTGACACAGTCTAAGCTGGACAAGAGAAAACAAATGAATAGCACAGAATATAAGCACACAGCTTGTGTGCCACAAAAAAAGAAACAGACACTTATCTTTGCTGAATTGGCAGCTAAGCAGGAGAAGCCAGACAAAGATCCAACACTTCCCAAGAAACATTGACAACTGGAAAGGACTAATGAGTCCATCAAACCTAAATACTCCAGTCAGAATTGCAATCAGCAGATACACCTGTCCAAGACTGCAGCCCAAGGACAGCTGCATTACCACCTACAACCACCGGAGGGAGCCCAAAAGCAGAATTCACAATAGGTTTCCAGAAGCAGTGATAGACTTGTAGAGACTACATGGCCAGGATAGCAGGAGGATCTAAGGATACTGGATAGCAGGAGGGTGGCTACTGCTCGACTGGTAGACAGGACCAGATTTGGAAACCAGAAATAGACAAGACAGGGTGCAGGAATGCAGCACGGACAGGTGTAGGAACACAGGAGTGGGTTCAGACTGGAAGGATGAAGGCACAATAAAATATGCAGATCAGGATGGCCAGGATGAGGACTTGGTATAGGCAGGATGGGATCAGGAGCAGGCACAGACAGGCTGGACAAGTTCAGGAAAAGGGAGTATGGGTAAAGGAACCTTACAGGTTAGACAGACATGAAAACACAAATAGACTAGAGTTGCTAAGTCACCTCCCTATTGGCATGGGTGCTTAAATGCCTGATGCCTCTCAGCCATTGGCTTAGGACATTTTCAGAAGCACATACGCTGCCCGCTTAAGAAGCAGAGAGTGCGTGTGTGCCTAAGCATCTTCCCAGGAGACCTGCGCACTGTGCTCAGGGCCTTGGAGGAAGCAGATGCTGCAGAAACTGGAGCAGCTTGGGAGCGTAAGCAAACATTCTGGCATCCCTGCTGAGAGGAGGAAAAATACTTGTGGGGCACCGGCACTGTCCTAACAATTAGTTGAATGTAATATGGCTTTAATAATGAGTCAATAAAAATTCCAACAATTGAATACTCTACGGGTCTTGAAATATGGCAACATAAGGAAAAAACATTTTCTTACAAAATTCTGAATTTTTTTCACCACTTAAATAAAAAATAAAACTATGTATGTTTCGCATTTGTGTACTCTTACTGCCTTGGGGAATCATATTGGCAATTCAGTTTTATCATATACAGTATATAACATGATAAATAAAAATCCCCACAAAAATAATTTGTGGAATTGCACTTTTTTTTAAATTTCACCACACTTGGAAATTTTCCTCTTTTTCAGTATACTGCATGGTAAAATCAATAGTGTCATTCAAAAGTGCAATTCATCCGACAAAAAGAAGCCCTCATATGTCTTCATTGACTGAAAATAAGAAAGCTATGGCTCATGGAAGAAGGGGAGGAAAAATCAAAAGCATAAGAACGGAAAATCGCAAAGTTATAAAGTGGTTAACAAAGTAATACTGTCCCATTCAAGTTTATATATGTGGTGTTTTTATTTAGGCTCCATGCAGACATCTTTTTTTTTCTTGTACAATATTGACATTGAGCATGATGTGATCACGGGGGAGCCGAGAGTTGTCATTGCAGCTGGAGGTCAAATGATGCAGGTAGCTATAGCTGTGTTGGGATTTTAAAGTATTAGTTTTAATGTGCTAATTAAGATAAGGACATATAAAACACACAACTAGACACACAGAACATACAACAAACCCAAATCCAGTGGGAAAATAACTATTTGATCCCTTGCTGAATTTGTAAGTTTGCCCACTGACATGAACATTCTATAATTTTAAGGGTAGGTTAATTTTAACATTGAGAGGTAGAATATGAAAAATAAAATCTAGAAAATCACATTTTATAAATTATATAAATTTGTTTGCATTTTGCAGTGAGAAATAAGTATTTGATCCCCTACCAACCAATAAGATTTCTGGCTCCGACAGACCAGTTAAACACTCCTAATCAACTCATCACCTGTATTAAAGACAGCTGTCTTACATAGCCACTTTTATATTAGACTCCTGTCCACAGACTCAATTAATCAGTCAGACTCTAACCTCTACAACATGGTAAAGACCAAAGAGCTTTCTAAGGATGTCAGGGACAAGATCATAGATCTGCACAAAGCTGGAATGGGATACAAAACCATAAGTAAGACACTGGGTGAGAAGGAGACAACTGTTTGTGTAAAGTAAGAAAATGGAGGAAATACAAAATGACTGTCAATCGACATCGATCTGGGGCACCATGCAAAATCTCACCTCGAGTGTATCCTTGATCATGAGGAAGGAGAGAGATCAGTCTAAAACTACATGGTGGGAACTTGTTAATTATCTCAAGGCAGCTGGGACCACAGTCACCAAGAAAACCATGGCTAACACATTACATTGTAAAGGTTTAAAATCCTGCAGTGCCTGTAAGGTCCCCCTGCTCAAGAAGGCACATGTGTAGGCGCATCTGAAGTTTGCCAATGAACACCTGCATGATTCTGTGAGTGATTGGGAGAAGGTGCTGTGGTCAAATGAGACAAAAATTTAGCTCTTTGGCATTATCTCAATTCGCCGTGTTTGGTGAAAGAGAAATGCTGCCTATGACCCAAAGAACACTGTCCCCACTGTCAAGCATGGAGGTGGAAACATTGTTTTGTGGGTGTTTGTCTGCTAAGGGCAAAGGACTACTTCACTGCATCAATGGGAGAATGGATGGAGCCATGTACCATAAACTCCTGAGTGACAACCTCCTTCCATCTGCCAGGACATTAATGATTCACCTAATGATTGACAGTTAGATGAGCGGTAGAATTTTAGCTATTAGCCCCCAAGAAACACCTCACATGCTTTATGAAGTCTATAATTTGTGTAGGGGAGCCAGTACCCTAGATACTAAATAATCAACACTAATGATATGCAGCTACAGTATAAAGAAAGGTGAGTGTCATGTTTCATTTTGGTGAACATGTATCAAACTACTGATACTGGTATTTAGTATTACATAAATATATATGCCTCCACAGGGCAGCACGGTGGCGTAGTGGTTAGCAGAGCAGCCTTGCTGCGCTGGAGTCCTGGGTTTAAGACCCACCAAGGACAACATCTGCAAAGAGTTTTTATGTTCTCTCCGTGTTTGCGTGGGCTTCTTCCCACATTCCAGAGACATACTGATAGGGAATTTAGATTGTGAGCCCCAACGGGGACAGTGATTATAATGTGTGCAACCTGTAAAGCGCTGCGGAATATGTTAGCGCTATATAAAAATAAAGATTATTATTATATGATTCAAAATAATCCAAGGATCCAAGCATATATATTTGTTTGTGACCTTTGGGTTCTGTGATTCAAAATAAAACAGGTAAAATTGAGCTGCTCATTAAGCCCCATGGGGTGCCATTGTTTGCAAGCGGATTATCCAACTTGTTTCTTTTTGCTATAAGTTTTCATGGAAATTCCCCCCTCTGATGTTTGGCTTAATGCAGTAAATGAGGATGAAGGAGATTACTTTAGTATCTCCCCATCTTGTCCACACTTCCACATGCATTGTATCATCCCATTTACAAAGACCGTCGTCTCCTCCCACCAGCCTATGAGCAAATTGGCGGAAGTAGGCACACAGGAATTTCCCATAATGGTGTCAAAAAGAAAAACATTAGTGGTAAGTAGAGATGGGCGAACCCGAACAGTAAAGTTCGGTATCTGTACTGAACACCTAATGTTCGGGCATGGATACCGAACAAGGACTTCACCAGGAAGTCCGTGTTACTGTTAGCGCTCGGCTTCCCGGACACTGGGTGTTTTCTGCACTGTCATATCCATGACAGCATGACAAACACCACTTCTGATGGGTGGGGAAATCATCCCTGCCAGTCAGAGAGCCGCGGTTTCCCCATTGTCAAAAGACAGCGTGAGCACACAGCAGTGATCAGAGGTATAAAGTTCATCTCCAAGCACTGGTGTCACCTAATGGAACTATCGCTCCCATCAGTCGATGCCTGCTGCCACTAATAACTGTGACAGGAGGAGCAGCTGATGGGAGTATTCATCAGCCAGCTCCTGCACTGTAAATAAATAAAGGGAAAAAAGTGTGGGTTCCTCTGTATTTTTTCTAACCAGCCAGGAAATATCTGGCCAAAATTACCAATATGAAGCACAATCCCTTGTTTTGTATATAACAGGGCACCTCCTCAGTATAATCATACAGATATATTACCATATTCAATTAAGGAGAACGACCCGGAGCATCGATGAACCAAATATAAATAACATTTATTACATAATTTACTACATAAGCAAAAACATACAGTTCAATAACAATATAGCATTAATAGGTAACAGGAGCAACATGAATGTCTATAAAATGCTGAAAAAAAGCCCCCATCCCAACCCCACAAGTAATACTCCACAATAATGGGAGCATACAAGCCCATCCCCCTCAGCAGTAAAGCCTAATAAGGTGCTAAGTGCAA
Organism: Ranitomeya imitator; assembly: GCF_032444005.1. Taxonomy (NCBI): domain Eukaryota; kingdom Metazoa; phylum Chordata; class Amphibia; order Anura; family Dendrobatidae; genus Ranitomeya; species Ranitomeya imitator. The sequence goes on from NC_091286.1 coordinate 240,240,465, forward strand.
ATAAACGGCCACAGAAGGGCTTAGCCCAGATAAGGCACCCAGTTCCCAGACCAATGTCCGAAAATCGGACCCCATAACGTCACCACAAAAGTACGATGGCTGGTACTGGTGCAGAGCTTACCGATAGCAGGGGGAGGGTGGGGAGACGGTCAGGAGATGGACCCCGACGCGCGTTTCGCGGCAGCACCGTGCCGCTTTCTCAAGGGGATAACCACTTGCTGCCGAAAAGGACCTTCAAATAACCCCCGACCTAAATCATGTGATGTTAGTTGACCAATCAAGGGGGCGCTGTCGGCGCATGCGCGTTGCGTCCGACAGGTCCTGGCAATGGAGCGCGGCGTCACAGCAAGTGCGCACGCGCGGGGAGCAGAGCAGCGCCCCGGGCGTGCGCACAGAGCCAGAAAGACACCGATCCATACCAGAACACAGCGGACTGCAGCGCGACACGCACGGCCACCAATGGGAGATACATTCGCAAAAATAACCACCACCCCACCACAGGTAACAAGTCACACATGTACATATATATTAAATACATGGTGCCAGCGTGAATCATCACATGTCACAGTGAAAAGTTCCTTGTATTCGGATGAACAGCGTCCATTGTGGTGGGTTGTGGTGCGTCCATTGTGGTGGGAGCGTCCATTAGTGGAGAGGTTCAGCCATTCTCTCAAAGATGTTTTCATCACATGCCCCCAAGATTGCAGTGATTCTTAGTCATACATGCTGGCAGGGTCGGCAGCCCATTTAAGGCATCAAATTTATTCCAGTCACTAATAATGCAAAAAACATAAACATTAAAATACAAAAATTAAAAATACTGTGAGAAAAAATTAAAAACAACATCCCAACCGAAACTAAAGGGATGAAGGCCAACAAGGAGTGTTTTAATGCTGTACCCATAATGGGAAGCAGGAGATACTTTTTATATATATACAGCACACCATGAACACTGGAAAAATATACTAATAATAGAAAAAATCCCTCATAAATAGGAGGCGAAGCTAAGTGCTTCATTTAAACCGTTAGGTGACATGGTGCCAAGCTGCACAATCCATTTTGTCTCTTTTTGTGCCAAAAGTTTTTTATTGTCCCCACCCCGAATCCCCAAATGTAGAACATCAATTCCCCTAACCTTAAGCAATCTAGCGTCGCATTTATGGTGCGACCTGAAATGGCGTGGGATTGATTTAAGGTCCGACACATCGGACACTGTCCTGGCAGCACCAATGTCCCGCACATGTTCCCGAACCCGAACACGAAGTTCCCGCGTGGTTAATCCCACATACACCATGGGGCACGGGCATGTAGCGTAGTAGATTACGTTGGTTGTACTACATGAGATTCGTTGCCTGATATCAAATTTTCTACTACCATCAGCAGACGTGAAGCTGGAGCAGCGCAGGACATTGGTGCAGGCAAGACAGTGCCCGCACGGAAAACAGCCCCAAGTGGGGCCACTAGTACCAAATGGGTTCTTCGGGGTGGGGACATAATGGCTATACACCAACAAATCGTTCAAATTTTTACACCTCCTAGAGGTCATCCGTGGAGAGGGGCCAAGGGAGGCCGCCAGGGAGGGCTCAGTCCCAAGGACGGACCAATGTCTAGCAAGGATGGAACGCATATTGTTCCACTCATGGTTGTAAGTAGAGATAAAGCGAATGGAACCAGTACCATCCCTGTCAGTCCGTCTACTCTGTGGGTGTAATAAAGTCTCCCGTTGGGTTTTCCTGGCTCGGTCATAGCCATGCTTAACAAATCTGCGGCTATAACCTCGAGCCAGAAAACGATCTTTCAGATCCGAGGCCTGTGCCTCGAACCTGGACTCAGAGGAACAAATTCGCCGCATCCTCAGGAACTGTCCGACCGGGACGGCCCTAATCGTGGATGGGTCATGTGCCGATGAGGCGTGTAGTAAAGAATTAACAGCAGTCGATTTTCTGAAGACGTCCGCCTGGATCCGCCGATTGACATCGACCTCCAGGCGGACATCCAGAAAATCGATAGTAACGTCACTAAAGGTGTATGTAAGTTTGATGTTAGACGTATTTTTATTTAGTCTACCCATGAAATCCTCGAGCTGGTGGACGGTCCCGTCCCACAAAAAAAGAATATCATCAATGAAGCGATACCAGCACAGCACATGGGAGGCGGCCGGCGGGCCCTCGTCGCCGAAAAGGAATCTCTCCCAGTAACCCAAGAAGAGATTGGCATACGAGGGCGCGCAGGCCGCGCCCATGGCCGTGCCGCGCTTCTGTAAATAAAAGGTATCCTTAAAAACGAAAAAGTTGTGGGTAAGGACATAGTCCAGCAGCTCGAGGATTAATCCACGAAGAGGGCCGTCCAGGTCGGAGGTCCCCAGGAAGAAGCGAACCGCCTCAATCCCACGAGAGTGTTCAATACAAGTGTACAAACTCTCTACGTCAGCCGTGACGAGAAGAGTTGTACTGTCCACAAGGATGCCATCGATCCGCGCCAGGACGTCCGTAGTGTCACGGATATATGAAGGCAAGATTTGGACTAGGGGCTTAAGATAGAAGTCTATAAATTGACACACATGATCACATAAGCCCCCAATCCCGGACACAATCGGACGCCCCGGGGGATCAAGGGCATCCTTGTGGACTTTAGGTAACAGGTAGAAAGTTGGGGTCCTGGGGGACCTGACCATCAGACCATCAAAAACACTTTTGGGAATGATCCCTCCCTCAAAGGCTCTAACAAGGACCTGCTCCAACTCCCGCAAGTACATGGACATAGGATTGAAAGACAACCTGAGATACGTACTGGAGTCCCGAAGCTGGCGAAATGCCTCCCGCTCATATTTAACGCCCGGCCAGACAACAATGTTCCCCCCCTTGTCCGCAGGTTTAAAAACAACGTCCCGCAACGATTGCAGTTGAGAAATAGCCTGACGCTGTTTGGCCGTAAGATTATCAAAAGTCCGCCTGGTTGATAGTTTTTTAAAATCCTCACTGACCAGTTTTGTGAAGACCTCAACGGCCGGACTCAAGGACAAGGGGGGGAACCTTGCAGATCTGGGCAGGACGGAGGGCGGGAACTTACTTGCATTAGGGTACTCCTGTTCCTCAAGTAAATCTTCCAAATCCCGAAGAGTTTGTGCTTCAATTTCACTCATGTTATCAGAAACAGCCTTCCTCTCATGAAGCTTTTTCAATATCAGCTTGCGGGAGAAAAGATGCAGGTCCTTCAGAGCTGTAAAATAGTCAAATGAGTTAGTTGGAGAGAAAGTCAGGCCCCTACTCAGGACCTCCAACTGAGACTCAGTGAGTACATGTGATGACAAATTTAATACCTGGAGTCCACCCTGGCGGCCGCCCCGGGCCGTAGCTCCCACGGCTCCCTTGTTCCTGGTGTGCTGTCTGGTGGTCATCTTTTTATTGGTTGACTCAGAGGTGGGAACATGTTCAGACTGGGATATACCAGATCCCACATTTTCATCATAATTAGATGTACCCGAGCGTACAGAAGTGGATCTAGAGCGGGAGTAAGACATGTTCCTAGATCTTGGACGTGACCGACCCCATGAATTCCGCCATCTATATACCCTGGATTGTTGTTTGTCCAAGATATCTCTATTGAATTTCTTAGTTTTGGTGGTTTGGATGTCATTAGCCCACTTCTGTAATTCACCATCAATCTCATCATTTAGTTTCTTTAGGGCGTCGCTTGACATATCCCTCTGCAGACTCAATTGTAAACCATCAATTTCTTTCTCAATTACTTCTAATGACTCATGGTTCATCTGCTTAAGTAGAGTCAAAAACCCCCTAGAGCAGGTGTTAGTCACTTGCGGGAGTTGGAGCAGGTCCTTGTTAGAGCCTTTGAGGGAGGGATCATTCCCAAAAGTGTTTTTGATGGTCTGATGGTCAGGTCCCCCAGGACCCCAACTTTCTACCTGTTACCTAAAGTCCACAAGGATGCCCTTGATCCCCCGGGGCGTCCGATTGTGTCCGGGATTGGGGGCTTATGTGATCATGTGTGTCAATTTATAGACTTCTATCTTAAGCCCCTAGTCCAAATCTTGCCTTCATATATCCGTGACACTACGGACGTCCTGGCGCGGATCGATGGCATCCTTGTGGACAGTACAACTCTTCTCGTCACGGCTGACGTAGAGAGTTTGTACACTTGTATTGAACACTCTCGTGGGATTGAGGCGGTTCGCTTCTTCCTGGGGACCTCCGACCTGGACGGCCCTCTTCGTGGATTAATCCTCGAGCTGCTGGACTATGTCCTTACCCACAACTTTTTCGTTTTTAAGGATACCTTTTATTTACAGAAGCGCGGCACGGCCATGGGCGCGGCCTGCGCGCCCTCGTATGCCAATCTCTTCTTGGGTTACTGGGAGAGATTCCTTTTCGGCGACGAGGGCCCGCCGGCCGCCTCCCATGTGCTGTGCTGGTATCGCTTCATTGATGATATTCTTTTTTTGTGGGACGGGACCGTCCACCAGCTCGAGGATTTCATGGGTAGACTAAATAAAAATACGTCTAACATCAAACTTACATACACCTTTAGTGACGTTACTATCGATTTTCTGGATGTCCGCCTGGAGGTCGATGTCAATCGGCGGATCCAGGCGGACGTCTTCAGAAAATCGACTGCTGTTAATTCTTTACTACACGCCTCATCGGCACATGACCCATCCACGATTAGGGCCGTCCCGGTCGGACAGTTCCTGAGGATGCGGCGAATTTGTTCCTCTGAGTCCAGGTTCGAGGCACAGGCCTCGGATCTGAAAGATCGTTTTCTGGCTCGAGGTTATAGCCGCAGATCTGTTAAGCATGGCTATGACCGAGCCAGGAAAACCCAACGGGAGACTTTATTACACCCACAGAGTAGACGGACTGACAGGGATGGTACTGGTTCCATTCGCTTTATCTCTACTTACAACCATGAGTGGAACAATATGCGTTCCATCCTTGCTAGACATTGGTCCGTCCTTGGGACTGAGCCCTCCCTGGCGGCCTCCCTTGGCCCCTCTCCACGGATGACCTCTAGGAGGTGTAAAAATTTGAACGATTTGTTGGTGTATAGCCATTATGTCCCCACCCCGAAGAACCCATTTGGTACTAGTGGCCCCACTTGGGGCTGTTTTCCGTGCGGGCACTGTCTTGCCTGCACCAATGTCCTGCGCTGCTCCAGCTTCACGTCTGCTGATGGTAGTAGAAAATTTGATATCAGGCAACGAATCTCATGTAGTACAACCAACGTAATCTACTACGCTACATGCCCGTGCCCCATGGTGTATGTGGGATTAACCACGCGGGAACTTCGTGTTCGGGTTCGGGAACATGTGCGGGACATTGGTGCTGCCAGGACAGTGTCCGATGTGTCGGACCTTAAATCAATCCCACGCCATTTCAGGTCGCACCATAAATGCGACGCTAGATTGCTTAAGGTTAGGGGAATTGATGTTCTACATTTGGGGATTCGGGGTGGGGACAATAAAAAACTTTTGGCACAAAAAGAGACAAAATGGATTGTGCAGCTTGGCACCATGTCACCTAACGGTTTAAATGAAGCACTTAGCTTCGCCTCCTATTTATGAGGGATTTTTTCTATTATTAGTATATTTTTCCAGTGTTCATGGTGTGCTGTATATATATAAAAAGTATCTCCTGCTTCCCATTATGGGTACAGCATTAAAACACTCCTTGTTGGCCTTCATCCCTTTAGTTTCGGTTGGGATGTTGTTTTTAATTTTTTCTCACAGTATTTTTAATTTTTGTATTTTAATGTTTATGTTTTTTGCATTATTAGTGACTGGAATAAATTTGATGCCTTAAATGGGCTGCCGACCCTGCCAGCATGTATGACTAAGAATCACTGCAATCTTGGGGGCATGTGATGAAAACATCTTTGAGAGAATGGCTGAACCTCTCCACTAATGGACGCTCCCACCACAATGGACGCACCACAACCCACCACAATGGACGCTGTTCATCCGAATACAAGGAACTTTTCACTGTGACATGTGATGATTCACGCTGGCACCATGTATTTAATATATATGTACATGTGTGACTTGTTACCTGTGGTGGGGTGGTGGTTATTTTTGCGAATGTATCTCCCATTGGTGGCCGTGCGTGTCGCGCTGCAGTCCGCTGTGTTCTGGTATGGATCGGTGTCTTTCTGGCTCTGTGCGCACGCCCGGGGCGCTGCTCTGCTCCCCGCGCGTGCGCACTTGCTGTGACGCCGCGCTCCATTGCCAGGACCTGTCGGACGCAACGCGCATGCGCCGACAGCGCCCCCTTGATTGGTCAACTAACATCACATGATTTAGGTCGGGGGTTATTTGAAGGTCCTTTTCGGCAGCAAGTGGTTATCCCCTTGAGAAAGCGGCACGGTGCTGCCGCGAAACGCGCGTCGGGGTCCATCTCCTGACCGTCTCCCCACCCTCCCCCTGCTATCGGTAAGCTCTGCACCAGTACCAGCCATCGTACTTTTGTGGTGACGTTATGGGGTCCGATTTTCGGACATTGGTCTGGGAACTGGGTGCCTTATCTGGGCTAAGCCCTTCTGTGGCCGTTTATTTGCACTTAGCACCTTATTAGGCTTTACTGCTGAGGGGGATGGGCTTGTATGCTCCCATTATTGTGGAGTATTACTTGTGGGGTTGGGATGGGGGCTTTTTTTCAGCATTTTATAGACATTCATGTTGCTCCTGTTACCTATTAATGCTATATTGTTATTGAACTGTATGTTTTTGCTTATGTAGTAAATTATGTAATAAATGTTATTTATATTTGGTTCATCGATGCTCCGGGTCGTTCTCCTTAATTGAATATGGTCTTTTTGGAGCTGATTTAGTGAGTTTAGGGGGTGCATGGTAAACTTATTTCCAATGGTCCTCCTTTCTCACAATATGCATCTGGGATTTTTGTTGTAGATATATTACCAACCTAGAGGATACTCTAAAAATTAACTTTTATTGTACCATTAAAAATATTAAATTGATATTACTATCTTGACAAAGTAGCAATGATCCAAAAATGATCCAAAGTCAGGATATAGTTAATCACAAAAAACTAGAAAAATACCACTGGCGCTTACCACTGACAACAGGGAGAAAGTTATTATTCAGAAGCAGCTGGAGATTAAACAGGTTCTGTGTATATACCTGTAAAAAATGGATACTAAAAATGAATAAGGTATAATCCCCGCGCTAACTGAACTAAGGTGAAGAGTATAGCGAAAGTGGATAATGCTAAAAAATATAAAATATAAAGAGAAGAGAACGGAGATAAAGTGTGCTGGTACTCACTTGTTAGTATGGATGATAGGCATATGATAAGATGATTGTTGGTTTATGCAGCTGTAGGACTCTAACAATTGAAAAAGATAAATATATACACAATGTGTAGAACAATAATAGGATGGTATTAATTACGTGGCTGAGAGCTTATGTAATGTACTAGGGGTGATATAGGAACTGGAGAGTACTTACTGGTGCTGGCAGGCGGAATCCCGTGCACAGTAGAGTCTGTACTCAGTAGGCAGTGTGCTGGTGTTGTGTGGATTACCGGCAAATAGAGAATGCTGGCTGGTGGAAGATGCACTAGAGCGATGTGATCTACCGTGCATAAATAGAGTATATTAGTAATACATACAGGG